>NC_133536.1:0-600000 GCF_048544455.1 Silene latifolia | reverse complement strand
TAACAAAGAAACCGGCTTGTTCACCGGTCTCTTAGGCTAAGACACCTGTGAGATATAGACCGGTTATAACCCGGTTTCTTAGGCCATTTATAACCGGTTTCTTATACATTTTTTGTAGTAGTGATTTACTTTATTTCCCTCTAACAAAATTAAGAAAATGTAAATATATTATTGGAATAAAGAGAGTATATGGGGGTTGTCCGTAGATGGAAATTTCTCTACCAAAACAGCAACTTGGTTAGCGCAAGGTTTGTTCGATCAAGCTCTTGACAAATGTGAATTTCAGTGGATTTGGAAATTGAATATTCCTCCTAAATTGAAATTTTTTCTTTGGAAAGCATGTGTTGACGGCCTTCCAACAAAAAGTAGACTTCTCAAGAGTCATATTGATGTCCCACCTCATTGTGTTCTGTGCAACAATCCTATTGAAAACAAAGATCATTTCTTTTACGAATGTCCCTTGATTGGGTCTGTCATCCAAGACCTGAACATTATTAGTTTCAACGAGTTTTTGTCAATTTATGGCACTATTACAAGTCAAAGTTTTCTAACGAAACTTAATTATCTCAAGGATTTAATTCCAAAAGATGACTTTATAAAGATTATTTTTATTTGGTGGAATGCATGGTTCCATAGAAATGATATTATCTTTAATAATGTTAATTTAAGTATCAGCAAACTTATTACTTTATGTAATAATAGCACTAAGACATGGAATGTGACTAGATTCAAAGATCTCAACAATCCCGAGGTAGAAGAGTCAGCTAGAAACAATCCTAGTAAGGAAGAGATTTGGTGGGAAAAACCTACAAACGGTTTCCTAAAGCTAAATTTTGACGGATCGAGAATAGAAGGTAATAAAGCTGCTTTAGGATATTCTATAAGAGATCACAATGGTAAAGTCGTTTTATTGGGAGCAAAAATGTGCGGATCCAATAGTATCCTTGTGGCGGAAGCACTTGCTTTAAAAGAAGGTATTTTAGCAGCTAAATACTTAGGAATCTCAAAGTTAATTGTGGAGGGTGATAACTTATGTGTTATTAACTCGATTCGAGGTACTTGGCAAATTACGTGGGAAATTTCTAGTATTATCAAGGATGTGAAATTAGATCTTCATTTTTTCGATGAAGTGATAATTAAACATTGCTTTCGTGAAGCCAACAAAGTTCTTGACTTTCATGGCTTCATTGGACATTCATGTCCAACTCTTTCGAGTGGTTTGATAGCGGTGGCTTCAACTTACCTCCCTCATTCGAAAGGATGAGATAGGTTGGTCCTACCCTAGAGGATCAATCTAGTTTTCTTACCTAATCAAAAAAAAAAAAAAAAAAAAAAAAAAAAAAAAAAAAAAAAAAATGGTTAAAAATATATATCAATTTTTTCAATTCGGGATTACAAATCCTCCAATAAATATATCCACTTACAATTTTAATAATGCCACAGAAATTTTAAAGTTCAAAATTGCTAGTGGTACGGATTTTGTCTTAACAACAAGACACGAAAAAGTTTATTTGCCATGCAAAAAATATGTAGTGTCGACCATCGTGAATTGACGAATGGGAACAAGTAAATTATACTTCTTCCTATTTATAATAACGGTTACATTTGTCATTTACATAATTGTTTCATTTACTATATTTAGATATGTTTTTTTGACTTTTTTACCTTGACTCTTTTCTTTATTTAACCCCAACCATCATTAAACCATTACTTCAATACTTTTTATTATTTAACTTTTACCCTTATACAATACTTTTCATTATTTTAACTTCATTCTTTAATTTTCGTGTCATTGTCCAAATGGGACAGTTATTCCGAATAGGAGGGAGTACAATTAGTTGTATCGGTTGTATAAAATAGAACCTCAATTATATAATGTGTGTAATTGAATTTAGATATATATTACGACCTTTGTTTAAGAAAATCTGAAATCCATTATAAAAATATTGAAATTAAAAAATTATAATAAAACTTAAAAATAATATATATGAGCTCAATTAGATTTTAATTTTTGACATCAAAAAATTAAAATATAAATAAAAAAATATAAGTGCTCGAAAAAATACACATAAGTTCAGTTAGATTGGTTATAGTATTATATAATGTTTTTATACAACCAGTTGTATAATACAATATTTATGGAATTAGAGCCACAATTCTTTCGTACTGTTTCGTTTCTTGTTCCTCTAGCAAATAAAAGGCTGTCATCTACTCCCTCAGTGGCGTTCATTTATTTAGACTTATCATGTAAGTGTTTTTAATTTGCCTCGTTAAAATTTAAATTATTCTAGACTAAATGTTGTTATGCTCTAGTTTTAAAAAAAACAATTAAAATTATAGCAATCATTAATCGTACCAAATTGTGTACTCCTCCTTTGTACTCCGTATTTGCAAATTTTGAGTAACCCTTATTTAGAATTAAACTTTCATTTGAAAAGACAGAAAATTTGATAACCTTATTTGGGACCCTATTTTAGGACATCAATCACTCAAATGACCAAGATAACAGAGAAATCAGCCACTATTATTGAATGATACAGTATATGTTATCCTACCAAATAAAAAAATGTTCACCAATCAACCACTAGGTTGTTCACCTCGACTTAATTTCTGCTCAATCCAACTCGCTTTAATTTAGTTTAGCTCACTTTAGTTCAACTTAGTTTATTTCAGTTCTAATCATCTCAGGAAATTTCAATTTAGTTCAGTTTTATTCAACTCGTTCAGCTCATTTTGGTTTAGTATAGTTCTATTGATTAGTTCATTCACCCCATTCAGTCCAAAAGAACAGGGCTTACGATGGAAATATCTGTGGTAAACAAAAATATGTTAAAACGGATACCAAAACTCAAAACAAGTTACCTAAAAAATGCCCAAAAAAACATGTCCTAGTTATCACCGTGTGGTTACTAAGGTTATACTTCGTATTGGTTATGTTATAACGGATATTCCCGTCTTAAGTAAGACCTATTACAAAACGTTAGTTATAGTAATTGTTTGACAAGGAATATAGTCGGCCAAGGACAAAATAATGCACAATAGTATTTATTCCTAACCCATTGAACGTAGGTTAACCTATCCCATCACATTATATATGAAAATCAAATTATGAATGAAAACTATCAAGGCGTCTTCTTTATATACCCTACATAATAAGGGCGCGTCTAATTTGCTCGTGTGCCTATGTAAGTGCTTTAATGATTTTTGGCATTTTCCTTCCACAAATAAAATTCAAATAATCAAATATTCTATCTTAATCTTCCAAAGGACGGTATTATTATCACAAAATTTCATTATAGACGGCACAAATTCGTCTATAATTAAAGACGGGTCAAATTCAATACCACATTAATTACTAATAGAACAAGTAACAAGTAGAGTGATGGGGACCAAAAATGTTACCACTTTCAAACTATTTAACTCGTCTTTAGCTATAGACGGATATAACAAAACTAGCTGTATTATTATAGGTCAACACAATGTAATGTTTGACTTCTTATGGCATTTGATAGGCAAATAAGATAATTTATTCGATGAAAACAAAAAAAAATAAACTTTATCTTTTGTAACTGTTTGGAAAGTAAATAAGATAGTTAAAATAAAAAGTTACTTATAGTATCTTTTTAAGTTTTAATTAGCTTTTCAGCTAAGTTTGTCAAACGAAACCTCAATCTTATATGAAACAATATAACTATATATGCAGACAACACACGTCACTAGAGCTATTCAACGATACGGGCCAGCTCGGCCCAACCCGCATCAGTGAACCGGTTTTTTCTAGCCTAGCCAGCCCGCGTGCCAGCGTAGCCTAGCCCGTCCGATCCCTCTCCCAGTTCGGGCCAGTGCCCCAAATTTCCGGCCCAGCCCGACTTGGCCCGCTAAAAATTCAAACACACTAAAAAAACACTATGTGAGCCGGGCCACGAATTGACAACCTAGCCCTGCCCAACCCAATGTACACCCCTACACGTCACACATCACACATCACACAATTAATTTACTAAACCTCTCTAACAACCAAAAAAAAAAAAGCTCGACATTATTTAAATTTACTGTATTCCATGTTTTCTTTCAAACACTTAAAACGTTTTTATCTTCCAATAAATACTTACATTGTACACATTACAAATTCTATCACTTTCAAAATATACAAATGATTACATTACATTTGTCATAACTCATAACCAGTTTCAAGATTATACAACTGGATGTACAATGCTATTGTATATCCAGGGTTATTTTAGTCTTTTTTCAAATACTTTTGAAATAAAAAATTAACGTAATCCAATTTTCAATCCAATTGCCCTTCTCTCTCTGACTGGTTCAATATTTTTCTAACTCCTTTTCATCTTCCTCTATCATCCAGTTAATGAATCACATCCTCCCTTAAATTATTATAATTAATTGACTATGCGGAACAAATCATATGACGTGACTCGTGAACATCATCTTGAAGGAAATTTTTTATCCAAAATTTATAATGCATGAAAATAGTTGAAGCTCGTATTTTTTTACGTTAGCTCGTGTTCTTTTTACATTAGCTCGTATTCTTATCTTAATAGCTCGTATTCTTATGTGCTCGTATTTTTAAGCTTGTATTCTTTTTTCATTAGCTCGTATTCTTATCTTAATAGCTCGTATTAGCTCGTATTCTTATCTTAATAACTCGTATTCTTATGTGATTTAAGCTCGTATTTTTTTTATATTAGCTCGTATTCTTATCTTAATAACTCGTATTCTTATGTGCTCGTATTTTTTAGCTCGTATTCTTTGTATGATTGGTGTAGAAATTTACCTCAAATTATTTTGATGCATTTTTCCGTCTTGATGGTGTAAATTGCATCTCGTTCACTGAAATATTATTAGATGCCTTTTTCCTCCTTGATATTGATGTCAATTGCTTCCGTTTCACCATTATTTTGGAATGAGAATTAGGAAAAAAGAGTAACGTGACTATTCGTTTAAGAGAGATTATAGAAAACTATAACCCTAAACCCCTAAATTGTGATACGATTGAGATTTGAGAATTAAGAGTCGCTTAAGAGAGATGAGAGAAGGGTTTCAAGTGGTTGTGTGAGAATTGGGAGTCGTTTAAAAGAGATTTGACAATTGAGATGTGCGTCAATTTTTTTTTTTTAATTGGATTTAGATAGTATATATAATATGTGACCCTGTTGTACAATGCTACTGTACAACAGGTTGTATGGTCTTATTTGTGACTCATAACTTATAAAAATTAAAGTTAAGTCGGAGTAAATAAGAGTCCGTCTTTTATATAGTACTTAGTACTTTTTTTGTTTCTTTGTTTTTTGGTGAAACGGTACTAAGTACTTTATAAGATAATAATGAGTGTAAATTTGTTCTTAGACGTCCGACATAGGTAGTCATCGAGATATTTCCAATT
The DNA here is from genome assembly GCF_048544455.1 of Silene latifolia. Classification (NCBI taxonomy): domain Eukaryota; kingdom Viridiplantae; phylum Streptophyta; class Magnoliopsida; order Caryophyllales; family Caryophyllaceae; genus Silene; species Silene latifolia. The sequence continues at coordinate 594,596 of NC_133536.1, read as the reverse complement.
TTCAAACCTTTTGAACCTTGCACGATAAATAGTGTCAAACAAACAAAACAAGGGTTGGCATTATGAACCGACTATATGTACTATTTGGGGTTTGTTTGAATTGAGGGTAAAAAGAGAAGAAATAATATGGGAGTAATATGTAAGGTGTATTTTACATATTAACATGAGAGTAATTATTCACCTCCTGAATCTATTATCCTTCTGAAAGGGTAATATATTACCCACCCTTCCCCCGGGTAATAATTATCCTTATGCCAAACCTATCATCAATAAACCCATTACCTAAGTAATTAACTTTCCCGGTAATTATCACCCAATTAAAATTTACCTCCGAATTATTGCATGGATTCCAGACAAACCCGTAGTAGTACCAATAATTTGACTACTTTTTTTGGTTTTAGCCTCTCGATTTTTCTTTGACTTTAATGGTTTGTTCTCATCACCTAGTGACTGAAAAAGCAGCAAATTGGCTTTAATGCTCCTCCATGAATATATTGGCTACCTCCAAATTATTGTTGTCATTTTGTATATGGAATATACAATGCAAGTAGATCATGATGATATTTTGATCCCATGTCAAAATTTAAGGAACTAGCTAGATTTGCATTGCGAGTTATGGTCGGTATCACTTTCTTACGCACATTATTTAAGTAATTTATTATTCAAATGACAATTAATTTAAGGATAATTAATGATAAATACAATCTAGTGGATTGTATTTAAGAAACCAAAAAAGGAAATAAATTATTAATATATACATTAATTGTATTGATTAATGTGTAATTTAGTTCATAATTACTAAATTAATACTCAAATTAGAAGGTATTTAATGCTTAAATACAACCACTGAGTTGTATTTATCATTACTTAATTTAATTAAATGGTAAAGTCATGAGATATGATAGTAATGACACTCATAGCATGGATTCAAAATTACAAACCCTATCGATCAGAAATATTATTTTGTATTAGCAATGTTGCTAACATATTACAATACGAGATAAAATGATTATAATTTACCATTACATTCTGAAAACCTCCACTGTTCGTCATATTTAGGATAAAACAAGTTTAATGATTTTAGGTACTATATTACTCGTATCAGTTTTTCCCATTTCTTTTACCCGTAATTCAAAACATAGTGAATAAACTATTTTTTATTTATCTAACTTATGACAAGATGATTTTATAAGTGAGTTACTTGTACACCTCTTCTGTAAGACATATCAAGTAACATGAAACCGGTCTATTAAAAGGATTATACCATCAACTATACATACATTATTGATTATTGTTTATTGAGCCTCTTCACTAAGTTTCCGAGTTGTTTACAATTTGTCAAGCTCACTTACATGTTCATGAGAACCAAAAATTAATCACTTTTGTAAAGGAGCTTGGAACCTATATAAATTAAGTAATTAACCTAATAACTAATATCCAATTGTATATTATCCTCTCTATGCGAATCATTTATTTACCTATTCTAAGTTTTGGTGTCTAAATTATTGGTATACCTTTTTATATTATGAATGCTTAGATGGATAAATCTTCTATATCTATGATTGTCCACATGTCATACTATAATCATAATGACAAATGTTAATCAAGTGATTCAGTGTTAGCCGAGTTAAAACTTGAAGCTTGCAGAAATGCAGGAGTTGAGAGGTTTTGGGTCCGACTACTAATTAGGGTGATGATCACTTGGTCACTGCAGCCCCCGCAAAGGGTAGCTTAGATGGTCCATATGATGGTGCGAGAATACATGAACCGGGGGGGGGGGGTCCAACCCCTCGTTATAAAAAAAAATGACAAATGTTCTACTACTCTTCCCTTAGTATTTGCTTCAAAAGTAAAAGTAAACAAATGAACAGACCGATGACTCAAGGAGTATATTCTCACGTTAAACCATTTGGGCATCTATCAAGCACAAATCATTACCCATGAGGATTCGGCCCATTCACTTTTGCTTAAGAAAGTATAGGCCCAATGATTTTCAGGACAAGTGAATGACTCATGGGCCGCGAAAAAAGGGGAATGAATAGTCATAGGCTCATTGCTTATCCATTACACGAGGACAACGTCACAGGCCTTTTATTTATTTTTCCTATATTTTTTATCGGTTTTTTTTACCGTTGTGTTCTAAGAGCGTACACATTAAAAAGCTAAATAGAGAAAAATTTACAAGTTTTTTCTCTATTTATGCTAAAAATTAATTTGTTCAACAATTTATGTTCATACATTTTTAAAAATTTGTCTCTAATTAACTTATTATCGTGTTCTTAGAGCACAGATAAAAAAAACTGTTTTTTTTTAATTCCAAGCTAATCAAATAAAAAAGTCAAAAAATATAACATAAAATTCTTACCTATAACAGTTTTATATTAATATTATAGTAAAATTGCATGAGGTGTACTAAAGCCCCTTTAAAAGGATTAGTTTACTTACCTACCTTTATATTGATTTGTATTCTATAAGATTTCTCACCGTCTTAATCATTTATCTAGGTATTATATATTTCCGTACATCTTACTGGTTTATTACGACTTTACGAGTAACATTTTTTATTTCACGATACTTTAATCTACTTATCACTGATTAAAATAGTCTCTGTCATCCTATTTACTCCGCATTTGCTATGTAAAAAATAAAGGTAAACAAACCAAATTGGACACTAACTTTCTTCTGCTCACGTCTTGGCTTACGTTCTCTTTCTCTCCCTTTAAAGTTTAATAATCTAATCCGAAAAGAAATCATGCATAAATAAATACAGTATAAATATAGATTTTTAACCCAAAGCATGATGATTTCAAATTTACAACACACCTTTTACAACTTTATATTTTCAACTATTTTAATTTAAGTTAAGGCGATCTTAAATAAGAATTGGTGAAAAAAATGGGATGGAAAGGAATACTTGGGTTTGAGTATGGAATAGTACAGGCCCCACTTGGGCCCGATATTTCTGGGCCTGAACTTGTTGCTGCTGTTGCTAATGCTGGTGCTCTTGCCTTTCTTCGTTGTCCTGATTGGGTATGTTTGCCGTCTTTGCTGTCGGAAAATGAGATAGCGCCACCAGATGATCTCGCAAATTGAATCCCATGTAGGGTCCTTAAAAAGTTACAAACTGTTGGACCCTCACGTGAGATGGTGGTACTGAGACTCGATAGTATCTGGTGGCGCTTTATAATTGTTCTTTTATTAGGAGTTTTGATTATATAAATAATTCGTGATTTTTTTAGATTGCGGGTATATGGGATTATTGATGTTGATATTCTGGGTAGAGAAGTAATGTTTTACAATGATGAACAAGGTTACCAAAGTTGGCTGGTGTGATAGTGGTCAGTAGTTCGATTCCTGACTCTTGCGAATGAAAAAGCCAAACTTGGGAGAGTCAATCCATTAAATTGCTTTCAGTACCCCGAAGGAGATTACCCAGTTGTGGGTAGGGATACTTCTGGTCAACAAAAAAAAAAAATGATGAACAGGGCTGATGAGAGTTTTTAGGGGGTAATTTAAGTCAGTGACGGAACGTAGGGGGACTATCAGGGGCAGTCGCTTCCTATTGGAGCCAGTCGGGGGCTAGCAGAGGCGATCACCCTTGCTTCCTGGGTGAACAATTGAAAAAAAATGATGCTTTAAGTTGGAATGTTTGATATATTTTGTAGTTTACTGTATTATATTTGTACTATGCCCCTGCTGGAATTTCTCGCCTCCTCTAATGTCAAATCCTAGCTCCGCTATACTACTGATGGGAGTACTACTGAACTAGTTGTAGGATTGTATACATATTAAGGTATAGAAACACTGATTTGGCCTGAACTGCAAGTACTTTGTGTTATCATCACCGCGCCAGTGGCTTCTTTAGTTGCCTACTGCCAACCTTTCCAAGCCATTTTCCAGTAAGATTATTTATCGGACTTCGAGTTCCTGCTGATCGCAGGAAGATGATCCCAATTCCCAAACATTTTTGAACATCCAGTTTTCTGATCCCACATATGGCAAAACTCTTGCATCTGAACAACCGAGGTAAACAGAAAAATAAGAAAACAGCACTGCTTCTGTAACTTCAGTACACAGATTGCCCGGCAAACACATTAAAATCTTTTGAAGTGTCCTCGCCCTAAGCCCTGACCACTAAGCACTAGTATACACCCAAATCCCACTTAATATTAACCATTGGCTTCATGCAAACTTATGTCTGACATTAATTTTATACTTGTGCCAGGAATGTCCAGAATATGTGAGGGATATGATAAGGAAGACGCGGACGTTAACTGACAAACCCTTTGGAATCGGCCTTGTTTTGGCATTTCCTCATGAGGCAAATCTGAAAGCTATTCTAGAAGAAAAGGTGGCAGTGCTTCAATTGTACTGGGGTGAGGTCTCAGAAGAGCTTGTATATAGGGCTCATAATGCCGGTGTTAAAGTTGTTCCCCAAGTAAGTATATCTGAGTACATTTCTTGCCTGACGAAATAATGCTGCCCTTTTACTCGTTTCCTTTCATAACTCGCTTTGGATTTGGTTGAGTATCCCGTGGGCTTTGCCCTGCACCGTACATGAGAAATATCTGTCGGCTAAATAGTCACATATCAAAGTGTTCACATAAGGAAGCGTCTAAGTTTTGTCTGACTTGCCTGTTGCATGGTCACATTAGGTTGGGAGCGTTGAAGCTGCAAAAAAGGCAATTGATGTGGGCGTAGATGGAATCATCGTACAGGGTCGTGAAGCTGGTGGACATGTGATTGGTCAGGTTAGGAAAATCTTGCATATCTTAGTTACTTTGACATTTGCCGTCTAAATTCACAGTTTGCTACAGACTCATCTAATGCTTATTTTTCGGTAAAATGCTCTTGATACGGCTGAAACATGGTATATATTGTGCAGGAAGGTTTAATTGCATTGTTGCCTAGAGTAGTTGACTTGGTAGGGGAGCGAGATATTCCAGTGATTGCTGCTGGTGGCATAGTGGATGCGCGTGGGTACATTGCTGCTTTGGCATTAGGAGCACGCGGTGTTGCTCTTGGCACTAGGTATGCACTAATGCACCCTACGTAATTTGATACATTCAATATAAATACTTACAAAGACTGTGTAAGTCTCGACGGTCGCTTCCATCCTACTGATTTTATCTTCTGAAAGACTGAAACTACTTAAATTTATTGCAGTTTCAGCTTTTATAGAAAAAACCTATGTTACTCAGACTCGTCTACTTGTATCCGGCAAAATACGTATCAGAGTATCTGATACGGCTATTTTGTGCGAAATTTTCAATATTTTGGTCTAAAATGATGTATCAAAGTGTCGTATCGTATTCGACAAAATACGTATCAGATACGGAATACGGCAACTAAGTGAAGTAATGGAGTAACAAAGGAAAAAACTATTTTAACTGCAAGTTTTCTACTGCAAAGAAAACTAGCCGTCTCAAGCATTACTAATTTTAACGCGTCAATTTTGTTGGAACTGTTAAAAGAACTAATTTTAACTGCAAGTTTTCTGCAAGCTATTCTTGATCACTGTAGTTGTTTGCATGAATTAGATTTCTTGCAACGGAAGAGAGCTATGCTCATCCTATATACAAGGAGAAGCTGATCGAATATTCGATGACAGAGCACACTAATATATTTGGTCGTGCAAGATGGCCAGGAGCACCACAACGTGTGTTGCAGACGCCTTTCTTTAGTGAATGGAAATCCCTTCCTGAGAATGCTGATGAGACTGACCAGCCTGTTATTGGCCGCTCTACAATACACGGATTGGTAAGTTAATCTTATAATAGCAACACAAAATGATCTGATTTTTTCTGAATGGTCGTACTGAAATTGATCTGTACCCAAAATGACTTGGCCGGATCCAGATCACCTGAGTGGCCCGATCTGCTGAAACCCGAGTATTTCGTTGTATTTACTATTATCAGCTGCATTTAGTTTTTTTTTTTCTTGATGACGAGGGTGTTGAATCCCCCCGGCCCATGCATTCCCGCACCACCACATGGACCATGTAAGCCACCCCCTTCGGGGGCTATAGTGGCCAAGTGATCATCGCCCGAGCTGGTAGTTGAACCCGGGACCTCTCAACTCCTGCATTTAGTTCTTACCTCTTTCTGTAATGCTGCTTAATGCATATGAGCATGCGGTCTTTCACAATGGCAGGAAAAAGAGATCAAACGATTTGCAGGAACCGTTCCTAACAAAACTACTACTGGTGATATCGAAAGTATGGCCATGTACGCTGGACAAGGTGTCGGACTCATAAAGGAGATACTACCTGCTGGTGAAGTTGTGAAAATGATTGTTAAAGAAGCTCAGCTTTTGATCCAACTAAGGTTCAAGGACGATGCTTAAGGGGTACTAATATAGACCGGAAAGCGGTTCAAATCAACATTTAGGTGACATCATAATTGGATAAACTTCGCTCAATCGCTAGCTCCGCTGGCAGATTAATCAAATCGTGATCTTAGCTTGTCGGTAAACATTGTTGTTCAAAGATCAAAATAGCTGACGAAACTCAAGAATAAAGTTTGACTTGAATAAGATTTCAATAGCTTTTGTCCATTTTTTCTGTTCTTCCCTGGTGTGCTCCTGGATCAAATTGATCTTTACCATTTTGTATTTGAAAAGTATTTCTGATGCATAAAGCTTAATTTTACTTGAATCGGTCATATAAGCCTATAAGGCCTTGTTCTTTTGGACTTGATTTCAGTTCTTATAAGTTCAATTCAATTCAGTTTCAGCTCTATTAAGTTTAGTTCAGATCAGATCAGTTCAGTTCAGATTAGTTCTATTTAGTTCAAAACATCTTAGGATCTTACCTCGGTTTGAAGCAATAACTGGTTGTATTAACGAGATTAGGTTATGACCATCGAAATAGTTTGCATAATCAAAACCAAGTGTTCCGAGTGTAATTTCGGAGCAGTGTTGTGACCACGTAAGCTTGTAGAATGATGTCGTTGATTGTCTCTTCCTTTCACTCTTTCCTGTTTAAGATGAACAAACTGAGGGCTCGGCTTGGGGCCGAACGTACTCACTCCGACGCTCAAGTCAGTAAACTTAACGGGATAAGTTGTGTGTTAATTTGGCAAAGATATATTGTAGAGAGATAAGGGAGTTTTATACCAGATTAGGAGGTGTTTAGATAGTTTTTCGGATCCTTTCAATGAGAGAAGTGCAGTATTTATAGGCTTTCACCTTTTGTCACGTAGTGGCCAAGTGGCAGAGCAGGTGAAAAGAGCGTTTTACCCTCGGCCGAGAGACCCGTGGCAGGCCGGCAGGCCTGGTTGACTTCATGCCGAGGGGACTGGATGTGAGTACGTGGATGTGCCTTTCGGCCGGCTGGTTGCCGTGCCGAGACCCAAGGTGAGAGGCCGACAGGCTGTGTCGGTTAAGCTGTTAATATGTTGACTTGCTGTCTTTTAGCTTTGACCTTCCTCAATATGTTGACTCGGTCAGCGGGTGCAGAATATGCCCCATCAATTTGCCCCCAGCGTAGTCTATGCCGTGGTATGGACCTTCGATGAGTGTTGAGTGTATTCTGCGCATGTTGAACTTCTTCCCCGGCTTCTTCTTCCTCGGCTTGGTTCTGTTCAGGCCGTACCATATCCCCCCTCCACATGGTTGTGTAATGGACATCAAATGTGGAAAAGGAAAAGGCGCTGGCCGAGACCAAGGTTGAGGGTGCCGTGTGCTCTTGATTGCCCCGGCCGGTGCTGCCAAGCTTGGTTGATCAGCTGGCCGTTGGCAAGTAGATACCAGGAAGCGTGTCAAAGAAGAGTGGTTACTGTGTGTCGATTGACATTCCGTGGCTGCATGCTTGACACGTGTCCTGGTGCTGATTGGTTGACGCTTCTTAGGCTTTGCTCTGATTGGTCAATTGAGTGGGCTTTACTCTATAAATAGAGCAGTGTGCCCCTCATTTTGACCACCAAACTTCATTTTCTCAAAAAATTTCATCTTTCTAGTTTTTCGAAGAGTTTTTCTCTCTAAGTTCCGAAGTGTTACTCGGCGTAACGCTTTCTTCCAAGGTAAACAAACAAATTTTTCTCCAAACTTTAATTTGTTAATTGTTGCAATCATGTCTTCTGCTGATGCTCAACCCAGTACCTCTGCGCCGGGGGGCGAACCGTCGCGTCCTGTTGAAGAGGAGCCACTGGTTGTCACCCCGGTGGGGTTCGGGGGTCCCAAGTCACCTTCTCCTGAAATCGCTCCGGAATTTTTGGAGGGTTTTGATGATGGCGATGATGAGGCGACCCAATCTGATGAAGAGAGGCCGCAGTTCCTGGATCACGGCGACGCCTGCTCGATCAATCCTGATCGCGTTTGGACAAACAAGTTTGCTAGTTGTTCCGATCCCGATCTTTTTGAAGATCATTACTCCTTCGGCAGGGGGTATATAATTGTTATCCCTAAGGGTGATCAGGCAGTCTGCTGCCCTCCCGAGGGCTGTATCGGCGTGTACATCAGACACCTGGAGTATGGGCTCCGGTTTCCTCTGAATGCACACGTGGCTGCTATAATTAAAGCCATGAACGTCGCCGTGGCCCAACTGCATCCGTTGGCCATCAGGACGATCATTGGCTTCGTCTGGCTATGTCTTTTTAAGAGGGAGGCCCCAACGGTTAACCTGTTCCGCCGGCTTCATCATCTTCGGCAGACCACCCTAGGTGGCTCGGGGTGGTACAACATACAGACGGAGCCGGGTTACGTTACCGTTTCCAAGTTGACATCTTGCAAGGACTGGAAGGGGCGGTGGGTATACGTCGAGGTTCCGGATGATTATCCGCTGCCCCGGTCCTTCCAGAGCCACGTCAATTTGCGGTGCGAGAGTAAGGGGGAGCATGATAGATATGTCTCCCGTAGTAAACTTAAGATGGATGCCTCGAAGGTCTATCTTAACGAGGACGAAAAGCGGGCAATGAGGCTGTTTGAGGCTGAGAAGGATGGAACGCCGAAGGGATGGATGCCCCCGACGCAGATCGTTCTTCAGAACGAGCCGCTTTGCCATGTCGGCCTCATACCGGCCCTCGGCCAGGGTGAGTGGGGTCGGTATGAGGCCCACCTTTGCTTTCATGCTTCTGTATTTGAGCTTAGTTTTACTTCTTTTGCTTAACCGTTGGCTTTATTTCTTTTGCAGATCGATTTGGCCAGGATCTCTCCGTCTCCATTTTAAACAAGTTGGGACTTGATCAGGACGGGAGAGTTACTGAGCTGCATCCTAAGGCCGCGCCACGTGATCGCAGACCGGCCCCTCACGAACTTATGGAGCAGGCGATGAAGGGACTGGATGTGGCGGCGACTCAGGCGGAGATTGGCGGTTTCGTGCCGCGCCGAAAAACAAAAGCAATGTCTTCGGCGGCTACGACGTCAACTACTGCTCAGTCTTCAATCCCCGCAGTCCAAAAGGAGACGGTGGTCATCGATGTTGAAGAGGAGGTCACCGTTGCGGAGGCTCCTCCTTCTTCAAATAAGAGAAAAGAGGCAACGCCTGCCGTTGCTGCTGTTAACGAGGCGGGGGTAGAAAAGGGGTCAGCCGGCCCTCGGTCCAAGAAGGCTAAGACTGGTACGGATCTAACCCATGGCTCGGATTTAGCAGGTTCATTAGGCATTCCTGATGACAGGCTCTCTGACACGTCAATGAATGTTGACATGGATGCTTTGTCTGAGTTTTTTCCAGATCCATCGGCGGCAGCTTCTGTTCTTACCGAACGGCAATTGGAGAAGCAGCCTGTGCTGATGGGGGTGCCAAGTGTTGCCGTCAACTCCTCATCCCAGAAGGTTTCCCCCGCCCAGCTTAGGGCGGAAGGCATAAGGTTGTCCAAGATGCTGGGGAAGTGGAATGAACTAGCCGGCACTCATATTATGGAGCAAGAAAAGGTCATGGCTCAAGCTGCCCCTGCGCTTGAATGGCTTAAGCTTGAGCTTGCCGCTGCTAAGAGGGAGGCCGAGAAGACGAAGAAGGACTTCCAGGCTGCCAAGAATGACTTACTCGCCGAGCGAAACCTCAGGGAGGAAGCTGACAAGCTAGTCCTGGCCGAGAGGGCCAAAGTTGAGGCTGCGTTGGCTGATGCCGCTAAGCAGCGGGAGGAGAAGATTAGGTTTGAGGGCGCCTATTGTTGGGGTTGGTGTCCTTAACAGTTAGTGCAAGGACTTATAAATCTCTAAAAGGATCAAAGGGCATACTTTTGGTATTATTATCAGTTGATCCACGTTTATCAATAACGGTTGGCTTGCTAGATAAGTTTGACGTTATTGTCATACAGATGGCGGTGATCAACTGGTCCCTAAAAGTCACACCTATAGGATACGTTTGAGAGACGTGACAGTATGAAAATACAGTCATGTTGATGCCAATTATGACTAACCAGTTAGTCGGAGTTATTGACTAGTAATTAGTCAAACGCGATGTTGAGACAATTATTTAATACGGATTAAATAATATGGGCTAAGGCGAATTAAACAGTTAATTCGTAAATTAAATATAAACGATTATATTTAATTAATGTATATTGAATTAATTATACAATATTGTCTTTGTCGGACATGTATTGATATTTAGACTAATCCGTGTTACTAGTCGATGTATTAATAATCGATAACCGATGACAGTTTATAATAAAACCCGTCATATACATTTTTAGCGGAATTGATCGGACCACGAGTTAATAATGAGGAGAAAGTGGAAAGCCCACTCCCTCCTCCATGAGACCCGCGGACCGAGGCAACAAAAGGAGAGGATCCCTCTCCTTTTGACCTAAGCATTCATTTTACATGAAAATTAGGGTTTGGAAGAGCAATTTTCTCTGAAAAACCTCGATCTCACATCGAATAACCTCACAATAGCTCTCTCGATATTGCAAGTCAATTAGAGAGCATTTCTAGCACAAGGGCATAGTCTCAGACGGTCTTGGGTGCAACGATTAGGAGGAAATCTCTGTTGATTTCTGTTCTTTACGCCGCGCATCAAAGGACCCGAGGTTGATTCTTAATCTTTATCGTTTTTCATTGTTTTTCGTTTATGACTATATTTCACATGTTAAATTTACGTTATAGTCCTAAATTTAAAGGGTCTTATACGGATATTACCCTACAAGTGGTATCAGAGCGAGGCCACGTAAATTTTCTTTGTGATTTTTCATAAAACGATTTTGAAACGATTGTATTTGTCTCAAAAACCGTGCCTTGTATACACGGCAGAATTTTTTTTTTGAAACCGTGACATGTTTTACACGGTTGTTTCATTTTTTTTTTTCGATTTGTTTTTGTGCATATTGTTGTTTTATACGGAGATTATAACAATATGTCAAGTTTTGTCAAATTGTAAAATTGTTTTGATGCGGTTTTGATCAAAATTGCAATAGGTTTTGCTTTGTCAAACTGTTTTTACGAGGGTTTTAAGTTTTCAGAACTTGTTTGGTCTCGATCGAGTGGATTTCTACTCGATCGAGAGCTTTTTCTGTCTTGATTTTGCTCGATCGAGTCCTTGCTGTACTCGATCGACCTCTATTTAAAACCCCACTGCTCGATCGAGAAGTCCTCGTACTCGATCGAGCAGATTTGCTGATAAAAGCCCTCGATCGACCTCCAGTACTGTCGATCGAGTACTTTCTGATTAGCTTTCCACTCGATCGACTAGCAGTTCAGTCGATCGAGTCCTTTTTGTTCCTCGATCGAGAACGATTGTCCCTGGATCGAGGGATTTCGTTTCTGGCAGTTTTGAAAATTTATTCTTTTTGCTTTAAATTTTCTTTTGGCCACAATATGTACTTTATACGGATATTGTACACTCGCTATGATTGTGAAACGGTTCACACACGTACCATTGAGTTATTTTAAAGCGTATTTAAAGTAACGGATTGTAATAGATTAAAATTAAATTGATAGAAGCAGTTTTATCACATGAATTTTAATCATTAAAAGGTGGTTTGGATAAATTTAACATAATTACGGAATTATGTCACGAATGAATTTGTTTTTAGTTGATGCATTTTTTATTTATCGTTAATTTTGAATACTTGTGAATGCCTTTTATTACGTATTTAATTTTACAATCAGTTGTAACTTAGTGTGGCCTTAGTAGAACGTGTTACCGTAATGATGGAACACGGTCTTGGTTGTATTTTGAGATCTCGTATCTCCGTTTTGGATTTTTCACTTGTAATTACAATTTTTAATTAGAATGTAAATAGGTTATATTTTGTAATTTTAAATGTAATTTTTGAGAAGACCAAAGATGGAGACCGGATGCTCACTCCCGCTACATGGATCAAGATGGAACATCAAGACAAGTTTCTCGGGTCCAACGGTGGATTCCAAAGTTGTTTTATGTTCTTTTTATTAGGATAGGCCACACTAGGAATTTTTATTTACGTATTGCTTTCTTTTATTTATTTTGTAACGATAATATGCATCATTTTCCGCCTAAAAACCAAACCACCTATTTATTGCATGAAAACTGACACATATAGAGGTCACGAGTTAGTTTTCTTTGACATTCTCATGTCACACGTTTTAAAGCCATCATCTAAATTAATTCATTCACGCAGTTGCTAGTTATTCGTTCACTTAAAATGAATTAAAACTTAGTTGATGGGATCTTCCTCGTATAAACCAAAATTGAGAACGGTCTTTATAGGTCAAACTCCAATGAGTCCCTTCTTCGTCGGTAGGCATAATATGACCCCTTCTACGTCGGGTAAGTTGGAACCGATTGACTTATTTTATCTCAACACTATGGTCACTCGTACGATCCTGTGATTATGGTGGACTATAGATAGGATTTACGGAAATCTATCGACCAAGAGTTCTTACGGAAGAATTAGCCAAACAGTTGGCTTATCAATTTACAGAAATTGAGTCTTGGGATCACTTGTATCATTCTTGAGGGAGATCAATTATGCAAGTGCGAGAGTCTACATGTTAAAATGTATTTTAAAAATAGACTTAAATCACCTCGATGAGTTGCTTATTTCGTTTTGTTTTTCTTTCTTTTTCAGTGTAGATCACGAATTTTTTAAACTGCTAATAACAAATGGCTGGTTCTACTGATAACCCAATGCCAAGTGCCACATTGGACCGTGAGTCCTGGCTTCGGATCTTCATGAATCAGATGAATCAGCCTACTCGATCAAGAATGATGGATCAAACTTCGCGGACCGGGAGGCGGTATTACGGAATGCTGCCGCTGCCGACGGAAGCTCAAATATCTATTAGAGCCCATCCCGGCAAACCCAGGTCCCACGGCTAGAGTCAAAATCACCAAGTTTAATGATTTCTGTATGGAAGCGGGTGCGATTAAAAACGTACTCATTTTTGCAATGGAACCCAATTTGCAGAAACGCTTCATAGCCCATGGTGCAAACAAGATTTTCACCACGCTCACCAAGGAATTCTCGAAAGCACCGAGAATCGTGACCTATGAGCATACCACTCGCTTCTTTGATGCGAGACTCCGAAAGGGCCAACCAGGTTAGCCCACACATTCTCAGCATGATTGAGAATGTCGAGAAGCTGGAGACCTTTAATTGCAACATCAGCGAGAACATTGTTATCGACCGCATGCTTCATTCACTCCACGATGGTTTTTCGCAATTTAGAGCGAATTACTATATGAATGATTTGAAGAAAACCCCACATGAACTGCACTCCCTTCTCGTATGCACCGAGAAGGACATGAAGTTCAGTGGGAGCTTGAAACAGGATGTTCTCGTTGTGTCAAACAAAGGGAAAGGTAAGGGCAAAGCTCGTGCAAACCTAGCGATAGGTAAACCGAAGTTCAAGAAGTCGGGTTCAGGTAAGAGTGGGCCTGGTGAGTCGAGCACCTCATCAGGCACGACAAAGAGCAAGAATGAAAACATGGAGTGCCACCATTGCCACAAGACTGGGCATTGGAGGCGTACATGTCCTGTTTATCATGAGGACTTAAAGGCAGGTCGTGTTAAACCTGTTGGTATGTCTTCTCTCTCTTCTACTTTTATTCATATGATTGAGATTAACCACGCAAGTTACGGAACTTGGGTACTTGATACTGGTTGTGGTTCTCATCTGTGTAATCATGTGCAGGGGCTCCGAAACATCGAACCCCTCGTAAAGGGTGAGGTGGACCTGCGTGTTGGGAATGGAGCAAGAGTGGCTGCCATCTCAAAGGGGACATATGTGATCCAGCTTCCTAGCGGATTTGAGTTGTCATTATATGACTGCTATTATGTACCCAGTCTTTCGAAAAATATTATTTCAGTTTCTGCACTTGATAAACTTGGTTTTTCATTTGTAATAGAAAATAATACTTGCATTTTCTCATTACACGATATGATTTACTAAAGGCAGTCTCCATGAACGGAATTTATGTTTTAGATCCGACCACCGAAATATTACACGTAATGAATAAAAAGTTAAAGGTTGGTGACAAAGATCAAACGTATCTATGGCACTGCCGTATGGGACACATTAATGAGAAACGCGTAAAACAGCTCATCAAACATGGAGCTATCTCGGCCTTTGATTTTCAATCATTTGGCACGTGTGAATCATGTCTCATCGGTAAGATGACTCGGATTTCCTTCAAAGGTGTTGGAATGCGCGCTTCTGACCTATTAGGACTCATACACAAGGATGTATGTGGTCCTATGTCAATCACCGCACGAGAAGGCTATAGGTATTTCATCACTTTCACGGACGATTTAAGTAGATATGGCTATGTCTACTTAATGAAGCACAAAAGTGAATCCTTTGAGAAATTCAAGGAATACCAGAATAGGGTACAGAACCTATTGGGTAGAAAGATTAAAACACTGCGTTCGGATCGTGGTGGCGAGTATCTTTCTCACGAGTTTGATCAACACCTTAAAGACATGGGATTGCCCTACGCTTAACTCCACCTGAACACCTCAATTGAATGGTGTGTCCGAACGGAGAAATCGAACTTTACTTGATATGGTTCGATCCATGATGAGTCACACCGTGTTGCCCGACTCATTATGGGGTTATGCTCTTCTCACATCACCGCTTTGCTAATACTTAACCGAAGTCCGTCTAAAGTCATTGACAAGACTCCATATGAACTATGGAAGGGAACGGTCCCTAACTTGTCCTTTATACGGGTTTGGGGCTGCGAGGCTTATGTCAAGTGGAGACACGAGGATAAGCTCGGCCCGCGATCGGTCAAGACATACTTTATAGGTTATCCTAAAGGAACACTTGGTCATTACTTCTATTCGCCAACCGAACAACGTGTTTTTGTTGCGGCTAGTGCGACATTCTTAGAGAAGGAATTTCTCGAGAATGCAAAGAGTGATAGAACCTTCGAACTGTCGGAGATTCCAGAACCAAGTACCGAGCAATCATTGGAGGAATCTATTCCTTCAATCCCGGCTGCGGTAAACATTCCTGAGGAACCTAGGAGGTCGGGTAGAGTCTCTATTCCTCCGGACAGATACATTGGTATGGTCGAGGAACATGACATAGATGACATTCTACTCTTAACGAGTAGTGAACCCGCAACCTATAAAGGTGCCATGACTAGTTCTGACTCAAAGCTATGGCTTGAGGCCATGCAATCCGAGATGGACTCCATGTATGAGAACAACGTGTGGGATCTTGTTGACTTACCTGCTAAGGTTCGTCCCCTTCAATGCAAATGGCTTTACAAGATAAAGCATTCTGTGGAAGGTCAGCAAGATATCTACAAAGCACGACTAGTTGCTAAAGGTTTCACCCAAGTGCCAGGGTTGCACTACGATGAAATTTTTGCACCCGTAGTCATGCTGCGTTCCATTCGGATTATCTTAGCGATTGCCGCTTTTCATGACTATGAAATTTGGCAAATGGACGTGAAAACCGCCTTCTTAAACGGTTTTTTGGAGGAAGAGTTGTACATGGTACAACCCGAAGGTTACATCGATCCTGAACATCCTAAGAAAGTATGCAAGCTTAAGCGGTCCATTTATGGACTTAAGCAAGCATCTCGGAGTTGGAATCATCGCTTCGACCAAGTGATAAAAGACAATGGATTTACTCGATCGGTCGAGGAACCATGTCTATATATCAAGTCGAGTGGGAGCAAGATTGTCTTCCTAATATTGTATGTTGACGACATACTCCTGATTGGGAATGACATACCTCTCTTAACTTCGGTGAAAGTATGGTTGAAAAACCATTTCCAGATGAAAGATCTGGGAGAGGCACAAAGAATTCTAGGCATCCGTATCTATCGAGATAGATCACGACGGATGCTATCTCTCGATCGGAGTCTTACATAGACAAAGTCCTAGAGAGATTCAAAGATGACTAACTCCAAGAAGGGGTTCCTTCCTATGGCTCCAGGGGTGCATTTGAGCAAGTCTCAGGCACCAGAGACACCGGAAGAAAAAGAGCGCATGACACGGATTCCTTATTCTTCGGCTATAGGATCAATCATGTATGCCATGATATGCACACGCCCGGACGTGGCATATGCATTGAGTATGACAAGTCGATTCCAACAAAGATCCGGTGAATCACATTGGATGGTGGTCAAGAACATTCTTAAGTACCTACGGAGGACTAAAGATTGGGCATTGACTTATGGAGGCGCACAAAAGCTATGCGCAATCGATTCTGTGAGATGCTAGCTTCCAAACGGATCGTGATGACTCGAAATCTCGATCCGGATTCGTTTTTACTCTTAATGGCGCTGCAGATCACCGGAAGAGTTCGAAACAAATCACATTACAAGAGATTCTACGACCGAGTCCGAGTACTATGCCGCGTCTGAAGCTACAAAGGAAGCGATATGGATGCGTCAATTCTTACATGGGCTATCTGTAGTGCCTAGTTCGAATGACCCGATCACCATCTATTGCGACAATAGTGGTGCCATCTTCCAAGCTAAGGAGCCAAAGTCTAGCAACAAGTCTAGACATGTACAACGGAAAGCTCATCTAATCCGAGATTACGTGGAGCAAAAGGAAGTAGTGATAGAAAAGATTGCTACCGATGATAACATAGCAGATCCTCTCACTAAACCATTACGACAAGATAAGCATGAAGGGCACGTTAATTCCATGGGAATCAAACGTGTTCCTGAGTTGTAGTACTTTTTATGGATTAGATTCATTCTCGTTTGTACTCTATACGACATCATCGTTTTTGATATTTATATATATATTTTGTTTTTCATGTGGAATTGTACGACAATTTTGAACACCACAAAGTGAACTGAACAAACATCATATTTTTAGTCCTTAATTGCCCACATGAGCTGATAACTCTGGCAATTATTTTGTGACGTTGGTTGATGGTGGGTTCAACGAGCCATAAGTCAACCTGTTGACTGACCAATCACAGAGGCGAGTTATACGGATATCTCGTAGGACACCATTGTGACATCGACGTGGAGTCCTAAATGTTTTATAACATTCCGTGCCCGGTCGTGGATAGGACCTCCATGGTGATCCTAAGAGTCGATTCTTTTGACTATCGACTGTCTCTTGAGACTACGGCAGATTTTGGGTGACTTTGGTTTCTTTCTCACGGTCATCCGTAACAGGGGGCCAAGTAGATTTTTTCTGGGTCATTTCATGCTGTGCTTAGATCGGAAGGAGTCGAGTTGAAGGAAATATTCAGCCTTTATCGTGTACTCGATATTTCTCGGGGCCACTCGAGGAGTCAGAATCGAAATGCATGGCCATGCTCGGATACGGATTCGTTTTATCAGTTAAGTTACTCTCTAGTCGGGGAAACCACTCTTGATACAGATCGATTGTAAAATACGACCTTTGCGGATCCGGATCTGCAAATTGTTTTACATTGAGTGGGAGAAATTTTAAATGAATATGAGAATCGGTTATCACACATACACTTGTACGGACAAGTGGGAGTTTGTTGGAGCTTGTGTCCTCCAGTGAGTGCGGATAACGTCATTGCACATACACTTGTACGGACAAGTGGGAGCTTGTTGGGGTTGGTGTCCTTAACAGTTAGTGCAAGGACTTATAAATCTCTAAAAGGATCAAAGGGCATACTTTTGGTATTATTATCAGTTGATCCACGTTTATCAATAACGGTTGGCTTGCTAGATAAGTTTGACGTTATTGTCATACAGATGGCGGTGATCAACTGGTCCCTAAAAGTCACACCTATAGGATACGTTTGAGAGACGTGACAGTATGAAAATACAGTCATGTTGATGCCAATTATGACTAACCAGTTAGTCGGAGTTATTGACTAGTAATTAGTCAAACGCGATGTTGAGACAATTATTTAATACGGATTAAATAATATGGGCTGATGGTATCAAGCTATACCTCGCAAGTGCACGATTCTATCGTTGTACACTATTAAGGGTCGATCCCACAAGGAGTTGAAAAGATTACTAATTGTTCTAATCCGATCGTTTAGCTAAGTCGAAAATAAGAGAGGATGGTTGTTATACTAATGCTACCTAAAACAAAATGAAATGCAAACTTAACAAAAACAAGGAAAATAAGCAAGAACGAAGGATAGGTTGTAATTCAAATGGTTAAAAGGCCTAGGACTCGGTTCTTCCCAAACAATTCGCAATTCCACATAATTAAATCCCTAGGCTAATCACAAAGGTAGTTAGGTGAGGAGGTGACGGCTCTAATTCGCCTAAGACCCCCCTCTCGGGTTCGAAATAGGACACTAGCACTACCCACCAACCCCCCTCTCGGGTTCGAAGGTCGGAATCCCTAACTCAATACCCCACTACCCCAAAAACATGCATTTTCCCGAGGTAGTCCGATATTCGCTAAGGTCATTAAGCCCCATCAATTCCCGGGTCATCCCACTCCCTCTCTCGAGGGTCGATTTCAAACACTAATTTAGAGGTGTCCTACCCCGGTTCTCCCTTTCGGTCTCAACCGAGGTCAACAATAGGGTCAAATCTCGGGCACCCAAATCACAACCTAACCAACTCTCGTTGGTGGTCAAGGGTCGTAAGTCAACACTACCCAAGAGTCAACCCATAACCCAAGTCATTCCTCTAAACTACCCTCACCAATTTCCCCAAATAATTAGCCTTTATGAAATTCAATTAATGAAATTACTCATGTCGGGTCAAACCGAGCCCTAGTGGAAGACTACTCACTAATCATGGTCCTAATTGCAAAATTAACAATAAAGATGGAAACTTTGGTCACAAACATGGTGAGAAGATGAAATTCACTACTAATCATGCAACAATCTAACAATGGGTGTAAGAAAAGATGATTTAATCTAATAATGAGAGTGATTAAACCTAAAGACACAATCTTTAACCAAATCAACTCAAAGATTAAGTCTTTGAGGACAACTACCCAAGGATGAACAAAAGAAAGAGGAACAAAGGAAAGATGAACAATGAAAAGAGAGACAATGATGGAATTAACAACAACAAACAAACAACAACAATAATTTCAACATAAACAATCAAACAAACATAAAAGAAGAACAATAATGTAAACAAATGAAAATAAGGAGAGAATTAATACCAACAAAATAGTGAAAGAGGAATTTGGATAGAAATAATAAAGAAGGAAATCCTTCAATCTTCTTACAAACCCAAATTCAATCACTAATTGATTGAAGAACTTCTCTAATTAAAGAAAGATTAACAAAGAGATTAAGAAAGTTTAAAGCTTGAAAGGGTAAATATTCTAGATCTAGGGTTGTGTGTACAAAGGGGTTTAAGAGGGGGTATTTATAGGCTTGTACAAGATTAGGAAGAAAAAAAGGAAGAAAAGCCCAAATTCGCGCCTGTTGCGTAATGCCGGTGCACCGGCTGCCGGTGCTCCTACCGGCAAAACCGTGCAAGGATTAAAAATAGCTGGCATCTGTGTTTTGCCGGTGGGCCGGTTGCCGGCCTGCCGGCAAAACACCTTCTTCAGGACTTTGGGTGTGTGAAATGCCGGTTGACCGGCTGCCGGTGCTCCCACCGGCAGCGAGGCCAAGCTTGTTTTTAACCAAATTCTTCAATTAATTCCATCTGCTGTGCTTTACCGGTGGGCCGGTTGCCGGCCTGCCGGCAAAGCACATTCCTCAACTTTTCTTCAAAATCCTAAGTCATTCTCTGGGGTGTGTTTTGCCGGTGGCTAGACCGGCTGCCGGTCTGCCGGCAAAACACACTCTTCAGCATTTCTTCACCTCTTCTTCATGTAAAGGCAATGGGGTGCCTTTCTTGCCCCGAATTCTCCATACTTGGGTCGTTTCCTACAAAAGGATGCACAAGGTAACAAGTACGGGTATTGGGCACAAAACGCAAGGAAAAACACCCGAAACCGACTCGATATGAGTCGGTAAGCATAAAAGAAAGAGGGAATTAGAGGTAAATTAATCGTATATCAAGCCTCCCCACACTTAATCCTTACTCGTCCCCGAGTAAGTCCTTAAACCAAATGTACAAAGCATTATTATGATAGATATGGAGAGTGGGTGCACAATATAAGCATCACTCAACTAGACTACTACTAAAGCCGATCGAGTATTAGCGCACTCAACGCCCCTTCAACTCACAATTTGACACCCATGAGGGGAGAGTGCCCTATTGCAAGGCAAGTTGGGTCTTGCTACAAAACTTTCGACACATTCATCATGAAAGCACGTGATCAACAAGTAGAATGCATCTAACAAAATGACCCACTTTCCTCATCTAAGTGGTCGGATTTTTCAAACAACAAAACATGGTCTCGGTCGGGAGTACCGTCTCAGGAGTGCCAATTGAGGTGCCAACCCCCTAAATGTGACAAAAGCAACCCTTGTGTGACCAATGCTCAAGAAACTAATTCAAGAGCGGGGAAAGGGAAGAAAGGGCAAGTCCGCCGAGAATTACAAAACCGACACAAGATTCAACCAAAGGACCCATGACTAAGGAGACCAAGGCAACGACATCCTCACGGTTTTCACTCGTCACTCATTAAAGAACAAGGTGATTTTTGTGACAAAAAGCAACCAAAATCACTCAACTAACTCGACTAGCGAAAACGTGCCCGCAATCTAATGTGTAACACCGTCCTATGTCCAATGAAATGCAAACAATGGGAAAAATGCACAAGACATGAAGCAAGGGTTACAACGGGGCTAAGGAGAGGGTCGAAACGGGATTGGTGCAAGCACCGTTTGGACATGTGGAGTTCAAATCAAGAATAGTCGACACATCACATCCCATCTCTTATTGCAACACATGAGACACGTCTATGCCCTAACATAGCAATGATGACCAAAACTATGCAAAAATTGCATAAACCCAACTCAAGTAGGAAAAAAAAATGATAAAACTCCTTTTATTTCAACAAATGGTAACGTCTACACCGTAACAACGACTCGGTTTCCAAAGCCATGCAAAAAATGTGTAGACCCGACTCATTTTTGGAAAAACATCAATTTGCCCCTTTTTATTTGGCAACGGCTTTTTCTACCCCCTTTAAATGATGAGTAGGGGTGTTGCACGCCTTTTTCTTTTTCTTGACAACAAACAAATATATACAACATAACTCATTTTTCTTTTGATTTTTCATGACTTTTTTTTTTTTTTTTTTTTTTTTTTTTTTTTTTTTTTTTTTTCAAAACCTCTTATTTATATATATATGATGCCAAATTCATACCAAGTTCCGACCCGAACGGATATGTGAACTATCCATCACTATGCCCCAAATCACCTCCTACAACACAACTACAAAACCGACCAATTCTTGATTAAGGAAAGGTGTTTATGGAATGTAGTTAATTTAGTGGGTTTGCCAATGAAAAGGCTAAGGCTCAAAAGGGGGTGAATCAAAAAGGGAGATAATGTAGGGGATAAAACAAGGCTATTTGGCTATTGTGAGGTTCATATAAACTGATTTTTTTGCTTCATATCATATGTACAAAAATGTAATGCAATTTCATGATCTAAGGACGATGCGACACACTTATGCGTAAAGATGTGACACGCCTCGCGAGGAGACCTACTCTCAAACCTAGATGAGGGCGGGGTATGAATGTACCCGCCCTAGGAGGCTCTACCCTTACCTTTGAGTAGTTTAAGTCGAGCCAAAGGTCTAGTCTACGGCCCAAGGTCTCACAAGATCGGTCTAGACTCATTGGTCAAGCTCCCCCTTCCTCGGCTAACTAAGAGGCCACGGGTGCGAGTCACGAGGAGGGGAAAGGCACAATTGGGCACATTAGTTCATCATGGGGGTACTTGGTTCCCTTCCTTTGACCATGTTCTTCCTTAAAAACTTATTTACAAACTCAATGCACAAGAAAGAAATGCAACAAGTATTTACATGTGAACAAATGCATGCGGAAATTTAAACAAACACGAAATGAAACATGCAACAAATTGGCTAAACCTAGCAGCACATCAACACCAAAATTCCAAACGGTCTCCCAAGGAGACACCCAAAGCAACAAAATTCCCATTCTCCTTCAAAATATCAAAGATACCAAAAAGAAAGAATAGTAAAAAGGAGCAAGGGATAGGAAGGATTATACCAAGCGGTCTTCTAGCTCCTTTTTGCCTCAAGTGGTCAATGTGCCATGCCAAAGGTTAGACAAAACATATATATACAATGTAAATTTTTTGAATTTTTCAGAAATTTTTCAATTTTTAGGCATTTTCTCTAATTTATAAACATTTACAATTATAAACAAATATTCACAAGAGTGGATATTTCCCTCCCCACACTTGAGATGTACATTGTCCTCAATGGACAAAAGCATAGGGAGTGAATAAGGAAAAGAAATGAACATATTTTTTGATTTTTGATTTTTCAAATGGAAAATAACATATTTTTGTGATTTTTGCTTTTGAAAAATTAAAAAGACATATTTTTGGTTTTTTTTTTATGATATGAGAACTCCCTCCCCACACTTATTTATTTACATTACTTCCAAATGGAAATAAATGTGTGGAGGGAATTCAAATTGAAAGCATGTTTTTTGTTTTTTTTAGGCCCTCCCCACACTTATTTATAGACATGGGAGGGCATATTAGTGAAATAAATTAACATGTTTATGGTTTTTTTTTTTTTGGTCATTTTTCAATTTTTAGTTGGTTTTTATTTTGAAAATGCAATGCATGCTCTATTCTATATGCTAAATTGAAATGACAATGCAAATTATGCTAAGTGAATGCAATTACTAAATGTGACAATATATTACAAAATTGAAATCTAATGTAATCCTATATGATGCAACTAAATGATTTATCAACTAAATGCATGCGAAAAATTTAAACATGAATGAAAAATTTGGATAAAAGGGAGAAATCATACTTGTCGTTTGGATTGATTGGGAGGATAGAAAGCCATCAATTCGGGGACTAAGACCCCATCTCATCATCAAAATCTTCATCATTGATATCATCTCCGGTGTTCAAATCGGAGCCTTGAACCAAATCCTCGGGGTTGAAGGTAAAGTTACCTCCACTACCGCCGTCACCCATAAGACCTCCCGTGAAATCACCACTCATATTCATCACGCCGCTATCTCCTCCCGTGAAACCACCACCCGATCCCGACGCACCCGCATCACTAGCAAAATAGGGCCGGACTCCCCCAAACCATTGGGCCTCATGCCCCTCCGGTCTAGACTCGGGCATAGGCGGGAAAACGGGTCGCGCAAAGTAGTCCGGTTGGAGGTTAAGACCTCCGCGGACCATACTCCCATCCTCTCTCGAGTAGTTCCCATCGGGCCAAGTGAAGTAGGAGGGGTGAGGGTGCTCATAACCCACGTAATCCCGTCGACAAAAGTCATCATAGATGGGATAAGTACCGGTAGCTTGATCATAGTATATCCGGTCTAACTTTCTCCCCAACACGTCCCTCTCACTAGCGGCCTTCGCCGTGGCAATGTCCATCCTCTCCATCCATTCGGTGAGAGATGGAGGCAAGGGTGGATAAGTAGGTTGACCCGAGGAGGAGGTCTCTCCTTGTTGAAATTGCCACGGTGGAGGTTGATGAGTTTGAGGCGCGGCATATCGGAGGGTGGAATGAGTGTCCACTCGACGGTCTCGCGAATAGACACGAGTAGGATTAGGGGGAGGTTGGTCGGTGGGAGGGTCTTCTTCAATATCAAGGAGATAGAACTCCTTGTCCTTCTCAATTTTGATCGCGGTAACATTTGGGAGCCGGATGGAGTTCTTGTGATTGATTCGCCAATATTCAAGGCCGTCGGCGGGGTTCTCTTTGAGCCACTCAAGCTTTGTGGTCAAGTAACTCTTTGTCAAGTAAGTTTCCCCGGCTATCCAATTCATCGTGGAAAGGTCAACCGGACGGTCCAAGTTGCGGGCAATTCGGGTGATCATGCCACCCACATGTATCGGGGTTCTATGCCCCGGAGAACTTGCAATCTTGGCTAGGTTAAGGGCTAGGTAGTGAGCCACATTAATTCGGAAGGGGGTGGGTTTCGTGAACAAGTAGGACCCCAAAATTTCAAGCTCGTGGGTCCTAAACACCCATGGCTCATCTACCGCAAGAACGGTGCACCCCATACATCTATGCCACACCCGAATGACGGGATTGTGGCAACTCATCGCGGGCCTTTTTACCCCCGGTTGATCATCAAGGCCCGAAATTGCTTTCCAAACACGGGAATAGTGAAAATCAGTGGGCGGGGTATGTGACGGCGCATTTTCCAGCCCAAAAATTTGAGCCAACCGACCCAAAGTGATGTTGTGTTCCCGGTTCATGAGTCTAAAGCTAAGGGTAGCCACCATCCCGGATTGACGGTGTTTGTTAATCTTAAGACTACTCAGAAATTCCCATGTGATCCGAGGGTAAGTATACTCATGCATGGTAAATATGCCCCTCATACCACACCCCGTAAACAAAGCTTCCGTCTCCCTAGCAATCCCAAGGGTACACAAAGACGGATGATGAAGGAACTTAGTAGGGGTGAGGGGACGATTTTTAAAGAGAATAAACTTACCCTTCTGCGTAGGTGTGGTAAACTCGACAGTGGGAAAGTCCGGATCTGGGTAAGTATCGGTCGCCGCTTGAGCAATCAATGCCGCTTGGTCCCTTGCTATGTCGGCCCTTGTTCTTCTTCCGGCCATTTTGATGATTGGAGGAGATTGGTGAAGGTTGGAGGGAGTTTGATTGAGTTTTAATGGAGTTAGGGTTGAAAAGGGGGAAAAAATATGGAGGAATGAAGAAGGAAGAAAGAGGAAATGAATTGAAATAAGGGGATTCTCGGGTTTATTTTGATGGTCTGCGTGTGCGTTTTGCCGGTTGGCGAACCGGCAGCCGGTCTGCCGGTAAAACGCACTCCCTCATTTTCTATTTTTCGAATTTCTTCTTCAAAATTTTTGACCTCGCTGCCGGTGGACCAACCGGCTGCCGGTCCACCGGCAAAACACTCTCCTCAATTAATTTTCCCATAAACCAGGTGTGTTATGCCGGTGAGCCGGCTGCCGGCCTACCGGCAAAACACACTCCTACTCAAAAATCCAACTTCCCAGCTTCATAATATGAGTGTTTTACCGGTGAGCCGGTTGCCGGCCTACCGGCAAAACACTCCTCTTCACCAATTTTCAAAAAAATCCAAGTCTTCAGGTGTGTTTTACCGGTGGGCCGGTTGCCGGCCTGCCGGCAAAACACACTCCTCAACATCATTTCTTCGTGTTTTCAACTTGCCAGGTGTGTTATGCCGGTGAGCCGGTTGCCGGCCTACCGGCAAAACACACCACAACTTCAATTTTCCAAAAATTTGTTTGGCCTCGCTGCCGGTGGACCAACCGGTTGCCGGTCCACCGGCAAAACACAACACACAGCTATTTTTTGTTGTGTTCTTCCAATTTGCTCAATTTTTCTTCAACTCAACTTTGAGCTTTTTCATTGACCCCGGGATTCATGTTTTCCACAATTACTCCGACGCATGATGTCGGGATTTCGGGTCAACGAAAATAAAACTTGTGTTCTTCAAAAGTGACCTCCGTCACCAATCCAAATTGACAAAATACGACTCCAAATCTCTCACTACTAGTCTAGAATGCAAGTTATTTACAAAGATGCATGGGTTGCCTCCCATGTAGCGCCCTTGTTTAATGTCGTAGGCTCGACGGAGTTATGAATAACAATCAATAATTTGGAATAAAAGTGGCAATTGAGCTCACATTCTTGATAATAGGGGTTCCGGCAATGTAGTGCTTTAGCCGTTGTCCATTTACCTTGAATGTTTGGTCTCCATCGGAAACTTCAACCGACCCATAGGGAAAAGCTCGGACCACGGTGAAAGGCCCCGACCACTTTGACTTTAATTTTCCCGAAAAGAGCTTGAACCTTGAGTTAAATAGGAGAACCAAGTCCCCCTCCTTGAATTCCCTCCTTATAATAGCTTTGTCATGGAACCGCTTGGTCTTTTCCTTGTACAACCTAGAGCTCTCATAAGCCTCTAGTCGGAATTCTTCAAGCTCATTGAGGTCAAGTAGCCGCTTCTCCCCGGCGCTTTTCAAGTCGAAGTTAAGTAGACGGATGGCCCAATGTACCTTGTGCTCCAACTCAACCGGTAGATGACAAGGCTTACCGTACACCAACCGGAACGGTGAAGTTCCTATTGGTATTTTAAAAGCGGTCCGGTAAGCCCACAATGCATCGTTGAGCTTGGTAGACCAATCTTTCCTTGACCGGCTCACGGTCTTTTCAAGGATCATCTTGATTTCACGGTTAGAGATTTCGGCTTGGCCGTTAGCTTGTGGGTGATAGGCAAGGCTCCGCCTATGTTGCACCCCATGCTTCTTGAGTAAAGCATCAAGAGTCCTCTCCCGGAAATGAGTTCCACGGTCACTTATCACAATTCGTGGAACTCCAAACCGTGGGAATATGATTGTCTCCATGAGTTTGGTTACTGATTTTGCGTCACAAGTCTTTGTTGGAATTGCTTCAACCCATTTGCTCACGTAGTCCACCGCAACAAGAATATACTCATTCCCATTTGATGAGGGAAAAGGGCCTTGATAGTCAATGCCCCATACATCGAATAACTCCACCTCAAGTATGTAGTTCATTGGCATTTCATGCCTCTTTGAAATGTTACCACTTCTTTGACACTTGTCACACTTCTTGACGTAGGTGGCCACATCGTGAAATAGGGAAGGCCAAAAGAATCCACATTGGAGCACCCTCGCGGCGGTTTTTCGTGAACTACCATGCCCTCCACTTGGCATGTCATGGCAATGAGAGATTATGGGTTGGACTTCTTCATTGGGGATGCATCTTCTAATTATCCCGTCGGCACAAGCTTTGTAGAGGCACGGTTCTTCCCAAAAATATTGCTTAAGGTCATGGAAGAATTTCTTTCTCTTATGGGAATCATAACCGTGTGGGATGACCCCGGATACCAAATAATTTACATAGTCCGCGTACCACGGGGTATCCATCAAAGCTAGTGCGAATAGTTGATCATCCGGTAATGTGTCATCAATTGGCAATCCATCCTTATCCTTGACATGTAGTAGCCGAGAAAGATGATCGGCTACCACATTTTCTACACCTTTTTTGTCTCTAATCTCGATATCGAACTCTTGCAACAATAGTATCCACCGAATCAAGCGGGGCTTTGACTCCTTCTTGATTAGCAAGTGTCTCAACGCCGTGTGATCGGTGTGCACAATTACCTTAGAGCCCACCAAATAAGAACGAAACTTGTTCATGGCATATATGACCGCCAAAAGCTCCTTTTCGGTGGTAGTGTAATGTGATTGAGCTTCATCCAAAGTCTTGCTTGCATAATATATGGCATGGAGTTTACCATTCTTCTTTTGTCCTAGCACCGCTCCCACCGCCACATCACTAGCATCGCACATCAACTCAAAAGGTTCTCCCCAAGTGGGAGGTTGCATGATTGGAGCGGTGATGAGAGCTTCCTTCAACCTATTGAATGCATCCAAACACTCATTAGTAAATTCAAATGGCACATCTTTTCCAAGCAACAAAGTTAAAGGTCGGGCAATCAAAGAAAAATCCTTAATGAATCTCCGGTAAAAACCGGCATGCCCAAGAAAGCTCCTAATTCCTTTTACATTAGTGGGAGGGGGTAGTGTTTTGATCACTTCAATCTTGGCTTGATCAACCTCCAAGCCCTTACTTGACACTACATGACCCAAAACAACCCCGGATGTCACCATGAAGTGACATTTCTCCCAATTCAAGACTAGACCACTCTCTTGACATCTTTTCAAGACCTTACCCAAATTAGCTAGACATCCATCAAATGAGGTGCCTACGACCGAGAAGTCGTCCATAAACACCTCCATGATATTCTCAACATATTCGGAAAATATAGCTAGCATGCATCTTTGAAATGTGGCCGGCGCATTGCAAAGCCCAAAGGGCATGCGCCTATAAGCAAAGGTGCCGAATGGGCACGTGAATGTGGTCTTTTCTTGGTCATTAGGGTGAATCGGGATTTGGAAAAACCCCGAAAACCCATCAAGGTAGCAAAAATGAGAATGTTGGGCAAGTCTTTCCAACATTTGGTCAAGGAAAGGGAGGGGGAAATGGTCTTTCCTAGTTGCCTTGTTTAGGCGCCTATAGTCTATACACATTCTCCACCCGGTTGTGACTCTTGTTGGAATTAGTTCATTCTTATCATTGGTGACTACCGTGACCCCGCCCTTCTTCGGCACAACATGCACCGGGCTCACCCATGCACTATCGGAGATAGGGTAAATTATGCTTGCATCATAGAGCTTCAACACCTCCTTCCTAACCACTTCTTTCATAGCGGGGTTAAGGCGGCGTTGAGGCTCAATGGAAGATGCACTCTCATCCTCCAAGTGAATGCGATGGGTGCAAAAAGAAGGGCTAATCCCCTTGATATCATCAATTGAGTACCCAATGACATCCTTGTATTTTTTCACAACATCAAGTAATTTTTGAAGTTCGGTGTCATTGAGTGCACTATTGACAATAATAGGGTAAGTATCATTAGGGCCAAGGAAAGCATGTTTAAGAGTAGAAGGAAGAGGTTTCAACTCCACTTGAGGAGGCGTGGATCTCTCCTCTTTCTTATCATCTCTTCTCAAGCTTTCAAATTCTTTGTCCGGGTCTTCTTCAATTGTTGCTTCCATAGCTAAAGCATACTCCCGGTGCTCCTTGCAATCCTTTACCTTGCCCTCAAGGAACCCTTGCAAACCCTTGTCTTCATCAAATTTCTTCATATCAACCCATTCTTCTACCACATCAATCATATAACAAGACTTTTCTTCCGAAGGCTCTTTCATAGCCTTGCTCAAGGAGAATTCAACCTTATCTTCACCCACTTGCAAAGAAAGCTTCCCATTCTTCACATCAATCATGGCACCCCCCGTAGCAAGGCAAGGGCGCCCCAATATGATGGGAATATTTGAGTCTTCGGGGATGTCCATTACATAGAAATCACATGGAAATGCAAGTTTCCCCACCTTGAGTGGGACATCCTCCACAAGACCAATAGGGTATCTTACCGACCTATCCTCAAGTTGGAGAGAAACCCTTGTTGGTGAAAGCTCATAACCCTTCAACTTCTTGAAAATTTTGAGGGGCATAAGGCTAATGCTTGCCCCCAAATCACACAAAGCCCTCTCAATGTGCACGGTCCCAATCTTACAAGGTATGGAAAAACTCTCCGGGTCTTCAAGCTTTTGAGGAGCTTCATTCATGAGAATTGCACTACACTCCTTGGATAGGCTCACCGTAGTTGTTGGGCTCAAAGAGTTTTTGTTTGAGATAAGCTCCTTCAAGAACTTGCCATAACTTGGGATCTCCTTTACGGCATCAATGAAAGGCATGGTAATGTTGATACCCTTCATCATGTCCATGAACTTCCCATACTTTTGTTCAAGTTTGGCTCTTGCCAACCTTTGTGGAAAGGGAACCGGTGGTACATAAGTTCTTACCACTTGTTGTTGAGGCTCTTCAACTACCCTTGTTGGTTCATCAATCACTCTTGGAGTTTCCACAACAATTTCCACAAGCTCATCTTTCCCCTCCTTTTCTTCAATTACCTTAGGAGGTTCAACCACCATTTGAGGTTCAATGACATTGCCCGGTCTACTACTCTTCCTTTTCTTGACAAATTCCCGGTCTTCCAAATCCCTACCACTCCTCAAGTGGATAGCATTCATGGTTTTCGGATTTTCCTCGGTTTTACCCGGGAATTTCCCTTGGGAGGCTTGAAGTTGGCTCATTTGAGTAGCCAATTGGGAGATTTGGTTGTCCGTCATCCGTTGAGAAGCTTGCATTTGGGTCCTAAGTTGGTTGATGGATGAGGTTGTCTCGTCATGTTTTTGAGTGGAGTGGTTGATGAATTGTGTTTGAGTATTGACAAGTTGGTTTTGTGAAGTCATCAATTGTTCCATCATGAGTTCCAAGCTTGACTTTGGTTGGGTGTTTTGTTGGAAAGGCGGGTTGGTTTGTTGGAAAGGCGGGTTGGTTTGTTGGAAAGGCGGGTTGGTTGGTGGGTTGAGTGGTTGAAATTGTTGTTGCCTTGGTTGGAAGGTTCTCCCTTGGAAACCCGGTGGACCTTGGTTGAATGTAGTATTTTGTTTTTGAGTTTGGAAGTTTGGTTGTTGTGACTTTTGTTGGAAGGTTGGGTTTTGGACATTTTGAGAGCCATAGGAGAAGTTTGGGTGGGCTCTCAATCCCGGGTGATATTGGTTGTTGTTAAATGCTTGCTTGGCCGGACTAGACTCCCATATCCCGTTCACTTGCTCCATACAACTTCCATCTCCAACCACCAAGGGACACTCATTGGGTGGGTGTCCTTGGTCTCCACAAAGCTCACAACTATAGACTTGGTTCCTCATAGAAGAATTGCTAGATATTTTGCTTGAGCTCATCAAGGCAACTTGTTGCTTAAGCTCTTCTATCATCTCTTTCACTTCCACATTGTTGGCCGATTCGACCGTTGACTTCCCTTTCCTCTTGTGCCTATCATTGTTCCAATGAAAGGTACGAGAAGCCATTTCTTCAATAAGCTCTTTCGCCGTCTTGTGATCTATCTTATCCAATGCTCCCTTCCCCGAGCCGGAATCGAGGTTCATCTTCATATCATTGTTCAACCCTTCATAGAAATTGTTGATAAGCTCATCATCCCCAATACCGTGGTGAGGACATAGCCTTTGGAGGCCCTTGTACCTCTCCCATGCTTCATAAAGGGTCTCATCTTCTTGTTGGGTGAACCCTTGGAGCTCACTCTTGATTCTTGCGGTTCGTTGGGGTGGGAAATACTTGTTGAGAAAAGCCTTAGAGACATCATCCCAAGTCCGAAGAGAGTCGGGTTCACAACTTTTAAGCCACTCCTTGGCACTTCCCCTCAAAGAGTAAGGGAAAAGCCTAAGGCGTACGGCATCCTCCGTCACTCCATTGGCCTTGAACATGTCACAACTATCCAAGAATTCGTTGAGATGCTCGTTGGGGTTTTCGGTGGCTCCCCCTCCGAATTGGTTCCCTTGGACAAGTTGTAGCAAGGTGGCTTTCACATCAAAATTGTTGGCTTGAATAGGTGGCTTCACAATACTCGGATTAACCACCTTTTTCGGAGCCAAGTTATCTCTCATAGGAACCGCGGCCATTGTTACTTCCGTTTCCGGTGTTGCAAAAGGATTTTCGAAAGCTTCAAAGACCCGTGGTTCTTCTTGAAGGTTCTCAATTACTGGATTTTCTTGAGGAATCGGTGTTTCTATAAGCCCTCTTCTACGAAGTGAGTTTAGTCTTCTCGCGGTTGCTTCGATCTCGTGGTCAATCGGACGAATTGGATGACCTCTCCGAGTTCTCCTTCTCATGCAAAAAGTCCTACACACTTAGGAGAAGGATTAGTAACACAAAGACTTAGTCTAAACAAGAATGAAAACAATTAATATCTAGCCGAACTCCCCGGCAACGGCGCCAAAAACTTGATGGTATCAAGCTATACCTCGCAAGTGCACGATTCTATCGTTGTACACTATTAAGGGTCGATCCCACAAGGAGTTGAAAAGATTACTAATTGTTCTAATCCGATCGTTTAGCTAAGTCGAAAATAAGAGAGGATGGTTGTTATACTAATGCTACCTAAAACAAAATGAAATGCAAACTTAACAAAAACAAGGAAAATAAGCAAGAACGAAGGATAGGTTGTAATTCAAATGGTTAAAAGGCCTAGGACTCGGTTCTTCCCAAACAATTCGCAATTCCACATAATTAAATCCCTAGGCTAATCACAAAGGTAGTTAGGTGAGGAGGTGACGGCTCTAATTCGCCTAAGACCCCCCTCTCGGGTTCGAAATAGGACACTAGCACTACCCACCAACCCCCCTCTCGGGTTCGAAGGTCGGAATCCCTAACTCAATACCCCACTACCCCAAAAACATGCATTTTCCCGAGGTAGTCCGATATTCGCTAAGGTCATTAAGCCCCATCAATTCCCGGGTCATCCCACTCCCTCTCTCGAGGGTCGATTTCAAACACTAATTTAGAGGTGTCCTACCCCGGTTCTCCCTTTCGGTCTCAACCGAGGTCAACAATAGGGTCAAATCTCGGGCACCCAAATCACAACCTAACCAACTCTCGTTGGTGGTCAAGGGTCGTAAGTCAACACTACCCAAGAGTCAACCCATAACCCAAGTCATTCCTCTAAACTACCCTCACCAATTTCCCCAAATAATTAGCTTTTATGAAATTCAATTAATGAAATTACTCATGTCGGGTCAAACCGAGCCCTAGTGGAAGACTACTCACTAATCATGGTCCTAATTGCAAAATTAACAATAAAGATGGAAACTTTGGTCACAAACATGGTGAGAAGATGAAATTCACTACTAATCATGCAACAATCTAACAATGGGTGTAAGAAAAGATGATTTAATCTAATAATGAGAGTGATTAAACCTAAAGACACAATCTTTAACCAAATCAACTCAAAGATTAAGTCTTTGAGGACAACTACCCAAGGATGAACAAAAGAAAGAGGAACAAAGGAAAGATGAACAATGAAAAGAGAGACAATGATGGAATTAACAACAACAAACAAACAACAACAATAATTTCAACATAAACAATCAAACAAACATAAAAGAAGAACAATAATGTAAACAAATGAAAATAAGGAGAGAATTAATACCAACAAAATAGTGAAAGAGGAATTTGGATAGAAATAATAAAGAAGGAAATCCTTCAATCTTCTTACAAACCCAAATTCAATCACTAATTGATTGAAGAACTTCTCTAATTAAAGAAAGATTAACAAAGAGATTAAGAAAGTTTAAAGCTTGAAAGGGTAAATATTCTGGATCTAGGGTTGTGTGTACAAAAGGGTTTAAGAGGGGGTATTTATAGGCTTGTACAAGATTAGGAAGAAAAAAAGGAAGAAAAGCCCAAATTCGCGTCTGTTGCGTAATGCCGGTGCACCGGCTGCCGGTGCTCCTACCGGCAAAACCGTGCAAGGATTAAAAATAGCTGGCATCTGTGTTTTGCCGGTGGGCCGGTTGCCGGCCTGCCGGCAAAACACCTTCTTCAGGACTTTGGGTGTGTGAAATGCCGGTTGACCGGCTGCCGGTGCTCCCACCGGCAGCGAGGCCAAGCTTGTTTTTAACCAAATTCTTCAATTAATTCCATCTGCTGTGCTTTACCGGTGGGCCGGTTGCCGGCCTGCCGGCAAAGCACATTCCTCAACTTTTCTTCAAAATCCTAAGTCATTCTCTGGGGTGTGTTTTGCCGGTGGCTAGACCGGCTGCCGGTCTGCCGGCAAAACACACTCTTCAGCATTTCTTCACCTCTTCTTCATGTAAAGGCAATGGGGTGCCTTTCTTGCCCCGAATTCTCCATACTTGGATCGTTTCCTACAAAAGGATGCACAAGGTAACAAGTACGGGTATTGGGCACAAAACGCAAGGAAAAACACCCGAAACCGACTCGATATGAGTCGGTAAGCATAAAAGAAAGAGGGAATTAGAGGTAAATTAATCGTATATCATGGGCTAAGGCGAATTAAACAGTTAATTCGTAAATTAAATATAAACGATTATATTTAATTAATGTATATTGAATTAATTATACAATATTGTCTTTGTCGGACATGTATTGATATTTAGACTAATCCGTGTTACTAGTCGATGTATTAATAACCGATAACCGATGACAGTTTATAATAAAACCCGTCATATACATTTTTAGCGGAATTGATCGGACCACGAGTTAATAATGAGGAGAAAGTGGAAAGCCCACTCCCTCCTCCATGAGACCCGCGGACCGAGGCAACAAAAGGAGAGGATTCCTCTCCTTTTGACCTAAGCATTCATTTTACATGAAAATTAGGGTTTGGAAGAGCAATTTTCTCTGAAAAACCTCGATCTCACATCGAATAACCTCACAATAGCTCTCTCGATATTGCAAGTCAATTAGAGAGCATTTCTAGCACAAGGGCATAGTCTCAGACGGTCTTGGGTGCAACGATTAGGAGGAAATCTCTGTTGATTTCTGTTCTTTACGCCGCGCATCAAAGGACCCGAGGTTGATTCTTAATCTTTATCGTTTTTCATTGTTTTTCGTTTATGACTATATTTCACATGTTAAATTTACGTTATAGTCCTAAATTTAAAGGGTCTTATACAGATATTACCCTACACCTATAAGTCCATGGTTGAGCAGAAAGGGAGATGGAAGGACCTGCACGGCACCGAGGCGAAGGAGCACAAGAGCACAATTGCTATCCTTGCTCATAGGGAGAAGGACATTGAGGTGCTTAAAACCGTCATCATCCCTAACATGTGTGCCCAGTACCGGGACCAAGCCGAAGATGCCACAAGGGAGGTGATCAAGGAGCTCCTTCCTGAGGGCTTTCCATGGGCAGATTTTGACAGGCTCTTGGATGAGAAAGCGTCTGCTGCGGAGGCCAAGGCTGCGGATGAGGCGAAGGCGGCGAAGGCCGCTCAGGAAGCTGAGGCCAAGGCGGCCCATGCTGCAAAGGTGAAGGAGGCCAGGGAGGAAGCTGAGAGGGCAAAGGCAGGTGAAGCTGCCAAGTCGGCTTCTGAGCCGCCCGTTGTTGGTGATGCTGCTACTGCTGCCGGCGGCGAGCAGAAACAGGCATAGGGAGACGGGCGGTCATCATCGGATTCACCCGGCCCTTCGGACAGCTTCAGCTGTTCGGGGGCCAACTATTGAGCCTTTCCTCCCTGCCATCCTTTTGGCGCTTTCAAGTCTTATGTCTGTAATCTTTTGTTGTACCTTTTTGTTTTTGTTTAAACTTTGGTAGGTTGTATTTAGGCTTATCCCTATGGGGACGGCCGTCGTCTGTATTCTCCTCACCTGTAAACATTTTAATGAAGTTTGTTTAATTTGCCTTCGGCTTGGCCGAGGCTTTGATCCTTCATTCAGTTGTCTTATTACGTTTCAACATATTGAGTGCTTTTTCGTTTTTACTTTTGGCTTGGCCGAGGCAGTTAGAAGGCGCATCTCAATTGTACTTAAACGTTTTTTAACATGTTGGCATGTTGGTCGCTTCCTCTTCCACTCCCGGTCTTAGCCGAGACGGTCAGATTTGCGCTTCCCAACCGCCGTTGTGAACATGTTTAGCGTATCGGTCGTTGTGTCCCCGTCGCTCCCGGCTTTGGCCGAGGTAATCGAGGTTACGGCTCGACAGCGTTCGTATCTGTAGACATATTGATCGCTTCCTCTGCCCCCTCGGATTGGCCGAGGCGACTAGAATTGCGTCTCAACTGTACTTATACGTTCCTAAGCATGTTGGTCGCTTTCGCGAGTATCAACTGCATTTGTAGTGACTGCCGCGGCGTCTACTAAGCATGTTGGTCGCTTTCGCGAGTACCAACTGCCATTGCGGTGACTGCCCGACCTTGGCCGTGGCGTCTACCTTGGTATGACTACGGAGGGGACAAGCATCTTGATGGAAAATTTGAATCATTCTTCATAAGGTATAATCATGCGTTGGGGTGCCCACAACGGTCTCGGACACCTCCGCCGCTATACAAAGTATTTCCTAAGGTTGTCTGTGTTCCAATGGCTCATTAGAGGAACACCCTCCATGTCTGTCAGCCGGTATGTCCCCGGCCTCATCTCTTCAACCACCTTGTAGGGTCCTTCCCAGTTGCCCGTCATTTTACCATGGATGTTTCCTTTGTTGGTGGCGGCCGACTTTCTTAGGACTAGGTCTCCCACTCTTAAGTCCCTTTTGTGGACCCTACGGTTGCAAGCTCTTCTCATACGGTTTTGATATACTGCCAAGTTGAGCCGTGCCGTATCTCGACTTTCTTCGACCAGGTCTAGGGAGGCTCTCAGGCCTTCCTCATTTTCGACTGTGTCAAAGGTTTGCGTTCTGAATGTCGGCACTGCTACTTCAATGGGCAGGACGACCTCAGATCCATAGACTAGGTGGAATGGACTGTACCCCGTTGCTTCTTTCTCCGTGGTTCGAAGTGACCACAGGACGCCGGGTAGTTCATCAGCCCACCTTCCCTTTAGATCTTCAACCTTTTTCTTCAAACCGTTAAGTATTGTTTTGTTTGCGGCCTCCGCCTGCCCGTTGCTCTGAGGGTGACAGACAGAGGAGTATGCGAATTTGACACCGAGCTCTTCCAACCAATTCATCACCGTGTCACTCCAAAACTCTCGGTCGTGGTCAAATACAATGACTTGGGGAAGCCCAAAACGAGTTATGATATTCTCCCAAATCACCTTTCTTACGGCCGCCGCGGTCTTGGCAGGTACTGCGACAGCTTCGACCCATTTGGTGAAGTAGTCAACGGCGACGATCAGGTATTTCCTTCCTCCGGAGGCCGTTGGAAATGGCCCTAATAGATCCATCCCCCACTGTGCAAATGGTAGGGGACTAAGTACCGGCTGCAAGTCTCGGGAAGGTGCATGTATTACCGGAGCATGTATCTGACAGTTCTTGCACTTCTTGGTTTTTGCTCTGGAATCTTCAAGCATGATAGGCCAGAAGTAGCCGGCTCGGAGAGCTTTGTGGGCTAACGTTCTCGCCCCCATGTGGTGTCCACAGATGCCTTCGTGAATCTCTGTCAGTATTAGCTCCGCGTCGGATGGGCCGACACATTTCAAGAGTGGTCTTATTACAGAACTTCTGTATAATTCCCCTTCAAACACTAAGTACCTTGCAACGATACTTCTTATCTTCGCCGAGAGACTGCGGTCCTCCGGTAACTCCTTTGTCAGTTTGTATTTCATTATCGGAGTCATCCACGTCGTCTCGGCTTCTATGTCGCCCACCATGCCGACGGTCTCAGTGATGCTTTTAGCATTCCTGATATCCACCAGCACGGTTCGACTGACATTCTTGATGCTTGAACTGGCAAGTTTTGAGAGAGCGTCGGCTCGGTTGTTCTCAGACCTGGGAATGCACTGTATTTGGAAAGATTTCAATTTTGAAATGTCAGCTTTTACCCTCTCCAGATACCTTATCATATCATCGTCTCGAGTCTCATACTCTCCTCTGTTTTGATTAGCCATTAAGAGTGAATCTGTCTTCAACACAATATGCTCCGCCCCGGCAGCTCTGGCTAACTCGACTCCAGTTATCACCGCCTCGTATTCGGATTCGTTATTTGAGGCCGAGAAGGTAAACTTCAAGGCATACTCAAATTCGTCCCCGTTTGGGCTGATGATAAG
Organism: Silene latifolia; assembly: GCF_048544455.1. Lineage (NCBI taxonomy): Eukaryota > Viridiplantae > Streptophyta > Magnoliopsida > Caryophyllales > Caryophyllaceae > Silene > Silene latifolia. Next base: position 557,052 of record NC_133536.1, on the reverse strand, counting down.
GATGCCGGCTCCTGAGCTGTTTGCCGTGGAGGATCCGTCGGTGTACACTTCCCACATGCCGGGACGTGATTCTTCTTGATATGTGCACTCGGCCAGGAAGTCTGCAAGCGCTTGCCCCTTTATCGAAGGCCTTGGTTTGTACTGAATGCCGAAGCCGGATAGCTCCACTGCCCATTTGATAAGTCTGCCTGATTTTTCGAATTTTCTAACGCTTTCTCCAATGGCTGGTCGGTTAAGACCGTCACAGGATGTGCGTCGAAGTAGGGTTTCAGTTTCCTTGCGGCAACGACAACGGCGAGGGCCGCTTTTTCAATCAGTGGGTAGTTTCTTTCGGCGGCCAGCAATGTATGGCTGATAAAGTAAATTGGGCATTGTTGCTTATTTTCTTCTCTGACGATTACGGCACTGACCGTGACCGAGGTAACTGCTAAGTATAGATATAGCGTCTCCCCCAGCATCGGCCTGGACAGGGTCGGCGGTGTCAGAAGGTGAGCTTTCAGTTGCCTGAAAGCTGTGCTCTGTTGCTCCCCCCAGCTGAAGTTCTTATTCCCTTTTAGTACTTTAAAGAACGGTGTGCTCTTATCGGCCGACCGAGAGATGAAGCGGGCAAGAGCCGCCATTCTCCCGGTCAGCGTCATAACTTCTTTTCGGGTCCTCGGCTCCGGTAGGTCCAGTATTGCTTGGACTTTCTCTGGATTGGCATCAATTCCCCTGGCGCTGACAAGTACGCCGAGGAACTTCCCGGCCCGGACACCGAAGTTGCATTTCTTTGGGTTGAGCTTCATTCTATATTTCCTTAGTGAACAAAATGTCTCGCTTAAATCGGCCAAGTGCTCGCTGTCAGACTTGCTTTTTACAATAGCGTCGTCGACGCAAGCCTCGATGTTTCGCCCTTTCTGATTTTGGAACACTTTGTCCACTAGCCTAGTGTATGTTGCGCCAGCGTTCTTCAAACCGAACGGCATCATTTTGTACATGTATGTGCCGTGTATGGTGATGAATGCGCAATTAGGCATGTCTTCTTCGGCCATGAACACCTGATGATACCCTGAGAAGGCGTCCTGCAGGCTCAGCATAGTGTAGCCTGCCATGGCGTCTATTAAACTATCTATTCGAGGCAAGGGATAACAATCTTTAGAGCATGCTTTATTAAGATTGGTAAAATCTATACACATCCTCCACGCCCCTGATGACTTCCTTACCATTACAACATTTGCTAGCCACTCAGGGTAAGTACAAGGCATGATAAAGCCCGCCTCTAATAGTTTGTCTACTTCGGCTTTGATGGCCTCATCCTTCTCGGCCGAGGAGTTCCTCATCTTCTGCTTAACAGGGCGAGCGGTGGAGAGTACGTTCAGCTTGTGAACGATCACCTCCCGGCTCACGCCTGGCATCTTGGCTGCTGAGTACGCGAAGACATCTTTGTTCTTCCTCAGCAGGTCTAGGAGATCGGCTCTGAATTTTGGCTCCAGGTCGGCACCGATAGTTATGGCGCGCTCCGGGTCAATTTCCACTTCTTCGGTCTCGGCTCCTTTGACCATGCCGATGTTGGTATTCATCGGGTCGCCCTCCTGCTGTAAGGATGGGCTTTTCCCCTTCTCTGATTTTTTCGCCACTTTGAAGGATTGCATGTTGCACCCTCTGGCAGATACTTGGACATTGACTATTTCGTCTTTCTCGTCCTTTGAGACGAGCTTATGTGCCTCCCCCCGGTCCGAGAAATACATCAGTGTCAGGGCCCGGATGGACATCACAGCATCGGCCTCGCTCAAAGTGACTCGGCCTATGAGAACATTGTAGGCAGACGAACCATCAATAACCACGAACTCGGATAAAACGTTCTTGGCCGAATTCCCTTCACCGAACATCACCGGCAGTCTGATTGACCCCAGGGGTACTAGGTCGGCCCCAGAGAAGCTGTACAACGGGTTGGTGCAGGGGCTCAGGTCTCCAATCTTCAAACCGAGATTGAGATAGCACTCCCTGAACATGATGTTCGTGTAGGCGCCTGTATCAATCAGGCACCTCTTGACCAAGTGGTTGGCTATGTCCAAGTGGACTACAAGCGGGTCGCTGTGCAGGGCAACGACTCCTTCGTAGTCCTTCCTTCCGATGGTTATATCGGGGACGGTGGAAGCGGGGGTCGCTGTGGTGGGCACAAAGTTGATGGCTTGGTAAAGCTCATTTAGGTGCCGTTTGTGCCCATTAGCTGACCCACCGTTCTCGTTTCCTCCGATGACAACCTGGATCACTCCCATCCGCTGGAATACTGATTTTCTATTCGCCCCGTCGGAGCTTGTTTCCGGGCCTCCAGCTACATACTTGCTGAGGGCCCCCTTTCGGATCAGCTCCTCGATGGCGTTCCTCAGATGCCGACAGTTGTCGGTCTTATGGCCGGCTTGGCCGTGGTATTCGCAAAACTGGCTAAGGTCACCGTCCCCCCTCGCCTTGGGGGGCCTTGCCCATTTCTGCCCTTCATTCTTGCTCAGGGCAAAGACTTCGGCCGGTGATTTGACCAGGGGGGTGAGACTGCTGTACCGCTTCTGGGGGTATGGTCCCGAACTCCCCCCGGCGCCCGCCGAGTTCTGTCTTCTATTAAATCTCTCAGGCCGTGACCTATTCATGTCACGGCGACCCTCGTTAACGTTGTCCCGGCGGCTACTCCTCTCTGGGTGCCCAGCTTCACTGTGGCCCAACCAGGTCTTGTGATAGTCCTCCACCTTTATGGCTCGGTCGGCCATCTTTCTGGCGGAGTCTAGGTTGAGATCCTCGCACTTGATGAGCTCGTTTTTGAACTCGCCTTTCGGGAGGCCTTTCATCAGCGCGAAGGCCGCCAGTTCGGTGTTCAGCTCACGAATCTGCTGAACCTTGGCGTCGAACCTCTTCACATAGCTTCGGAGAGACTCGTCCCCCCCTGTCGGATAGTCAGGAGGTCCGATGTCTCCACGGCCCTTCTCTTGTTGCAAGAATAATGGGCTAAGAAATTGTCCCTCAGGTCGGCATAACAGTATACCGAACCATTAGGTAGCCCCTTGTACCAACTCTGAGCCATCCCATGCAGGGTCGTTGGGAAGACTCGGCACCACACCTCATCAGGCTGCTCCCACACCGACATGTATGACTCGAAAGCCTCGGCATGGTCGGTTGGGTCGCTATCCCCTTTGTACGATAAGGGCGGCAGCTTCAGCTTAGTTGGCACCGAGGCCTCTAGGACAAAGGCACTGAGGGGCTGTCTGACCACGTGTCGATTGACACGCGGCGATCGGCTCCTCGCATCCTTAGTCCGGCTTCTCTCCCCGTGGCGGGAAGGGCTTCTTGTTGTCCGACTTTGGAGAGTCGGACTTCTTTCTTCATTTCTTCGGGGATGCCCTCGCTGTTGCCGCGGCGACGCTGTCCTCCCGCGAGTGGGGGAAGGACTTAGGTCTGCTACTGGCAGCGTGGGCTCCGGTGTCCCGGCTCCATGTAGTGCCCCGGTCAAGTTGTTCGGGGTCACTTTATGGGCCCTGGTCACCTGTGGGTGCGCTGCCGCTCTTGTCGTCGTGACAGTGGGAGTCGGCGTACTACCCATCAGGTACAGGAATAGTTTCAATTTGGCCGCATCGACCACATGTCCCATGACAGTGACCTGGCCGGTCGGCATCGGTGTTTCTGGCTCTCTTGGCATCCCGTATTTGGGGGACTGCCCGATCTCCGAGTTAGGGACCGTGTCATCCTGGTAGAATTCAGTTTCTACACTCACAATTTCTGGCTGTTTTGACATCTTCTTAGCTCTTTGAATGGTTTTTTTTTTGTAAGGGAGGTAACTAGCTTTTAGTATCTAATCCCCACGGACGGCGCCAATTGTTCCGAGTGTAATTTCGGAGCAGTGTTGTGACCACGTAAGCTTGTAGAATGATGTCGTTGATTGTCTCTTCCTTTCACTCTTTCCTGTTTAAGATGAACAAACTGAGGGCTCGGCTTGGGGCCGAACGTACTCACTCCGACGCTCAAGTCAGTAAACTTAACGGGATAAGTTGTGTGTTAACTTGGCAAAGATATATTGTAGAGAGATAAGAGAGTTTATACCAGATTAGGAGGAGTTTAGATAGTTTTTCGGATCCTTTTCTCAATGAGAGAAGTGGAGTATTTATAGGCTTTCACCTTTTGTCACGTAGTGGCCAAGTGGCAGAGCAGGTGAAAAGACCGTTCTACCCTCGGCCGAGAGACCTGTGGCAGGCCGGCAGGCCTGGTTGACTTCATGCCGAGGGGACTGGATGTGAGTACGCGGATGTGCCTCTCGGCCGACTGGTTGCCGTGTCGAGACCCAAGGTGAGAGGCCGACAGGCTGTGTCGGTTAGGCTGTTAATATGTTGACTTGCTGTCTTTTAGCTTTGACCTTCCTCAATATGTTGACTCGGTCAGCGGGTGCAGAATATGCCCCATCACCAAGATTTGACCAAATAAGTTAAATGTCATCTCTATAAATATTACTCCCTCTGTTCCAGTGATATGTTTACACTTCCTTTATTTTGTGAAGGGGAAATAGAATAAGTGTAAACATATCACTGGAACGGAGGTAGTATAATTTACGGTTGCCAAAAAAAAAAAAAGATACTACTATGTTGAAGCTGTGTTTTCGTATCCTATATAAGTGCGCATGGTATTATAAATTCGCAGAACATGATCCAACCTAGTAAACGGGTTTGGTGAATCTTGAAAACACGTACGTAATCGGCATATATAAGGGAAAACAGAATTACTTGTGTAAGACGGCGTTACACATAAACATAATTTAATTGTGTGCTTGATCTAATCCAGTATAAGGGTTTAATTTTGGTGGATTCTGAAAACACATATAAATATATAATCAGCCTAAGCGAAAACACCCGTACTTATGTATGGCTGTTTAGCACAAGTATATTGTAAAACTGTTTGAGATACTTGATTCTTTTACGAAATTTATTCAAAGTTATTTGATGTTGATCAACACCCTTAAAGTCATAGTACTCTTAATGAAGCTAATAAGCTGCAGAAAATTATTGGTTGGAAGAGCCACAATGCAACAAGCTTTCTTTGATAGCTACTCTAATAGTCACACTACAAACTAAAGGTTCAACAGCCGCCGGTTTTGAAGAAATTGACACACACGTAGTCAAACAACAATACAAAATTATACACTTGATTGTATTGGCGCAACCATATTTTAAACTCAGCAAAGGTAAAATATGTCAATGGAGTGAACAAATAATAATAAAAGAAAAATATTTAAAATATTGACTAAAAGTTTCTCATGATTCTCCTATGAGAAAAGGTAATAACTATTTCATCTTAAATTTCTTGTGAGAACAATTCAAGAAAAACTTTCTTTATTAGGTTCTTAATGTGCGTTCTTAGGACAATCGTCTAAAAAATCGGTTCTCAATGATTTTCGATATTTTTCCTATTTAGCTATTACATTCCATTTATTTCATAGTTAAAATGTTTAACATAAAAAATACAGAAACTATTTACCACGCGATAAAATGAACTCCTCTAATTAAGGGTTAAGACGATGTTCAATCCTCTCTATTGGAGGTGCTCTTAGACTCTTAGAGGATTAATAGTGTCATAGTTGCATTATAAATCAATACTATATATCCCACTAATCAAGGGATCTCAATGTAATTAAATAAATCTATACAAATTAATTTTACTATATATTTTTAAATCGATAGCACTATAGGATGAACCTGCCCAAGGGATTTTAATGTAAATATTATATAGTTGATTGAAGTATAAATTTAGAGTATACTGAAATATGGTGATTTTCCTTAAAATAAACATACACCACTTATGATATTAATTAGTATAAAGATGTTAATTATTTAAGATACACAAATATAATATAAGCATGTTATATTTTGGAAACTTGATAGGCAATCGCACACCTATGTGTTGTGCGGAAGCGTGAATACCTCGTGTTGGGCCTCTGCTGCATCTGTGTCCACAACCCATAATAGTACGATATTGTCCGCTTTGGGCCAAGCCTCACGGATTTACTCTTGGGCTCCTTCCCAAAAGGCCTCGTACTATTATATTTAGTAGACACTTATAAAGATGATCTTCCATCTTTATTCTACCAATGTGGGACATGGGTTTGCACCCTAACAATCCTCCCCTCAAACCAAGGACCATCATCTCGACTCGGACCTTGACCTCTATGGAGAACGCCCACACTTCTACAGCCCCAACTTCTAGACACCCGCATCACCAAGTCTTGATAACCTCCCCTTAAACGACACACCATGTGTCTCATGGGGCTTGTGCTACACTTGCGTACCAAACTCCTCTGCATCCAATATACCCTGGACTGGGTCCGTATCCAGTTCCTCAGTGCGTCGCCCCAGAGCCGCCATTGGACTTACCATGGACCGCTTTTATTGCCTCCATTAAGCCTCAGCCGACCTCGCCGGGTCGCTGACGATCTTCTCTTGGACGGTCTGCCGTCTCAACGCCGTGAGACCATGTCGCTTCTCGCGAACATATTAGCTCTCCCTCGAGCTATAGGAGTTCCACGCCTTATAGTGTACGTCCACCTTCAAGTTTTGGTCCTGATGAATCTCCGTGTCTAGCCCAAGTAGAACCTTGGGCTCTGATACCACTTGTTGTGCGGAAGCGTGAATACCTCGTGTTGGGCCTCTGCTGCATCTGTGTCCACAACCCATAATAGTACGATATTGTCCGCTTTGGGCCAAGCCCTCACGGATTTACTCTTGGGCTCCTTCCCAAAAGGCCTCGTACTATTATATTTAGTAGACACTTATAAAGATGATCTTCCATCTTTATTCTACCAATGTGGGACATGGGTTTGCACCCTAACACTATGCAAAGATAATATTTATACCCTAACAAAACAAATGAATGTAGTACGTAGGGGTCGAACCCAAAGGAGACGGGAGTTATTTATTAATTGTTATGGAGCGAAGTTTATCTTGAGTCGATGCGGTTGATTGATTGATTATACAAATAAAATGAAAACAACAATAAAAAGAAATTGTCTAGAGAGGTCGGGTCACACATGCTAATTACGTAAATGTTTATGTCAAGTTAAGAAGTTGATTTTGCGGTAAATGTTTAGGCTTAGAGATACCCACCTTACGACATTAGTATCAACCATAGACCGAGTCCTAGAGAAACTCTCGTCCATGACTAGGTCGTCCTACTACACATGCTTTGTCTAATTCGGTTCCATGCCTCTTGACTTTTAGAACAAATGAACAAACTTAATCGATGAATAAGGCCTTTAAACATAGATTAAACATTATGGTGCAAACATATGATAGAAACAATTATGCAATATTAACTTATCCTTATTTTGACATTTACAAATTACTTAATCATGCATGACTTCCTTTATTCCCTGGACAAAGGTAAATTATTCTAACATGATGGAAATATAAATTAAACTAGTGATAAATAACAACATAATGAAAATATGAATAAGAAATTACATTTCAATTGGAAATGGAAATGGAAATGGAAGAACAATACTTGTAATATAAATAACTTGTAAATGTAAATTGGAATATAACTTGAATGGAAATTGTATTGAAATGTTTATAACATAAAGTAAATCTAAACTAAACTAAGCTAATAACTAAACTAATCTAACTACTAAACTTTAGAGAGAATTATGAGAAATTGTGTATGTCAATGGTGTGTGGAAGTGTTGGAGTCTACACCCTTTATATAGGAAATGAGGGGTGAAACTTAGAACAAATACAAGGGGTCAACCCCAAATATTTTCTTTTAATTGCTTGAGTAATTGTCTAGAGAATCTCATGTGAGCCATTAATCTCATCTTTAAGCCTTTGGTTGATCACATAATTTAGAACCCCATGAGAATCCAAAGTTGAGCATCCAAGAAATTCTCTCATCTTCTCTACTTGGGCTTTAACACTTGATTTTATACATGGGTTTGACTTTGCATTTGTAATTCTTCAAATTAATCCATCAATTTATCCATGCAAGTCCATGAACATCTTCCATATCGGTCCATCATCTCTTCTTTAGCTTAGCTCATGCTTCTAGTATTTGTACTTGAGTAGAATTTGGCTCATTTTAGTTCATTTTCCTACAAAACATGAGAAAACATACAAATGGAACTAGAAAGCAATATTAGCTCATAAACACTAAAGGTAGTGCATAATACATATAAAATGGAGCTAAATAATGGGGTAAATATGTATAAATTATGGACTTATCAAAACTATTAAAATAAATAAATCAAGTTAGATTTCCAAAAAAATATAATATTCCATAACTATTTTTATTTGATTTAATGCATATATGTAATATATTTATATAAATATATAAGCTTCTTAAAATTGAATACCTAAATAGTAAAAGTAATTATGTTATTAGTGAAAAAAAATTGTAATAACATTGGATATAGTAATATGATAGTAATCACTCATTTGAATAATCATAGTAACAATATTGGCAGCGAGCGGGAGTAGTGAAAGTAATAAAAAGTAATAACAGGAGTAGCGAAATTATCAATATTAATGCGGCAAAAGTGAAAATAACAATAGTTACGACGGGAGTAGTGAAAATAATAACCGTACGTAGTAATAACAAAGGTAATAAAAGTAACAATACTAACAACAAAAGAAAATGAACAATTAGCTAACCAATCGATTTAAGTAAAATATTAAAAGCGGGAGTAGTGAATTTGTCTCATAATTTATTTTATCGTAATTTTAAGATATACTCCGTATTATAGAAAAATATACTACTAATAAATTTATGAGAGATGCAACTTTAATTAAAATAGTTTTATTTAATTGAAAATAAATTTTAATGCTAAATGAAGCCATATAGTAGCCCGGGCGGGCACCAAAACTAGTTAAATCCTAATTCTACGTACTCACGTACGTGATCCTAAATAAATTTCTACACATGAATAGTGCACTAATACTCGTTTCTTGTACTATAAAAAGGGCAAACATGCAACACATAATATAAAATTAATTAAGAAGTGATAAATACATTTCATATATAAAACCCTAGATTATCATTTACGGTTGATAATTAAGACGGTTTACGACGATTGTAATATGTCATTCATGGCGGTGGGCAAAGATGATCATGCTCATGCCTATGACGAGTCGGTAAATTTCATTAATGAAGTGACTAGTAAGTGTGATGAAATACAAGGTAAAGTTTTGGCCGAGATCTTAAGCCAAAACGCAGAGACGGAGTACTTGAAACGACATGGCATGGTGCATGGGGGAGTTGATCGGGAGACGTTTAAAACCCGTGTGCCAATTGTTACGTATAAGGATATAAAGCCCGATATTATGCGTATATATAATGGGGATTATACTCCGATTTTATGTGCTCAACCTTTTTCCGAGTTATGGATTAGGTAATTCTAAATTTGTTTGTTCTATTTAAAGAAAAAAGACTCGTATAATTGGTGTTAATCTTACCGTATTTAAATTATTTATGAATGTTCTTAGGACACACATTAGAAAACTGTTTATTATATACTACGTATTATTATTATTATTATTATTATTATTATTATTATTTTTTATTTATTTATTATAGATGCGCGTAGCTTTCATTAAATGAAAGCTGCCAAAACAGACACCTGGCAAAATAATTTACAGTTTAGATACTTTTTTTTTTCTTTTGGAAAAGTTTGAGCATGTACGGAGTAATTGTTAATGCTATTTCGTAATATGCATAAAATTAAGTGGATTGGGAGCAGAAGGGTAAGGGCGAGGTGGGATGTGGGTGTGGCGGAGGCTCAAGCGGCTATTTTCGGGTTGGAAATGGCCCAAGACAGGGGAGTGGCTAGGATAATGCTTGAGAGTGATGCTCTGTCTTTGATCAAGCCGTAAGGAGTGATGTATCTTCCCGGAGTACGGTGGGTCTTTGTGTCGATGATATCAATTTTCTCCTTCATTTCTTTCCTAGTAATTGTGTGTCCCATGTCAAGAGGAGTGGGAATGCTGTAGCTCATTTAGTTGCGAGATTGTGTGAGACGGTGGGTGATACTATTGTAATGAACTCGGATTTTCCGCTTGCGGTTTCTGCTATTGCAGAAATTGATTTAATATAGAACCCGTTTTCTCTTTCAAAAAAAAAAAAGTGACAACATTAACAAAATTTCATAGTCTTTAATGAGACCGTCTCATACGAAAATTTATGAATACAAATATGAGTATTTTTATGAATATAAATATTTTTTATGGTGTAAACTGTAAAGAGAGTCACTAATTTTTTTTTGATGATGACAGGGTTTGAAGTTTGAACCAGGTCATGTGTATCACTTCTCGAAACTTTACTAACTAACCTAGTCGAAATAAATACGATGATAATGATCGTAAAATTCTATAGGAACGAAAGAAAAATAAACAATTGCAAAAATGTCATTATCCATAAGCATAATAAGATTTGCTTGTTCATAAATTAAAAGTCAATTGCGTACCAAAAAAATAAAAATAAATTAAAAGTCAATTGATGATGCTTAATTAATTGACTTATTTGAGCAAGCAAAATCAATAGGAAAATTATTGTCGTACGTGTTTGTTAATTTATTTATGGATATGTTTTTCAAATAAAGTATGGAATTAATTAAGATGTCAAATAATATTACAAATAAGAATAATGTATTTTATTTATGCAGCACGGGGACATCAGATGCTCAAGAGAAGCTATTACCCGCAACTGATCAAGAGAAGGTGAGACGGGATAATTTGTCCACCACTATCATGCCTTTTATCAAACGGTAACGCTACTTTATCTCACGTAAGATCGTTGTATGATATAATAAAATTTTACGGTGTATTTGCTATTATATACGGAGTATATTATTGTATAATATACTTACTTGAGCATCAGTTTCTTGATAATATATAAATGTTTTATCGAGTTGCATTATTTAACCGAGATTATTTAGAATGGATCATTTTTAAATTCGTATTCTAATTCTCCTACATAGAATTAAAACTTACAATAAGATGACGTTAAAGTATCAATAAAAACCGTCAATTTTATATAACTTTTATATAAACATTAAATATGATTAAATATTTTTTTTTTTGGTAAAAGGTAAGTATATTGATATCAACAAAAAAGATATATCATCCAGTATATGAGACACTACTACAGATACAGATATAACAACGGTTAAAACCGTTGTTATATAAAAAACGGACGTTGTTAAAGCGTCCGTTGTAAAAAGTTTTAACAACGGTTGATTTTCTTAAGGAACCCGTTGTTAAAACTATTAATAACGGTTTTAAGTATAAAAACCCGTTGTGGAAAGTGTGACTCAATTTTGGGGGAAAAGTTATAACAACGGGTTGTAATATACAAAACCGTTGTTATAACTAAAGGCAACGGGTTGTTTCTCAATAACCGTTGTTGTTTGTTTTTAAAAAATAATAAAAAATTAAATTAAATATTACTATATACATGCATAATTACGGCCCGTTATAATTCCGGTGCATGCATTATTACTGCCATCCCTGTGCATATGAATGGACAATATGGAATGAGAAGGGTTATAATAAGATTTGAAGCAGCAGAGAGAGATATATATGATGATGATTATGGCACAACTTCCTAACATATATTAATTAAAAAACAACTCAAACCACACATTACTTAGTATAAATACATGCATTATCTCAACTACCATTCCATTATCTCATTATCTCCAAACCCTAACTGCTAAAACAAACTCCAAACTCTAATTAATCTTTCAAACAAACTCCAAACTTCATTAACAAAATGAATGATATCATCCTTAAGACTCTTACTATGATTGAGAACAACAACAGTTTCATCCGCCGGTTGCTCCACATTGAGGACAGTTTCAGGAGTTACCTTGTGGATGCTCGATCCGTACTCAAGGACGCCAAAAAAGATGGCTTGACAGAGCAGCAGTTGTTGCAGCTATATGACGATATAACAACTGCTGAACGGAACCTCCAAATAGCTAAGGAGGAGAGGACATATATCATAGAAGAGAATAAGACACTCTATGGAAATATAAGAATTGCATTTTTATTAATGTAATTTTTTTTTTAATTTATGTATTTATATATATATATATATATATATATATATATATATATATTAATTAATTAATTAATTAAGTTTATCATGCATTCCTCTCTATCATCTTGTTTCTTTTTTGTTTTATTTTATTTAATTTGTTTTACTAGCTAATTAAGCGAATAATACTTAGAGAAATAACATAATGATCGATAAAAACACATACATGCAAATGAAATACTTAGAAAAAGAAAATAATGACGATGAAAGACGATGAAACCAACGAAAGGACGGCGAGATTTACCGATAATTAGAGAAAGTAAGAGACGATGAAACCAACAGTGACGGCGAGATGATAAAGCGACGATGAGAAAGAGACGATGAGAAAGTGTGTGTTTGTGTTTGTGTTTGTGTTTGTGTTTGTGTTTGTGTTTGTGTTTGTGTTTGTGTTTGTGTTTGTGTTTGTGTTTGTGTTTGTGTTTGTGTTTGTGTTTGTGTTTGTCTGTGTTTGTGTTTGTGTTAAGGTTTGTGTTTTGTGGCTGTAGCTGATCTGTGTTTGTGTGGTTTATAGTATGGAAAGTATTGACAACGGTTGTTAAACAAAAACCGTTGTTAAAACGTTTTAGCAACGGCTGTAAAACAACAACCGTTGTTAAATAAGTTTTAACAACGGGTTACAAAAATAACCGTTGTGATTACTTTTCACTAACTTTGCGCCAATTTTGCGCCAAATTATTAATAACGGTTGTGCATGTTTGACCCGTTGTTAAAACTTATAACAACGGTTATATAACCATACCGTTGTAATTAATTTTAGTAAAATTTGCGCCATACATTCTACAACATCTATTGTGATTTTCGTGAATAAGCGTTGTTAAAGGGGCGTTGTAGTTGCCTGGATTTGTAGTAGTGAGAGTTTTAAATACAACTATGAGTAATTGATAACAAAAGTGTCCTAAAGTATCCAACACTAAGGATGAGCTAACTGCAAAAGCCAAGCACTATCCCTAGTAGCAACAACAGATTGATTGCGAGCCCAGAAACGAGAAAGGATATCCTTGAGTATCTGCTGACAAATTTTCCACGGCCAAGCAACGTACTGATCCAACCGAGCCTTATTTCTAACTTTTCAAATATGATAAGCAAGGCTAACATGACAAGCACTGACTATACTTCTTTGCAATTTACTTCTTCCACCACCCACAGAAAACCAATGACTCAAACACTCAGGGACAAAATTAACACCAAGCATTTTCTGTAGGATATTCACACATTTCTGACTGAAAGCACACTGATAAAACAAGTGAGCATGATTCTCCACAGAAGCAGCACATAAGTAGCAAATGTTATTCTGCCCAAAACCCATATTCATGATTCTATCCTAAGTAAGCAGCCTTTGCAGCTGAATAGCCCAGTATATAAATGAACACTTAGGTACATTAAGAAGATTCCAACAGGTATAACGCCAAGGGACAGAAGCTTGAGGCTGTCTAAGCCACTAATAACCTTCAGCAACAGAGTAAGGCTGATCAGAATCCAACCAACGATCAGTAGAGTAGGCTAGTTTAAAAGAAACCATAGTGTGAGCAATTTTCTTCCATGTCCAACTACAATCATCAGGAGGATCATAGTTGGACCAATGTATGCCTTTCATATAAACATGGTTTATCCACTTGACCCATAAATGGTCCTTTTTACTAGCCAACCACCAAATATATTTTCCAATAAGAGCCTTGTTCCAAAGCTTTGAATTTTTGATACCAAGTCCACCTTCAGCTTTGGGAGTACAACAACTTTGCCAGCTAACATTAGGGGCTCTCTGATAAGAATCCTTTCCACCCCAAAGATAATTCCTACATATTGAGTCTATTTTATTCATTATCCCATTAGGTATGAGAAACATGCTACAAGAGCCAATCTTCCAGCATAGGTAAGCTGTCTAGTGCCCCATGATCTAATTCTTGCACAAATTCTGTCAGTGAGCTGCATCCCATCATTTTTAGATAATTTCTTGGAAGAAATGGGAACTCCCAAATACTTAAAAGGGAGGGAACCCTTCCTAAACCCAGAGACTTGAAGAATATCTGTGACACCCTTAAAATTTAGCGTTATCTAATTACTTAAATGCGTAAATTATACGGAAAAACTGGTAGGATATGTTTGTAAATGGTTCAACTATCCAAAAACCTGCAATTTCAAAAAAATTTCTAACTAAACCATTCACAACCAATCCAACACAAGAAGTCCAACATTCCCAGAAGCGGGTGCAAAACCCCGCAAAAAGTCGATGAACTACTTTGCCATAGCTAAATAGAAAGTAGAATGATACAAACCCAAAATAGAAAAGGGAGACATATGTCCCTTCAAATAATATACAAACCAAAGGATAAAAGGGTTACTAATAGAATAGCCAAAACTAGGTCCAAGGTTCCTTGCTCACTAGCTCGTCTGTGACCCCAACAAAGAATCAACAACCTGTCAATCGCATTTTATACAAACACGAAAGCCACAATTCAGTGGGGAGTAACTTCGAGTCCTCCCAGCCACGAATCGTCAAAATTAATGTACATGTAGTAAAACATGTAAACAAGATGATAAAGAATTCAATTATCAATTATTCTAACATATGAGTCCTAAACTGACCAAACTAAACTAACATGTGAAACATTTAACAAATTGTAATCCAAACTCTATCAACCATAGCCGGCTTGCATCTCACCTTCTATGATTCATAGAATCATCAAACAAGAAAGGGCAATATATCAAAGACAGGCATAAGTTCTTAGTACGGTCAATAGTCACTTTGTAACTCGAGTGTATACCACGAGGTAGGGAAGGTAATCGAACCGGTATCTTGGCTCAGCGGTTACTATTAAGAAAACATGGCCAACAGACAACACAACCCTAGCCTAAAATCTGAGCAGACCTAGACATGCGGATACACACCACCGCACCCAAGACCCACAACTTTTTTTAAAACAAAGTGAAGTGAGTACCCTAAGGACACCACCGAAGGGTTGGCTAGTACTTAAGCGACCCCATACTATCAAAATAAGTACCGAGGTCATGCCCCAACTTGGATATAAATCCACTAGTCAGGAACACAAAGGCTATCAAGCGGTGAACATATACTCGTCAGAGACTATAAAGACCTATCTATGATGAAGGCCGAAATACTCACCTAGGACCTAGTCCCAGCTAGTCCCAGCTTGAATACTTTAGCCCACACCACACACGACTTACCACACAAGTCAATTAAGACACCCACTTAACCATAAGAGGGCAAAAAGTCCCACTTACCAACATGAATTCTAACATTCTATCATGTAAAAGGCTATATAATATTGTCTATTCAAATAGATAAACCAACAGTTCCTCAATAAGTATTCAATACTAATTTCCAATCCTAGCAATTATAACAATATTTAAGGCTTTAGGGGAAACTAGGGCCATTACTACAAAATAAGAAGCTATTAAATTCAATAAGCTATACATGTGAACTAAAACTTGATAAATGGCCTAAAACAAGAAAAAGGCCGATTATCTAAATCATTCAACCGAATTTTTACCCGCAACCCCACCACTGCGACAGTGCGGGTCAAATTGCGTGACCAATCACTCAATTAACTGACATCGCATCAGTCAAAGGGACTAAGGCTCAGTTTTCGGCACAATCAACAAAACATTACAATTTATCGCTATAAAATTCATTTTGTAAACTATCCTAACATGTGATAACTATTAATATAAGCATAGTTTTACCATTAACATAATTTTTATTACTTATATGATTCAATTCCTAAAGTGTACTCATACTAACTATGTCATTAATAACCCTTAAATGACAAATTTTGCATGGAAAACCGCGAAACAAGCAACGGACCGACCCGGGCCAACCGTGGGCTAGCCGTGGGCCTGCCACGGGCCTGCCGGCCTGCTGCCCGTTCCCCTACACCACCATTTTTCTCCATTTTTATTTAGTAAAAGACCGTCTGAACATTAATTAATCGTTCCCAATTCAACTTTGTTAATTTAAACTAACAAAAGGCATAATTTAAGCTAACAATTGACATGCATGCAACCATTCTAAACATGTGAAAACTAATTCTCAACAAAATTTCACCAAACATACAAGAATCAAAAACATGTGACGATAATTCGTCGAGTAACTCGAAATATGTTACCTTAAGCTAGAAAATAAGCAATTAGCACCTCAAAACCCAAACCCCAACAACAACTAGCCGCTATCCTCTACAATATACGAGTCCCCAAACTCGTCTTCCAATCCTTCACCTAAATAAACAATTAAAACACAATAATAAGCATATAAACCGAAATTTCCGAAAATTGGTCTTAAAACAACTTCAAGAAAACTGAAATTAAATTATACCAAGTTGTAGATCTCGTCGAGGGGATTCCGGAAAGGTAAATTATGCGAAAAACCGATAAGAAACGAAGAAATTAGGGCGATTTTAGCTTGATTTTCATAAAAATGGTGTTTTTCCTTTGGTGAGATGTTGATGATGATGACACAAGAACAAAAAATCAGAAAAGAAAGGTAAAGGGGAAGGGAGCCGTGGGATAGGAAAGAAAGAGAGGAAAAGAGCGAGTTTGAGTCGGGATTTTACGAGTCGGTTTTGACTCGTTTCAATAATAATTAAATCCGTAAGTCAAAGACAAATTCCGTCAAGACCAAAGTTCTTAAACACGAGATTACAATAAAATTGAATATTTATACTACCCATTTCCAAATTCGTCTACCCAACGTTCAATAGAATTGTCATTTTCCCCCCGATACGCCCTTATTTCGAAATAAAAAATTTTACACGGTTTAAACTATTTTTAAACATTTCGAAACTATCAAAATAAATACTTTTCTTCAAAATATAATAAAATTATATTTCTTTGAATTATTTTTACTTTAATTACTTTAAATATCAAATTTTATTTGATTAATAAATCATTTTTGAAATATATTAACGGTCCGAAATTACGGGGCGTTACAATATCATTCATAACATCCGGAGAAACACCATTGAAATAAATGTCAGACTTATCCTTGTTGAGGCAATATGATTAAATATTGATTTTAAATATATTTTACATTTTTAAAAAAGGTATTTTTTTATCAAAAAAATCGTTACAAAAGACGTTAGAAATTATTTCTTGACCCGTATTCTGACCCTAACCCAACCCGTGATATGCATGACCCGACCCATATTCTGACCCGACTCGGGACCCAACCCGCCCGATCCGTTTGACACGTCTAATTCCAAGGTAGTTCAATTTTAAATTAGTACCCCTTATATGTCACTAATGGATTTCAGACCTAGCTAGTACGTTGATTTTCTCTAACCAATATCATTAGGATAATACAATCCAATTAATCTTTTCTTTTAATTAATGAAAATTGCATCATCTCTGTGGCATGCAGACGTATTGAAGGACCAGAAGCAAACAAAGGGAAGGGATTCAGCTTGCTAATAACCCGAGAAGAAACGGTAACACCAAACGGGTTACTACTATGTACGGGTCTAACAAGTGTATTCAAGAACCCTAGATTTTATAGGGACAATCCTTACCCTAACAACTATAACACTAGTCCAATGGAGGCCATATATTGTACGGACCACTTTCAATCGGTTTACACTCAATTACTATGCGGGTTTTACCAACGCCATGACGTGTCTCATGCAAAAGCCGTTTTTGGGTCTAGCATCATTTGGGCTGTTCATTTCCTTAAGCAACATTATTTGGACATTTGCCATGATATTGAGTCCGGTAGCTTAAGCACAAAGATTACAGACCCGTCTCTACGGGTCTGTATGATTAAGACCTTTATGCAGCACCCGGACCCAATGCTGGCAAATGTTATTAGGGCTGCTTGTATGGGAGAGAATTGGGAAGGGATTTTTCGTAAGATTTGGCCTAATATTAAGTACGTCGAGACTATTGTCACGGGTTCTATGGCACAATATATACCGATGTTGAATTATTATAGTGGAGGGTTACCCTTGGTCTGTGTTAAGTATTCGGCCTCGGAATGTGATTTGGGTTTTAACTTGAATCCGATGTGTGATCCGTATAACGTCTCTTATACTATAATGCCTAACATGGCTTATTATGAGTTTATACCTCTTGAATTATTGTCGGATTATGGATCTTCTGAATTACCGCCTCGGACGGTTGATATGGCAAATGTAGAGGTGGGCAAAGAGTATGAGCTTGTAGTCACCAACTACTGTGGTCTATATAGGTACGCACTTTTACTTTCCATAACTTAGCATAAATTGATCAGTTGTGAAAAGTATTAGTAAATATCTTATTTATTGTATGTATCTTATTGTTATAGGATATCTGGTTGTGAAAAGTATTACTCCCTCCTATTCAGAATAACTGTCCCATTTGCCATTTCCGTCTATTCACATAACTGTCCCATTTGCCATATTTGGACATGTTTTTGGACTTTCCTACCCTTGGCTCTTCTCTTTATTTACCACTCATACCACCCCTAAACCATCATATTCAATACTTTTCATTATTTAACTCCTATATTCTTACCCCTATATAATATTTTTCATTATTTTAACTTCATTCCTTAATTTTCGTGTCATTGTTCAAATGGGACAGTTATTCCGAATAGGAGGGAGTAGTAGATATCCTATAACAATAAGATACATACAATAAATAAGATAGCGGTTTTTCTAAAATGAGCCCTAAGATCGAGCACATGTTAAACCTTAATAATATGGTAAGATTAACAATATATTCTCAATAATTATGGTAACGGTGAGTTTATAGTTAAATATCTCATGAGAATATGTTGTCAATCTTACCATATTAAAGTTATTAACATATGTCCTTAGGGCACATTTTAGAAAAATTCATAAGATATTTACTAATAAAAAGTTGTGATATAAGGGATAGGGCGGTAAAACTTTCCTCATAAGTTTTAACGCGGCTGCATTTCCAAGCTTTGAACATAAGACATAGTATAGTATATAAATTAGAACAGCCCCTTATCAGTTGATCTATGTACACACTGTGCATTTCAGATACAAAGTTGGAGATGTGCTATCCCCAACAGGATTCTACAATTCAACACCACAATTCAAGTTCATGAGGAGAAAAAATGTGTTACTAAGCATGGATTTGGCTAAAACAACGGAAATCGAATTACAAACCGCGATAGATAAGGTTTCATCGTTGCTTCACCCATTTAACACCCAAATAATCGACTACACGAGTTGTGCGGAAATGAAGACCACTCCTGGCCACTATGTCATCTACTTGGAACTCATGACGACTACGTCCGCCGGCTTAAATGGGTTATTGACACCCGAGATTTTGGAACAATGTTGCTCGGCTATGGAAGGCTACCTAGGTGTTTACTATAGGTGGTGTCGAGGCGATGGGTCAATTGGTCCGCTTGAGATCCGAGTCGTTAAAAACGGGACATTCGAAAAGGTTAGGGATTATGCAATCTCTGAATTAGGGTCGTCTTTTATTCAATTTAAGATTCCGAGGTGCGTGAAATCGGTCCATATGTTGGACGTGCTCAATTTTGGAGTCGTCTCAACACACTTTAGCCCTTCGGTACCTCGAACGGATTAGTGCATTCGACTTATTTATTCTCGATTACTGATATGGAGTAAAGTCGAATACGTCTAATTAATTCATTGAAATGAAGGGAGTACATTCTTAATTGTTTCTGAACGGAAAACAATAAATATAGACGTGTGATTGTATACTTTTTTTTTTTTTTTTTTTTTTTTTGAAATTCGTGGATTTGTGTATAATATCATATTTGGTGTATGTTAAGTTGTGAAAAAGAATCATGATACGGTGTATGAAGTAATAAATTTATGATCATCGATTGAAATTTTTTTTTATTTCTTATTATGTTCGTTTGAAATCACTCTAGCGCCCCGTCATCTGTTTGGATAAAAATATAAAGAGTAAAAAGTTCCTATTTTACTATCTCTACACAATACCCGAGTTCGATAAATCAATCATACGGTAGAGATCAGATAACTTCACCGGCCATAAGCTTAAATGCCATATATACATAATGTTTTCATAAAGATAAATAATCGTACTCGATATAATTACCTCGATATCAAATTAAAGTCATTTAATTTTTTGCCAAGTAATAATATGTTTTTTTTTTGTTTAAGAAAGCGCGCACTTAGTCGCATTATAATAAAGGGGAGACGAAATTCGAACCTGGGACTATCTATTGTTAACAATACCTCTGTCTTAACCACTAGACTAAGTGACGATGCAATAGCATATTGATTAGAACTCCACCTCAGCTCAACAATGACAACTGATGACAAAGTTAATCGACATGACGATGAGTTGGTAATAAGGAAACGAGAGTACTCCGTATAAGTTTGAAATTGCACAATCAGATAATACCGAGTTTTAATATCATCCTTTCACATACATGCACGTAGTGATTCTAGTAGACCCTACACATTTATTTTTCTAATGGATAGGTCGCTCTTAGTTGTACGTAGTTGATTTTGCATGCATGCAAACCCTACTATATTTACGTCACTAATTGTCTCATTTTCTAAAACTTACTGCTGTTTTAATTTCAATGGCAAATCGACTTTAACCGATTGACGTTGCATGCTTATCATAATTGACAATATTTAAAATTAATCAACAATTGCTGTTCTTCATTAATTTGCATGGAATTATAAATTCGAAATTAGAGCAATGTATTTCATTTATATTCTCATCCGTAAATAAAAATATTTA
This sequence comes from Silene latifolia, assembly GCF_048544455.1. Taxonomy (NCBI): domain Eukaryota; kingdom Viridiplantae; phylum Streptophyta; class Magnoliopsida; order Caryophyllales; family Caryophyllaceae; genus Silene; species Silene latifolia. The sequence goes on along the minus strand of NC_133536.1, from coordinate 536,250 downwards.
CATCTATCAAAACATCAAATTTACGTAAAAAAATGTATACGAATGGTGATCGAGAGGAAGAGATTGAGGCATTCAACAAATCCAAAACCGGTATAAAAGGGTTAATAGATTCCGACATTAGAACTATTCCTAAGATATTCATTCGACCTCAAGAAGAAATCCTACAAAATACTAGCATCGAGGGAGAAGAACTCGAGCTTCCTGTTATAAATCTCGAAGGACTAGACAAGGATGAAGAACGTAAAAGAATAGTTAACGAGATTAAGAATGCGATGGAGAAATGGGGATTTTTTCAAGTTATTAATCATGGGATACCCTTAGAAGTTTTGGATAATACAATTGAAGGTGTTAGAAATTTGAATGAGCAAGATATTGAGGTTAAGAAGGAGTTTTATAGTACGGATAGTAAACAAGTTGTGTATATGGGTGAGTATGAACTTGATAAGACTCAAGCTGTTGATTGGAGGGATTCTTTGACAATTAATAAAGCTCAAATTGATCATCTTGATCCTCAATTGTTACCATCAATTTGCAGGTAAGACCTTATCGATCTTAAGTACTCGTAATTCTTTACGTTTCATTAAAATACGTATCACAAGACATATGGGTACTTTATTAAACTTTCATTGCATAATGTTTCATTCGAAATTGATATATATCTTCATATGAAAGTTAGAGTACTAAGGTAATTAAAAGTTGTTTTATATAATCGTCATGCATCCTTATACACTTATACCCTACGTCCCAATCATTTCTTCACTTTTGATTAAATGTCTCTCACAAAGAATGTATAAAAGATAAATAAATGATTGAGACAGGGGGAGTACAATTTTTGCCGGGTAATAAAATGATTATAAAAAATAGATATACAAATAGTTTTATTTTAGTTCATTTATTAAAAACGATGTTAAAAAACAAAGTAATTACTCGGACAAACAGGTCTGGAGAAATTTAAATTATTTACGGCGGTAACATTAGGTTAGGGTATAAAATGATTAAATCGATCAACCATCAACATAGATTTTTGGTTGATGAACATGATTAATTTGGGATAAAATATAGAGTACATATCAAACCCAAAAAGGATTATTCTCAATTCCATGAAATCCAGGTTTCCAAACGCTACCTAAATCAAAATGTTTGAGTTTCATTTTTCCTCTTCGTTTTCACAGGAACGAGATATTAGACCATATCAAGCATGTACTCAAGTTAGGAAACAATATACTCGAGTTATTATTAGAGGCACTCGGTCTAAAACCCGAGTCGATTATGAAAGAATTGGAATGTGACAAGGGTTGGGCATGTAGGTATCACTATTATCCTGCATGCCCACAACCAGAATTGGCCTTAGGCATTCTCAAGCACACTGATGGTTCTTTCTTAACTGTTCTTCTTCAAGATCAACTTAGTGGCCTTCAAGTTCTTTACGATAATCAATGGGTTGAAGTTCGGCCTGTTCCCGGTGCTTTGGTTATTAACATCGGCGATCTCTTTCAGGTTTGTTTTTAGGCATAAATTTCGCAAGTTCGTCTAAGTACTTAAAGTTTTTACTCACTCTATCCCGGTCATTTGTTGTTCTTTTTCGATTTTAGGGTGTCTCAGTCATTTGTTGTCCTTTCTATTTTAAGAATGAATTTGATGAGTAATTTGATCATTCACACTCAATTTATCCACTTGTCAATTAGTAATTGGCCTCCTTCCCATTTCCTTGGTCTTTGTGCAAAAGCCAAAAACCAAAGGACAACAAATGACCGGGACTGAGAGAGTATGTGAGTTTGAAAGTTAGAAACTCAAACTTGATTAGAACGGCACAAGGACAAATATGTTGCTGACGGGGTATGAACCTAGCTAAGTCATGAGCAACACCTTACATGACTTTACCAGTAAAGCTAACTGATGTTTTTGTTTGACTTTTTGCGTTTTTTTCTAGCTTGGTGACACTTTGTTCCCGTTTCTTTACCCTTGTATATCATCATTGATTTTTTGTAAAAATTAAATAAAAATAAAAATTTACGAAACATTTCTTTGCCGCAAATAACTTTATATCTTATTGTAATTTTTCATAGCTTTTTAATACGGAGTACTATTTATAGTCAAAATTTGTAAGCTTTGACCTTAAAAAGTCAGATGAGAAAATCAATATAATCACGACCAAAATAATTGCTAGTTGATAAGATTTATTAATATTCACAAATCTATTTTTCTTGTAAAAATTATGTATTCCGTAAGTCCATATTATAAGCTAAGTTATTATATTATGTCTTGGATAATTTTGCAGATATTGTCAAATGACAAATTCAAGAGTGTGTGCCATAGAGTGAGATCAAATCGGGTCGGGCCAAGGATATCCGCAGCCTTTTTCTTCACGGGTCTTGCCACATCCCCAAAGACGTATGGCCCGATTAAGGAGTTATTATCCGAACAAAACCCGCCTGTTTATAGAGAATTCACATTAGGCGAGTTTGTTGCTAATTACTTGTCTAAGCCTCCTGAAGAACCAAGCTACTTGCCTTTCTTGATCAAATACAATAAATGAAATAATTAAAACTATTTGAGGCAAAGTTATGTTGTTACAAAATAAATGTCCTAGGCCACCACTTCTAGGCCAAGGATATATATATACTTGGTTATTGAACTAGTTTCGACGACAATTTGTTATTTTATACTCGGTGCCTTAAAGACACTCGCCTGTCATGACGTTAATGTTTGTTATTGAATAAATTGATTGATGCCTTATTTTTGGCACAATCACGTTGTAATAATTCAATTTCAATTGAGGTGCTCGAGTAGTGTTATTTTATAATTGAATGTCCAAACTAGGGCGTAAAATATAAACCATGCCGAATTTGCCTACTTTCTTGTTTTTTTTGGGTAAACAAATTTGCCTACTTTCATTAAAAACATGCCTGAAATGCCGAACTCGTCTTTAAATAATTCCTTTGATAGTTGATATTAACATGGATTAATAAATACATTCATAGGGTTTGGTATATGGCACCATATTGATTATTTATTTTTATTATTTTTGTTGATATTAACATGGATTAGTTATTATAAAAAAGTTTTATACGAGATTTTTTTGTTAACAAATAAGTCAAATCAATAAAAAAAAATACATAATAATTTTGATTACAATATAACAAATCTCGTTTAATATCTGAACAACCCGGCCCAATTAATAGAATTGGATTTAGATGATTTCATTTTATTTCAGAATAGAAATGAGCTGGTGCCACCAGTGCCCACCACCACCAGTGGTACCAAACCTCAGTATCACTTTCTCACTGCTAGCTACAACATGTAGGGTTCATTTTAAATGGCGATACCAAAATGACCTGTAAAAACGTGATATCGTATCTTAATACCACCTAATAATATCGACCTTATAATTATCCTTTCACAATCTCCCCTCCCCCATTTATATAACATTTACATGTCCAAATACAACACAAGACAATTATCCCAAACAATATGGAAATCATTGGTAGTAGTAAAGGGCATGTAATATGCATCCCATTTCCAGCACAAGGCCATATAACACCCATGCTACAATTTGCAAAACTCCTCTATTCCAAAGGCTTCAACATCACCTTCCTTAACACCATCTACAACCACAACCGCTTCCTCAAATCCCTAGGCCAACATTCCCTCGACGGCCTTCCCGGCTTTCATTTTGAGTCGATTTCTGACGGCCTCCAACTATCTCCCAATGATGATGCCACTCAGGATATCCCTACCCTTTGTCGGTCCATGAACTCGACTTGTCATGACTCGTTCCGTGACCTAATTGCTAGGCTCAATGAGGATGGTCCACCCGTCACTTGCATTGTCTCGGATGGTGCCTTGTACTTCGCGGTCGAGGTGGCTCAAGAGGTTGGAATACCGGATGTGGTGTTTTGGACTATGAGTGGTTGTGGATTCATGGGTTATGTACACTTTCGTACACTTGTTGATAGAGGACTTGTTCCCCTCTTAGGTAAACAAGTTGCTTACTACTTTGATGAAACTTCGTCGAAAATTGCATTGTTATAATTTGTTACGTTTTTAATCATTTGCTTACATTGGATTAGATAGAACTGGTATAGCGCGGTATTTTAGATAGAAACATTAAAGAAAATAATAATAAAACTAATATTTAACTCAATTTAAAATTTAATTGTAAATTTATTATTATTAATATTTTGTATTAACGGTGGAAAGGAAAAGTTCAGTATAGTATAATCCAGATGTAAATATAATATAATGAAAGCCCAATAACAGATATGATATAATAAAATCCCAATTACAGTCCAATTATATCCAAATTCATTTAGGCGGAAAAAGTTTGGAGAAGTATTATTCTTTTAGTATAAGGGGGATGTCTTTAATAGAAGATAGAAATGGTAAACAGATGATTGACACTTTGGGACATAAAGAGTAGAGTTATTTAGATTTTACTCCCTATTAAAATTCACTTTTAAAATTACTCCCTTTTAATTTTTTTTTTATCTTAAAATTACTCCCTTAAGTTGATTTTTAACTAATGTTACTCCCTTAAATTGCATTATTGTTACGTAAAATTGCTTAAAAAGCCCAAATTATGTAAATTATCTCCCTCAATTTGTCTACATATATATATATATTTTTCAAAGTATGAATTGACTAAGCCACAAATAAAATAAGTTTAAAAAAAAGACGAAATAAGTCACCTAATTTAGAGTTCTAAGCAATTTTAGGTAAAAATGCAACTTAAGAGAGTGATTTTAGCAAAAAAATTTAAAAGGGGATAATTTTAAAAAAGTGTATTTCAAAAGGGATTAAAATCTAATTTTAAAAAAGTGCATTTCAAAAGAACACGTTATTTAACAAGTAGAAATGAATATATCAAGTGTGTAAAGTCATCGCAAGTCTAATTGAATAATCTAATAGCATATGTATGGAGATTGATCAAGTATGGAAATTTACACTCTCATGAACTAAAAATAATTGGGCTACATCATACGGAGTAATAAAGTTAGCACAAATTATAAAGTAAGACGGCTTTATACTAACATGTATTTTTGTATAAAAAGTATTCATTTAGCGCTAATATGAGTTAATTTTTTACACAAAAAGGGATCGTCTCACAGTATACGACTGCCTAATGCAATAACTACTCTAAAAAATGACACATAGACTGTCTACATTATTAGATTTGAATATAATTAAGACACTTATTATTTAACTAAAAATCTAAAATCCCAAATTTTAGCACTCTTTTCCTTATTTCGGCTATGGTAGGGTTATACTGGTTTTGTACGTTCTTTTCGGTTGAAATAAGCAAAACTAAACTGAACTGAACTTAATGAAACTAAACTGAACTGAACTGAACTGAAGTAAGACTGTGTTCTTTTGGACTTAATTTCAGCTTGTTTCAGTTCAGTTCAACTCTATTCAGCTCAATTTAGTTATCTTTTTACATATCAACTATTACTTCAGTTTCATATTATCTTCATTGAGTTCAGTTCAATTCAGTTCCATAAGTTCAGTTTAGTTATCTCCCGATGAAAAGAAAAGAGACTAAGATTTAACTTGTGAAAAGATGAACTGAATTGAATAGAACTAAGCTGAAATTACGTTCAAAAGAATGGGCGTAACTATTTGCATCGCATAACTGTCTACCTAACTGTTTACATCGCATAAATGCATGCATGCATATGATCGGATGTACCGTGTACTGGGTACATCGTATAAGAAGCTAAATGAATGATGAATCAATATAGCAACCAGAAAAAAAGGTGGTCCTTTCTATTGACATACATAGTAGTACTGTACCTTTTTAAAATAAATGAAATTTTTCAACATTTTTAGAATGTGTGATTGAATCGTCGGTTGATATTATGCGTACAAAATCGATTAAATGAAAATTTTCTAACATTTTTAGAATGTGTAATACTTCCTTTAATCTAATCTAATATTTCCATTTGACTTTTTAAGGTTATTTATTTTATTTTTTTATTAAATTTGACCATAGATACATTAAAAACTATGAAAATGTACAATAATATGATATTAACATGTTTGCGCATATTTGATATTAAAAAATCTTTCATAAACTTATATAAGTATTTTCAACAGAAATAATTCCATACAGATAGAAAAAATTTGGTCAAAATATTGTCCAATCGGAAGATTGGATTGGATTGCAGTAAGCCAGTAACGAGTCATTTTGCTTTATTTTATACTATGACGTCTATTTTATTCAAAAGTAATGAATTTATTTCAAATGTATATCACCAGATGCAACCTATCTTACAAACGGCTACTTAGACACCCAAGTAGAACTACAAGGATTAAGGAACGTCCGACTAAAGGATCTCCCAACCTTCATAAGAACAACTGATCCAGATGACTACATGCTCAACTACATGCAAAAGGCAGTCCAAATATCGTCTCAAGCTACCGCGATTTTCCTAAACACTTTCGAAGCATTAGAAGAAGACGTCCTAAATACCCTATCGACCATGGAACAATTCCCTCCAATTTATTCTGTCGGATCCATAGACCTCCTCCTTGATCAATTAATCCCGGATGTTAATAATTCCGCGATTAGGTCAATTTGTTCGAGTTTATGGAAAGAACAACCCGAATGCATGGAATGGTTAGATTCCAAAGAACCGAATTCAGTTGTTTACGTAAATTTTGGGAGTATTACGGTAATGTCACAAGAAGAATTCGTCGAATTTGCATGGGGACTTGCAAATAGTAAGAAATATTTTCTATGGGTAATTAGGCCAGATATTGTTATGGGGAATTCTTCTATAACTTTGCCTAAAGAATTTGTCGTCGAGACGAAAGATAGAGGAATGTTGGCTAGTTGGTGTCCTCAAAAGGAAGTGCTTAAACACGAGTCGATAGGAGGGTTTTTGACTCACAGTGGATGGAACTCGACTCTGGAGAGTATCTGTGGAGGGGTACCAATGTTATGTTGGCCCTTTTTCGCGGAGCAACAGACTAATTGTCGATATAGTTGTGTCGACTGGGGGATTGGGATGGAGATCGAGAGCGATGTGAAGAGAACGGCGGTGGAGAGGATGGTGAGAGTGTTGATGGAGGAGAGTGAGGGGATGGAGATGAGAAGAAGGGCAAAAGAGTGGAAGTGTAAGGCTGAGGATGCTGCTAAACCTGGTGGTTCTTCTTACAAGAATTTCAACAAGTTGGTAAATGAAATTAGTCTAAAAGACTAGATTATGTTATAGGATAAGACTGTCTTTCAGGCCATGATAATCCTGTAATTGGTCAAAAACTTATTTATTACTATCAGTAAATAAAGTGTTTTAATATATCATTATACACCGATCTTATATAATAATTCTATATGTATAGAAGTTAAATATTGGAATAATGTATTCATTTATGTGTTTGTGTTTGTTTTGTAAATGAATGATCACAAGTTCACAAACTTGTGGTTAAGTATTTCGGAAATAATAAAACTTTATCTCATCTATCTAACCAATGTAATACTTGACCCGTTTTAGCTATAAAACGAATACCTCTGTCTTAAGGGAGATTAACTGTTTTCATCCGACTATCCAAGTTTTATATGGCCACGGTTTGAGATGAGCCTACAAACGGAGCAAATGGTTCGAAGACAATATGCGAACAATACAAAATAACCGAGTTAGAAAAGACAATTACAAAAAAAACAACTCACTTTTCGACTTTTCTACGGCTGCTAGTTAAAAAAAACATTATGAAATAAATACTTGCACAGCAAGTAACAAAGACCCTCAATTTTGACTAACTTTCAAACAATCAATCAAACCTTATCAATTAATTCATGGTGTCCACACTTTTACATATAAAAATACTCTGTTTTACTCATAGTACTCATAGACCATATTCTCAAAGTACTAGGTATAGCAATAATGGAGCCTAAACAGCACCATGTTGTCTGTTTTCCAGCTCCGGCGCAAGGCCACATAAACCCGATGACTAACTTAGCCAAGCTCCTCCATTCTAAAGGCTTTCTAATAACCTTTGTCCATACAGAGTTCAATTTCGACCAACAAGCAATTTCGCGTGGCCAAGACTCGCCCTTTATTCATGGCATTAATGGGTTTTATTTCGAAACAATACCAGACGGATTGCCTAAGGATAACAAGCGTGGAGCGAAAGAACACCCTGATTTGTGTCGTGCAATGGCATCAGGAGAAGAGCCTAAGAACGCGCTTAGGTCTCTTCTACGAAAACTTCTTGCTTCCTCGGATAAACCTCCTATTACGAGTGTAATCTTAGATGCTCAGCTTAACTTCGCTTTTGAAGTCGTTAAAGAGTTTGACATTCGAGTTTTCCCTTTTCATACTGCGAGTGCTTGCGCTGTGCTTGGGTACTTGCATTACAATGAACTCGTCAACAAAGGCCTTTTCCCTTTATCAGGTAACATTCTCTCCGATCATATCTCCTCTCTAATCGTTAGACTTTAAGGCTAACGATAATCAAGTACTTTGTATATACTGAAGTCTTAGAAATCGATCAAGGCGATCAAAATGTGAAACGGTTTACATCCAATTCATGGACTATACAACCAGTTGTATATGTTGTACGGTGTAGAATCTGAGCTTTATGTTAAAAAATATGAGCTTTATTAGAAAGTATTGAGTTAATACATTTACACATTAAAAACATGAATATATAATCGTGGTTTACAACTTCCAGAAACTCATTTACTGCCGATCAATTGTCAGGTAAAAACGTCAACAATGGAATTCTCGACACACCGGTCGACTGGATTCCGGGACTATTCAAAGGAGCTAAGCTAAAGCACCTTCCCTCATTCATAAGATCAGACGAAGACGAAATGATGTTCATCAACTACAACATAGTTTCAGCAGAAAACGCTGTCGATTCCAGAACTCTAATCCTCAACACATTCGACGATTTAGAATACAATGCACTACAACAAATCAAATCCAAGATACCAAATTTAGTCACTATCGGTCCGTTACCGTTACTCTGCGATCAACAGCCTCAAATTCAACAATTCAGATCAAATTTATTTACAGAAGACTCAAATTGCTTAAATTGGTTAGATCAAAGAAGTCCAAAATCAGTGATTTATGTTAATTATGGAAGTTTAGCGACATTAACGTATGATCAATTAACGGAATTTGCATGGGGATTAGCGAATAGTAATCAATATTTTCTCTGGATAATTCGTGAAGATCTCGTCAATGGCGAAACTAGGGTTTTATCGAAGGAATTCATGGATGAAATCAAAGAAAGAGGGATGATTGCGCGATGGTGTCGGCAAGAAACGGTGGTAAAACATCCGTCGATAGCGGTTTTTCTGACGCATTGTGGATGGAATTCGACGCTTGAAAGCGTCGGAGAAGGGATTCCGGTGATTTGTTGGCCGTTTTTTGCTGATCAATCGACGAATTGTGCGTATGCGTTTGAAGAATGGGGAATTGGGATGGAAATTGGGGATGAAGATGGTGATGTGAAGAGAACTCGGGTTGAAATTGTAGTGAGGGAGATGATGGAAGGTGAAATTGGGGAAAAAATTAGGGTTAGGGCTTTGGAATTGAAGAACATGGCTAGGATTGCTACTAGATTTGGTGGTAGTTCTTGCAATAGTTTTGAGGAATTGGTTAAGTGGCTCACATTGGGAGTAAGTTGCGATTAGAGCTGTTTATGGGTCGTCCCGTTCATTGAATTTGGCCTATCCCGTCCGCTAGAAAGTGGATACGAACAAGACATTTTAAGAAAAATACAAAGGCCCAGCCCACTAACCCATCCCGAACCCACTAACCCGCTTATGCGTGGGCCAAAAATTAAACGTGAGCCCGGCCCAAGCCCAAATTTGAACACCACTACTTGCGATCGCGATTCGCAAGTGTTTAGATTAACGAGTAAGAAGTTATGTCGGCCTAAACACTTAATTATAGGTATTGAGTTGAGTTTTAAAAATGTAGTAGTGTAAAATTCTCGGGGAGAGTTATTATATTGTGCTTGTGATCTTAACGACTCAAATTCAGGCCAAGTCGGATGTAATTTGTACTGTAGTATTAAGTTTGTGTAAGAGTTATGGACTTACGGTGATGAATAATGGTTGTCTTAAATTTGGGTCATGAGTTTTGTTGTTCTACTAGTTAGGGTGATCCATGTATGTAGTTATTCTGATTAGGCCTGATAAAGCTAATGATAAGGCTCAAACGAGACGCGGAAATGACTTGAAAGTGCGTAATCCTAATATGATCTGAAACCGAATTACCCGACCAAGATCCAACTCGATTTGGCCTAAAGTTGACGGACCTGAAATGGCTCGACCTAAAACCAAGACATTTGTAATTGACCATAACGAAAATGATTGAAAGTGACTCAAAATGACCTTAATCAATACTTCCTCCATTCCATTCATTTCTATACATTTGCTTTATACACGTGTATTCATGCTCATTTTCTTTTGTTCATATTTTTAGTTATGTATTAATAAAAATTATAAAAATTTGATATTCACAATGTAGTCGGGAAGACAATTCAAACATGATCTCAAATGACTATTTTTTATGTTATATATCGTAAGATATATCGATGATTCTCCCCACATATGAATAGTGTCCAAAAAACAAATGTATATAAATGAATGAAATGGAGGAAGTATATTTTAAGCCATTCGCGGTATTATATATAGACGATTTAATATCAGTTGTCTAACAAGGCGGAGAAAGAATAATAATTCAACATTGCATTATCCTTACTCTTATAAACATGGGAAGTTCATTGAACTGTAGCAATGAATAGTTCTGCCCAAAAGCCCCCTCTGTCGTTGGATTTCCACCCTTAATCTCCACCTTCCAAACTCTGCTATATACTCTCATCCACAAATTTAGGTCATCCAAAAGTATCATCCGCTTATTTCCATCCATCTCCCTCTAAAAAACCCTCTTCAATCCTTTTACTCCATAGCCCCATCTCAGTGTTCTGTTCCCCTTCAACACCATCACAGTCAATCACGATGATGAACTGGCATGATGACGATGCAGTGATGCTGATGATGACGACGATTGGTTTGTTTTCTGGGTTTATTGATTTTCTTATTCTGTGGTTAATTAGTTTACTCTTTGTTTTCTGTTTGTGCCCTGTTAAATTTTAGGGTGCGGTTCTTCATTTTGTCTATTTATTGCTCAAGTTCAGAAATCGTGCCCACAACTTCTTGTTTATCTGTGCACTATGAAATAACCATTTATGAAATCGTGTCCATTTCTGAAATGGTTATTCTGTGGGGTTAGAGGTGTGGAAACTCTGAAATGGTTATCTGTATTTATTCCGCCGATTCAGAAATGAACAAGCTTGTTCGTCTGTTCATCTGTTCACTCTTTGTTCATATGTTCATTTGTCTATTTATTGCGCCAATTTCTGAAATGGTTATTTTGTGGGACTAGAGTTGTGGGCACGAGCTTGGACCTGGAGATGTGTTTAGTTCTCCTAAAAGGTTAGTGATTTAGCGGCCATGTATTGTTTTTGTTAATGTGGATTTTGTGATTTTGATATTTCTGATCTCTTTGTTTTTTTAAATGCGGTTATAATTAGTGTTATGGATATTGTTGCTGATGTTTGCAGATTCTCGTTTTGGGATTGGCATTTTTTATGCTGGCTTTCCTTATAGATACTCTCATTTGTAAGCTTGTTACTTAGTTACGCCCTTTAGCCTCCCTGACGATTTTTGTGTTGGTATATTCAATCATAAATTTGTCAGTTCAGTTATCAATTCCTCATATATGTTGTTGGAGATGTGTGTTTTGACTATTTTATTTGATTTACTGAGTTTTAATTTTGTTTCTTTATGAAGTCTTTCCTTATACTCGCAGCTTTATGAGTTCTTTCCCTATGGTTCTAGACATTGCAGCTATCAACCCGGCCAAGAAGGTCTTTCCTTATGCTCGCTGATTGTCTTAATTTGTTTACATATGCTTGTCTACTTGAAATATCTTGAGCCCGAGCTTCGACTTGTGATGTTTTCAGTTGTTTTTGTTGTAGGTTGATTTGGCTCCTTTTGCTAATATCAAATCTGTGAAGAGAAGTAGCTTTGGATAATTCTTACTGTTTTTGGTAATGTTGTTTTAATTTAATTTGTTAATGTGCTTTAATTTTTTATTAACCGACTTTATTGTGATTGAACTTTGTGAAGCGGACTGTTAATGCGTCCTTTGTTTCAAGTGGCAATGCAGGAATACTGAATGTCCCTTTCATGGTCTCTAAAGACAGTATGAAGCTCCAATTTGCGACAACCTACTTAGGTATGGCGATACGAGGAAGTCAATTGAATGGTTTGTTGTATAGTTTGAATTTTACATCGAACTTTTGTTGAACTCATCATGTCTCTCTTCCATATTGCTTCCTTATCTTTTGCCCTTTCTGTTACTAATCCTATGGCTTATGTAGTAAATAGATTTTAATTGTGGAGGGATATCGGGGTGTTGATGGAGTTTGCTTTGCCTTGAGGGATGATAAGAACGTTTGGTGTCGCTGAATATTAGTTTGGGGATCGGGAGGGGGCGTGCTTGAAGAGCTCTCGATGGATGGGAGGGTTATTGGGTCTTTGGGGGCGGCACTAAAACTCCTGATGCGGTGATTACTATTGGTGTTTCTGACATGTTCAAGGATAAGCCGCTTTAATGTGTATCTATAACACATATACTATGATATTATTTTTAAAACTAGGGATAGGAATAAGCCGTTAATCAGCGACTTGCTATTGCTGATGGCCTAAAATTGTCTTGACACTATAATTTTTTTGGGTCAAAATTGTCTTCAAGCCGTTAATCAGCGACTTGCTACTGCTGATGAAGTCGGTGTTGGTTTATACTTTTGCGCCTGGTTTACAGTCAGTTGTTAAGTTTTCCCTTCTTCGTGATGAATATTATTTCGATATGGTTCTCTCGGTTTGAATTTAGAGGCGCCGAGCATTGCTGTTTCGGTGCAGCTATAGGGCTGGCCATGATTTGAGCTTGGCGCCACTTTGAGGTTCACAATCGCAGTTGCATTAGCATTGCCTGAAAAATTGGTGCTAATTTCATTAGCCTAATTTAGACTGGTTTGTTTAGGTGCCTTTATAATTGGATTGTTATTTCCATTGACGCCTTTCTTCTATTCCTGCGACAACATCCTGTTAATTTGCGGACATAGGCCAACAATATTTCCAGTCCCCTGGTTTCCACTGTGGCATCTTTGCCCTCTGTTACTCTCACACTCCCACTCACACCTTTGCAACAATCGTTTCATGAGATTGTTTCCTTAGGAGTTAATGGAGTCATTGTCAGATTGCATTTCAGTACCTAGAAGCATTTTTTATTATGCACTTAAAAGACCATTTTACTAACCCTGCCTAATCAACCCACCAGCTAAGTTTGAGAAGAGGGAGCATCAGCTCAAACACTTTGTTATGGACCTCTCCAGCTTCCTCAACAAAGCTAGCAACTCTAATGAAAAATCTCTCGAAGGTATTTTCTCCTTTTTAATAAAAGCGATTTTGATTTCCATTCTTGTTTATTCAGTTTGATATCTTTATTGTTTGGGTATTATACTGATATTTCACTTTGATAGCTAAGCTTGAGAAGAGGGAGCATAAGCTCAAACACCTTGTTATGGACAAAGCTAGCAACTCTAATGAAAATCTCTCAAAGGTATTTTCTCCTTTTTATTAAAAGCTATTTTGATTTCCATTATTGTTTATTCAGTTTGATATCTTTATTGTTTGGGTATTATACTGATATTCCAGTTTGATTTTGTTGTTTATTCATTTCGTTGTTACGCATGGTTAATTATTTGCGTCTAATGCTAATTATGAAATTTGGTTTCGTCGTTTATTCAGCCCCCCAATTTTGTTGATTTCATTATTTCCGCGTTTAACTCCACAAACACGCGCAGACAAGCGGTTTGTAATTCTTCTCTTGGGAGGGAATTTTTTATCTTCGGTTGTTCGATAGAGTAGGCTTGATGACTTAGAGCAGACCAGCTATATCTATTTCTTGATCTAATTCTTGTTATTTTACATAGGAGTTGTTGTGATGGCTATGGCAAAGACGACTACGGCGACAGCCATGTATTCAGTACGCCATCTTAATTTTGTTTTCCTTTGTGTTTTTTTGCACTCACTTTACTCATGTTGAATTACCGCTGCTAATTATTGTTTGAGTCCCGTTTTAGGACCCATCCCCCATGTCAGCAATGGCCCAGTCGCATACCAAGCTAATTTAAAGGTCCCTAAATTTTGCTCTCTTGTTTAGTGTTGCCTTGAACAAAAACAGGACTCCCTTTACATTAAACTGTACTTTTCCACTAACAGTGTTGTCTCATTAACCAAAGACACCAACAAGGGCATCTCACCTGTCACAAATTAGGATGACATTAGGAGCAATTTTAGCTGCATAATGATGCATAGTGATTTTTAAGGCTTCTTATTCGCAACTTAATTTGTTTCAAATGTTTCGGAGACATCGTATCTTGAATTTGTTTGTTCTATGTCCTGAATTCTTTGTTGTATCTCATTTCTTTTATATTCTTTTCTGAGTTCCCTCCCTTGATTTATTCCACCTTATACTCACCTCCACCATTTGATTCCTTATCACTTATTGTACTGTCGTTAAAAAAAACCAGAGGTGTTTCCAGGCTACCCCACAAGTAGACTATTGCTACTTTTAGTAGACTATCAACATTGTGATCATCTTCAGGGATTTTACAAGTAGGTTGGATTTGTTTCCAGGCTACCCCACAAGTTCTGGTCAATTTCTGTCAGTTTAGCGGGTCATAAGTATACTTGGCAGGAACTTTTAACAGAATTTTTGAATGCTTAAGATTTGATGTAGTCATCCTCAGAAATGCTTAACAATAATCCACAGTCAACCAGTCTTAATAAATGCCCAAACACAGTAATGTTGGTTGTCAAGTATATAATCATATAGTGAACGTCCCATTCAGTCAATGTCATGATCACATTTCAATTATCATCATTACCTTCCTACCACGTATATGATGTTTAAAAACATCACTATATGATTATATACTCGACATCAATGTCAAATATATTTTGGATATTTGGATAGCTGTCAAAATTTAATTTTCTTTCAAACTATATGGTTCTCTATCATTGATATGATAAAACATATTTATCCGCAAATGAATTATTATTTAGTTTGTGCAACAAACTATATGGTTCTCTATCAATAATAATTTTGATTATGTATATGTGCTTGGGCAATCTGATTTTGAATTGCAGCAAACTATTGTTGTTCAAAGATATGGTAAAGAACATTTTCTCTCAATTGTGATCAGGCCTCTTGCTTTGCTGCAATTATTTACATAGTATATATTGGTCTTATTCCTACAAGATAGCAATTACATTACATGGTCTTTGTAACATTTAGTATGATCTTATATATTCATGGTTTGTATACTCTTGTTTTCTGAGCAATTTACACCTTCATACAAGTATCAATGTTCTGTTGGTGAACCTTCATTCTACATTAATTCAGTTTTTACTGGTTGTTATTTTTCCTACGTGCAGGGAGCGAGCCTTGATGAATTCGAGTTTAGGTACAGATTAGAGCTACAAAGTTAACTTCCGAGAGTTATAATTTCGTTAGATTTACTGCATTTATAATCCCGGATTAGTTTGTATGATATCCGAATATAACTTTAAGATTGGTTGATTTTGAAAGTTGATGGATGATGTAATTTGATAATCGTAATATTATAATAATTGTAATTTTTGATTAAAATTATGGAAGTCGTTCCTTTCTCGAATTGTAATTTTTTTTAAATAGAATTTAAGAGGCCGGTTTTTTGTCCACAACTGGTTTCAAAGATAGGATCAAAGAAACCGGTTTTGGCCAATAATTGGTCTATGATCAAAGAAACCAGTTTTTGGTGACGACCGGTTTCGTTGATGTTACCAAAGAAACCGTTTTAAATAACCGGTCTCTTAGGCTAAGACACTTGTGAGATCTCACACATCCTTTTCCTAGATCATTTGCTTTTAACCATAACATGCACTATGCAAGCTTCAATCGCAATGACAATTTTCCCCGTGATATCTGCTTTTAGGGTCATATAAATTTTTAACCCAAATGAAAGACCGGTCTAGGAACTATTTAACACTCGGTTAACATGGGGTATGTTGTACACAATAGTGCTATCCCGTTTGCCGCACAAATCAGTGTGAATGTTAACCTTAATTATCCCATTTGCTCTACGGTATTACCCAGTGGGCAAACCAACAATCTCGACCAAATTGGGGCACTGCGCCCGATAGGGCGCAGAGCAACAACTAGTTATAGATAAAAGGGAAAGAAAAGAAAATGGTGGGGATCCCTACTCAACAAAGTCAGTATGTCCGAGTGGTTAAGGAGACAGACTTGAAATCTGTTGGGCTCTGCCCGCGCAGGTTCAAGTCCTGCTGCTGACGTTTTTTTCCCTCTTAAAGTCTTAATTACTAATGTAAAGATCAGATTTTGACACTTTTTGATTAAAAGTCTAAGGTAAAGATTCTTCCATCTTTGATTAATTTAATGTTCATAAATGATGATTATGGTTCAATTTTCAATTTGTATTTTCTAGGATGCATCAATTATTCATTTTTTTGGTTGGGCGATTTTGATCCTGACGGGTTTGAACCCAGGGTATGAGCACTACCTCTCATGACTTTACCGACTAAGGTAGTTGACATCTGCGTGCATCAATGTTTAAAATTATTGTGATATTTGGGGTGTTTCTTTGTTTATGATTGATTCTTTGTTAATGGCATGCAGCAAGAATAAAAGTACATGCCTTGATTGTTTGAATAATATTTGAGAAAAAAAAAGGCAAAAGGAAATATTGATTCTTTTATTCTGATTTTAGGTTGAAAAATCTGTATCTTTTTAGTTCTTTTTACTTGATTTAGTATTTGTTTATTTTCTTTCTTTTGGTACTTTATTAATTTCAGATCATTCACTTTGATTTTGTGGGTCTAATCAATTAATTAGTTTTTTTTTTTTTTGAGATTGAGTAATATCACTAGTAAAAGATTATATTTTTACTGATTTTACAATAATGTACCTCGGGTCGAAAACAAAAATCTCTCATTTTGGGGGAAGGAAGGTCAAATTGATTGTTTTGAGAATCATGGTGACGGGTTTCATCAAAAATAATAATCTCGGTTGTCTGAGGTTGGTATTTTACAGTGTACAATGTAGCGAACTCTAAATTTTGTATTTTACACCTTCCGACTGCAGTTGTAATCGCTATTGCAGAAACTATCTTCTCATTCGTAGGTTATCATCAGCGTGACTGGTGAAAGTTTTGTGCTTTCATCAAATGTGCTGATTCTTTTATCATTGGGAATTTCAGAGCTGTATGTTATGGCTCGACAAATTATTGCTGAAATAATCAATTAAAAGTGTCTGAACATAGCAGTAAAAAGGGTAAACTTTAGTTTAAGAAAGATTCATCGAGTTGATGCAATCTGAACTCTGAAGTCTAGGCATCTCTCTGAGTACAAATGATTTGATTATGCTTGTTTCTTGAAAAAGTTGACAAATTTAATGCGTATTGTAAGTTTACTAAACCCAACATCGTTGTTGAATGAGTTAAATTTCTCGTCTTTTTACTGCATCTTATGAATATTATAGGAATAGCATTTTTGTGCATTAGACATATGAGTGTATTCTTACTGTCATGACTTTTTTGTTGGTAACATGGCATGTGATCGCGCTATAAAGCTATGAAGGTAATCTGAGGTGCTTTGAATCTGCTCAGGTTGTCTTTACAACTTTGTGTCCTTTTGTTTTCTGACACAGGTATCGTATTAAGTGGGTATCAAAGACCTAAATACACAAAGAAAAACCTTGATGGTGTATACAAGCTAATGGAGCATCTGATTCGAGAAACTTCTTAAAGCCAAAAAAAGATATACCTGCAGCAGTAGCGCTGAAAGGTATTACTCCTTCCATCATATTTATAGTCGGTTGTAAAATATTGTCGTTTTCCATGTTACTTTCTTTATAAAGTAAACGGGGGAAGCACTTGAGCATGATGTAATCGCGTAACATATATATATGCTCACATTATTTTTTTTGACAACCTGGCTTGTCAAAACTTTTGAGTGATTAAGATAGTACCCACAGTGAGCTCCTAGGTATGATAGGGTTTTATTTTGTCTAATATTCGATAGAAAATTTATCGTAAAATATTTTTCCAGTCTTATTGTGTTTTTTACGAATGAGTGGAAATCGGGGAATAGTAATCCAATGTGGATATTGCAGGCTAGAGCATTTTGCTGTCAAACGGACTGATATATTCTGTTGCTCGAGATGCCGTTCCTTAATACCCATACAAACACACGAAGAACAAAACCGCACCACAATTGTCTATAACAGAAGTGTGAAGACCTCTCCATTGCCGAAGATAAAAAGCTCTAGTGAGAACCAGTTGAGCAACAATGGCAGTCTTGCGCGTTTTTCAGGATCATCTGGCGTTAAGTATCTGGCATTTGAAAGGCCAAAAGCTTCATTTTCAATGTTTAATGCATGTCCTAGAGTTCTCTCTGAAGCGAGGTTGGGAAAGCGAGCGCTTATTTGTGGTGTGAGCTACAAGAAGCAGAAATACAAGCTGAAAGGGACTCTTACTGATGTTTACAATATAAAACACCTTCTTATGTACAAGTATCATTTTCCGGAGCATGTGATTAGAGTCCTTACAGGTAATCGAAAATTATACTTTTAAGTGCAATGCTTACATTCCCATGTCGTATTTCATGTCATATATAAATGGATGATTGCCCTAGCTGTCGGTAGGGGATACTACTGGTCAACACTAAAAAAATTATAAACTTTCCCATGTCGGACTTCATGTCATATACAAATTGAAAATTATACTTGTGCAATGCTTACTTTCTCGTGTGGTATTTCATGTCATAAGTAATGTTCCGATCTGAATAATGCTCATTTGTTAATGCAATACTATTAAAATGAACATGGAACAGAAGAAGACGATCTTGATCGAATTCCCACTAAAGCAAACATGGAAGCAGGGTTAAGATGGCTGGTGGAGGGATGCAGACCAGGAGATTCATTGGTGTTCTACTTCTCAGGACACGGACTACGTCAGCCTGATTTTGATGATGATGAGATTGATGGATTTGACGAGACACTGTGCCCTGTTGATTTTAAGACGAAAGGAATGATCTTTGACAATGATCTCAACGACATGATTGTAAAGCCTCTTATTAAAGGCGTAATACTTCATGCAATTATTGATGCTTGTCACAGCGGAACCATACTTGATCTGGAATATTTGTATAGCCTGAAAGAGTCAGTAACTTTCTTTCCTCTCTCTTTTTCTTTTTAGAAAACGGCCTATGCATTCGTATCTGTTAATGAGCTTTGAGGTGTTAATCGGGGATAGATATCAAAGTTTTTGATCTTTCCCGTACTTATTACCAGGAAAAAATGGCTGGACAATCGACCTCCATCTGGAGCGAAAAAATGCACCAGTGGTGGTCGTGCAGTCTGTTTTAGTGCTTGCCGTGATGATGAGATGGCCACTGACAGCAATGTGAGTTCTATGCTAACTTACATTGTCTATGTTTTCCGTTTTTCACCCGACACAGCAAATGACAATTGTAAAACCATGATTTTCCTTTAGTACTGTCTCTAGTTTCTCAACTTCCCGCGCCTTCAATTCTATCTTCATCTGCCGATTACAATCATGATATATTGAACTTGTTTTGTTTCGGCTAAAAGTCAATTTATTTTCCTGCGCGTTAAAACTGTTCATATTGCCATCTAAGTGCAGGCTTTCACAAAGAAGGCAATGAGTGGTGTCATGACGCATTGTTTCATCCAAACCATTCTGACTAAACCAAAGTTGACATACGCAGAACTTTTAAGTTCAGTTCGGGATATCATTCTCGAAACCTTTGCATCTAGATGCCTCAGTTCTAAGCTCATCGATAAGTTGTTAAACCGCAGGATATCACAGGCAAGTTCCGTCTTTTTAGTATCGTGGTTCCTGTTTTATACTTGAACTGATATTGAATCCCATTGTGTGAAATAATTTAGTTACGTTATATTCGTGTGGCTACATTTGCAGGAGCCACAGCTATCATCGTCTGAAGTCTTTGACATTGAAAATACGAAGTTCATGCTGTGATCTGCTGGATGACACAGTAAGCTGTAAAACAAGAAGTTTATTCAATTTCTTCATTAACTAGTCACCTCTGCTTGTTACCCATTTTTTTCGCATATTGTGTTTGCTAATTGAGTAATTGTGAAATGTAAATTTATCATCGATAACTTACTGTATCGATTGATCTAGATTCGGAATCAGCAATGAAATTTGCCTTTAGAGGTTCCAAAATTCAATTCCTCTAAGTACAATTCAGATCCAAGTTCAGTTCAGAAAAGTTAAGATCCCAGGTTACGTCACTGACCTACGAATGATGCGATCACTCACAGTCGCTTCATGTTCTGGATACTATGTAACCTTAGAGATATAAATATTCGATTATTCAAAGGAAAAAAGATGACAATCTCACATAAGACGAACAGTTCTTAATTAAAACGATTCATCATGGTATTCAGGCTTTGATAAAGGTGTTGACGACATCCTCAGGCTTTGCTTTGAAGCAACGATTTGCATCATGAGCTTGGAGAAACTCGCGGTATGTTACACTCGTAAAGAGCGGAGGACTCTCAGGTGTGATCAGAGCTTTAGCAGGTTCTATAACACAGTCTCGTGTTGGGCACAGGAAAAATGCAATGCTTTCTCGAGCTTCTGTTTTGTTCGTAACAGATTTATGATCTCCACTTCTCAGCTTCCCGTTGCTTACAATCTGCAGGCCAGGATAGAACCCGAAAATATATTGATAAATAAGCGTGCGAAAATAATACACAAAAATAATCGGGTGAGACGGCCCTGTTGAAGAAGTACCTTCATGATGTGGCCGAGGAAAACAACCAAGGTGTCGGGACTAGGATCAACAGTAGTCCATTTACCGTCTTTACAGTATTGAAGACCAGGAACATTCCCATGGCCTTGCATGAGTATTGTTACAAGGCTACGATCACTATGCTTGCATGTTCCGAGAGTGAGACTAGGTTCAGGACACGGTGGGTAGTGATTCAAATTCACCTCCGCGTCTTGGCTTAATTCCTTCCCAAAATACCCTGGTTCGAGCCCTAGTCCTTCGCTCATCACCTCCAATATTCTTGATCCCAACTCGATCATTTTTACGCTGTATTCTTTGACAATTTCCCTACACTCACATTTACACGGTCCACGTCAGCATTGTATTTTTTTTTTATTTTATAGATTTTGTATCTAGTCGCAGATTCATATTGCGACTAGTATTTTTTTTTTATCTATTTTTAAAATTAGTCGCTATATGATTCAGCGACTGGTTTAAGAAGATCTCTTGTGGAAATAAACGAAAAAAGTCGAAGGAAGAGACGATGAACCTGTATCCATCAGGTTTGTGAGGCCAGTAAGGAATGCATTCTTGTAAAGGATAACATTTTTGTGTAAAAACATCCCTCCAAAAGTGAAATTTTTCTTCATGGTAATTATAATTACTTGTGTATAAACCGACTTTTGAAGTCGGATCCCAAGAGATGAACTTTGATTTCTCTTCAACTGGAAGTTTGAAAAACTCACTAAACATTCTTCTTGTCTCATCCAATGTTTTCATTGACACTCCATGATTAATAATCTGCTCCCACAATTTGATTCGACTTAATTACTACATCATGTTCTCAAATAAGACGGTCTCACACTAATTTTAATCTAGTAAAACTCTTGATAATTATATGTCTCAAGCAATTTTGGCATCCATCTGACAATCTTACATAATACTAAGGGTGTGCTTGGATAGCAAAAGTGAAGGGAAATGAAGGGGAGGGGAAAGGAGGAGGGAAGGGAAAGGGAAAGGGAAAGGGGAGGTGAAATCGGATGTAGATGTTTGGATACAATTTCCCTCCAAATCTCGCCTATTGTGAAAATATTTTAATTAAACTTGAATAAGATAAATTGGATCCCTCCAAATCTCTCCCCCTTCATTTCCCTCCACCCTTATTTATTTAAATCTCTACTTTCCCTCATTTTCTTTTCTCTCCCTCTCAATCTAAACACATCATAAGGGTGTGTTTAGATAACAAAAACGAAGAGAAAGGGAGGGGAGAGGGAAGGAGGGAAGGGAAGGGGAGGGGGAATGTGGTGTGGATACAATTTCTCTCCTAATCTTGCCTATTATGAAGAATATTTTTATTAAGCTTGGAGGATGGAAAGTGTATCCCTCAAAATCTCCCCCCTTTCATTTCCCACTATCCTCATCTGCTATCCAAACAAGTAATTTTAAATTACCTACTCCACCTTTTTTTTTCTTTTCCCTCCAAATCTATCAATCCAAACACACCATAAATCACTAATTACTTTCTATTATAGATGCATAACCTGATGTCAACTATAGATCAAACTCTGTTAAGATCTGAACCGAATTTATAAAATTTGAACTCTCTAATATTCCATTTCATGCATCAAATATATCAAATAGCTGCGACCATGTATGTAAAGTTAATTTTATGACCTGAGTCTATGCCTTTTAGATTTTAAGTCATGTTTTAACAACAAAGTGACAGCGTGGTCAAAGTTGATAGATATATACTCGTATTTTATTTTGACCAATAAAGTCAATTAAATGAGGACAATAAAAACACAAATTCTCATCTGTGACCGATTTTAAAGAGACATGAGTCATAAGGGCAAGTGAGAGAGACTGTGAGAGGTCTCTTTAAAGAGACGGTTACAAAGCAAGACGGATTGAAATAAAAATGGGGTGAAAAAAAAAAGAGGAAGAGATGGAACCTGAAATACTCCAAATTCTTGACAAGCATCCATAATCTGGGTGACAATAGAAGTATGATCAGGTCCATGTAACTTGTCAAGGTCAATGATTGGTATACTAATATCCGATTTAGGAAGAAGATTATCTCCGGGTCTTAATTCCGGTGGAAATACATAATTTTCCGGCACGGTCTCGCCGTCACACCAACTTGAAACTAGCACCTTCTCCATTGATTTCGAACTCGAATGCTTTCTTTTCTCGGGTTTGAGTGATAAGCTATTTTTTTAATAAGGGTAAGAGGTGCAATGGTGCATAAAAAAAGTATACGACGATTTAAACTATCCTAGCATTTCTAGCTAGTTCAATTATTTATTTATCTTTTATTAAATTAATCGTCAATAGTAAAACTATCCTAGCATTCCTAGCTAGTTCAATTACTAGTATTGTAAAGACGCAAATTCTTATTTGTGACGGAGGGTATCCGTCACAAACAAGAGACGGGTACCATATTGTCTCACAAAAAATCCATAGGGGTAAGAGAAGGAGCACATGGGGTGGGTGCCCACCTTGTCCCCTCTACCCATTTCCACTCACAAAATACCCGTCGCAAGATCCGACCCGTCACAAGGGAGACCTACTGTTGTAAAGAAAGGTAGGTAGGGAGTTGTAATTACAACTTGTGCACAAATTAAAACATAGAAAAGCAAACCACGTAACGTAATGCACGTTTTGGGTGTTTGTTTACACACATTTTCATGACCATTTTATGATAAAATGGACTCGCTATATATCTTATTTGATAAATAAAAATTATAAATGATTACTTTTTATCATAAAAAAAAAAGGTTACATTTCTTCCACCATAATTTATGACCCGTCACAAAATAGAGCATGGGTTTTTTTATAGTTGATTCTTTGTTAATGGCAGGCAGGAAGAATCAAAGTACGTGTCTCATTTTGGGGTAAGGCATTACGTCACTCCAAAATTACTAATATCACCCATAATTGTGAGGCCGTGAATAGTAATATGTCCTTATTAACAGAGAGTGTGGTTAACGTTATCATTTTCCTTTTTTTACGTGATATAGTAGTGTATACAAATTTGTTTTAGCTACTTTCTTTACTTTGACATTTTCAATCGTGTTAAAGACTCCTTTTATGCAACTTTAAGTACGTACATCCGACACCTTACCCTACAATTGGTAAAGCTGTCACTAAGTTGTGTGCAATGTGTTTTTCCATAAGCTTTTTTTACTTATTACATCAGTCTGCAAAGTGTCCTAATTCATTGCTTTTGTTTCAGCTACTATTTTTATCATGTTACATGACGTATCATATTGCAAGTCTGACCCGACCTAAACCCGAGCAAACTCGACCCGACCCGAGAATATTGTAACCCGAAAGCGAAAGCGAAACCGAGCCGATGATGACCCATAACCCGACATGACCCGACGATCAGTGACCCGAACCCGACCCCATATTGCCCGACCGATTAAATTGATGAAACGATAATTATTAAGCTTAATATTGATCAAAATGAAAGCGATTTTGTAATTAGATTGTTATGTTTGACTTAATAATGAAGTAATTAAACCAAATAATGCTTAAAAACTAAATTTAATGGTCAAAAATTGAAGTAATGTGATAAATTAACCGGACCCCATAATGACTTGACCCGACACATCATTTGACCCGAAATGACCAACTTGATAATGACCCGATCCAAACCCGATACATCATTTGACCCAAAATGATCCGAACCCGACCCGATCCGACCCGATCCGACCTGAATGGGTGGTTGACCCCATATGATCCGATCCGGCTTGACCGACCCAAACCCGATCCGACTGACCCGATTTACTCAAGTTCGGGGGTGTGTCAGACTTGTCACAGCTATCGTCGTCTGAAGTCTTTGACATTGAAAATACGAAATTCATGTTGTGATCAGACCTTTGCATCTAGATGTTGACGACTGTCACCGGCCTATAAATGATCAAATAAGTCACAGTCAGTTTATGTCTATTTGGGTCAAATTAACCTTGAGATATAAAAAAATGATATTCTATACGTTATTCCTCAAATTTTTGACTTTTTACCTGGAACCTACACTTTTTAAAACATATATGATATCCCTAATTGTTGTCATTATCACTAAGTGTACCCCTAAATTTTATTCTCCGTCAATTAAACTCAATTTTAGACGTTAAGTGATTACTTGTCATTAAACAAGCTGTAATGCTTCTTATTGACGGCAAATATTCGATTATTCAAGGAGAAAAAACAATCTTAAACAAGACAAATTGTTCTTAATTAAAACGATTTATGATGGTATTTATGCTTTGATTGAAAAGGTTTTGACGACATCCTCGGGATTTGCTTTTAAGTTTCGAGTTGCGTTGTGAGCTTTGAGAAACTCGGTGTAGGTTATACTCTTAAAGAGTGGAGGATTCTCCGGTGTGATCAGCGCTTTAGCAGGTTCTATAACACAGTCTTGTGTCGGGCACAAGAAAAACGCACTGCTTTCTCGAGCTTCTGTTTTGTTCGTAACTGATTGATGATCTGCACTTCTCAGCTTCCCGTTGCTAACAATCTGCGCAATAGAGCCCGAAAATAAATTCATAAATACGTTTGAAAATAATATTACACACAAGTAATTGGTTGAGATGACCACTGTTTGGGCCAAATCTTGCATATTGGGCCACAGAGACTAATTGGGCCGAAAAATGAGGTGAGCTCATGGGCCAGTGATTAGACAAGGAAAGAAAGAAGTCGTGGGTCACAAATCTTAGAAGGATACCGTCTGCTACTCGCGATCGTTTCCCATATCGGGTTTTCTGCGTCATCAAATCTCTTGTGTCAATATCTTTTGTTTACGTTCATTATTACTTGCATCATAATCAATCAAACGCATACAAAATCACTTGATTAACATATAAAACCGCTTTAAGGCTATGTTTAACAAGACATTTCAGGTACCTGATTTGACCAAGCAACCTGATTTGACTAATATTTCAGGTAGTTGTTTTACCTAGTGCTGTTTGGTAATGAAAAGTTACTTCAGGTAACTTTTTAAAGTTTCAGGTAGCTGAAGTGTTCTACTTTACATATTTACCCTTTATTTAAATTAATTTATTATAATTATTAATGTCCTTTTATGTCATTTTACAAAAAAATCAGTTACCTTTTCAGTTAGTTTTACCTAACACTTTACAATTAATCAGCTACCTTATCGGTTTCCAATTTTCAATTTAGCTTTTCGCGTCCTTTTTAATTTCATCCTTATCGTGGTTTAGTCCTTTTCGTGTTTCAGTGACTTTTCACCGTTTTACCAAACAGAGCCTAAACCTAAATTAACTAACTCGGTAAAAATTACCAAAACAGCCCCGTTGAAGACGTACCTTCATGATGTGGCCCATGAAAACAACCAAGGCGTCGGGACTAGGATCAATGGTAGTCCATTCACCATCTTTACAGTATTGAAGACCAGGAATATTGCCATGGCCTTGCAAGAGTATTGTTACAAGACTACGGTCATTATGCTTTGCTGTTCCAAGCGTGAGACGAGGATCGGGACACGGTGGGTAGTGATTCAAATTTACCTTCGCGTCTTGGCTTAACTCCTTCCCAAAATACCCTGGTTCGAGCCCTAGTCCTTCGCTTATCACCTCCAATATTCTTGATCCCAACTCGATCATTTTTACGCTATATTCTTTGATAATTTCCCTACACTTATATGTAGTCTGGTCACATTTACACGAGCCAGAATTTCACAATATTTTATTTGATAAAAAAAATTGAATAAATTGCAATTTTAAGGTTAATTAATACAAATGTTAATTAAAGTTGAGTTGGTTTCACAATCATAGAGTTCTTTTATTTATCTCGCGACCAAAGTCGATTGACAAAATAAACTGATCATGTGAAACCAGGTTATGCATATAATCGCCTTAAGATTTTGGTTGAGATAATCTTCTCACATGGTACTAATTAAAACCAGGGGATGTATCAAATTAGCCCCATAACTTATTAACTATGTGAACATTAGCCCCTTAAATTTTATTTGTAGCAAATTAACCCCATAACTTTCCAAAATTGTGCAATTAAGCACAAATCAAGCTTTTTATCATTTTTTAATTAAAACCTATTGTTTTCTATTATAAAAGTATTTTAAATATATTTATTAAGAATTAAATATAATATTTACATATTTAACGAAAAATGTGAACCAAATTTAGTATAAAAAAAATATGGTCATGTAACTTTTCATTCTAATTTCATTAACAATTCTCATCTTATGAACATTTTAAACCAAAATAAATTAAAATAAAAAATATTTGAACATGATTTTCAATAATCAAGAATTTTAGAATTAAAATCTAATCAATAATTTTGATTTTCAATAATAGTAAATATTTAATTAGCAAATTTTATTCTTAAAAATAAGAGATGTGGTTGATTGCACATTAAAATAAACTTATGGGGTTAATTTGCTATATTTATAAGTTAAGGAGTTTGATTGCACATAATATCAAACTTATGAAGATGATTTGCTATATTTCCCATTAAAATCATGTAGTTACGGTGACCAAAAGGTCACGAGTTCAAATCCTATCTAAAAGTATAATTGATGGAACGGACAAACCTATATCCATCAGGTTTGTGAGGCCAGTAAGGAATGCATTCTTCCAAAGGATGACATTTCTGTGTAACAACATCCCTCCAAAAGTGAATCTTTTCTTCATGGTAATTATAATTACTTGTGTACAAACTGAAAATTGAATTTTGGTCCCAAGAGATGAACTTTGATTTATCTTCAGCTGGAAGTTTGAAAAACTCACTAAACATTCTTCTCGTCTCATCCATTGTTTCCCTTGAGACTCCATGATTAATAACCTGCTCGGAGAATTTGATCCGATTATGATATACATCATGTTCTCAAATAAGACCGTCTCACACTAATTTAATTTAGTGAAATTTAGTCCATTTTGCCACATTCTACAATTTAACTCTTGTTAACTACTTATATGTCTCAATTAAGAAGCAAAAAGTGGAGATGATTTCTTGACATGGTATCAGAGTCAATGCGACTAAAAACTCACGAGTTCCCATCCCACCCCTCCTCAATTCATATGATGAGGGGGCATATTAGAATATAACACCGATCTTAGACTTCAACCATCAGCTTACCCACAAAACTTTTGGTTGAGATAATTTTTTGACATAAACAATTTTGACATTTATGTGAGCAGTGGCAGAGCCAGGATTTGAACTCATCAGCGGGGACGTACGGGTAATGGTATAAGAAAAACTCGATTTTTTTTCAAAAATTCTAACTAAAACTTTTGCGATTTCCATCCGCCAGCAGGCCGAGCGCCCCTGCTAGACCCCCCTAGCTCCACCACTGCATGTGAGATAATATTGCATAGCCGGATGTCAACCAGCTTAACTGGTAATTAAAGTCATGAGATGTGTTATTTATGAATTTTTGTTAAATGAATTTAAATGAGCAAGTTTAAATTCAAAGGAGGACAATAAAAACGGGATTGAAAAAACGGAATATGTTTTAGAAGAAGAAGAAGAAGAAGAAGAAGAAGAAGAAGAAGAAGAAGAAGAAGAAGAAGAGGAGATGGTACCTGAAATACTCCGAATTCTATACAAGCCTCCATAATCTGGTTGACAATAGATGCACGGTCAGACCCATGTAACTTGTTAAGGTCAATGATTGGTATTGTAATATCGGATTTAGGGTTTAGATTATCTCCGGGTCTTAATTCCGGTGGAAATACATAATTTTCCGGCACCGTCTCACCGTCGCACCAACTTGAAACAAACAGCTTCTCCATGGATTTCCAACTGGAATTATTTCTTTGCTCGGGTATGGTGCATTGTGCATGGAAGTATATGAAGATGGTTTATATAGAACAAATCTTTTATTTTCATTATGAATTTTACTTTTGTCTTATTTATATGATTTGATCCATTAAACTTAAAATAGATACACCTGTTTTTTTTTCCCGGTTTTATAAGCATCATTCTTTTACATGCATTTTAATTGGAGAGACCTGACAATCGGGTCAGTCAGGTCAAGTAGTTTGGGTCGAGTCAATTCAAGTTCGGGTTTAGGAGAATTCGGGAGGGGTTGGGTTATTTCGAGCTCGAATCATTTACAGGTGGGATGTATCAAGTTATTTAGGGTAACCGTGAGTGAGCGGTAATACACATTTGAGTCTGATTTAATAGGATCGGTCACTTCAGATACAGATTGGGTTTGAATTGGATTATACGCGGATACGCCCTTAATGACTCACGATACGATTGAATGTGTGTTATGTGTTTTTTTACTAAGAGACACGATAAAATTCACTCTTAACAATTCACAATTTATAAAGTACCGAGTGAATCCAGTAGCCCTAATTATTACCATGTTAAGTTAAAAAGAATTTAACGGATCAATAGAAAGATGTGGTGGATGAGAATGACAACACGAGGGCCACTCCAGTTGGAAAAATTTGGCAAATTTCCCAGAAATCAATTATCTGTGATACTGGGGTATAGAGGTGGCTAATGTTGTTTTTGTCGTGAAGTTGTGCAAGCAAGATATTTTCTCACAATTTCTCACTTTGGAAAATGAGAGGGTCTAATTTAGGCGTCACTCTCTCACATACGGTGAATGAGGACTCCTTCAATTAAAAATGCATGGTCGCATTCAATTTGGACGTCACCCGGTAACGCCCTATCACCTTCCTCTCACTTTAATCCGTCAAAAGCCGTAGACGTATACATATCACTCTTTTCCATAAGCATTT
The DNA here is from genome assembly GCF_048544455.1 of Silene latifolia. NCBI lineage: Eukaryota > Viridiplantae > Streptophyta > Magnoliopsida > Caryophyllales > Caryophyllaceae > Silene > Silene latifolia. The sequence goes on along the minus strand of NC_133536.1, from coordinate 506,604 downwards.
TTTACATCGGTGAGCCACTGAGCCTTCTTTAAAACAGACTTATTCGTGTTAATATTAAGACAGGTCAAATAATAATATACTCCAGTATGTTAATAATAATAACAATAATAATAATAACTAAAAATAAATATGATCAATATAATATAATAATAATATAAATAGATAAATATTATAAATAATAATAATAACAATTAATAATAATAATAATAATAATAATAAGTCTAATATAATTTCTTAATATAATAATTTACTAATATAATAATAATAAATATATTATTAATGATATTAATAATAATGAATATATTATAATAATAATAATAATAATAATAATATAAAATTAATACTACTAATATTGCCATTAGTCATCATAATATAATAATAAATAAATATATTAAATATAAATTAATAATATAAACAACAACAACAACAACAACAATAATAATAATAATAGTAATAGTAATAATAGTAATAATAGTAATATAATAAATATAAATATAAATATAATAATAACAATAGTAAATAAATTAATATAATAATAATAATGATAACAATAAGAATATAAATAAGAATAATAATATTAATGTTGAAATAAACTAATCCCAACTTTTTTTTTTCTCTTAATTTTGTCATAAATCAAGTTTATTTACTACAGTATGGAGTAACATTTAAGATCAATTTTTCATTTTTTCCTATGCATTATACTTTTATTTGATCATATTATTTGACCCGTCTTTAACTTAAGACGGTAAGATAGATACATTCGTCTTAAACAAGAATTTGTCTTTTCGTTTAGATTACTAATATTTTAGAATCCCTTAGTTGTCGTTTAATTGAAATTATTTCAGTATGAATTACATTAATGCAATATTTTGTGTATTACATGTCAATCAGTTAACAGTCGTGTTGTGAGACTGTTCAGTTCCTATCTATCGAAGTTAAAACTTATTTTATAGAAATCTTCCTCATTTGCTTGCATTCTAAAAGCAACCCCGTGCTTGCACTAGTTTAAAACTAGATATTGTTATATTCGTTTTAAGTCGTGTGCAATATGTTTTTTCATAAATTCTTGTTCAAGACGAGTGTAACCGTCTTAATTTTTAAATGGGTTAAGTAGTATGAATAAGACAAAAGCAAAATGTATAGAAAAATGTAAAAGATTTGTGTTGTATACTCGAGCATAATGATATTAGCCCGTTTTAATGTTAAGATGAATATATCTATCTTATAAGAAACTAACAGATGTTTTTTAGTATCACTATTTTTCATGAGCATTTTACTTGCATCATTTGTGTTGAGACCTGAGAGTACTTGTCCCTCATGCAATGATGCAAGCACCTTTGCATTTAAAGTCCCAAAGTAGCAATTGATTAATGTATTGATTAGTATATGACCGAGGAGGGCGAGGACGATAATATTCATCTTAAAATAAAAACAGATTAAATATACTCCCACTAACATATACTCCGTATAGGATAACCTTTTTGTTAGTCTCTAAGCATCATTCTTCTGTCTTATCCGCATACTTCATCTGTTTTTAAGTTTAAGACGAATATTGTCGTCGTACACAAAAAATTGTGACGTATTGAGGTGGAATCGGTCGATTCCCAACCCTGTTTTTCTCCAAACTTTGTGTTGAACGACACCATTAAGCAACTTTTCAAATGACGGAACCACCATCTTTGTCAATACTCAAAACTTGTATTTGTTAAATCACTGTGTGCAGATTCGTGATTAACTTATACGGAGTAACACGGAAGATAAGCGGGGATACGAATTCCCAATGGCCACCAATTACGAGGTCCAAAATTTTCAAGGCAATTTTACATTGTTTTTAATGACACCAGTAATTCTATGCACAGGTTAAAAAGGCCGGAAGTAGATGCACAAACCTACGGAACACCGTTTACTTGATTCACCGTTTATTTGTTAGAGGAAATGGTATCCGTCACTCCGAAGTGACGGATATGTGCTGTCATAAGTTAACCCTTTTGTTAGTCCCTATGCATCATTCTTTTAGGGCCCCATATATCGACATTTGTGAGTGGACTATTATTTAATTATTATTTGCCTTTGCATGTAGAAAACTTCGTGGCATTAGAAGTATCACAAATTTGTGATGTATTGCTCGTGGCCTTCTACCCCTTCTTTTATCTCATGTATTATACTTAACTCGTTTTAAGTTTATGACGAGTATTGTCGCCTTAAATAAGAATTTGTGATGTATGATATATGATAAAAAAACATTATACTTCTATATCAATGTAAGATTAATGCCCTGTTCTTTCGGACTTCTATTTGCCTTTTTAAGTTCAGTTTAGTTCTTACAAGTTCAGTTCAGTTCCTATAAGTTCAGTTCAGCTCCTATAAATTCAGTTTAGACAAGTTCATACAACTTATATTATATATAAATGCATACCCGTTTTTTAATATTGACGAATTGAAAAAAAATAGTACTCTTTTCATTCAAATCAATGCAAAAAAAAATCCAATATTTAAATTATCCTATATACATTATTCTTAAAAAAAAAATAGATGGTTAGAAAAAAAATAGATGGATTCGATGAAGATGGAGATGAAAGTAACGAGTATGATGATAATATGGTAATAAATGGTTAGAAAAAAAAATGTAATATATAATTTGTTTTTTTATTGTAATGTATTGTATTAGTTGTAAAAAAAGAATTAATATATATAAAGCGTAAAATTTTTATAAGTTCAGTTTCACTTCTATAAGTTCAGCTCATATAAGTTTAGTTCAGCTCCTAATCCTATAAGTTCAGTTCAGTTTCTATATAAGTTAAGTTAAGTTAAGTTCAGCTCAGCTCCTGTAAGTTCAGTTCAGCTCTTATAAGCTCAGTTCAGTTCAGCAAATAGAAGTCCAAAAGAACAGGGTCTAACTCAACTTAACTCAAGTAACAGTATACTTCAGGATAGAAAAGGGAAGTAATTTTGCACTCGGTTATTTTGCGAGACACATACACAACTACAGCGGTAAAAGAAGGGAGCGTAAAAAGTGTTGAAAATCCCGTGCAAAAGTGGTCCTTCGTTGTGTAAATGAAACTGAACTGGAATGATGAGAAGGGTGGAATTTCATTAAGTCCATTTCGTAACATTGTATTGGAGTGGAATTCGTCCATTTCCAACCCGATTTTTCTCTATACTTTTTCTTGTATGACGCCATTGAGCAAGTTTTCAAACGATGGAACACCCATCTTTGGTCAATACAAAAAACTTGTATTTGTTGAATCACTGTGTACAGATTCGTGACTAATTTATAACACGGAAGATAAGCAGGGATTCGAATTCCCAATGGCCACCAATTACGAGGTCAAAAATTTTCAACGCAATTTTACATTGGTTTTAATGACGCCGGTAATTCTATGCACAGGTAAAAAAAAGGCCGGAAGTAGATGCACAAACTACGGAGCACCGTTTACTTGATTCACTTCTCTATCATTAATTGTCTTGAACAATGATTCATTTTTCTTGGGTTTGATGTCCGGTTTCAGCTCAAGAGCTTCTTCAATCTCTTTTCTCCGGTACTGGCAACTTTGTTCTGAGGCTCGAGAACAAGAGCATGCTTGAAATCTGCAATTACAGTTACCATCATAAGCAAGCATTCAAGTCACTCTTGGCTCAATCCGAAATATAAATATAGAAGATGATCAAGACAAACGCAACACTTTATTTTGCATGTACACACATCCAAGTAAAAAAGTGGAGCAAATCTCCTTGCAAAGAACAGTATCTTAGGGGATACAGACTGTTGGAAGTCGGACTTGATAATCAAAAGTTAAACGAGAGGAGCAACGACTATGCTAGATGTATCAATAATCAAAAGGAGAATGAGCATGAGTTTATCACCTTCAGCTGCGTCCTTGTATCGAAGAAGTGATTCTCTAGAAGTCCCTCTACGTAAATATGCTTTCACATTCTGCACAGAGCATCAACTATTAACAGGAGCAAAATTACATTTCTACCCACAATTATGACGATCTGAACTGATACTTCGTACGATGTACAGAAGAACCATTGACGCTGCTCCAGCAAGAGGTGTGAGCATGAATAAATTAAGTAATGACCCAAAGGTCTAGATCCAGACGAGAAAACGGTATCAACCGTCTTGATACAGGAATTTATCATAAATAATCGACACTATAGTGCAATGACTTCAGATTAATAGTAGTAGGCCATAATCTGGCTAAGTGATACTCCTACAGCCATAATTGGGGTTTCAGAGGAAGGGGAGAGAGCAGAAACACTGAAAAACCATTAAAAGATTGTGATAAAACAACAAAGCATATTGTGACTAAGATGAAGCGATAAGTCACCTTTTTATCAAGTGATATAGCTTTTGAGCAATCCTCTTCGGCTTTTTGAAAGCTACACAGAAAGGATAAGTCAAAACAGAAATAAGCTTAATTCAAGGCACCTGGGATCACGGAATACAGAATCTTCAATCACTCTAGCCTACAAACTTCATTATGCAATCAAGAAATCCTTGAGTTCCAGATACTGACTTACAAAGGTATCGATGGGAGCAAAGATTAAAATGATGGCACTGTATTTAGTGGACTTCTTAGACTTCACTATAGAACTTCATGAACTGGATTTATTGTTTGCGACAGGACTAAGGCACAAAATATTAAGTCCAGTTCACTTTAGCATAATGCTTCAACTTTCATCTTAGTAAATCTTGAGATATTTGTACAAAAGAATCAGGGCCTGAAATGTTTGTAATAAAAGGAGCATTGGTTACCTAGCGAGTTCCAAATATGCAGCTGCTCGGTTGCTATAGTAAGTTGCATTTATGTTATTCAGCTTGATGGCTTCAGTGTAATAATTGACAGCCTTATTCCACTGTCTTCCCTTGTAAGCACTATTACCCTACCATCAACAATAAACAAATTTAAAATCTCCTTCAACATATCTACGGAATATGTTCTCTAAAAGACGACACCAAATAACATGATTGTCTATGTTGTGTGACAAATAATGCATGATTGTCTATGTTGCCAATGACATCAGGTTAAGAGCATTGAGGACTCATTCCTATATTAACAGAGTAGCAGTAAGAATTGAAACTCTCGTATACTCATATCTAGTAAGCAAGCATGGAACAAACTAACTGAAACTAGTTCATTCATACATTACAGAAACGTATAAAACATTAAACAAAATCAAAAAGCCCTTTGAACAAATGTGAAGTCACTAACTCATGTCATAATATACCGCAACTTTTAAACTCAGAGAAAACAAAACCCCAAATGAACATGTTACAGTTTCACAAATTACTAGCAACACAGTAAACGAATTGCAACATCACAGGATCTGAATTAATTATTGTTTAAAACACTACGGTAAAAAGAAAGTAGACTTTTTTATGTCATTTTTTGGGTTGAGGGGAGGGGTTTACCCCAGTGCCTCAATGGCTCCCGCAAAATTGCGAGGTAAGGTTGGGGGGGTTCGGATGTACGCAGCCTTACCTTTGTGTTAGCAACACAAAGAGGATGTTTCCGAATGACCCAAGATGAAACAAAAATCGCAGCCACTTTAGTGAGCCATTTTGATTTATTCCATCATAATCCAGAACCAAAGAGTTATTGAGTCTTTGGCTCCATTGGACATATGGAACTGACCTGCCTCTAGAGTACAATAAAAAAACATTTCATTTTTATTTTCTGAACAAAGCCGGTAAGAACTTGGATCAGAAAGGTACCGCTACTATTTGGGAAACCATCCATGCAAAATGTCAGGTCAGGTGACCATCTACTATTTATTAGGCAATAAATGTTAAGCATTTACTAAATACTAGCACATAATGAACATATACCTACATAGCAAAGAATACGAGTGAAGATTTCTATGATTCGCCAATCTGTAAACATAGTATACTAGTGTACAAGATGCACAGGTGAAGTTGCAAGGAAAGCAGCTCGAACTGTATTTGACAGCAATGCAACAAGGCCAGTTGTCAACTGGTAAATCCATTCATCACAGAGGAATCGACTCAAAACAATAACATAAGCCTTTTTTTCACAATTCTAATTGTGCAATGGTGAAACACCCACCTTTTCTTTCAGCAGTTCAGCAGCATTCAAGTCATCGTTAGCATCAGCCATTGGCAAAGACTCAGCAGAAAGACTTGCTTGTTGCCGAAGTGAGGAGTAACAGTCCACAACTGTATCAAGCAGAAACTTATCAGCTCCATGAGATGCAATAAATGAAACTGATATTGGAAAACCAGCGTGCTCGCCCAGTGGAACAGCAACCTGGGAAATAGAGAAAGCATAGAGGTTACCATATCATATGCAAATAAAACCATAGAAAAACAGCAGACAGTACTTAATTACCTGACAACACCCTGACATGCTTGATAGGCTGGATAAGACTAGTGCTCTATCATAAAACTCAATAGGCAGACCTTTTCTGGAGTTACATTTGGGGGGAGGATCAGCTACAGTTGGAAGAACGAGTATTCCATCTTCCTGCAAGAAAGTATTTAGCAAAAAGGATGTAAATCAAGCCATCACAATCAAATTATGGCCAACTTTCACAAAAGTGCAAAACAACAGTGAACCAAAGATGATTTGAGGTACGCTAACATGAGCCATCATATGGAACCGTTGGGATGGAAAATGAAACGAGAATGAGACAATGTCAAAGCATTCAAAACAAAGATTGAATCTGAACAATGATTAAATCTGATTATGATACACCTGATAACGTCAGCAAGAAAGAAAAGAAGTCCAACAGGCTTTTGTTAGCAAGAAGCTAAAAAACAAATATGGCCCAAAAATATTCCTCAAATTAAGAAACAAAAGCAGCTTTCACAGTTTTATGAATTTAATCTGAAAAGGTACATATACAATTGGATGCAGCTAACCACCAACACACAATCTTGTCAAGTGCTTCTCTTAAGTCAAAATCACAAGAGCTACTCAAGAAAAGCACTATACTATTTCAGAGTAAGTTTCCAAATTGTTCAGCTAAATAGATGTTGATCAGTATTGATGAGTTTTGCATGCTCAGTCATTACTTCCAATTTTCCAAATCCTAGTTAGTAGTCAGTAGTTGCCACTGAAAGTCAATGGATACATGACACGTAAATAAAGGTCAGAGGCGTAATACGCTACAGAGCAACCACTACCGCTTACCTAATCAGCAAAATTACAGAAGTCGTAATTGTCTTAAGAGTCTCCATAGAATAACTGGTACGAATGCACTCATTAGCTTTTAACCATGTGCTATTCAATTACAAGGCACTGTGGAGAAGCTTATGAGTTATGCCTATAACAGCTTGAATGAAGGTTACACTGATATAGACTCAAGGTCTATACTACAGTATTATCCTCAACAAATGTCCAATTTTATATAATTCGCTCACCGTTATCTCACCCTACGTTTCTCCCTATTGAAGTCCTAATGTATTACATTCCTCGTGGGAAAAGTCCTCTGACCAAGTTCCCAAAAAAAAAACAGAGAGAGAAACTCTAACTGTAACTTCAACCAGCCAATAAAAGTTGCAAAATGCGACACATCTTTGCCTCCAGATAGCAGTGAAAAAGCACACACATAATAAGGGAAAGTAAGAACCTTTAAAAGGGTCTGCAGTGCCGTGTGCATTTCAGACTTCACTTTATAAATTTTTTTTAGCTTGTCAGGTACTGAATCAGAACCTTTGTGAACAAGTCCAGACACATCAGACGGCAACTTCAGTTTCACGGATGTAAACCATTCTTCGTGATTTGTTTTGAACTCATATCTGAGAGGCAGTATATGCTGATCAGAACAAAACAGATATTTAACCACATAATACGAGTTGCAACTACAAGACATAAGGGACAGAGGAAAACTATAAAACCAGAATAACAAATTTTACATAAAAAAGCAGAGCCGCGGAAGAAAAAACAGCTTTAACAAATTTTCTTTCACTGCAACAAACTAAAACAACACAAGTCCTGCAAAACGCCATGGCAATATGGCATGCCTGTAGGCTGTAGTATGAAGCAAGCATTTTTATTGCACATGTAGGGTACTCTAAGTAATATAATTTGCGTGTAAACTTTAAAGTAAAGTGAAATTCTGTATTTTTAAGACTGTGTCCAGTGTTTTAGAAACAATTACACAACTTTAAGTAGCTGAATGGGTGTAAGAAAACAGGAAAAAAAATGAAACTGATGAACCAAAACTAGGTGTGGGATAAACAAATGAAACTCGTGTACTTTTCAACCCTCTTTGTAATACATTAAACTAATTTAGATCAAGTCTGTCCTAGGACTAGGAGTGACTTCACGTAAAACAGTGACTGGAAGACAGAAGCCGGTCACAGAGAGTTTCATTTATTATTTATTAAGGTCTAATCTGAGTGCACAGTATATCTCACTGAGTGTTTAAACCTCAAACAAAAAATACTTCTGTGTCATTCAGTTAAGCTGAGGACTACAATAGTACAATTCGTGATAGGTGTTTAACAAAATGCCCGACCACTTAATAATTCATCAGTTTCCCCTCGTTGTTGTTCATGATAAGAAGATTTCAGTTACCAAATTGAAGGGTAATCTCCATTTACGACAGTTTAGCTTCAGTGAAAAGAAAAAAAAAACATGATGTCAGCAACTAAAATGAGAAAGTGACTCAATAGTAGGCTTCCTGATCACGATAGAAAGTAAATTAGCCTTAAAAATAAAATATATAGATCTTTACTTGATACTCTTCCTCTATTGTATATTTGTATGATTCATCCCTAACTCAATCTTCATCATGGACCTTTCTCCTTGCCATTTTAAAGCAACAGAGGAATAGGAAAACACACTAATGACATTAGGAGAAAATACAAATAAAAGAGCATGACAACCACTCCAGTTGTTCACTTTCAGATCTCCTTGCACACACTTATCAAAACACTATCAGCAATTGATTCTCAAGCTCCTTAGCCCTGACACACGTTCCACACTTAAATATAAGCGCTTGATAATAGCAGGAGGCCAAAAGGTCTTTTAGGTTCAGTATGAATTCCAAATGGAGCTGTATTGTAATTAAATGAAGCAAACTAATATTCGTATCCCTTTACTGCATTAGAGAGATACAAAGCCTTGAAGAACTAGGGAAGGTGGCCACATAGTACTATTCCAAGGCCTAACTTCTTAATCACAATTGTTGACTAATGATATGTGTAGCATAGATATAGATACACTTAATGCACAGAGTTTTAAGAGATTATACCTGTTAAGTAGATCCATTACTGATGCAAGTGCTTTAAGGACAGCGACACCATTTTTCACGTTTGAGGGCTCTTCCAAAAACCCTGTTAGACTTGGAACGTTTGAAGCAATAAACTCGCCCATGTTCACATGCCTGGGACTCTCGTCTGTACAATCAATAAAGCTTGATTACAACAACATAATAACCACCAAACACTGCTAGACAACATTATGAATCCAGATATTATTACATATGACACTATTGATGTACAACTTCCACGGTTCGACATAAGTAAGAGAATCCTACAAACTAACCAAACAGTCAACTTACATCCAGATAGACTTTCTGTTGCTTTGCTCACCACATATGAAGACTTCTGCTTTGGAACTTTTGAAAGCTCGAAAAGATCATCCGCAAATATGAATCTCCTTGACCTTCTAGATTGAGTATTACTTGGGAGCAAGACATGTCCAACACGATGTAAAATAGAGGGATCCCTTGCAAACCATCCTGTATGAAGGCATTAGGTGAACAAAAGCTAAAACCGTTATTCAAGGTTACAATCTAGACATGCTCAGAAACAAACAAGAAGATTAGATTTTCATCGTGCCAACGATATTGCATGACCAGTGTCAAAATAAGACTAAAAAAGGATAAATGACAGGCAATATCATATGGACCAGCTTGGCACTATTGCGGGGGGGCGGGGGGGGAGTCTTCGTTCCACGCGACCTAGCATGGCCCATCAGAAACCGTGAGATAAAGATCAAAATAAAGAAAATAAGATGGTATGTTTCTCATGCTCAACTGCAAGTATTAGGCGCGTGCCACACAGCTATTTTGAGAATATGTCACATTTTAGCCTAAAATGAAGTGTTCAAGTTTGTTGGAAGGAATGTTGTGTTGACATGTGACAAGCTACTAAAGTGAAGTAACAAAGATATGATGTATAGGCTCCTGCATCGAGCTTGGTAGTCGGTATGCAGTCTTTCAGCAATACTATGGCATCTCTAAAGACGCAGTTACGAGTTCACTGAAAAATTATAGGTGAACAACGATGACAGGATTGCTAAAGTTCCTCGACTAGGTTGAACTCAGTTTTGTCATAATGTTGCCATTAGCAATCTTACTTCCGTAACTTAAGAGTTAATAAAGCACTTAACTGGACTAATATGGAAAATGGGGAAGGATATGCGAAAATGAATGACAGCAGAACATTCCGGAGCTTAGATTGTCATTTCAAAGACCAAAGTGTTCCTTTTATGTAAGTCACAAAGAATGAAGGATGGTGACGGCAGCAAAATAGAGATGGTTAAGAGCAGAAAGTTACCAACAGTATCTAGACTTTGTGAATTTGACAAGACGCCAATCATAGATATAGCTCTATGAGACGGACGGAATCCAAATACACCACAAAAGGCTGCTGGAATCCTCACACCGCCAATTGTATCGATACCTGCACTTACAGAAACCTAATCAGACTACTCATCCAGAAAATCTTGACTGAAACAAAATACTGTAAGAACTAATTATTCTAACAGAAGATCCACTCAAAACAATCTGCATTCAGTTGTTTCAAAGAAAGTTGATTAGATCATTATTAATATGAGCATGCACCACAACTATATGTGCTAACAACCAAACTAAGGGAACGGAGCCACGTAAATGGAACAAACAAATACAGAAGGAATGTGCATTAGCAAACTCAATGAACAGGCAACCACCCTCGCAAAAATAGCTCTCTGAGCATGCATGCTTTCTTTATAGTTACAACCGTCGTAGAAAAATCGATGGGCAAAGGGTTATTTTTACTACGATCACTTCAAAAAATACAGAAGTCTCAGAAATAATCCCATACCAAGTGCAAATTCAGCAAGTTCAGCAGCAACTGCAACAGCTGAGCCACTAGAAGACCCCCCAGGAATATATTGTGGTGTCAGCGGATTGATAGGAGTTCCATAATGCGCATTTTCTCCAGTGATCCTAAAAGGCAACACTGCTTCAACTCAACATGCTTTTCCATGATTTAAAATAACAACCACAACTAAGAGAGTAAGCAGTAAGCAAACAGAGAAGAAAAATACACTGAAACAAGTAAACATGGAAAGGCTTTGGTAAGTTCAGTTCTAAAGCAAGACCCTCAGTCTTACCCCTAAACTAGTCAGGACTCGTGAGGCTGTGACACATAGTCAAAACGTCCATTGACGACTAATGAATTCCATTGTTTAATGTGAATTGTGATAGAACTCAAAGTCTGCAGCTTGCAAATTCGCTAGGTCATCTTGCCACAAAGCACAAATAGAGAAATAGCTAAAACTGCCTATCTGGTACAACTTTCTCCAAATACGATGAGATTCAGGCCTTCGGCTACGACATATATGAATACCAACTTAATCTCATTTTGCTTTTTCACCCACATATAATTAAATACGCCTCTATAACAAATTAAAACAGACCTCCCTCAGATGGTCCCTATACATCACTATATTAACTCTTTAAAGTCAATTCATTGATTGGAAAACCACATAGAAGCTATTGATGAATAACATCTCATATACCATTAAATTTCAATGATCAACTGAATCAATCATTCAAGCCTGAAAAGGAAACTAGCAGTAACCTCTAAACTTAATACTTTAATGATCTGAGACAGTCTCATACAAGATTTTGCAAGTCTGAAACTCCACCCCCTTGCATGTAACCTCTCTAAGTTTCTAAAAACAAACATCCATAACTATATAACCAAAATACAACATGAGCCCGCACGTAACATTTCTAAGCTTGAGCTAGTCTAGCTTCAGACCGTCTCAAGCTTACAACATACTCCCTCCGCCCCAATCACTTGTTTACTTTTGATTAAAATACCCCTCATAAAGAATAAAAAAGGTAAACAAATGAATAGGACAGAGGGAGTAGTCAATATATTAGTCATTAAACGAACCACATCATGGAAAGATACCCTCGTGAGCTTAAAACTTCTTCAAATGAGATCTTGTACTAGCTATTCACACATACAATAGGTAGCAGGAGATTAAGGGAAAAAGCGTATACCCAAAGGAAAACTGGTCCAAAACAGTGGAGCCCACACAGGTAGCACCCTTCCTCAATAGGGTTGTTATCACCACTGCCGTCGTTCCTCCTTCCTCATGCGTCTTCTTCCACTGTTTACTTCCAAAACCTGTCACTCTTCCTTTTATCTCGAATCTGCACCCGATCAAAACCTCAATCAGCTTATTCATTCAAAATTTATTGCCCTTGGTAGAAAAATAAAACAATTTTGACCGATACTTTCTCACAATATACAAAAGCTAGAACCTTTTATTTCAAAATTATACGATCATCAGAGGCACTTATTTTAACTGATACTTTCTCACAATATACCAAAGCTGTAACCTTTCAAAACTTATAATACGATCATCAGAACTTCAGAAGCACATTTTTGTAAACCAATACTTTCTCACAATATACAAAAGCTATAACCTTTCAAGACATTTGACCTATACTTTCTCACAACACACAACAACACAAAGGCGATAACCTTTCAGAACTTATAATACTATGATCTCAGAAGCACTTTGACCGATACTCTCTCGCAATCAAAAGCAATAACCTTTCAATACTAATAATACGATAATCCGAAACACTTATTTTGACCGATACTTTCTTACAATATACAAAAGCTATAACCTTTCAAAACTAATAACACGATCATCGGAGGCACCTATATTAATATATCTTGATCAATGTTGACATCAATGAATATCAAAATCAATCAAATGAAAACAAAAATCTAACATATTCTTTATGAGCTGTATTTTAATCAAATCAAAGATAAACAAATACAGTAATAGAGAAAAAAATGTGAAAAGACGTACATATCCTCGACGGCGAAAGTAAGACCATGGAGAGGAAGAGGAGCAGCAGGTGGCGGCGGAGGCGGAAACGGTAAAAGCACAAAACGATCAACAAACGCGCCGAAATCACCACCTTCTATAACCTTCTTCATTTCTCTTCGGCGATTGATTTCTCTAGAAGTTACCACCGCGACGGCGGCGACGCCGAAAACTCCGACGCCGGCGATCAGTATCCATGTCTTAGGGTTTTCCGATACGGTTAATCTCAGCTTTTCTGTTAATTTCATGGTAGTGAGCTGGTGATTGAGGTAATTAGGGTTTTGAAAATGAAATTAGGGTGTAAATTGGGGATTTTTTAGGAAGATTATGGGTTTGGTTAAATGGGAATCTGTTAGGTGGATTGTTGTGCAAGGTTTAACCAGGGTTTAAGGAAGGAGGAGAAATTGTGAGGGAATTTGGTCAACACTTGGCCGACGAGACGACGTTATCGAGTGGTATCGAGTTTTGATACGATTGTTTTATAATAAGCTCTATTATAATTAAATTGGAGGACGGTCTCTTAATAAGCTTTATTGGGAGACCATTGTACAATTTTAAGAAAAAGTGGTACTAAAGATAATAAAATAGGTATAAATCATGATTAATGATAAAACGGATACATTTATTATGTAAATAGGTACGAAATTACTATGTTACGATCAACAACAAAAGGGGTACGAAATACAAATAAAAGGGTACGAAATATTGGTCTCTCAATAACTTAGTAAGAGACCGTCTCTCCCAAGTTTTAGTGTGATTTTAAAGTAAGGTCATGTAATGTGAGAGGACGATAAAAAATATCGATTATTACTCTTTGTCCATATATCTCACTTATTTTTTACCATCATTTGTGATTTTTTACCTCTCTCATTTTGTAGCATTTTTTTTTGTCCCAAATATTGTTTAACCTACCGATAGGATGTTATAACTTATAAATTATATTATATAGTGTCGTCGGACTTATATTGAATACAAATTATAAATCAATAATTAAGTGTAAATAACTAAATACCACTTCAACTCAACTATGATTCGGTATAACTACATGGATGATCGTGCTATTTGAGGAGGTTGTGTTCATTCTTGATGCGTTAGGGTGACTTCAAACTTGTGAAATTAATCATGAGTGAATCTAAGAAATATATAAACAAACTGTAAACAAATTTTTTAAAACAAATTCGGGTTGCATGACCAACTATTTACTTTTATGAATGAAAACAATGAACTTCAAACATATCTTTTACAGTTTACTAACTTGTTTTTCGTATCGAAGAAAAAAATCCTTCAACTCATTACCCATCATCCAAAAAAATATTTGTTCTCACCAAAGCAATAAAATCTGAAGGTTTGGTAAATCATTTCATCAATCTATGAATTATTTGAGTAAATATATAAAAAAAATTTAGGTCTTTCAGGAGGACCTAAAAATTTTTCTATTTACTTACATATAGAATTATAGATTCCATATTTTTATGCTAGTTACATAACAAGACAACCATATTTATACAAAACTTGTACAAAGTCTACAAGAAGTCAACAAGCAATGTTTTTTTCTCAAATGGAGGCATGTAATAGTAGAACTACTACGAAAGTAAAACGAAACAGTCGTGGAATTCCCGAACTAATCAATTATTAGTGAAAACGGTTTCAAACCGTGAAACGATCCTATCATATAAACAATTTTTTATAAATATGGACAGCAAACACCAAACCGTTTTATTCTATAATCCGTGAAATACTGAAATCTGATCAACCAAATGAATGGTGTGCTGTACAGCTGACATAAATTGAATGCAATTTTTTAAGCCAGCATTCCAGAAATGATAATTGCATGTGTACATAGTTGAAGAATTTGCATCTTTCTGAAAATTATGATCATACACAAAAAAAAGTTGAGAAAGTCAATGTTTTTTGGCATATATCCATATTAAAAATTCAATCTTTTTATTCTTCAAGGTATCCAGCAATCTTTCTCTCTCTTCAATAAACCTGAAAACCTTGAACTTTCAGCTAAACCCAGAAAAAATTAAAGAAAAATCCCTTTTGTCAAAGAATTTTCAGTTAAAGAAGCAAATTTTCTGATCAAATTCAGTGTAAAGTTGTAATCTTTCATCTAATTTTTGTTAGATCATCTGGGGTTTTGTGATTTGGTGGGTAAGTTTCTGAAATAAGATAAGACGGTCTTACAGTGTGAGACGGTTATTCTATATATAGAAACACTTATTTATTGATAGTAATAGACGAGTTTTTAACCAATAAAAGGACCGTCTCACCTAATTATTTGGATTTGTGTAGGTGGGTTTGCTAGGAAAGGTGGATGTTGAATATCAAGAGAGGTAGAAGGTGAAGGTGGAGCACAAAACCAAATAATTATATGGATAGTTTATGCTGTTTCAATTCGGGTTCTCAGGTATGAGCTACTTGCTATCTCTATTTCTAGTCCAAGTAGTAGTAATATTATCTGCTGAATTTCTTTGGTGCTTTTGTTTGCTGTGTTTTTATGATAATTGATGCAATAGTTGTTGGTTGTGTGATGTTGCAAGTGCTCAGCAGTACAATTGATGACTTTTTTCTGCATGGATTAGAGCTGTGTTTTAGTCATGAATTAATTTAAGTTATCAGAGATTAGAGACTTAGAGTTGTGCTAACACGAGGGTAAGACTGCATACATCCGAGTTCCGACCCCCCTACCCCACAATTTGCGGGAGTCATTGAGGCACTGGGGTAATGTTGTTGTTTTATCAGGGATTGGTGGTTTGATGAATTGTGGTTAGTTGGGTTTCTTGAGGGTTTGGGGTAGAAGTGTAGAACCATCACAAAGGAAATGGAATCTCATATTGATGAGAAACCGTGCTGGCTGTCTCAGTTTTTGTAACTAACTTGGCTTCGTCAGAATCATTCTTATTGCAAGCTGGTAATTGTTATCTAAACTTGGTAGAGTGCTTCAAAGTCGGGAATTTCAGAAATCAACCAAAGTGATGAGGTGTATACACCGTGAGTGCTTAACTGTATGGAGTATAAGATATGCTGTGCCTTGATTTCCTTGTTAATTTATTGGGGCAATCACTAACGTAGTGTGCAGATTCAAATTCTATAACTGTAGGATGTCATTCAATGTTTAGGAGATGTAGGCACTAGCATGAGAAGAGCAGTCTAAACTTACGAAGGCTCTCAGTCTTCATCTTCAAGTTAATAAGGGCATCGTGATTTCTGTTGGAGAGAATCATTTGGTCAATAGACATGGATGCTCCATAATGCTAGTACAGAGTTGTGTGAAATGGAATACTTCTGGAGTAAAAAGCTTAACCAGGCTGGAATTGTTCAAGTGGTACTAGAGATGGCCTTAATCTTGTGGGGGTGTTTATGTTATCACTTGTGCTTGAGGGGGTTTTCTGTGTGACTGTGCTTTCGAGAGAGGCTTTACAAGGCTGTTGCTGATTGATAGGTTGTTACTGGGAAGAGGGGAGCTGTTTGATTTTCAGAGAACTGTTTAGTTAAGCGATAAATAATTTTCTTTTGTTTTTAGTAAGGGGTTTGTGCAATTATTGTGGTATGAAACCATCATTAATCGTGAACACCACTTCTGGTGTTACGTCTTATCTTTATAACATGTTTTTTTGTTTACTTAGAAAACATTTGTAGTAAAAAGCTCTTGTTTTGATGTAGATTGGAGGACGGTCATCCGGTGGTTCTGGGAAGGGAAGAAGTCACCAAGGTGCTGCAAAGTATGGGTTTAATTTAGTGAAAGGAAAGGCAAATCATCCCATGGAGGATTATCATGTCGCTAAATTCGTTTATGTCCACGGACATGAGCTTGGCCTCTTTGCTATCTATGATGGCCATCTGGGTGATACTGTGCCAGGTTATCTGCAAAAGCATTTGTTTGCCAATATTCTGAAAGAGGTGGGTTCTTAGTTCAAAGTTTTTATTTTTCATT
This sequence comes from Silene latifolia, assembly GCF_048544455.1. Classification (NCBI taxonomy): domain Eukaryota; kingdom Viridiplantae; phylum Streptophyta; class Magnoliopsida; order Caryophyllales; family Caryophyllaceae; genus Silene; species Silene latifolia. Next base: position 489,570 of record NC_133536.1, on the reverse strand, counting down.
TCCTATCCTTTATTTTAGAAGCCGCACCTTGTACGATACAGAATTCTCTGCTCCTGCTCAGCCATGTGTGCCTAATTCTAATTCTTTCCTACAATTTGATTTTGAGCATTTCTGCAGCAACAAGTAAATGGGAAAGAATACAGTGTATTTTTAAGGGGAAAAAAAATTAGTCATATTCTCATTACTTCGAATTTCTCGACAATCAAATACTCAATGTTCTTGTACTTTCTTGGTTATGATGGAATAAAGTAAACGACTTAATAAACTGGGTGCTCTTCTTTCTACTGTAAAGTAGCCATCTTATGATGCAATTCTTGATATAATATTTTTTTGTTAATGATCCAAAAAAATACTCTTTGCGTTGTTAAACACAGAGGTAAGACTACGTACATCCAACCCCCTTACCCGCCATATGCGGGATCCCTCAATGCGGTGGAATAATATTTTTTGTTGATTCATGTTGTGGCTATGCTATACCTTCATCTTTATTGAAATATCTCTAGCCTTATGATGCCTTGTTCTTGCAGGAAGATTTCTGGTCTGATCCAAACAGGTCCATCTTGAAAGCCTACGAGAGCACGGATCAAGCTATTCTTAACCATAATCCTGACTTGGGAAGAGGTGGTTCAACTGCAGTTACTGCTATTCTTGTGGATGGGCAAAAGTTATGGGTAGCCAATGTGGGAGATTCGCGAGCAGTCCTTTCTAGAAAAGGTCAAGCAGCACAGATGTCTACTGACCATGAGCCTAATACGGAACGGAGTAGCATTGAGGACAAAGGTGGCTTTGTTTCAAATTTGCCAGGTACTTTGGCTTTGACCATTCAAATATGTTTTGTTCTAGGCATTTATCAGGTAATAGCTTGAGCTGCCTGTGCACGATTGCTGGAATTTCATGCTACCATTAGGCCTTACCCCTCTTTTATCGGCTTGTGACTCCATTTTCACCGAAATAAAGTTGTTACTTAGTATCGTCCCATTTTATACTTCCTCTTATTCAACTAGTTGTTTTCATTTTTATTCCTTTGTGAGGAATATTTAATTGAAACGTAAACTAGTGTATGGAAGGGAGTAGATAATACTCCAGACGTGCTAGAAGATGACTAGGCTTCTTTTGCGACCTTTGGTTTTTACATCATGGCTCATGAATTTATAATACGCTTCTCAAGGTTAATTTAATCCTTGCGGTGTTCTTCAATAGGGGATGTTGCCAGGGTCAATGGGCAACTTGCCGTTTCCAGGGCCTTTGGAGACAGGAACCTGAAGACACATTTACGGTCTGATCCCGACATAAAATATGTCGAAGTCAATGCTGATACCGATCTCTTAATCCTAGCGAGTGACGGTGTATGGAAGGTACTTTCTACTGCTCCTTTCCCAACTCTATTATTCACGACTTCTGCCCAAAGCATATATCAACGCATAAATTCTCATATAAAACTGTTCCATATTAAGAAATTAGGAATATCATGAGATTGACTTCATCACAACCTAATCTCTCTAATACGCTGGTTTTGGGGATCGTTAAAACTTTTTCAAGACAGCCATGTCAGTGTTGAGGCATGGATTTAATTCTATATATGTGGTTAGATTTATTAATTTAATGGATTGGTCTTACGCTATACACGAGATCGTCTTTTAGGAGACTAGACGTTGCTTCTGAAAATCTGTGAATTTGGGAGCTAAACATAACAAGCTAATGATAATAACTGTCAACAAATACAGGTAATGTCTAATCAAGAGGCAGTTGACATTGCAAAGAAAATCAAAGATCCGGTCAAGGCAGCCAAGCAGTTATCCACAGAAGCATTGAACCGTGACAGCAAAGACGACATCTCTTGTATTGTAGTTCGTTTCTGAGGATTAAACACTCATGTCGTGTGGACGCGAATATTTGTAAATGTGGGGGGCTGTTATATAATAGAGTATAGACCATACTGAAAGGTTCAGGCTATTTATTGGTTTCTGAGGCGAGATTTTACAAGCTTTGTAAAAAGGGAATGAATTGGTCGGGTTTTTAGGTGGTGTGGTGCTTGACATAGTTACGGACTTACTGAGATTCCTTATATATGTGTGTAGATTCATGTACCCAATTTCTCCATGTTCATCTCTGAGTTTAATCTATGTGATCCTGGAATAAACCCGAATGTGATGAAGCATCGTTCAATTTAGCCGATTTTAAGTCAGTTTGTCGTCGTATGGTGAATGGGTGTGATCCTTGTAATAACTTTACTTAGGGAGCTACCTTGTCCAGTTGTTGTCGTTGATACAGTCGGACATGCTGTGGGGAGCGTTTTTCAGTCGGACATGCTGTGGGGAGCGTTCGACTCAACTGGATCACCAAAAGGCTATTGTTACTTTATTTTGTAGATTTTTCGATCTCTACAGAAGACGATAAATCTTCAATTGGTCTCCCTTGTGACGGGTTACCATTTGTGCCGGATATTTTGTGAGTTAAAATGGTAACAAAATGGGTTAGTGGAGAAAGGGGACCACATGAATAGTGTTGCAGAGAGAGAAAAAATGGGTACTTTGTGAGATAAAATGGTATCCGTCACTCAAGAGTGACGGATATGTGCCGTCACAAACAAGAATTTGTGATAAATCTTTCTTCAAATAAAGCTTAAACAGTGATTTCCATGATTGCGACGTAAACAGTCCAGATAATGTTGTAAAGTTGAATAAATATCAACGTTTTTTTGGCCAAGGAAAATAGGGAATGTTAAAGAAGTGTGACACCTGCAAATCTGCAATAGAAAGTCATTTAGATCATTCATTACTAGTAGTTCACGTTGTTTGAATTGTTCTTACATTTCTTATTTGGCTCATCGGCTATTTGATAAGCCATTTGCAATTGTTCGGGCATGATTCTACAATATTAGCCTTTGTAAAAGAAAAATCGACGATTGTTCTCAAAAAAAAAAAAAAAAAAAAAAAACGACGGGTCAAAAAAATAGGACAATCATAAGGAAGATACTGCAACCGGTAAAGGTAATTACATGTAATAAATTTACTGGTTAAACAAGTTGACATTTGAAAATTCGGTTTTATCCTCAATTAGTCTATTTCGAAATGAATTTCAAGATCAAGAAGATGAGTCTTGACATATGGCAAATCGTCAAATAACCTGACATGATATATAGATCAACATGAAGTAATAAAAATATCGTTTTTCATGTTAATTTATTTAACACGACATGAGAGAGCACATTCAGTTTAGGCCAAACTATTTATTGCTCAAAATACAAAAGTCCCACTATTTAATACCGATGAAATAAGCAGTTACTACCTTTTACTATAAATACACCCTAACAAATAACAAATCTCGTCTTTAAATACGATAACAAATTCCAAATCACCATGTATATCTGATCAACCACCGTCTTTAAATACCGTAACAAGTCCTATACTCCTACACAAAGGGCAAGTGGAGGTATCCATTTTCACCCACTTGCACTACCCACTTTAATTTGTGAGAGGGACACTATCCGTCTATAGCTATAGACGGATAGTGTCCGTCTATAATAAGAATTTGTGCACAAATACTAGTATCTATAAACACGAGTTATTATTTAACCCCGTTTTAAGTTTAAGACGGAATACGAGAAATTGTGCATAGAGAAGTAGAGAAGCAAGTGTCCTTGTTCATTCATTCTGATCATCTATCTCAGCTCACAAAAAAACCACCACTCTACTCCGCTTCATCGTTCATACTAAATTGAACAATCAAACAAGATTAAACCTAAAAAATTGGAGAAAATTCGAGGACTATCGAAGGAAAAGAACAACAAAAGTCAAAATTCGAGAGAAGGAAGAGGAATTCCACGAAAAACCTTGCTAAAAATGGGTGCAGCAGGGTCAAAATTGGAAAAAGCTCTCGGCGATCATTTTCCTGAAGGTGAACGATATTTCGGACTCGAGAATTTCGGCAATACTTGTTATTGTAACAGCGTTTTGCAGGTTATTTCTTTCATTTTTACTTTAATTCATGTTTGTTGCATAAATTAGATTATTGTTATAGTTGATTTGATTAATTTGATTGTAATTCGAGGTATCGAAACGTGATTTTGTAATCGATTGCAGATTGTGGTAGTTGATTGATGATTAGGTGTAATTTGTGTTTTGATTGTTTTTGATGATTTGCGTTGTTTGTTAGGTAATTAATTGAGATTAGTTAGTTAATTTGATTGTAATTCGAGGTATCGGAAGGAATTATGTGTACTCGATTGCATAATTTGGTAGTTGATTGATTATTATACGGATTATCGTGTATAATTTGTGTTTTGATTATTTGTATTGTTTGATAGGTAATTAGTTGAGATTAGTTAGTTAATTTGATTGTAATTCGAGGTAACGGATCAAATTATATGTACTCAGCTGCATATTGTTGTAGTTGGTTGATAATTATAATGAATTAAAGATGATGATGATTATGTATAATCTGTAGTCTTACTGTCTAATTTGATTTTATTTTCGAGGTGTTGAAAGTTTTGAAACGAATTATGTTTTGCTCATTTGAGTGGAAAAGATTGCAGCTTTTGACTTGAGAATTGAGATTATTAGAGTGTTATGTCTGATTGATGTTGAAGGAAAGACCTTTTAGGAAAGGGAGTGAGTGGAGCAAAGATTGTTGTCCGTCAAGTGTAAATGATGAAAAGAGAGTTTTGCTTAACATCGTCATCTTAAACTGAGAACGTAGTTACTATAGCTATCATTAAGTGAATTAATGTACTTGATTGAATATTGTTCGAGTGAAAAAGGTTGCAGCCTTTGATTTAAGATTATTATTAGTGATCCGTAATTGGTGTTGGAGGTAAAGATCTTTCAGGGAAGGAAGTGAGTTGAGCAAAGATTGTTGCTCATCAAGTGTAAATGATGACGTCTTAAACTTACAACATAGTTATTATAACTATCATTAAATATTTAAATGAACCTCATAGCATGGAAAAATGCAGTCTTTATGCTTGAGATGGTCTCAAATGAGATTTTGTACACAAGTAGAGTTTTTGTGGTGGAAATTGGTATTTAAGAGCACTGGAAAAGGAACTATATTGCCTTTTACTTGCATTATTGCATATGGTATTTGATATTTTTGAATGTATGCGGCAAAAGGGCCGGGTTGCTTACATCTGATTCCCTTTCTTGCTGTAAGTGGGAAGTTTTGAAATATGAGGGTATTGTTGTTGCGGGACGAAATTGGTTTGTAAGAAGACCGTACTGTTTGTTGATGGCACAAGTATCCGACTTTATTTCTTTATCTAAATTTATTTTGTGAATTTTTCCAGGCTCTCTACTTCTGCGTGCCGTTTCGTGAGAAATTGCTGGAATACTATGAGAAGAACAAAAATCCGGCTGATCCAGAAGAAAATTTGCTAACATGTTTGGCAGATTTATTTACACAGGTACTGCATTTTATAGTTATCAGTGTACATTATGGCTTTTGCTCATTTCTTTTATTTTATGCATTTGGAAAAAGGTTTCATTTGGTCTTGCATGGGGATTTGGAAGTAATCTGGGCAAGTCTGGATAAATATTGATCATAATATAATACAGCCGGTGAAGATGACAGTAAGATGAGTATTACTCGACACCAATTTAACGTATTAACCTGTGGTGGACCTTATGTTTGAAATAGAAATTGTCTTTGCTTAATTGATAGTCATAGAAGTACAATGTTGATAGTTTCAGCTGGCTATAAGTGTGAGGGTAATCCTGTATGATCCTGCTTCGTGTTTCCAGTTTCCAGGAAGGATGTTGGGGATAATTCTTCTTCTTTTTTGATACCAAACCTACTTTGTCAGATACTTCATAATTAACCTCTATTTCTATCTGCAGATAAGTCTACAAAAGAAGAAAACAGGTGTAATTGCTCCCAAACGATTTGTACAGCGAGTGCGGAAAGAAAATGAGCTGTTTCGTGGTTACATGCATCAGGTATGTTGTGTTGTTTTTCTGAGTGTTCTTGAAATTGATTACTGACAAGGCGTCATGATCTCAATGTTCTATGCTGGCTATATTTCGTGTTTTCCTTTCCCTTTTTCTATTTTTCTTTTTCCTTTCCATTTTACATGTCAGTGACGGTTTTAAATAATGATTCATGTTAGCCGGCATCAAATAATTTGGGGTTAAGGCTGTCTTGTAGTTGATATCCCGTGCTGGCAGTAATGCACACACAATCCCTAGATGTTAAATTCTCAGTTTTTTTTTTATTTACGCATAAGTTGCAGGAAAATGGCAACTGTACTATTTTGATTTTGAGACTTGTTTCTTGAATTTCCCTTCACAGAGCTAATTTTATGCTGCTTCTAAACAGGATGCTCATGAGTTCCTAAATTTTTTGTTGAATGAACTTGTTGACATCCTGGAGAAAGAATCTTCTGCAGCTAAAGATAATACAGATGGTTCATCTACTGAAAAGGTTCCAAATGGCCCACGAAATGGCGAGAGCAATGGTGCTACTGTGCAGGAGCCCCTTGCTACATGGGTTCATAAGAATTTTCAGGTCTGTCCACATATATTTAAGGTGCTTTAATTTTATTCCGTTATCTGTATATTAAAAACCTACTTATTGTGAGTTGTGATCTTACGTTTGCTCTGAGTAGGCACGCTATATTCTAATTTAAATAAAAGTTGCCTGGCAGTTTTCTCATGACTTTTCTGTGATGCTATGTTTAAATCTGCTTACAGGGACGAGTTGCGGTTTTCAACTTATATTGATTGATTTGATATGGAATTAAATTATTTGTATTTATCGAAATTATTTGATGGTTACATTACAGAGTTATGTACGCAGGGTATACTGACGAATGAAACAAAGTGCCTGAGGTGTGAAACTGTAACAGCCAGGGATGAGACGTTCTTCGATTTAAGTCTTGATATTGAACAGAACAGCTCTATTACTAGCTGCCTCAAGAATTTTAGCTCTACTGAAACTTTAAATGCCGAAGATAAATTCTTCTGTGACAAGTGTTGTAGGTATGTTTCCTTTCCTTAATCGCTACATGATGTCTATTGTCTTTGATGAAACAAACTTCTTAAATGATCTGTTACTTAGATTTCTGAGTGTGCTGCCTCTCATGTTACTCGACTCAAGTATAGGTGTCAGACACGACACACGAGTATATATCCAAGTGTCCTAAGACGAGGAGACGTGTACGTCTGTTGGCAAAATTTTATTCAAATAAGTTACTCTTTCTATCTAGAGTTTCTAAAGAGAAGTTGTTCAAAACATAAAGCTTAAAAGTCGTCAAATATAATACTCGTATGTGCTAAATGATGCATATAACAGTCTCATCATTTATGTTGCCTCCCTTTTGTACTTTGCTAGGAGAAGTGTAGAGAACCTATTCAAATCTTTACCCTCTTTTTTATGAATTTCGAATAAACAACTACTTTATCCGTCACAGCTTGCAAGAAGCTCAAAAAAGAATGAAGATCAGAAAACCACCTCACATCCTTGTGATCCACCTGAAACGGTTCAAGTACATTGAGAGTCTAGGCCGGTACAAAAAGCTCTCATATCGAGTTGTGTTTCCTCTCGAGCTCAAGTTGAGCAACACAATGGAGGATGCTGACTCAGAGTACTCCTTATTTGCCGTTGTTGTACATGTTGGAACTGGTCCAAACCACGGTCACTATGTTAGCCTGGTGAAAAGTCATAACCACTGGTTGTTCTTTGATGATGAGAATGTCGATATAATTGACGAGTCGGCTGTTCAGACATTCTTTGGATCGGCACAGGAGTTTTCTAGCAACTCGGAGCATGGCTATATCTTACTCTATGAAAGGGTTACACCCAAATTTTGATACTTTGTTCTCTTGTAATTTGTGTTGTACGTGAAATGGTTCGAGACCTCAAAACGCTTTGCTGTACATTATGTTGGATTTTATGACAAAGAACCACTTTCATATTTTAGATTTACTAGCTTATAACTTGTAAAATTGTTCAAGGGTTGTACATGTAATTTAACAAGCATTCAAAACCCGTCTACATCAAAACCGTTTATGATACCTTTACGCCAAAAACACTATGATTTTGCTAAGGCGTATGATAGGGTGGAGTGGGACTTTTTGGACCGTGTTTTACGGGTTATGGGATTTGATGGGTGTTGGGTTGATCGGGTTATGGGGTGTGTCACGACGGTCTCTTCAGCTGTGTTGATTAATGGTAATGTGAAGGAGCTTTTTCGACCGAGTAGAGGATTTCGACAAGGGGACCCGTTATCGCCATATCTTTTTATCTTATGTGCCGAAGTCTTATCAAATATGCTGCGAAAATCAGTGGAGGATGCATCGCTTCATGGCATTCGCATTGCACAACAAGCACCGGTAATATCCCATTTACTCTTCGCTGCTGATAGTATATTTTTCTTAAAGGCGTGTGAGGAGGAGGCCGCGAAAGTGAGTGAGATTTTACGTGCTTATGAGAGAGCCTCGGGCCAGCTGGTAAACTTAGATAAGACGACTGTGTCCTTCAGTCGTGGGGTGTCTGAGGAGAGGCAGGTGCGTATTGCGGGGTGCTTGGCGGTTCAAAGGGTGGAGTTTCAGGAGCGCTATTTGGGCTTACCAACTATCATTGGACGGTCTAAAAAACCGATCACTGATATTGTCCGTAATAAGCTGCTTAAACGGCTTCAAGGGTGGCGTGGGAAGACTTTGTCGAAGGCGGGTAGGGAGATTCTTATAAAGGCTGTGGCCAATTCACTCCCTACCTATGTGATGAGTATTTTTAAACTTCCATCTGCTTTTTGTGACGACTTACGGAGATTGGTCTCGAGATTTTGGTGGGGACATGAGGATGGGAAGAAGGGCATTTCTTGGGTTTCATGGAATCAGTTGTGTAAACCCAAGTGCGTAGGGGGTATGGGGTTTCGAGACTTCATCAAGTCGAATATAGCTTTTCTCGGCAAACAAGCTTGGCGTTTACTAACTTCACCGGATTGTCTTTGGGCTCAATTGATGCGGGGTAAGTACTACCATGGAAGCGACTTTTTGGCGGCAAATTTGGGACATAATCCGAGTTATACTTGGAGGAGCATCCTTGGTGCGAGGGATGGGTTACTTAATGGGTTGCGTCGACGGATAGGAAATGGGTTGGATACTTTAGTTTGGGGTGACCAGTGGATACCGAATACGCAGTCGGGGAGGGTATTGTCGCCGTGTTTTGGAGCAAATTCGAGCATGCGGGTGGCAGAACTTATGGTGACGGGTGGAGGTGCTTGGTGTGAGGAGCGCCTTGGGACGTATTTGCTGCCGTTTGAGATGGAGCGTGTGCGTAATATCCGGTTGAGCGAGGAGAGTCATGAGGATATGTGGTATTGGGCAGCGGAGAAGGATGGGGAATACTCGGTTCGATCTGCTTATAAGCTGTTAGTGGGAATGGAGGGTGATACGTCGGAACCATCTGTAATATCCCGAGAAAAATAAGACTGTTATTATCCGTATAGAGACTAGTATTTGATTAAATTAGAGTTATCTTCAGTATAGTTGGATATGTAGTATTTAACCCGAGTTGAAAACAAACTCGTTTGAGTCACCCTTTAAAGGTGTAATGTAACCCATACATATTTATCTATATATGATGTTACTTAGTGGTTAAGTAATAATATTTGAATGGATAGTTATCACTTTGGATATGCATGAATATATACTTAGTTCTTAAGTTTTGTAATAGATTAAGATAGACTTGCTACGTAGAGCATGCATGCTTGTTGGTGATGAACCGACCTTATACACTATAAATAGGCAATCTCCCCACACACAAGAATACTCAACAAAAGACAAAACAATTGGGGGTATGTATGCAGGATAACCAATGACATGCCAAATGAGAATTAAGTTATCTATATACGTGTATATAAGGTATGATTTCGGGATCCTTTATCGTAGAAATAAGTAATAATATTGTGATTATTGTATAGTATTATCGACCGTATAATGTTATATTGTCATTATGTTACTCACATGCTATATTAACTGTCTTTATCTGAACATATGGTTGTCATGTTATAATGTATTATTGGTCAATTGTAGCATTCGGGATACGATTACGGGAGAGGGACAACATTACAAATTTGACCTATGTACATGGAAGGGGGCAGAGCCTCATGTGAACTACGGTTCTGATTATTACTGGTAAAAATGCCAGGGGGTTTACACGGGTCTTAGACCTGGGATCCTGTGTACATGGAGGAGGGCTTAGCCCGGGGAGTTTTTACTCCGTAATGTGTCTCATTTCAGTAATAGTAGACCGGTAATCTATATTTTGCATATTATGATAAAATGACAGGTTATGCATGTTTATTTAATAATTATTCGATTGTGTTCATGTGACCTATTTTTAATCCTTGTTCGACCAGAAAGAAGTAAAATATTAAATGGAGGTAAGTAGGGCCGGTGGAGATGACCGAAGTCATACTCAGCCTGTGGTTGGCTGATTCCGTTACTTTCATTCTTTTTCAGGTACAAGGGTCGGGGAAGGACAAGTGTGAGGTTTTTCAGATAACCTAATAGGATGAATAATGTAATCGAGTTATTAGTTTTAACTTTTATTTTGTATTTATCTTTCCTTTTGTATAAGCCTTGTATTCTCCGAAGGGGGAATACGGCGGTGACGCCCTTGTAATTCCGCTGCTGCCTATTGTTAATAAAAAGAGCTATTTTGAGCTGCCTGTCTGCTTTTCGGGGGCGTTACACCATCAACATGGGAACGAAGTAAATGGATATGGAACAATCTTTGGAAAATTCAAGTGTGGCCACGGATCAAGCTTTTCTTCTGGCAACTGTGCAATGACGCGCTAGCAACTAAGGTAAATTTATCTTTTCGAGTCGGCAGGGAGGATGTCTTGTGTCCGTTGTGTCAGTGTCAAATTGAGTCATCCATTCACTTATTTCGTGACTGTGGGATTGCTAGTGAGGTGTGGGAACGGTTGGGGGTTAACCAAGAGGAGGCCATGCGGGTGGGGGGGATAAGGGACTGGGTGGAGGGATGTTGGAGGGAGATGGATAAGCGAGATTATGGGCTCTTCATGATAGGGTGTTGGGCGTTGTGAGAGGCGCGAAACCAGGTGGTCTACGAAGGAGGAAAGGGGGAGGTTGATGGGGTGGTTCGACGTGCTCAAAGAGTGCTGGATGAGGTAGAGGGGGAAAGGCTGGCACGGAGTAAAGGGGAAGGGAGGCAGGCGAGTGGAGGACAAGGCGAGGAGGGTAGGGGATGGATGGCACCTGGTGACGGGTGGGTTAAATTGAATGTGGATGCGGGGGTGAAAGAGGGTGTTGGTGTGGGTATTGGAGGGGTGTGCCGGGATAGCTCAGGGAAGGTGCTTTGGGGGATGGCAGCTCGAAGGCCGGAAGTGTGGGAAGCTCATGTTGCCGAAGCTGTGGCGGTGCTCGAAGGATTGCAAGAAGCGGCGAAGGCAGGCCATACGGCGGTAATTGTGGAAAGTGACTGCTCACAAGTTATAGATGGTCTGAATTTGCGCAAGAAGGGTCGAAGCGTGTTTGCTCTTGTGGTTGATGATATTTTACGTCTATGTAATTCTTTTTCTTCAGTTGCTTTTTCGCATGTTTCTCGTAAGAACAATGAGGTAGCTCACGCCTTAGCTCATGTGCTACCGGTAGTTTCGGGTCGGTCGGTTTGGTATGAAACATTACCTGATGTAGCTCAACGTTATATTTCTTTTGAGTAATATATTTACCCCTGTGGGTTTCAAAAAAAAAAAAAAAAAAAAACACTATGATTTTCAAGCTCTATCACTCGAATTAATTATCATTTGATTGCTTTGAATTTTTACTGGCGTTTGCTCGTGTACAAGCACAACGGTTATACTGAATATATAATTAACACAAGCATCGTTTGAAATTGAAAAATGGAAGTAGAATTGCTTGATAATTGAAGGAGCATCGTACAAAATCATCGAGTAATAACCCTATTAAGAAGCCATCAATCGCCGAGTTTGGCTTCTAAAAATGATAATAACTCAACGATCAGTTCTCAGCTCGTTTATTACAACAATTACGTCTTGATTGAAATTGACGATTATTAACGGTTAATCATAATTCATAAATATTTCCGTTATCCCATTATTAATAAAAAGAAAAGGAAAGCAGACGCTGAAAGAAAATAGCATGCATGTTGTCCCTCAGATTGCTGGACTAATCTGATCCACGCTCACTTGTTCATCAGAGTCCTACACATGATACAACAATTAATCGATTAATAACAATTAAAGTTAAATGTGGTAACCCCGTGTTTTTCATTTTTCAACTTGGTAATTTCATTTTTAACAAAAAAAAAAAAAAAAAAAAAAACTTTGGCTTGCCAAGTGGTCATATTTCATGATCATGAGTTTCAAAAGCAAGGATATTTTTTTTTTTTTCAAATTAATCTGCTTTACAAGTTCTTCTATTTGAAAAAAAGAATTGTCAGTTTTGGAACTCGTGGTAAGAATTACGGTCAGTCAAACTTTAAACTTTGACAGTGAACCATACATCTCAGCAGCAAGTTACAAATGTGACTTTTTTTCTCAAAGTGATCGTCCTTAGGATATCTTTGATTTGAAAAAATCGCCGCGTTTGAAACTCATGATCGTGAATTATTGTCGGTCAAAAACCTTTTGGTTAAAAATGAAGTTAACAGGTAGCTAGAAAATATAAAACAAAACATGACAAGGTTACCACGTAGAATATCCCTAAAAAGAAAAAAAGAAAGTGGGAGTAAATAAAGGGAAGCAAACCTGGTTGGTAGAAAGGGGCTCGACTAGATCAATTCGAACCTGAGTTGCATAAGTGTAGATGCCGGTGAAAAAACCGTCATCGAGATTATAAGTAGCAGAGCCATTGTTGGAAAAGAACTGATCAGAGACCTGGTAAGAAAAAGGGACCTCAAATGTGGCTGTTTTAGCAATCAAACTAGCTGTCACTCGTGAGCGTGGTGGGAGCAACTAGCTCATAACCACATCTTTTGGGGAGGAAGTGTGTTGTCAGAATCCCGATTCGATCCTATGATTCTACGATTTTACGATCCAAAAATGCTTGACCGATCCCGGATCCTACGATTCTATCATGTTTGTAGAATCTTACGATCCTATCTATTTGAAATTTTCTAGAGGTAGAATCATAATACGATTCTACGATCTTACGATCCTACGATTCGACTCCATAGTAAACATATTAAAATATATTTTTATATAATGACATCGTGAAATCCAAATTTCATGTAAGTTGTAGAAACATGTTCATGAAATGATACTAAACTCATTATCTATCGATATTTTGTGTATAAATAAGTGTTTTGATCTTCAATTATATATTTTTACCAAATAAAAAACTATATTTAGTGAATTTGTAGAATCTTACGATTCTACGATCCGATTCTACCGATTCGATCCTACCCTCTCCATCGATTCAAAATAGAATCCCGATCCTAACAACATTGGACTCATAAGTAGTTCCCCATCTTTTGCTCCAAGGGAGACAACCTTATTATCTTCAGGAATGGCTACTTGACCGTCCTCGGTGAGGAAGGGTATCACACTAAAGAAATTGCTCAAGTATGGGCATCTATTGCTCACTACTACCTGCAAATAAATCAAATACAACTTTTAGGTACCCAAACTAAGTTGGGTCCTTTATGGTTAGTGACTCTATAGATTTGATCCTTTCTAACCCATACTTGTCTTATTATTCTTTTGGCTTTAACATTGGGTTGTCTTGGTCTTTGTCTAACAATCGGAGCATTGGGTACTCTAGGTTTTGTTCTAACAAAAGTAGCTCTAGGTCTAGTACCTTCATGAGACGCTCTAGGTTTAGAGTTATGAACTTTAGGCTTGAATGTATGCTTTCGATTCTCATTTATTTTGTTTGATTTTGAAGGAACATATGAGTAATCAAAAGCCATATCATAAGTCCATCTAAACTCATTATTACGTTCTTCATTATCGTTAGATTCATCTATAGTTGAGACATCATCTTCCACTATGAAATCACAAGTCTTAACAGTTTCGACATTCTTTTGCTTATCCGAAGCAAGTTTGACACAATTGACTTGAATATGTCCAGTAGAGCCACAGTAATTGCAAATCAAGTATTCTGGAAGATTAACATATTTTCTTTTTCTGAAATCGTGATCAGAAGTTCATTTATCATGGTCTCTACGGCTATAGCATTCATGACCAAGTCCCATCTTCATGTTATTATCAGATTGTTCGGTAAGGAAGTTTAAAACTTTTGTGCTTCCTTCCCATTTATCATGAACTTTTCGTGCATGTAAGAGTAATTCTTTCAAGGACTCAATTTCTTTTTCACATTTCGAATGATCTACACTTGAATCCTTGGAAGAGTTATTTTTCTCAAAGTCTTCACGAAATTTATCAAAACGTTCATTCAAGACACGTTTCTCATTTTCATGTTGTTCCTTAAGTTCAGACATACTATCACTAGCTTCTTTCAATTGCTTAGAGAGAAATATAATTTCTCTCTTATGTTCGGAAACCACACTATCTTTGCCATTAAGTTCATCTTTTAAAATCTCATTGACTTTCTTCAACTCAAAAGTTATAGCATCACTAGCTGTAACTTTAGCTTGAAGATGCTTAATGTTGAGTTTGAACTCTGAAGTTATGGCATCACTAGCTTTAACTTTTGATTCAAGAGCGTTTTTCTCAGCATTTGTCATATCTGAAGTTATAGTTGGGGTAGCCATAACTTTAGATTTGAGCTTTTTGGCTTTGGCTTTTAGAAGTTGGTTTTCCTCATCAATGTCTAGAATTTGTTCCTTAAGGTCTTTTAACTCTAGACTTTGTTCATGACAATGATCAAGGGATTGTTCAAAATACTTAATTAAATTATTCTTAGAAAGTTTCTTAACTTGCTTTTTGAGTTCAAGAAAACTTACCTCTTCATCCTCTGAATCTGAATCTGAATTTCCAACAAGACACATCTCAGCATTTGAAGCAATACTTTCATTGTCGTTGTCGGAGAATAGGTCAAGACTGACGCTGCTTAAGCAAAGATTGACTTCTTCTTCGGACTCGTCATTTTCAGCGTCCAAGTCTCCCCAACAATAAGCCATCAAGACTTGCTTGAACTCCTTCTTTGTTTTGTCACGTTGATTTTTGTCTTTAATTTTCTTCCATGTTGGGCAATCTTTGATCATGTGATCATTATCACCACACTTGAAGCATCCAGGGTTAGAGAAAGACCCTTTTGACTCAAAAGTTTTCTTGGGAGTTTGCTTTGATTTGTTATTTGTTTTATTTTGATTTTGAAAGAAGGACTTTTTCCTAAGACGTTTAACAAACAACCCAGTTTCATCTTCAATATCTGAAGAATCATCAATCTTGCTAGACTCAGCTTGTAAGGCCATCTTTTTGCTTGTGCCAGCTTCCTCCTCATCCTGATTCAGAGTAATCTCGTGAGCCATTAAGGTTCCGAGTAGCTTCTGATAGGATAACGAAGTTAGGTCCTTACATTCCTCTATGTCAGACACTTTATGTCTCCATCTGCGAGACATACTTCTAAGAATTTTTCTAGCAATTTCCTGAGAGTCAAATGTTCTTCCTAAATTCTTTAGCTCATTGATGATACTAGAAAAGCGAGAGGACATACTGTCAACTGACTCATTTTGCTCCATGGCAAACAGCTCGTATTTTCGCATTAGTAATGTCATACGTTGCTTTTTGACAACAGTGGTTCCCTCATAGGCTAGTTCTAGACCATCCCATATTTCCTTGGCAGATGAACTGGTTGAGAAACGATCGAATTCAGTTGCAATCATACCGTTTTGCAATAAGCTTATTGCTTTTGAATTCTTCTCAGCCTTTTTATAATCCGCCTCGATATAATCCTCTTCATTCTTTTCGACGGTAGTGCCATTAGTGGTTGCAAATAAGATCTTATTCGTACCATTCTTGATAATCAACCAGCACTCCCAATCGTTACCTTTAATGAAATGGGTCATCATATTTTTCCATAAACCATAGTTCTTCCCATTGAATATAAGGACACTTAAGGTGTTTGGAATCCATTTGATAAAAAATAAATGCAGCGGAAAAACGATAAATAGACTCAAGAAAAAGATCAGACTCTAGCTGTTAGGCTATCAAGAGCACGAGGCTCTGATACCAATTGATGAGTCTATTGATCGAATACGAAAGAAAGAGGGGGGGGGGGGGTGAATTGAGTATTAAAAACGATGCCCACTTTTTCGATCTATATGATGTAAAATAATTATTTGATTTTATTGATTAAAATCAACTAATTAATTTACTAATAATCAACGCAAAATTGAAATAACAAAAATAAAGAAAGAGAGAAAGAGAGACACACAAGATTTTTGAAGTGGTTCAGTTTCACAAGTCGAAACCTACGTCCACTATTCTCGATTAATAATTTTTAGTACCTTTCTCCGGATTACAAAAATTATCAATCCACTCGTATAATCAACTATATGATTATAACTCAGATTGAGTATCGCTAAATACTCTAGATTGCTCTTACGTTAATAAAAAAAGTACAACGATAATTAAATACTAATCTCACGTTATGCGAGTGAGTACAATATCTTTGTGTACTTAGTATCCTATAACGATTTCTCTTTGAGTGATTGACAAATATGATGCGCAACTTTTGTATAAGCAATTTGTAAAATAAGAATTAAAGCTCAAATAATTTTTGCTTAAATATTTTTCTCTTTGAAAGTGTATATGTGTGTCACTTTTAATTGTTGAATGAAGAGAGGTATTTATAGTTGAGGGAATTAGGGTTTAGGAATATTCTGGAATGTATAAAACCCTAAATGACTTGACGAACAAGTAGGAGGCAAGGGTAGGAGGAATTCGGCCTCCTAGGGTTTCGGGCCACTAGGGTTTCGGCCACTAGGGTTCGGCCGGCCCCTAGGCTTCCTTCGGTCCATTCTTGCTTCCATAGCCCACAACAAATCGAGATAGAATTTAGTTGAAACTCTAGGTTGCATGACGACATAAATATCGTGTTACAAACCAATAGTTTATTCAACTTAAATTCTTATTAAATAATTCTAATTATATAAATACCCTCTATTCTTATAAAACATTAAAATATATTTTCCAAAAATTAACGCATCATTTTTGTCTAGCAATGAAGTTATGGCTATAAGGTCATAACTTCACTAACCTTTAAATCAAACAAAGTAAAACCATTACCGGATGACGACCTATACTATCTAATCTTCAGTAGATCTTCAGTAAACGAATCGTCTCTTCACAAGTCTCTCATCTTGAGTCTCGTGGTTGATTTCTGATCTTGATCTTGCTTGAATACAACGATCAAGTGTCTTTGAAGTCGTACCTCCTTGGTCCAAACTTCAAGCTTGCGTCATCGTAATTGTACCTTTCTAAATTAAGACTTAAGCACACAATTACACGCATATATTTATAATATTAAGTCCACATACAAATTATTACTGTCATTATCAAAACAACTAATTAAGATTAAAGGTCCAACAAAAGCCATAACCACTGGTTGTTCTTTGATGATGAGAATGTCGATGTAATTGACGAGTCGGCTGTTCAGACATTCTTTGGATCGGCACAAGAGTTTTCTAGCAACTTGGAGCATGGCTATATCTCTATTGAACAATATTGTGGAATCTTCACAAGATGATACAGTATTGTTATTATTATGTAAATATTAGGTGTATAATATCTTGGCTATATTAGTAAACCAAATAATACGCTACCATGTTTGTAGGCATAATATGAGGAAGTGAATATTATGTAAAGTAGTATATAAGCTATGATGTAAGGAGTAGTTGATCATTAAGAATATACACGTACAATCTTTTCCATCCTTAGTGTTTTGTTTTCTTTCAATATCTTACTCTATGAAAGGGTTACACCCAAATTTTGATACTTTGTTCTCTTGTAATTTGTGTTGTACGTGAAATGGTTCGAGACCTCAAAACGCTTTGCTGTACATTATGTTGGATTTTATGACAACAGACTATGGTAAATCACACATAAGTTCAGAGCTATGCCGAGGAATGGTAGCACCAGATTTAGTGGTCAACAATTAAAAAAAAAAAAAAAACGGTCGAAAATATTATTTAAACCATTTTCCATTGCACCAGAAAACAATGTGCAGTCGACTTTTTTTTGTATTGTACACTTGTACGGAGTACCTTGTAATATACCTGCTGATAATTTTAAATTGAGACTCGGGCAATACGTAGTTATTACTCCCTCCGTTTTATTTGATTTTTTTTTTTTTTTTTCATTTCTGCTATTTTGTAAAATGTATTATAATCAAATGTCAAAAATTAATTGAACGCGAGGAAGTATGAACATGGGGTGGTCAAAATATAACATGAGCGTGGACATGCTAATAAGGTCAAGGACAAATGTCCACAGTTAATAGACTATGTGTATAGAGCCCGTGCGAATGCACGGTATTTTAGAATGTCATGTTAAGAGAACTTAAAAATTAGAGCTAATAATAATAATATATAAATGAACTTTGATTTTTATTTGTAATTATATACAATTGTTTTTTTTGGTACATATTATCTACAATTGTTAATGTCCAAAAATACTAAGAATTAAAATAGAACGAATTTTACATTTTTTTACTCGGAATAAGTTTATGATTAAAAAAAGAAGATTATTAGTCTAATTACAAAAACTTATGTTTATTTTTACGCATTTGAAGCATATAACTATTTTTGTAATTTTTGTTACAATATACGGAGTAACCATTTAAACGGAGTAAAAAATTTAAAGAATAAAAAAATGAAAACCACACATTGATTTTAATAATATGAGTAAAATCTGCATATGTTTTAAATAGAAAATTTACGACATTTAAAATACATATATTTGACTAATGAGATAATAATGAATAAAATAAATTTGGCCCAACTATAAAAGTTGCGGTGTTTGATAAGATACTTTGGCACATAAAGACCATATATTAGGTCCAATACATATCTTGATAAAGTTAGACCCAATTTCTAGTTAAAAGCATTTAGGTGGAAAAATTTTCAGTTTTCGTATTATTTTAGTTTAAGGAGATGTACTGGATTGTTTTGACGGGCCCGATTTTAAGGTCTCGTACAAAGGCGAAAGTGATTTCGTATTTTATTAACGGGCCTGATATTAGAATCTTTTAGTGAAATCATTCCTTCTCTTGGGAACGACCCGTACTTAACATTTACTAGTATTTCTTGTGTCGAGTATGGTTTAGAAATAGTTAATTTGACGTTTTAGATAGCGACGTTTATGACGTGTCATTACTTGTAACTTGTGGCTCAATAATTTACCAAGAACCAGTTTCATATTTTAGCTTTACTAGCTTATAACTTGTAATTTTAACAAGCATTCAAAACCCGTCTACACCAAAACCGTTTATGATACCCTTTACGCGAAAAACCCTCTGATTTTCAAGCTCTATCCCTCGAATTAACTATCATTTGATTGCTTTGAATTTTTACTGGCGTTTGCTCCATTCGAAGGTGTACAAGCACAGCGGATATATATACTGAATATATAATTAACACAAGCATCGTTTGAAATTGAAAAATGGAAGTAGAATTGCTTGATAATTGAAGGAGCATCGTACAAAATCATCGAGTAATAACCCTATTAAGAAGCCATCAATCGCCGAGTTTGGCTTCTAAAAATGATAATAACTCAACGATCAGTTCTCAGCTCGTTTATTACAACAATTACGTCTTGATTGAAATTGACGATTATTAACGGTTAATCATAATTCATAAATATTTCCGTTATCCCATTATTAATAAAAAGAAAAGGAAAGCAGACGCGGAAATAAAATAGCATGCATGTTGTCCTTCAGATTGCTGGACTAATCTGATCCACGCTCACTTGTTCATCAGAGTCCTACACATGATCCAACAATTAATCGATTAATAACAACAACAACAACAACATCAGAGCCTTAATCCCAAAATGATTTGGGGTCGGCTGACATGAATCATCCTTTCGAACCGTCCATGGGTGAACGCACGCCTCAAAATGCGAATAAAAAAGGGAAGATAAAAAACAAAAGGGAGAACGAAAATGTAATGGAAAGTTAAGGTGAAGTTAGGGGTTTTAAAATCGAATTCCGTCTTTCTTTTATAAAAACTTAAAATTTAAATCGAGAGAAAAGGTTAAAACGATTTTTAAAAACCGAAATAGAGTTAAGGATCCGGAATGAATCAGGTAAAATCTATAAGAAAGTGGTTGTTGAAAAAGTGTGTAATAAAGGAGAGAAAAATAAATAAAATAATTTCTTTAAATTAAATAAATAAAAAAACACTAAATCTGTCAAAAAACATCAAATACTAAAAATCCACATGTATCCTTTCCCTCCATTGTGCCCTCTCCGTCACCATACTCTCCTCAAGCCCCAGAACTCTCATATCGTGCTCGATCACTTTCAACCATGTCTGTCTCGGTCTTCCTCTGCCTCTAGGGACCTTTTCTGTTAATAACAATTAAAGTTAAATGTGGTAACCCCGTGTTTTTCATTTTCAACTTGGTAATTTCATTTTTAACAAAAAAAAAAAAAAAAAAAACCTTGGCTTGCCAAGTGGTCATATTTCATGATCATGAGTTTCAAAAGCAAGGATTTTTTTTTTCAAATTAATCTGCTTTACAAGTTCTTCTATTTGAAAAAAGAATTGTCAGTTTTGGAACTCGAGGCAAGAATTACGGTCAGTCAAACTTTAAACTTTGACAGTGGACCATACATCTCAGCGAGTTCCAAATGTGACTTTTTTTTTCTCAAAGTGATCGTCCTTAAGATATCTTTGATTTGAGAAA
Source organism: Silene latifolia (assembly GCF_048544455.1). Lineage (NCBI taxonomy): Eukaryota > Viridiplantae > Streptophyta > Magnoliopsida > Caryophyllales > Caryophyllaceae > Silene > Silene latifolia. The sequence continues at coordinate 468,770 of NC_133536.1, read as the reverse complement.
ATCGTCGTGTTTGAAACTCATAATCGTGAATTATTGCCAGTCAAAAACCTTTAGGTTAAAAATGAAGTTAACAGGTAGCTAGAAAATATAAAACAAAACATGACAAGATTACCACGTAGAATATCCCTAAAAAGAAAAAAAGAAAGTGGGAGTAAATAAAGGGAAGCAAACCTGGTTGGTAGAAAGGGGCTCGACTAGATCAATTCGAACCTGAGTTGCATAAGTGTAGATGCCGGTGAAAAAACCGTCATCGAGATTATAAGTAGCAGAGCCATTGTTGGAAAAGAACCGCTCAGAGACCTGGTAAGAAAAAGGAACCTCAAATGTGGCGGTTTTAGCAATCAAACTCGCCGTCACTCGTGAGCGTGGTGGGAGCAAGTAGCTCATAACCACATCTTTTGGGGAGGAAGTGTCATAAGTAGTTCCCCATCTTTTGGCTCCAAGGGAGACAACCTTATTATCTTCAGGAATGGCTACTTGACCGTCCTCGGTGAGGAAGGGTATTATACTAAAGAAATTGCTCACGCTTTGATCATGGTTGACGCTGTTCGAAAAAGATTGTTTATTGGTATGGATATGTCCATCCTTTCTGATGTATGCCACCAAATTCAGGCCGTTTCTGTTTTCCAGCACCTGATTGGTTAATAGCTCCTCGGTTTCTATGTTGTAGACTCTTGGGTGACGGAAACTCTTAACCGTGACATCGCTGTAGGTTTGAACTGCAAGGTTTACAAACCTGAGGGCGATGTGTTTATCTTCCGGTGATTTGGTTTCAGCGGCTAAGCAATTTTGTATCGTATTACCCGTATATCTCTTGCAAAAATGGTTGTTACCTAGACAACGCAAAGCCAGTGGATCAGGAAAAAATGGTGAGATTGCCTCAGGAAGAAATGGTACGACAATCTCAAACAACGTGTTTGGGTTAGTGGGGTCAGACTCTGGCGGATAGTCAGCTAGAATCCAGCTGAAGGGATCAGTGTCCGACGGTTGCTCCAAACATAAGAACTTGCCGGGCACAATGGACTTGATCCGAATGTTACCGTTTCTGGTAAAAAACGTCTCAAACCCATTGTTATCGTGTGATGGACCATTCGCTTCAATTTGGATGAACGGCTTGTTTCTGATGGTGCGAACAACGGAAGTCCTATAGTTATCCCCTATGATCCGAACGTATTTGTGAAGCTTCACAAGGGACGCGTAATTGATGCACCCGAATACGGTTGCAGGAGATGAGGGCTGCACACACAAGTAGTAAGCGTTAATAGCGTCTCCAGCTGGACGCATCACCACGTTCAGCCCGCTTCTCACGTGTTGCAATCTCACAAATTTCGCATCGCTGCTAATTTCTGGCCTGAACAATGTACAATTGTCCTTCGACTGGTCTTCCACTGGTTCTGGCGCTGATGCACTTAGCCACGGCTGAGATACCGAGTACCTGTCATTCAAACGAGTTTTTGAAGATTTAGTGTCTAAATAATAATAGATAAACCATCTCAACCAAAACCTTAAGGCGATGATTGATGCCCAACTATTATATTTAGTCTTATTATGCCCCTCTCACTCGAGTGTCCATTGGGCTCGAAGTGTGGTTTGTGCACATGTCCCCATATCATTTGCTGAATTTCCACTTCGTGAGTTATTGGATGCTGCCAGGATTTGAACACGTGATCTTTGATCACACTGACTCTAATACCATTAAATATAACTCTTTTTAACTCAAAAGATTGTTTACGTTTCATACTTTCATTAAAATACTTCTCGTAAATGAATATAAACGTAAAGAATCTAAAAGGAAAAGAGATATATGGTGAATTAAACATCTCAAGTCACAACATGGATAAAGAGTAGAGAGTGGAATCAGTCGATCACTTTAAAAAAAAATCCCCCTACTACTAAAAGAATAAAAATTCTCTTAGTTTTCCCGCCTAAAGAAACTTCTTCTTAATTGGGCCTATTTTTCTGGATACTACTAACACAACAAGATTTGATGGATTGTAACTTGTGGACCTTATACGTAGCCCACTTTTTCTATCTCATCTATCAAAGTAAAAGTTATTAATAGCCCATAATTTTGGACTCTACATGTCATATTATAAGCTAGATGAGTGAATTTGATTTCGTATAAATTTAAATTTATATTATATTTATATGTTACCTATTTTGTAAGAAATCATCAGTTATTTATTATGTAAATTTTTGTCTTAGTAATATGAACTATTTTTTGAAGGATGTAAAAACACTTATGTAATTTCTATTAGAAATAAAAAAGTGAAAACGTTATTTTAATAATTCGTAAATTGTCTTTTTCGACGCGAGGAATAGTTTTTACTGCTTTTCGTTTTAAGGTCAATACGTGTTTTAATAAAATTATACAACTAACTTAATAATTGTACTATTAATGTCATAAATTAGTTGCATGTAACAGTATAAAATTATTGTGTTATTTTTAATAGTAAAAAAATAACTTAACTTAAAATGTCTTCTTATAGTAGTAAACTTTTTTTTCAACCTCTTATTAATATTATATTTAGTAGATTATAACATTAAATTAAAAGTATACTTTATTTATGCAAATAATTTAATTAATAATATCTCTTTATAAAATAAATCTAAAAAGTATCGTGCTATAGCACGGGAACTACACTAGTTAAAAAACAAAAGCATAAAAATTAGCATACCTAACCCAGTAATGGTTATCGTAACAAGAGCGAATGTGAATCAGACCATTAGAAGCAGGTTCAATAGCGAACTTAGTTGTGACGGTGAACACTCCTTCCTCCGCACCGAACCGTAAAAATTTCTGATCACCGGTAAAGCTCAAGTATCTTATATCCTGTTTATGGTCGTTCACTGAAAAAACCAAGTTTACAGGCAGAGACATTTTTGTATTATTTCTAAGTTTGTGTTCTTTGTGTGTTGTTTTTGCTGTGTGCTGAGACATGTAACATGTTTCACTATTTATAGGCCACTTCCACCATAAGTATTTTGCAGCAATTACCTAGAAATTTTGTCTTGTTCTTTTATAATGCACGCTTTAAATGATGCAAGGGACTAAGGCCCTGTTCTTTTGGACTTAAAGTCACTTAATTTCGATTCGATTCGATCCTATAAGTTCGATTCGATTTAGTTCGATCCTATAAGTTCGATTCGATTCGATCCTATAAGTTAAGTTCGATTCGTTCAATAAGTTCGATTCGAGATCCTATAAGTTCGATTCGATTCGATCCTATAAGTTCGATTCGATTCGAGATCTTATAAGTTCGGTTCAGATCCTATAAATTCAGTTCAGAAAAATCCAAATACTATAAATTTAGTTCAGAAAAGCTATATACGGAGTATTATTTTTAAAGACCGATATAAAAACATTTGACATTAATTAAATTATTCGATACATACATTATTATTTAAAAAAAAAAAATCAATGCTCTCATTAATAATTTCAGTGTCATAATAGATTTGGGCATGTTTGATAAAAAGCGGAATAAGGCCATGTATTAGGTACGAAACAAAGTCAAAAACATTTAGCGAGGTAATGGATCCGTTGTTGAGAGTGGTAGTGAAGATGAAAGTGACGAGGATTATGATAATATGGAAATAAATGATTAGAAAAAAAGATATAATATGTGATTTATTTGTTATCGTAATGTAATCGTAGTATAATGTATGAACAAACCAATACATATAAAGGGGAAATTTTTTATTATTTTACCTTCTGTTTAACACTAATTTTTCTTTTATCAATGTTCTCTCTTGGCAAGTAATAATAATAGTAATAAGAATAATAATAGTAATAATAATAATAGTAATAGTAAATAGTAATAGTAATAGTAATAGTACTAATAGTAATAATAATAGTAATAGTAATAGTAATAGTAATAGTTAAGTTAAATAAAATAAAATAAAATAAAATTAAGTTAACTTCGGCTCCTATAAGTTCAGTTCAGAAAAGTTCAGATCTTATAAGTTCAGTTCAGTTCAGATCCTATAAGTTCAGTTCAGTTTAGATCCTATAAGTTCAGTTCAAATCCTATAAGTTCAGTTCAGTTCAGATCCTATAAGTTCAGATCAGTTCAGATTCTATAAGTTCAGTTCAGTTTAGTTCAGTTCAGATCCTATAAGTTCAGTTCAGTTCAGATCCTATAAATTTCAGTCCAAAAGAACATGGCCTAAATTAAAATCACAATAATGAATTGACATTTTTGTTACATTGTCATTTGTCGGGAATAATTCAGGGGCGGATCCAGCCCATTGGCTATATGGGCTGGAGCCCAACCTCTTTTCAGAAATACTTTCTCCATTCAACTCCACTCTACCACTTTCCTTTTTCACGTTTGTCAATGCGTGTTTTACGCGCTAAATATCGTTAGCTACGTATTTGCAAAAATTATAAAAGTTAAATATTTTTAATGTACTCGTAAAGACGAATCAAACAAGATCCCACATGAATATATTTTCACTTACGTATCGGGAGAAAATTGAAATTGAATACTAACTCGTGAATAGTGTAGAAAAATGAAATTGGTAGAGTGGAGTTGAATGGAGGAAGTATATATATTTATGTGTAAGAAGTCTTAATAATCTGCACTTTTTCTAGTGGTAGTCTTTATGCTCACCAACTTATTGATCACGAGTTCGATCCCCATTGAAGGGGTTTTTCGTTTTGAATCTACTATTCTCTTCTTCTTGGATTTCTTGCTCCCCTTATATAATTGCACTTTTATTATTATTTGACAAGATTTTTTTATAAAAAAAAAAAGTTATCTACTCCCCTTTCCCCCTGCCCTCATATTTGCGGAGTAACAATTTTGTCGAGGCTTATAATAGCTCTACTTGTGATATTATTTATTCCTAAATTCTCAACACAATGTAGGTTTAATTATCGGTGAAATAACTAGAAATAGTTATATAAGCTCATTAGATCATAAGTAGTTAAGTTGTATAATGTCGATAAAATCTCAAAATTTATTTTTAAATTTCTTAACTTTAATATAATGAAAGTGATGCTAAAATGTAAAAGTAAGGTGTTAAACTCGCGTACAATTATCAAGCTCAAGTCTCATATTATATGTAGAATAATTGTTTATTTATTAATGAGTAAATTTTCTAGCCCACCGTATATCTAATTCCTGGATCCGCCCATGGTCGGGATAATAATGCTATATCGACATCTATCTCATTCTAGGAACCCATAAACACTTAGATTAATTAATTGGTAATGAGTTTTTCTAGCTTAATTAGAGGTCTCGAGTTCGAGCTTTGAAAATACAGCGATGTTAAAACTTATGAGGGAGAGTGTCAGATTTTTATTTTTACTAATCGAATCACTACAAAATCAAGAATTAAGTCTTGTAAGTGGGTTAAGTAGTTATCAATTAGTAGATTATACAAGCGGTTGTATACAGTTGTATGGTGTAGAATCTGAGCTGTATACTAAAGTTTTCGAGTTTTGTTCAAAAGAATCTGAGCCATGCTTTAAAGTTTTTGAACTCACACTTAAACCTAAGAAAAATAAACTCTTACAAAACTGCACACAAGTTCGGATTAATGTATAAGGCTGTACAATGCTTATTATACAACTTGAGTGTCATTTTAATACAGCATACGATAAATCTAAATTTGATCAACAAAAAAAACAGTACGTGACAAATTTGATAGAGACCAATCACAATAATTGATGGAAGAAATTTCCCCACAAAAAAGTGAAAATATAATACTTTCAATTGTGGACGGTGGCACGGTGGATACTTTGGACAAGGTACCTTATACTCCCGAGTAGAGATGGTAATGGGTAGGGTTTGGGTAGGGTTCACCCAGACCCAGACTCGGACCCGAGACTTTTCCTTTGGACCCATACCCGGCCTAGACCCGTAAAGGTCTAAAATTGAGGACCCATACCCGAATTTTATGGATAAGGGTCGGGTCCGAGTCTACCCGCGGGTCCGAGTTTCAGCCACTTTAATAATAGGATTAACACCTATTAATAATGTTACTCCCTCCATACCACATCAATGGTAACATTGAAAATCTTGTCATTATTCATGGTCGTATGGAATCTTCGATATTATTCTTAATCTATAAGACAAAATATAGTCATGTGAGATCTTGTTTGATTTATCGTCAGTACTGCTATAAGAATATCAAATTTTTATAATTTTTAATAATGTGTAACTAGAGATATTCACGTTGCAAAACGTGTCTTGACAAGTGTGAAAAAGTCAATATTACCATTTGTGTGATATAAAAGGAGTACTCCCTCCATTCAATTCCACTTTACAAGTTTCTTTTATCACGTTTGCCAACGCAACTTTTACACGATAAATATCATTAGCTGCGTATTTGTAAAAATTATAAAAGTTGGATATTTTTAATGTATTCACGAATCAAATAAGATAGCATATGAATATATTTTCACTTATGTATCGAGAGAAAATTGAAGTTGAATGTCCGCTTGTAAATAGTGCGCAAAATAGAAAGTTGTAAATTGGAGTTGAATGGAGAAAGTATTTCAGTAGCTTCGTTCCTGTAGGTCACAGGTTATGGAGGAGGCGACACGTTAAGGAAAGCCGGCCTATCAAACCTTGTTTAACGTACTTGAATATATTAAAGAATCACGTGGAGTTTGCTTTGTTACACGTCCGCATCGCAAATAATTCAATCTAAAAGGACGATCACATGGAGTTTGCTTTGTTACACGTCCGCATCACAAATAATTCAATCTAAAAGGACGATAACATAAAGGTAGATACGGACCATTTGTGTGATCACGATGGGCCTTTCCTTAATTTAATTTCTAGCGATTCGTTTCGGTAGGTCCTAGTGAATCTGTTTTACATAAAAATGGTCCATATTTACGATCAATTGATCTCCCTTGTGACGGGTTACCATTTGTGACGGATATTTTGTGAGATAAAATGGTAACAAAATGGGTTAGTGGAGAAAGGGGACCACATGAATAGTGTTGCAGAGAGAGAAAAAGTGGGTACTTTGTGAGGTAAAATGGTATCCGTCACTCAAGAGTGACGGATATGTGCCGTCACAAACAAGAATTTGTGATTTACGATATATATTAATTTATGTTGCTCTATAATTTTTAATAGAGTTTTTTTATCAAAAACTACCTAATATTTACTTCATTTTCATAAATACTACCTAAAATTTTTAATTTTGCGAGAAACTACCTGCATTTTCTTGACATTTGCCGGACACTACCAAATTGAAAAAACCGATCAAATTAGACAAAATTCTAACTCGAAAACATTATTTTTGGCATTGAATATACATTATTTACTATACTTAACCACTGCCAACTGTTTTGATTAGCTACTAACACATTTATTTCAATTTTTTTTTACTACAATTTTGACTAGTTTGGCCGAGATTGTCGCTAATTTGGACAAAATTATGATTAATTCGATTGGCATTTTGACATATTTGTCGGAATTTTAGTTAATTTGGAAAAAGAATTGTCGAATTTGCTCATTAATTTCAATTTGGTAGTTTTTGACAAAAGTAAAATAATATTAGGTAGTTTCTCGCAAAATTAAAAAATTTAGGTAGTATTTATGAAAATAAGGTAAATATTAGGTAGTTTTTGACAAAAACTCTTTTTAATACTCGCTCCATTCTATATTATATGGCGTTTTTGTTTTTAGAGATCTATTAGGATATTAGGCCCATTAGGGTTTAGTAGTGACGGCTACGTCACGATGGCTGTCTCTAGGGTTTTAGTAATGCGTAGGATTTCTTATAAAGTATTATAAATACCGATCATTCCCCTTATATCAACAATACAAATCAATAATACAATTCTCCCTTATGCAATCTCTCGTCTAATTATTCAACATGGTATCAAAGCCTCTTTCTTGAGGACTCTCGAAAACCGCTTCCGCATTCTTGCCGGTGAGCGAAAAGTTATGGTGCTCACCGGCGGGATATTACAACAATTTGTTTTAAAAAAAAATCTCCTTATGGTGTACGACACTTCTTCTTCTTCTTCTCACCTTGATTTTAGCTAATTAGATATCATGAGAGTTTACCCTAATCAATGGCATCGAAAGATTCCTCAAAAAAAAAAAGGAAGAAAAAAAAATCCTCTTCTCTTTTACATCCGATTAAAATTATTCAACGCCGTCTATGGTGGTACTTGATTTATTTGGAGTCCGAAAAAATTAACGTTCTCCAGATCTTGAAATTGACGGATAGTTTTTGAAAATGTCAATAAAAGTCGTTGATCAACAAATCCGACCCAGTACCCATATAGACTTGAGTATTTGACATGTATGTAATCTGAATAGATCAAGTACAAAAATAATTGAACTCAGAGGATTATTTGGATGTGTAAAAAATCTTTTAAGTCCGATCGTCTTTTAGTTCACCCATGAACCATATTCGATTTGTATAATAAGGACACTATTATGGAAACAAAAATAATTGAACTCGGGGATTATTTGGATGTGTAAAAAACTGTTTAAGTTCGATCGTCTTTTAGTTCACCCATGAATCATATTCGATTTGTATAATAAGGACACTATTATGGAAATAAAAATAATTGAACTCGTCTAAAACTGTGGACGGATAGTGTCCCTCTAACAAAATAGAATGGATAGTGCAAGTGAGTAGGAAATAAATGGATACCTCCACTTGCCCTCCCACTTATATTTTGTAAGAGGGTCACTATCCGTCTACAGTTTTAACGGATAGTATTCGTCTACAATAGGACCGATTGAAAACCATGTGATGTTCAAGTAAAATCAGGCCACGGGACCATGAACGCATTGTTGTCGACCATAAGGATACTGACATACTGTACATCGTACAATAAGTCTCAAAATTTGAAGGTGACCAATCACAAGTTCACAATTATTAGAGGGGTTTCAAATTTCCACCCAAATAACGAGAATATTCCGTACAATTCATCCTACTCCCTCTAATTGCAAAATGGATCCTTTCCATTTCCTCTCCATTTCCTCTCTTAAATTCATTTAATAATATTTTTTCCACCGAACCTCATTATCCTTTAGTTTTACCCATTAATTTTGAACCGTTCGATGATACCAGAATACGATCTGGACCACCGAAAGGAAATAGCCTCTCCATTTCTTTTTAGGAAATGGAGAGAAACCCTCCTCCTCTAATTGTGGGTTGGAGGTTGGTAGATAAGCCACCATGGTCAGTGCTTTAGTCTATGTATTATTAGAAGGAAAATGATAAATACAACTCATTGAATTATATTTAAACATTTAATACCTTTTTATATTTGATATTAATTTAGAAATTAGAGAGTAAATTACACATAAACCAATGCAATTAATGCATATATTAACTATTTATTTCTTCTTTTAGTTGCTTAAATACAACCCACTGGGTTGTAAATACAACCCACTGGGTTGTATTTATCATAACCCTTATTACAATTAGTCTCACTTTAGGCGGGTATATTCGTTTAAAGTATGGACGGGTAAAAAATGTTATCACTTACATAAGAAGACAAAGTGATAATATCCCACTTGTTGTTTGTCATATTATAAAAGTGGTGTGATATTTGACCTATCTACAACTTTAGACGGATAATGTCCGTCTAAAGTGAGAATTTCTGGTATTATATTATTATTATAGTTTGAAACTTTTTAAGTTAGATGTCTTTTAGACCACTCGTGAATCATATTCGATTTGAATAATAAAGACACTATTATGAAAACAAAAATAATTGCTCTCGAAGATTATTTGGATGTACTCCGTATAAAAAACCATGTGATGTTCCGATAAAAATAAGAATAGTAAAGGTGACTACTCAGGCTACGGGACCATGAACGCATTGTTTTCGACCATAAGGATAATCACAAATTCACAATTATTAGAGGGGCTTTCAAATTTCCACCCAAATAAAGAGAATACTCCGTACAATACATCCTACTCCCAATAATTGTGGGTTAGTAGATAAGTCATGTTATAATATTTTGTGTAAATATAAAATGAGTATAAGAATAACTTGTTAATGTTATAGGCTAAATAATCATAACTTGATATATGCAAAGAGAAATGTATACAGGGTCTATATTTTACGTGTCTGGGAATGGTATTTAAAGTCAGTATTATCGGGTGACGCTATCTCATTCTCTTTTCAAAATAAGTTAAAATATATTCATGTGGGATCTTATTTGATTCGTCTTTGTTCCGGGTATAATTCCAGAGCAAGTATCGTTACCACCCGTGGCTTGTAGAATAATGTCTTGGGTTAGACCCTCCGTGCTTCTATCGTCTCCCTCGGCCTCCCCTGCAACAATGAACGAACTGAGGGCTTGGCTTTGTGCCAAGCGTACCCACTCCGACGCCCAAGTCAGTGAACTTAGAGGTATAAGTTGTATGCTAATTGGCTAGGAATGTATTGTAGAGAGATAAGAGAGATGTTTAATGAATAGTGTATTTAGGTTTAGTTGTGAGATCCTTTCCTCAAAGAAGGTTGAGGAGTATTTATAGGCTTTCACCTTTTGTCACGTAGTGGCCAAGTGGCCAAGTGGCTTATCAGGTGGAAAGACCGTTCTACCCTCGGCCGATGAACCTATGGCGGTAAAAGAGAGGGTCTTGGATATGAGTACGGGTATGTGTCCCTGGCCGTTGTTGCCTGGCCGAGACCCAAGAGACAGCCGATGGGATGCATCGGCTAGACAGATCTAAGTCGTTGACTTCTTTGTGGATATCTTTGACCTTCTTTCGATGTGTTGACTTTGTCGGATCGCGAATATCTTGCCCCATCAGTCTTTAAAAATATATTAAAAATATCCAACTTTCATAATTTTTGCTAATACGTAGCTAAAAATATCCATCTTATTTGAGTGCCAGGAATGTCTTTGTAAGCTTTGTGCACGCGGGAAGCGGGTTGAACGTCGTGATGCGTCCAGCCACAGATGCTTATGCTTATAATTTGTGTGTGGAGCATGGCGCGCCAACTGAGTTTACCTACATTGATTACGCTCCCTTACGTAGGATCAGGCTTCCAAGATACGTAATATTCCGAGGTGACAATGACAGGTATTTAGGCGTTACGAAATCTACCGAAACTGCAGGGTACCCACAATTTTCGTATGATCATTACTCGACGAGCCTAGACGTGGCGTTCGAGGTCTTCTACAATAAAAGTGGCGACAACGTAAGAGTCAAGTCCATGACATTTAACGTATTGAGAGATTACACCACGCTTGGCCAGGGCCCAAGTCATCCCAGGTTTCGACTGTAATGCACTTATCAAACTCAGAATTACGTGAAGTTGAGACTACTGTAACTGTTCACTATAAGGGGCTGATTATAATTAGTAATAGTTTTCCGATAATCAAGGGGTATTGGAAAGACACCGTGTTTAATGGCGTGATTCCCAATGTTGGTTCAACTGGGGAAATAGAGTTCCCCGATGCGGCCACAAATGTTACTACTAGTTGGAATCGGAGAACTGATTACCTTCCGATTATTGCGAAAGAGGCCTTGTCACTCAAAATACCACCCATGACAAGACTCACGGCAATGTTGTCTGTTAGCACGGCCATTTATGAGGTACCCTTCTCGTACCAACAAATCGACGAGTTGCCATATGGTGGTACTCAAACTCAACATCTCCATGATGGTGTTTTTAAGATAGAATCCGAGTATGGTGTCGAGCTCAGCTATAGCGACATCCGACCTTTAACATTAGAGGTACACTATTTCATCCTATAAACTCTACTTTTTCAACTAAATTTACAATTTTCTCTTCTTTGAATGATGGCCATATATTATGTGCAGGTACTTGACGACGACGACGACAATATTTACACGGATTTCCGAGCCTTGGATCTTGAGGTTGTAATTTGTTTCATCATCATCATCATCTCTACTACTCCCTCCCATCCACACCAATGGTAACATTGACCTACTTTTCTCTTCACAAAAAGTGGGTCTATGTTGCCATTGGTGTGGATCGGAGGGAGTATATCTTTAATGAACCAAACATATATTTTTGAAATGGATCGGTATTAATATATTGAGCTTAGCGAGCTATATATATGCAGGGACTCAATCTACAAGACGATGGCATCGAAGCAAAAGCATCTGATGAGGTTAACCAAGAATAATAATTAGTTTTTTTCGTCAATTTAGAAGTAAAAGACTTAGCTCGAGAAACGAAAACCAAACGTATATTTTTGAAATGGATCGGTATTATATTGTTGACCTTAGCAAACAATGCAGGGACTCAATCTACAAGACGATGGCATCAAAGTCGAAGCACAAGCATCTGATGAGGTTAACCAAGAATAATAAGAAGAATAATTAATTTTTTCGTCAATTTAGAACTAAAAGACTTAGTTCGAGAAACGAAAACTAAACATATATTTTTGAAATAGATCGGTATTAATATATTGACCTTAGCGAACTATGCAGGGGCTCAATGTACAAGACGATGGCATCGAACCAAAAGCATCGGATGAGGTTAACCAAGAATTGTAAGAAGAGATATGGATGTATACGTAATACGTCCATGATCATGTTATTATAACTCTCTTTAAACCTCCTTTGAGTTCGTTTTGTAAAAAGAGAGGTGATCGAAACAGGGGATCGGAGCTTGTCTTCATTATTGTTTGTTTTAATTTGCTATATTATTGAAGTTGAAGTCTCATTATTTCACTTTAAAATTTATTAGAAATAGAGAGGGGGAGAGAATTCATAAATCGTTTGTATTATTCAGTTATTATGTTTCTAACGATTACAATAACACGTTTATATAATACTCCCTCCGTCCCGGTCAATTGTTGTCCTTTCGTTTTGGCACAAAGACCAAGGAATGAGGAAAAGGCCAATAACTAAATGACAAGTGGAACAAATTGAATGAAAATGATCAAATTATTCATCAAGTTGATTCTTAAAATAGAAAGGACAACAAATGACTGAGACACCCAAAAATGGAAAAGTACAACAAATGACCGGGACAGAGGGAGTACTAGTTAGGATATTCTAATTTTGGTAAGACAATATTTCTTATACCAAATAATAATATACTCCTATTATTCTATATGGTATATTCACATATACCATATTCCCTAATTAATTGATGTTGATATCTCGACATATACTATATTTCCTATCATTCCCCCTCAAACTCATGGTAATTTGTTAAAATTTCCATGAGTTTGCACAAAATAAATGAAAAAATCTCCATCTTCAACTTGGTAAGATAAACGAGCATAAGACTCGCTAGAAATTTTTTCGAACAAGAACGTTAAGTTTTTCGGACTTGTCGAATATCAAATAATTTGTTAGGAACACTAATCGAACCTAAACAAATTTCAGTAAAACGGAAAATTATCCGTCAATTTCAATATTTGGAGAACGCCAAGTTTTTCGAACGCCAAATACATTTGGATCACCATCATGGTGATTATAAGTGCGTAACTCGTCAGTCAGTTTTATACCACTTTAAACGAATTTGAAATTTTTTAATTAAAATTCAAAAGAAGTTATTTTTGGAATCTTTCGATGCCATTGATCAGGGTACTCTGATGATAACCAGTTGGCTAAAATCAAGATGAGGGGAAGACACCGGGTGTCATACACAATTAGGGGATTTTTTGTTTTTTTTTTTTAAAAAAAAACTAAACGAATTGTTTGAAAATCCTGCCGGTGAGCGCCATAAGTTTTCGCTCACCGGCAAGAATGCGGAAGCGATTTTCTAGAGTCCTCAAGAAAGAGGCTCTAATACCATATTAGAAATAGAGAAGGGGAGAGAATTCATAAATCGTTTGTATTATTCAGTTATTATGTTTCTAACGATTACAATAACACGTTTATATAATACTAGCTAGGATATTCTAATTTTTGTAAGACAATATTTCTTATACCAAATAATAATATATTATTCTATATGGTATATTCACATATACCATATTCCCTAATTAATTGATGTCGATATCTCGACATATACTATACTTCGTATTTCCTATCAAAATTAGATCCTATCGTAACCAAAAGCTTAAGCTAATGCTTGAAGTCGCTGATGGTTGAAGTCTCATGATCGATTTTATATTCTAACACCAACCCAAATTAATTAATACCTATTTTAACTAAAAGCTTAATTAATACCCTCGTCTCGTAAAATGGGTCAAAATAAGCGCAAATACAAGTTCCGCAACATTCGTCATCATTCCTGCAAATGTCATACCTATTGCCGCAGCTAAGGGGGTGGATGTAGGCATCATCGACCATTATGTTTGTGAGGGGATTAAATTGGCGAACTGCAGTAACGGGTTCGAGTTGCACAAACAAATCAAATATACTTATCCTGCAAAAGTATCGGGCCATAGCTCTTACTTTTATCTCTGCTTCTTCCGAACTCGTCCGTACCTTAGTTACAATCGATAACGTTTTACTTAGTTCAGATAACTTGTCATCCAAAAACAATTACGTAAATTGTTACAGGAATGACACGTCTTGGGAGGGACCAAAAATTACAATAATGTAGTGGGGAGATAGGGACCAAAAACAACAACAATGTTTCTATGCACAGAGCGTGGACTGGACCATATAACATGTGACTCCCTACGGGCTACGGTCTTAGTTATCTCATGTCCCTCTCCGTCTTCCCTACAAATAATGCAACCTTAGTTTGAAGAATAATTAATCTACAAGACGATGGCATCGAAGTCGATGGCATCAAAGTCGAAGCAAAAGCATCTGATGAGGTTAACCAAGAATAATAAGAAGAATAATTAATTTTTTTCGTCAATTTAGTAGTAAAAGACTTAATTCAAGAAACGTATATTTTTGAAATGGATCGGTATTATATTGACGACCTTAGCGAACTATGTAGGGACTCAATGTACAAGACGATGGCATCGATGCTTGATGAGGTTAACCAAGAATTGTAAGAAGAGATATGCATGTATACGTAATATGTAATAGTACCCATCCCTCACAACGTACCCCTCCCTTAACAACGTACCGCCATTATGTAATAGTACCCCTCCCTTACAACGTACATATTACCATCACCCCAGAGTACAAACTCCCTCAACAACGTACATCTACTGTCACACATCTTTTAACAATAACCACATTCACAATCAAAGATAATAATTAATTCAACTCATCACAATTATTTATATCAACCAACACAATGCAATATAATTCTCCCTTCCAACAATTACGATAATATCAACCAACACATTACAATATAATTCTCCCTTTCAACAATTACGATAATATCAATCAACACAATAGACATATGATCAATTCCACATGAACATAAACCATCCATTATACCAAACATTATCGAATAAGAGTTGAGTAGGATTTATCCCTACCTGTCAAGCAATTCCAATTAAGCAGCTCAAGCGATCCAAATAATTAAAGCAATCCGAACCCGACTAGTTTATCTCATACCGGCATACTAGAATGTACTCTGATTCTTCTCAATATTTGTGTGGCTGCTTTATCTCAATAGAGGAATCGTCGGTATGATTTACGGATGCTTTTGTTCCGAGACCCAGAAATCCCGAAAACCGTATATTATACAATTAAAATTGAGCCGTTTGGAAGTTCGTAACGGGTCATGTTTCTTTTTCCCCATTTTTTCTAACACATGTAAGGGGTCGTTTCATGAGTTACCGTATTCGTTTTTCAGCCCTAAATAAGAAGTATTTATCTATTTTTAATGAGTACCCGATTTTAATCCAAGACTCGTTTATCGTGTACCGGAATACTTAAATATCCTCTGTTTCTTCACAAAATTTGTGTAGCTTCTTTATCTGACCTGAGAAACCGTCCGTATGATTTACGGATGTTTTTGTTCCGAGATCCTGAAATCCCGAAAATCGTTGATGCGTGCCTTTTATATGCATTAATTCCATCTTTTTGTACGCATTTCTATGCACATTAAATGCTCTTTATAGCTATTTTCGTGTCAAGTTCTGCACATTTGCTACTTCGGTGTATTCGTATTGGTTTTGCAGGAAATGACACTTTGTTGCGTTTTTTGAGTCGATTCTCGAGCACATGAAGATTTGGAAGAGCTATAGATCAGACTTTCTACTGCTAAGGAAGCTTATTGAACATTTGAAGAGGTTAAAGGTTGAATCAGACCCTTCCTTGGTAATTGGTGTTAGTTTGGAGTGATATATGAGCTTCACATTACTACTGCCTACTTTAAAAAGCCATAACTCGAGTTATACAACTGGTAATAATATGATTCCAATTGGAGATGAAAGCTTATCTTGTTAGCTTTCCAACGCCACCAAAAACGCTCTGTTTGTCCAAGTAACGAAGATATGGTGGCCGTTTGAAGTTCAGTGCGCATTGCAGGAACTGCGCGACAACAGAAAAGTCGATCGACTGTTCTGCTTAGTCGATCGACTTATTTCCAGTTTAGTCGAGATCTGCTTTATAATTTCGGCTCATTACTCCTCTTTTTATTTAAGAAGGACTTAGCAAATATTATTATGTTATCTTTCATACTGTAAAACACTCTTTTAGACGTTGCTTTGCTCTTGGAATTTCGAATCTGAGAAACTTGTAATCTTTCTTCCATTATTTTGGTAATTTAATTAACCTTCGTTCTTCAGTTATTGCTTTCTCGTGTTTCTTTTGTTTTTCCTTGTCTTGCTTTATTTGTATGCTTTATTATTCTCATACTTTCATCATGTTTAATTTAGTTATCATTATTATTGTTAATTTCATTAATTCGATCATGAGTAGCTAATTTCTTCATGCTAGGATTTAGAGGATCCATGGTTGCATGACGGTATTTAATTAGGATATTAGATCTGGAATAATTGTATGTCTGAATTGTTAATCGTAGCAATTAATTCTTATTTAAATAGTTGAATGCATGCGGCTAGTTAATTATTTAATCTGGTAAACTCCGACCTAGATCGAGAGATTGGAAAGAGTGAGACCTCCTATGAACAATAGAACACTTTAAATAGAGCGAGAGCATATTAGAAAGTTTATAGGGTGATTAGTGGACCGAGAGGACCTTATCACTGCCTTTCAGAACGTAATTTGACTAAGTCTTTGACCTTACCTTCGACCGTTTTTAGACCATGGTGAACCGACAATCCTAGCTATTTTCCCTTATATTTTTATACTCGATTTCTACGCTTTACTCCTTTACTTTTCGCTACATTAGTTTAGTAATCAAACAAAAATCAAACCCCCAGACTTGTTACATAGACAGATTATAATTAGCGAATAGAACAAACTGTCTCCCTGTGGATACGATCCCGACTTCCTCTACTGCATTAGTTTAGGCCAGTTGGTTTATCTTTGATAGGTGTGCGATTTAGTCTGTCAATCGTGATTAGACACTTAAATTTGAGTCGTTTGGGAGCTTGTACCGATTCTTGTTTCTTTTTCTCTATGTTTGATTTTCAGCCTAAAAAAGAAGTATTCATCTGTTTTTAATGAATTCCCGATTTTCGTACGAGACTAATTTGTCTCATACCGGCATACTCAAATGTCCTCTCTTGCTTTTCAAAATTTAAGTGGCTGCTTTATCTGACCCGATGAACCGTCCGTATGATTTACAGATGTTTTTTTGTCCCGGGTCCCTCAAATCCCGAAAACCGTGTATATACACTTAAAATAGAGCCATTTCGAAGCTCGTACTGGGTCATGTTCTTTTCCTCCCTGTTTTTCTACCACATGTTAGGGATCGCTTCATGAGTTACTGTATTCTATTTTCTGTCCTAAATAAGAAATATTTATCTGTTTTTAAGGAGTATCCGACTTTCGTCCGAAACTAATTTATCTCATACCGGCATACTCAAATGTCTTTGGTTGCGTCTCAAAATTTGTGTGGCTGCTTTATCTGACCCAAGAAACCGTCCGTATGATTTACGGGGGTTTTGTCCCGAGACCCTGAAATCTTGGTAACTGTGTATTGTACACTTAAAATTAAGCCGTTTGAGGGCTCGTACCGGGTCATGTTTCTTTTCCTGCCCGTTTTTCTACGTGTCTGGAATCACTTCATGAGTTACTGTATTCGATTTTAAGCCCTTAATAATAAATATTAATCTATTTTTATGGAGAACTCGATTATCGTCTCAAACTCGTTTATCGCGTACCGGCACACTTAAATATCATCTGTTTCTTCTAAAAATTTGTGTAGCTGCTTTATCTTACCTGAGGAAACCGTTCTTATGATTTACGAATGTTTTTGATACAGAACTCTGAAATCCCGAAAATCGTGTATTATACACTTAAATTTGAGCTGTTTGGGAGCTCATACCGGTCACATTTCTTTTTCACCCAGTGTTTTAAGCACGTATCACGGGTCGTTTTATGTGTTACTATATTTGATTTTCATACTTAAAAAAGAAGTAATCATATGTTTTTAAGAAGTACCCTGTTTTCGTCCGAAACTAGTTTATTTCATATCAGCATACTAAAATGTCCTCTGAAATCCCGAAAATCGTATGATTTACGGATCTCGGGACCCTGAAATACCGAAAAACGTGTATGATACACTTAGAATTGAGCCGTTTGGGAGCTCGTATCAGATCATGTTTCTTTTTCCCCAGTTTTTCTACCATGGGTAAGGGGCCGCTTCATGAGTTTCCGTATTCGATTTTCAGCCCTAAATAAGAAGTATTCTTCTATTTTTAAGGAGTACCCGATCTTCGTCCAAAATTCGTTTATCGCGTACCGAAACACTTAAATATCCTCTGTTTCTTCTCTAAATTTGTGTAGCTCCTTTATCTGACCCGAGGAACCGTCCGTATGATTTACGGATGTTTTTGTTACGGAACCCTGAAATCTCGAAAATCGTGATTATACACTTAAATTTGAGCCGTTTGAGTGTTCGTACCGATTCATGTTTCTTTTTCTCACAGTTTCTCAACCACGTATAAGTAGACGTGGCAAAAGCAAACTCGGCCCGAAAAGACTGACACGAGACCCGAAATACATCACCAGAATGTGACCCAAAAACCCCGAATTGACCCGACCTGACCCGAACATGACCTGAGCTTTCTTGACCTGTAACTGACCCGACTCAAAAGTGACCCGATTCGAAACCAAAATCTCGAAAACGACCCAACAAAATATAACTCTAATTGAACCGAAAATACTTGAAATGGCTACTGTATTTCTCTTTTATTCATTGACCCGAAAGTGACCCGGCCAAAACAACTCGACCCGCTTGACCCGAAACAGACCCGACCAACAAATCCGAAACTGACACGAAACCCGAAATGACCCGTCTCGACCCGAATTAACCGGAAATCAATGAGAGCCCCGAACTGACCCGGCCCAAACCAGACCCGATGACCCGCTTTGCCAGGTCTACGTATCAGGGGTCGCTTCATGAGTTACCGTATTCGATTTTCAGCCCTAAAGAAGAAGTGTTCATCTGGTTTTTAAGGAGTACCCGATTTTTGTTGCAGACTAGTTTATCTCATACCGGCATCTTCAAATGTCCAGTGTTGCTTCTCAAAATTTGTGTGGATGCTTTATCTGACCCGAGGAATTGTCCGTTTGATTTACAAATTTTTTTTTCTCGGGGCCATGAAATCTCGAAAACCGTGTATTATATACTTAAAATTGGGCCGTTTGGGAGCTCGAACCGGGTCTTGTTTCTTTTCCTCCCAGTTTTTCAACAACATGTCAGGGGTCGCTTCATGAGTTTCCGATATTCGATTTTCAGCCTAAAGAACAAATATTTATCTGTTTTTAAGGAGTACCCATTTTTCGTCCGAGACTAGTTTATATCATACCGGCATACTCAACTGTCCTCTGTTGTTTCTTAAAATTTGTGTGACTTCTTTATCTGACCCGAGGAACCGTCAGTATGATTTATGGATGCTTTTGTCCCGGGATCCTGAAATCCCTAAAACTGTGTATTATACACTTAAAATTGTGTCGTTTGGGAGCTCGTACCGAGTCATGTTTCTTTTTCCCTAGTTTATCTACCATAGGTAGACCTGGCAAAAGCAACCCGACCGGAAAAAGCTGACCCGAAACCCGAAGTGACCCGAAAACCCGAATTGACCCGACCCGAACATGACCCGAGCTTTCTTGACACGTATTGGCCCGATCCGAAACCACCAAACCCGAAAATGACCCGACAAAATATAATTCTAATTGAACCGGAAAGACTTGAAATGAATATTTCTCTTTATACATTGACCCGAAAATGACCCGACCCGAAACAACCCGACCCGCTTGACCCGAAACAGACCCGACAACAAACCCAAAACAGACCCGAAACTCGAAAAGACCCGTCCCGACCCGAATTAACCTGAACTCAACGAGAGACCCGAATTGACCCGACCCGAATTGGCCCGACCCGAGCCCGACCCGTTGACCCATTTTGCCAGGTATATAGGTAAGGGGTCGCTTCATGAGTTATCGACTTATCGTATTCGATTTTCAGCCCTAAATAAGAAATATTCATCTATTTTTAAGGAGTACTTGATTTTCGTCCAAGACTCGTTTATCGCGTACCGTCACACTTAAATATCCTCTGTTTCTTTTCAAAATTTGTGTAGCTGCTTTATCTGACCCGAGGAACCGTTCTTATGATTTACAGATGTTTTGTTCCGGGACCCTGAAATCTCAAAAATCGTGTATTATACCCTGAAATCCCGATATTTGTTTCGCTAAATATAACCAAATCTCCAATGGTGCAGCGGTAGGTTCATCACTATTTACTCTATAGGTCCTGGGTTCGACTCTTGTAAGTGTCTTTCTTTTCACTTTTTCATAAATGTCTGCCTTTATTACTCTTTTTTGCGATTTATTTAATGCATTCGTTTAATTCAATTTTACACTTTGTTACGTAATTATAATTGTGAGTAGTGAATTGCAAATACCTATTGTATTAAATTCACAATTTTTTTATTTAATTTAGGGAAGTGCTAGGGCGACACCGGGTGCCCTAATAAAATAATAGAAAAAAATTAAAAAGTAAAAAGTAATTTTTGATTTTGCGCCAATATCGTAGGGATAAAATCGTAATTCTCAATCTATTATATCAATAAAATAAAATATAAATTATAATAATTAAAACTAAATTATATATCTTATATTATACAAAATACATATCATAACAAACACATTTTTGTCTTCATCATCAAATCATAGTTTACCAATTAACAAAAAAAAAAAAAAAGAATTCTAGTATCAAACATGAAACGACAAATACATTATGAAAATTTACTCAAATAGTTTCGTAAGTGTTAAGGTATGTTTAATTGTACGAACGAAGGATGAAATATAATTTATTATAATTAACAAAATAAAATTTATTAAAATGCATCTTACCCACTTCTCACTGGGAACTCACGTAAAACTCAAATGTCGCTGTAAGTCTGTAACAAGGTAATTAAAGACTAAAAAAATAAGGTAATTAAAGATTTAAAGGCTACCCTAGAAATCATTACTCATAATCCAGTAATCCACGACTACTTAAAAGGATCAATAATGTACATGTAATGCTCCACCAATTTCTCACCCGAAAATCGCACAGAATCTTTTAACATAATTTTTTAAAATTTATTATTATCACTATTGTTAAATTAGTTAATTAAAGCTAAGTTCCTAATTTACCCTTTAGTATTAATTAGTTCGAAATTCGAATTTTGATAGAGGGAAAGCAAATTACCTAAGTAAATTACAATAATACCCCGGGTGTTACTCAAATTGAGTAACACCCGGTGTCGCCATCTCATTTTCCTTTAATTTATATCTCCTCGGATTTTTTGGATCTAAATTTATTTTAATATAATATGTTACTTTAGCTTCACTAGTTTTTTTGGTATAAATTTTAGTTTCCGTCGTCCAAATCATTGTTAATTTTTTTTTTGCATCCCCTATGTCCAGACCCTAGATACGCCACTGCGCACACTTCATCCTTATCTTTGCAGGTATTAAGGGGTGCTATGTAGGCATCATTAGGCATTATGTTTGATAGGGAGTAAATTGACGAACAGCAGTAACGGGTTCGAGTGTGGTGACTATCATCACAATAGCCAACACCACTGCGCACACTTGTTTGTGTGTGTTGTTGTATATGCCAAGTTTAATTAGGACTCTTTTTATTGGCAAGCATGGTGCACGAATGCAATGCAACCAGCTGGCCGGCAGTCAAATTATTTATACGACAAGTGTTCGACACTTCAAGCTAATTCTATCTACTTCATACTTAAGCATAGAAACATGCCAAATTTTTGTTTTAGACAGTCATTTTAATCTGAAATAATGAGACGGATTTTTGTGATCATTTTATTATTAATATTCCACTGGTTTGCTTATACATAAGTTATAAACGTGTTTTTTTTTTCGAAAAGTAGTTTTGTTTTATTTAGATGAAATACAACAAAAAAAACATAAGTAAAATACTTCACAAATCCAAAGAAAGAAAATTTACAACAGTAAATCAAAAGCAACAATCTAAGGGACCTAAACTGCCAAGGTCCCATTATTTCTTCAAATCTTGCCTTCATACTTAGCTGACATCCTCTTCCATATTCATTTGTAAACTTGACCGGAAGCTGAAAGGCTTCCTGTTTCGAAAGGCATGACACGAAAGCACGAAACAAACACGATTTAATCATACGTTTACACATAACGAGACTTTAACACTTGTAAACTAATACGAGCAAGTGACATCATTTATTTAATTATTTTGATTGCATGATGAGACAAAAAATGAGATGGCGCCACTAGGTTATACAGTGATGACAGAGCATTTTAATTTTACGAAGTACTTACCAACAACCTTTCTCCGACTTTAACAAGTTATAGGTGTCGGTATGGTGTCCATCAATTTTTCTTCAAGTATATCTTTTCCCTGCATTATGAAAGTGTTATTCATAGAAAATCTTCTATAACAATAAAGCCTCGATTTCAAAATGTTTCAAGAAATCGAGGCTTAATTACCTTGAATAAGTATCGGGCAGGGTACGTGTGGCAACAGGTTCATCAAAAATAACGGTAGTGGGTTGATCGGGATCATAGACTTGGACATGGAACTCGTAACCATTCATTCCCTTAAACAAACCATCTTGAAGGTTAGTCCTAACGATATCACCATTAGCCTGAACATCAGTTTGTACATACGTAAACGGAACATCACATTTGGCTTCAAGTGCCAAAACTCGTGCTCGCCTTTTTTGGCCAGGAGGTACAAGTACCTTACAACTAAATTCATAGCTCTCGCTTTTGTCTTCTGTTTTACCGAACCCTGTCTCAACGTCGATTCCAGCTGAGACTTCTATAGATTGCGAACCTTTAGCTATGAGAGGAACCGAAGCTTCAACTGTGGTTGTGGAGGTCAAATTGGTAGACACAGTTGTGGTGACATTGAATGAGAAACTCAAAGATTCGGTATATGTAATGGTTAGGGTCGTTTCTAACTCCCCTTCTTTCGCAGCGTTGAAGGCTACCTGTGAAAGCCACGAGCGAGGCCGCTCTCCAAACACCCTAGCGTCATCAAGCCTGTACTCCACCTCGATCCTCCTGTCGACAAAGTCAAAACAACCTCAATAAGGCAAATTCTCATTTAAGACGGAGATATCCGTCTTATGCTTACAGTTAGTCTCCCTTAACACGGATGTATCCGTCTTAACATTAAAACGGGTCAAGTATTATTCCACTTGTGCATGCAAATTTGTTGCTTTTCCCTATGCATTTTGTTTTTGTCTTATTCATATTATTTGACCCGTCTTAAACTTAAAAGACATATATTGGCGAGCCAGGATTTTAAGGCAGCGGGGGCGAAAGGAAATATTATAAGGGGGTCTCGAAAAAATTCGAAAGTTTTAACCAAAAATTTTGAGATTTTCAAACTTCAGCGGGGCAACCGCCCCCGTTAGCTCCCCTCGCTCCACCACTATAATAATAAACTCGTCTTAAATAAGAATATTTGTTACGGTTAAGACAGGACAAGTATGTCCGTGTGGGATGAATAAGACAAAAACAGAGAAAATATTTATCTTATACGGTCAATACGGAGTATGTTATATTAAGACGATAGCTCCGTCTTAAGGAAGACTAACTGTATTAAACTATTAATAATCCTATGGTACGGTACCTGTCGACAATGGGCTCCTCCACAGAAAGCCCGGCTTCCCGAACTCCACTATCGACCTCGGCCTTAAGCTGATCGCTAGTAGCAGGCATCCTTTGGCAAAATCTATTGTTACCTCGGTTAATGAGCGCAATGGTGTTGTCACCAAGACGAGCAATCTGAAACGCAGTATTGGTATCGGTGCTGAACGAGTTAGCCAGAATCCAGCCGTTACCGTCTCGCCTCCAAAACTGGCCATTCTGAACAGACCTGAAACGCACGTCCCCATTGTTGAGTGGAAACGTCTCGAACCACGCATCTTTTCTGTGTCGGTCATCCCCAGCGAACGACATTTGGTCACTTTGTATCAAATACTTATCGTTGTCGCCCTTGAACACGACGATTTTGGGAAGTTTGATAATTCGTTCAACGTCGATTGGGGTGCATGTAACACTGCTAATGCCAGAGGTACTTATGGTTAGATAGAAGCCATTAGCTAAGTTATTTGAGCTAACGATGGCCACAGTTCGTCCTGAATTGACGTGGGTCCACGACATTGAACCATTGGCCCCGATATTCAATCGGAATAGAGTACAGTCTCGACGATTTGTTTCCTCCACCGGTTCGGTAGCTGTTGCGGTTATCCAGTCACTGTTCGCTTGCCTGACAAGAAAATATTTACAGCTTCTCGTCAATCATTTTGTTTTACTCCGTAGTAAGTTTCAAATTGCACACCTAAGTCTTCCATAAGACGGGTTTTTCCGTCTGAAATTAAGACGGGGAAAATGTGACTCGTTTACAATAAAATGCGATCATTTTTTTTGATAAAAACTAAAAAGTTAGTAGAACAATTTTGGAATAAAATGTGAACAATTTTAGTTGTAACTCAGGCGGCAATATCTCCTTAAACTAGACAAATCTCTAAATTTTTCCGCCTAAATTAATTTGGCTATAATTAAGCTTTTATTATATCATATTTATAATTGGGCTTTCATTATATTATATCTACAACTAAATTGTACTAAACTTTCTCTTTCCACTAATTAATACAATTATGACTTTCGTATTTTCTTTAATATTTCTATCTAAAAAACCGCGCATTCGTGTGTGATCTATACTAGTTTTATCATTGAATGATGACTTTTTATTTGAAAATGACTATATTTTATCTGTCTTAATTTCAGACGGAAAAAGTATTCAGACGGAAAAAGTCTGTCTGAAATGAGAACTTGCCAAATTAGTACTCCGTATGTCATTATATCATTTTAAACCAGGCCTTTTAATTTGGGAATTTACAAACTGAGTAATAATTATATGCTGGTAATGTTATTGTTTCATCCAATTGTGTAACTTCAGCTGTGTAAATATGGTGATGGATTATATCGTGTAGGACGTGTTAAAATTTGACCCGACTTGTAAACCTGACCCGACCTGTTTTTTCCATGGTCTATGCCCGTATATTATAGTTAAATAATTATTAAAAAAATTGTAATCCATTGTCAATATTCATAGTTGATTCTTCATTCGACCTTGATTGGTCTTTGTAAAGAAATTAAATGTAAATAACTAGCTAGTAATTTTAGGATAAAATTTCATTAAACTCGTCTCTTATTATTGGACGTAAATTAGACTCGTACGAGGCAGTCATATGTCTAACAAGTTAATGGTTAGTAGGCATCGTTTTCTTGCGTATTTCCTTGGCACAACCTCATACACTACTTTACACATTAATAAAATAGAGAAAGATAATAGAAAATACGGAGTAATTAATTATAATAAAAAAAAGTACCTAACCAAGTACTTGTTATTGTGGAGGCAGCGGAAGTGAACTCCACGGCCAAAGCCCTCTCGAGCCTCCTCGTAACCAAACTTGGCCGTGGGGCTATACACTTCTCGTTCATCATATTTCAAGTAACCCGAGGTTATGAGAGTCAAATTTCTAATTGGACCAGTGTAATTCAGTGAAAATGCTGTTATTTCATACAATGACATTTTTTTTAAACTTCTCTCTTTAAATATATGTATAACTTTATTTTTTGTGTTCCTTTGAGGCAACACTACTATCAGCTATTTATAAGTCTCAAAACTCTTTGATATCCACACAATATTGTATCCCTTCATCTTAGCCTAGTACCAAATACAAATCCTTCCTTCTTTTACCAAATCTACTTATTATCAGCGATTAATTTTTTTTTTTTTTATGAAGCGGTATTACAATCTTATCTTTATAAATACAGAAACATTTAAAGCATCCATATTCACCCACGTCATCAAATGCAGTTTTTTTCTTTTTTTTTTTTATAAATAGTTAATGTGGGACCCGCATCAAAGAATCTTGAATTAATTTCTCGAAAACTATGTAGAATCATAGGTTATACAATCACATACAAACTATGTAGAATCATAGTTTATCTTATGATCTTAATTTATAGGAATTATATAAAACTATAGATTATACAATCACATACAAACTATGTAGAATCATAGGTAATACAATTATATTTCCTAAAATATTACCAATATAATCAGAACAAAGTATAAAAAAAAATTATTATCGAAAATCGTTTTATTTTTGGTTGATAAAATCGGTAGAAAACATAAAAATAAAATAAAATAGCATTCCTTGGCAAAAAAAAATCGTAAAAAAAATAAAAAAATTTAGACCACGAATTTGAAAATTGTAGAAATAAACAAAATAAGATCACAAAATTTATATCGTCTTTAACTTGAATGGTAGATTTGTAAACAATAAAGTAAATGGGAGATCTGCAAATTCTTGCATAAAAAAATAACTATAATGATATTAAAATATTAATAATCGAAATATATGCAAGAAAAACATTAAATAAAAAGTGAAAAATTATTAAAATCGAAAAAGGTAAAAAAAGACTCATTTATTAGGAAAAAAAATATCAGAAAATACATTTCAAGAAGCAAAAAAAAAATGAAAAAGTACTTCAAAAACAACAATCATTAAATGTAAAAATAAATTTTTTAATAAGACTTAAAGACATCATAATTATTGAAGATTAGTGTAAAAGTAACTAAAAATATATATAAAAAAACCAAAATATCATATAAAATACTAAATGCAAAAAAAAAGAAATAAGAATTAAAAAATCAATACTCAGAAATACCAAAGCTCGGTTTTAGTTGAGATAATATACAATACTAAAATCTATAATATCCGTTTTTATCTTAAGACAAGTCAAGTATAGTTAGAATAAAACAAAAGTAGAGACTAGAGTGCATAGGGAATAACATTAGATTTGTCTTATATAGACAAGTGAGATGGTATTTAACCAATTTTAATAATTAAAAAGATGTATCCATTTTAAAGGAGACTTACTCAAAGATTATGTCTTTTTATTTGGTTCGGATAAATTTTATACTCATTAACTCGATTTGTGATGATTTTGTTTTATTTGATTGGTATTTAGCGGATACGGTGTCGACATTTGGGCTGATTTATTTACGAGGGTAGATCATTAACTCGGTTTACAAATTGAGACTTCAGTTTCGTTAATTTAATCTTTTATAAAAATAATTATAAAAAATTTAATCATACAACAATGACGTGACATTAAAATTATATACTCCCTCCGTTTCAGAATTTGCATTTGCTTAAAATACCCTTCATAAAAAATAAAAGAGACAAACAAACGATTAGAACAAATAGAAAAATA
The DNA here is from genome assembly GCF_048544455.1 of Silene latifolia. Taxonomy (NCBI): domain Eukaryota; kingdom Viridiplantae; phylum Streptophyta; class Magnoliopsida; order Caryophyllales; family Caryophyllaceae; genus Silene; species Silene latifolia. The sequence continues at coordinate 441,056 of NC_133536.1, read as the reverse complement.
GACTACGTATATTATAATTCAAATTTATTATCGAAATAAGCAACAAGGAAATCTTATTTACAAATAAATATTTGGATATTTGTTATATATTTAAACGGCTGATATTCACTATAACAAAACTCTTGAATACCTATTTATTTAGATGAACAATTGAACAATTAATCATGTGCAATTATATTTGCACAACTTTGAAACTTTAACACGATATATCGTTTTAATTCAGTGTCATTCAAATTTTAATAAAAAAAAAATTACGGCTAACTATTAAAGGATCGACAACCATATACTCAAAAACATATTTAAAAAGACAACCCGTGCATTTCGTGCACGGGATTAAAACTAGTTATTTAGGGGTTGTTTGGTTCATGGAGGAATTAATTTCATGTGGGAAGTAGAAATTCACACGAATTGAGTTTCTACATGTAATTCATGGGAAATACCCAAAACTTGTTTGGTTGCCATCAAGGAATTGACACTTCCCATGAAATAAATCCCTGTATGTTGTTTGGTTGGATAACCCAATTCCTATGAATTTTTGTTGTAAATACTATTTTACCCTTTTACTAAAATTTATTACTTCACCCTTAATTCATATATAGGACAATTTGATCCGAGGAGTTACATTCTGAAAAGCATTACTCGAAACACGTATAATAGATTCGAGATATCCAAAATGTAATACAGTAAAAATAAAAAACAGTCGAATGCTTAAAACAGGTAAAATACTTTATGATGTGGACCTGCCTACTATTCAGAGATAACTCGATACATACTCCATCTACATCACATTCTTCCTCCCATATTCCATTTTGCTCCATATTATATTCACTCAAGTTGTACGTATGGTTTGTTGTTTCCACTTTAACAATTATCAAACTTTAACAATTATAAATTGGTTAATTGATTACCAATATTCCATGATTTTTAATTTTTTTATGTACCATAGATTATAGTAGCAAAAGAAAATAATTGAGATAGCAAAAGGGAGGAGGAAAAAAAAAACCCGTTGAAGTGAAGATGAAGATTGCACAGGAGGAAAAAAAAGGACGTGTGAAGAAGATGGCGGTAAATAGAGAAAGTAGATGAAATGGGTGTGTTTTTAATAGGGGTAGAATAGTAAACATCACTAGTAAAAAACGCAGGAATTGGGAATGACCTAGGGGGCTTGGTCAGCCACTTCCCACATGATACAGGAATTAGAGTTCCTATGGAACTCTAGATTCCTCCATTTTTAAAAAAAAATGGGTAACCAAACAAGAGCCTTAAATCCTAATTCATGGGATTTTGGAATTCCTGTGTTTTTATGAGGCAACCAAACAACCCCTTATTGTAAACCATGACTAAAATCGCGGTTAGAGTCATTGTTCTTGTTCAAATGGTCGTTAAGCAAGTTATTGACTTTACTGTCTCAGTTTATTCGATACCCCCGCTTTGAAATGCACAATTCTTGAGAAAATAATAAACCTATTCCTAATTATAACTTAAATTTTCTAACGAAGATGATTAGTCCGTCACAAGAATCTTGTGCAAGGCGACTATAGCCCTTATTCTAATAAGGAAAATCCAAATTATAACCCTTATTCTAATAAATCCTAATATTATCAATATGAGAATTCGAATCCATAATTGAATAATTTGATGAAGATTGGATTAATTTTGAAACGGAGAGGAAGGGTAAGAAAGGGAAAAATTGTGGCAAAAAGTACAAAAAAGAGTAAAACTTTTACATAAAAAATAGGGAAATTCTACTGTGTACCCTTGAGTTTTTTGGTTTTCTATGTAGTACCCCTTAATTTTTTATATTCTACATTGTACCCCTAAACTTCTTATTTATTTCTCCATCATAACCTCGTTTAACTCTCCACTAACTTTATCACTATCACTTTGGCCTTTATTCTAACTCAATGATGTTGACTCACCGTCCTATATGAGAAGCATCACAAATCACTTTTACTAAGCACAAACTACCATTAAAAACATTTGTTGTGATTCATAACATGATAATGGAGATTTGATAAATTTTTAGTTAGATTCGTATACTATTTGGTGGGTTAATGAGTACTTCGGCGAACTAATAAATAAATGAGTAGGTTATTGAGTAATTGGAATGATAAATAGACGATTTAATAGGTTAATTAAGAAATTAAGTTAGCAAAGACAATAAATAAGGTTAGTTACCTTTTCAGGTAGTTTTGCCAAATAAAGCCTTAGTGGCAGAGCCAGAATTCAAGTTTGGGGGGGGAGGGGGGGGGGGGGGGGGTCCGAAAATTTCGAAAATTTCAAATAAAAATTTCAAAAAATTAATCCACCAAGGAGCGAGCGCCTCTGCTAACCCCCCTAGATCCACCACCGACCTCATCCAGGAGCTATTTATTTTCATTTAGGCTAGGGGTCATTTTTTTTAGTAAAACAAATTTCACCATATATGTGAACACACAATTTCGCTTCTATATTGTGTAGTTAGTTTCAAAGGTTGAGTTATTTTTATTAAACTAGAAATGTTGGGTTATTGTTGAAAGAATGTTATTTTCATTAAATTTTTAGAAGTATTTTAGAAGAAAATTGAGATTTTGATTGCTAGTTATACTCACTTTATTTCAAAATAATTTCCCCTTTTTCTACCCTCTTTATAGATAGCGCTACTTGAAAGAAAAAGAGTTGATTTTAGGTTAAAGTCTTAAAAGTTGATTCTTATTGGATTTAAGTAATAATCTATAATCTATTTATTCGACGTGTTTTTTTAACATGTATCCTATCTAATCGCTATAAAGTAGGGACACATGTTAAGATAGCTTAAAAACAAAAAGTTTGCCTTAAGTACTTGACTGAGAAGTGAAAAAAATGAAAACAAGGACAAAAGAGTAAAAATACTTCGAAAATGAAAGGGCGTCACCGGGTGACACCCAATTTGGTGTCACCTTCTTATATAGGGTGAGTGGGGACCTCTTTAATTAAAAATTTATGTGAGAGAGTAACACCAAATTTAGACAACACCCGATGTCGCCCTATCACTAATTCACTATCCAAAATACTTTATGGAAAAGTTTTCATATGCCAGCGGCTTCCCCACCAGGCCACCATGGTCACTGCTTTTGTTTATGTACTAGTTTTATACCCGTGCAAATTGCACGGGATTGTTATTTAGGTGGTTGTAGAAAAACGTGTTAATAGTGGTTGCTTTTTATATGAAGTATGTATCCAAAATATCTAAAATATAGCAATAATAAAGTTGTATCTATCGAGAGTATATATATTAATACAGCAATAAGTCAATAACTCCACGAAAATTCCAAAGCATAACAATAAGCTGTTACAGTGTAAAATCATAAGTAAATTGTACTATAATTTCTCGAAAACTTCTTTATAAACTACGTTATTTGTTCTAGTGGACACGCGTTTATCATTATCACAAATCAGAATCCTTAGTCCTTTTTTGCTTGTGACTCTTTTTTTTTTGAAGAGAAACCCGGAGGTTCTACTGCATTAATAATAAATCAAAGTTAACAGCATCGTTCGCGATCAAAGGTAGACCCTCCGACCACACAAACTTACCAACTACTCTAGGAACAGGATGGGCTAACGCATGAGCCACCCCATTGTTCAAACGACTAGTAAAAGACCAAACAATAGAGTTAAAAGAAGAACGTAAAGAAAAAATGTCCGCTAAAACTAAATCAAAAACACTTCTGCCAGGGCGAGATCTCTGCAAAGCTTCCACCACTTGAAGACAATCACTTTCCACGACAATATTCGCATGACCTCTTCGACGAGCCTCCTTGACTCCCTCCAAAACCGCGACAGCCTCGGCAATGCGACTATCCCACAATTGCTCCAACACCAGAGTCGCCCCCCAAATCACCCCACCTCGGCCATCCCTACACACCATTCCCAAGTTCACGCCCATTCCTTCTTGGACTCCCGCATCGACATTGATTTTCACATACCCCTCCGGAGGAGCCACCCAACCTTTCCTCGCGTTCTCCCTTCCCCGTGCTCCTGCTTCATCCCGGCTGCCCTTCTTCACATAGCCCCCTCCCTCAATTTCCTCCATAACATCCCTTACCCGCTTCACCACACCACACGGATCCACTTCCCATGACTCAAAAATAACCTTTTTGCTTGTGACTCTTGAAATAGCCACAAACTTGTAAAGGTGAATTGGTCCGATAGTAACATACCCGTGCAAATTGTTAAACTCCTTTTCATTTAGTGCACGTTTGTAGAACCCGTGTAAGTTTAAAATAATTTTATCCCATTTTTTCTCTATTATGTCCCCCACAAAATTAGTGGGAGACGGTCTCTCATGAGACCTACTGGTGCTATTATAACTTTGAATTATAAATTCATTAGCAATAAAGAGATTCATTATCATTATAGGCATAATAAAGATATCGTGATTTTTTAACTATACATTTCGCATCCAAATTATATTCCTCCATACTTATCAAATGAAAATACGAAAAATAAAATAAAATATTATCACATTGTTATAATTTACAATATATTTGGGAAATTTCTTTAGGCCAACCTTATTTAGTCTATCACATACGCGTTTATCACTATATCAAATAACATATTATCAACTATCATACCGTCAAACTATTGAACCCGTGCAAAATTACGCAGTACTACGTTATAATCAAACTTGTGTAAAGGAGTTTTATTAAAATTTCGGATTTACAATGAGCCTGTGAAAATATTACTTGTCTAGACCTATTAAAAATTGCCTTGACCCGTTTATCTTAGGCCAAGTCAAATAAATCATAACTTGCGACCTGATTAATCCCTTAATTTAGGGTCAAAATTTAAACCTGACGCAATTAGTCTGATAGGCAAAGATAAGTTTATTTTCCCTCAAAAAAAAGTGTATTTTATAGAAAGAAAATTAATTAATGATTCAATTAATAAGATGTTGAATTATGTTCTATAAGCCACATATTTTCAAAAACGTATATGTATATCTAAAATGCGAAATAGAGTACATATACTAATAATTTCGTGATTGATATTGTGGAGTATTTTTGACCTCGGTCTATGTCTTGTAAATTTTGAGCCCGTCACTCTCGAGTAATTTACGTAATATACATGGTTTGCGAGCTATCATATATACCCGTGGGTTTACCCTAGCGTCACAGGGTCCCTAGTCATCAAAAAAATTGCAAAATAATATTTAGATAGAGAGAGTATACTTTTAAAATTTTTATTTATCCAATCAAATTTTAGTTATAATAAAAAAATAATAAAATATACAGGATGGATTTTTGAACTTCTTAGGCGACAAATATGTACGGTGATGATATTAAAAATAGACTGCTTAAAAACATGTCCAATAATAAACATGGGTCATTGACCCCTTAGTTTAAATACACGACCAACCATCAAAATTAATTAAAATCCCTACTTTGCTCACATTTCCTCATTCATTCAAAGATCAATCTTCTTCTACAACCCTCAGGATTTAACTCTGACCTACAACGGAGTAAATTCCCTTCTCATTTCACTCCGTCTCACCTACGCAGCTAGACTATTTCTATTTCAAGATCATCGGAACACCAGCTAAACACTATATTTCTCAATCCCCCTTTCTTTTGATCCTTCATAAATTTTTTCCATAATTTTTCGATTTCGATAAATTTTTTATTTATAGTCTTTTATGGCTATATTATTCGAGTTCGGTAAATTTTTTATTTTTTTATCGAAATATGTCCGGTGTTACTATTTAACAAAATTTAACAATTGATTATTTCGGTAAATATTCGGATATCAACAATCAGATATATCCGTAGTTCCTCGGATCACACATCGAAAATTTTGAACTTTAAATCGGATATCTGATTCACGTAATTTCAATTCAACAATTTTTTTCACTCCTCTTTAATTATTTTCAAGTATTTTTAAATTACATTTTTAGTTATATGTTTTCCTGGTATTTTTATTTTAAAAAAAAATATTGGTTATTATAAGCAAGTTAATTTTTTTGTAATTTTTGCTCTATTATAAGCAAATTATTATTATTTTTTCGGTTATTTATGCTCTATTAAGTTGATAAACTGAATTTTTTCACTTGTTGATTTTGTTAATTTTAAATATAAATACACTACAAGAAAAACGCGGCTTCGACGACGCCATACCGACGGAAAAAAGAGGCCGTCGAAAAACACGCGTTATCGACGGATGTGTGACGGAAATTCCGTCAAGATATTTTCCCCGACGGATATCCCGTCAAGATATATTGGCGCGTTGACCAAGTCAAAGGCGCCAAAGAACCGTGACGGATATTCCGTCGAATAATGTCTTAATACTGACGGAAAATCCGTCAATGGTTTTTGCACGTTAAATTATGTTACAAATTGTAAATCACTTTAGCGTCTCGACGGATATTCCGTCAAGTGTTCCCAATCTTGTGGAAATATCCGTCACTTGGTCAATTATTAGTCGTTGGTAGTGCGTGACAGGTGTCACAAGATTGTGGTACGACGGATATTCCGTCGAATTTTAGGAATACGACGGATATTCCGTCAGAGTTATACTTTAACCGACGTGTACAAATACTTGCATTATTTTTCTGATAAAAGTGACCCGTTGACGGATTTTCCGTCGATTAAATAAGAATACTTGTGGAATTTCCGTCGGGATTTCTACTTAATCGACGGAAAATCCGTCGAGGTTTCTATTAATCAAACACGCGACGAGTTTCTCCTTCACTTTACTAAAATTCCCCCAAATCAATTAAAATCGCCTTAACCCCTTACCTCCTTAAAACCCGACACCACCACCACCCTCCTCCACTTCCGGCGCCACCACCACCACCACCAACACCACCACGCCGTCGCCATCACTATAAGGTAATTAACTTTATCTTTTTTTTTCTATTTCCTTTATCTTTTTCCTTCTCCTTCATCCTTTTCTTATTTATCTTTTTTTTTTTTTTTTTTAATAGTAGACCGCCGCCGCCTCCGCCAGCCGCCGCCGTCAGCCGCCGCCGCCCCCAGCCCGCGCCGCCAGCCGCCACTTCCTTTTTCATTTTTTTTTTGTCAAGTTAATTAGGTATTACTCCTTTTAATTAGTTTAATTAATTTAGATTATTAGTTATTGTTTTAATCCGTCGAGGTTTCTACTGACGGAATTTCCGTCAGAATTGTGAAAGGGTTGATGTTGATGCATGTTGACTTAGGATAGAAGCCAATATTGTGACGGATGTATGTTGTTAATGTATATTGTTAATTTAGATTATTAGTTATAATTTTTTTTTTTTTTAATGTATGCATGTTGAGTTAAGATAGATATTTAATTTTATTATTAAAAATTAGATTATTGTTAAATGTTAATTAGAATAAATATGAATTAGACTAGATATGTAAAATGAAAAGTAAATCATGTTAATTTTTGTTAATTGAAAAAGTAGTCATTGTTGTATGTTTTGTTTTTAATATTGTTAAAATTATTGTTCATATTGACCTAGTATCCGTTCAAAAATTACTCACTAGGAGTAATTTTTGAATAGTCCCCGTTTGGGATCGTCTTTGTACGTTTTAAGTCACTTAGGTAGTAAACATGTGCTTGTGATTTGTTAATGAGAAAAGAGTTTGGTGACAATTCCTTTAATGTTCTCTAAATGCATATGTAGAGTAATTATTTATTCTATATTGTGTATTTGGAGAACGGATGGGAATTGCTGCCGAATTTTTTTCTCATTAATAAATCACAAGTACATGTTTGCTAGTGACTTAAAACGTACATTGATGGGTTTAGGTTGGAGTGATAAGGACCCAATTCAAAGAAATACAATATTTATATTGGTTAAAATGTTAAATTATTGTTTATTATGCTTGATTTTGATTGTTGTTAGGTTATTATCTTTTTTAATGATATATATAAATGTGTAGATATATAATAACATGAAAAGATTAGAACGGCAATGGATGTATGAAAGATTAGACGAAAAAAGAAACCCAAGAAAGCATATGCAGAGGGGGTGAAAGAGTTTATTAAATTCGCGGAGGGAAGTAGTGAGTACAAGAATTTAGGTGAAATGAGGTGTCCGTGTAAGAAATGCAAAAACCTAGGTTTTAAAAGGAAAGCAGATGTTCAAATTCATCTTTGGTCGTATGGTTTCGCCGATAATTATTATGTATGGACGTATCACGGTGAGAAACTACCTAGTACAAATGCTAGTGAGAATCCTTACCGTGAGTTCGTGGAAAATGCATTGCGTGATACCGTTGACCAAATTTTGGAGGATCGACTTAATCCTGATGACCTTGACGATGAAGAAGTGCGTTATGAAACCCCGAACCCCCAAGTTTCTTCGTTCTTTAAAATGTTAGAGCAAGTTGAACAACCGGTGTTTGAGGGAAGTGATATGAGTTTGTTGCAAGCAACTGCTAGGTTGTTATCAATCAAATGTGAGAACAACATATCTCTTAGATGCGCTAATAGTTTTGTGTCGTTCGTTGGTGACATAATTCCAAAGGAAAATCAAATGGCGCGCAATTTTTATGAGATTAAAAAAGTTCTGAAGGGACTCCAACTTCCCCATGAAAAGATTGATGCATGTATCAATGGATGCATGCTTTTCTGGGAGGAAAATTCTAATCTTGAAGAATGTACAAAGTGTCGTGCATCTCGGTATAAAGGTAAAAAGAATTCAAGTGGGAGGCGAATTCCATGTAAACCAATAACTTATTTCCGCTTGCGCTAAGGTTACACCGACTATATGCAACCAAGCACATAGCAGGTGAGATGAGTTGGCACTACAAAAACTCTCGATTAAGAGAAAGGGGGACAATGGCACATCCAAGTGATGGAGAAGCGTGGAAGCATTTCGATAGAGAGCATCCAGATTTTGCAAGTGAACCCCGGAATGTTAGGCTAGGTTTGTGTACGGATGGATTTCAACCTTTTGGGCGCTTTGGGACGAAATACTCTTGTTGGCCCGTGATTGTGACTCCGTACAACTTACCTCCTTGGTTATGCATGAAGAGAAAATTTCTGTTCTTGTCATGCTAGTTCCCGGTCCTAAGAATCCGAAAACAAATTTAGATGTTTTCCTCCAACCGTTGATCAAAGAGTTGAAACAACTTTGGGAAACCGGCGTGGACACCTATGATGTCTCTAAGAAACAAAATTTTCAATTAAAGGCTGCATTAATGTGGACGATCAACGATTTTCCGGCATATGGCATGCTTTCTGGTTGGTCCACAAGTGGATATCGTGCATGTCCTTATTGTCCTGAAAATGATCATAGATCTTTTTGGCTTAAAAATAGCAAAAAGGTTTGTTGGTTTGATTGTCACCGTGAGTTCTTAACACCTGATCATCCTTTCCGCGACAATTGTAAGCATTTTCTTAAAAACAGAAAAACTGAGAATCGCATAGCCGCATCCAAACTAACGGGTGATGAAGTGTGGGAATCCGTAAAAGACTTGCCTAAAATAGTTGATGCTTTTGATAAAGAATTGAAAAGATTGAAAGATCAGAATGAAGGTTGGTGGAAACAAAGCATATTCTGGGAACTTCCCTATTGGAAAACATTGCTGATTCGACACAACTTGGATGTTATGCACATTGAGAAAAATTTTTTTGAACAGCTTATCAACACCATCATGGATGTACCAGGTAAAACTAAATTTGACACTAAGGGTAAAGAAGACTTTAATGAACTTTGCTATAAACGGAACACATCATCTAGGTTTGTTTTATCAAACGCGAGAAAAAGGCTCTATGTGATCAAGTTGCTAACTTAAAATTCCCGGATGGTTATGCTTCAGATTTGAGTCGGTGTGTTGACCATAAAAAGATGGTGTTACATTCCATGAAAAGTCATGATTGTCATGTCTTTATGGAACGACTACTCCCCGTTGCCTTGAAAGAGTTGCTCCCGACAGTCCTTGGAATGCAATAACCGAGATAAGCCAATTTTTTAGAGACCTGTGTACTTCTACGATTAGAGTTGATTCTATGGAACGTCTAGAGTCAAACATTGCGGAGATAATATGCAAGTTAGAGAAGATATTTCCCCCGTCTTTTTTCAATTCCATGGAGCATTTGCCTCTTCACCTACCTTATGAAGCAAAAGTTGGAGGACCTGTCCAATATCGATGGATGTATCCATTTGAGAGATTTCTTAATCATATAAAAAAAAAGATTGGCAACAAAGCTCGGGTGGAGGGTTCAATATGCAACGCTTTTTTGTTAGAGGAAATTTCAAATTTCTGTTCTTTTTATTTCGAAGATCACATTGACACAAAAGCAAAAGACTTAGATGTTGGTGTAAATTCCGATGACCAATTGAAATCTAAGTTACCCGAGTTATTCAATGATGACATGGGAACTACAACCTAAAAATGTATACGAGGGTACTTAATCGAGAAAGAGTATGAAGAAGCTCATTTTTATGTGCTAAGGAACTGTGGAGATTTTTTAGATACTTATGAAAAGTAAGTTAATACTTCATCATTAATCAATTGTTTTTTAATTATCAAATTAAATCGAATTTATAGGTAATTAATACATAACTAAAACATGTTTTCCCTACTTATAGGGAATTTGAGGCACATATCAAAATCAATTTTCCTGATGTCACATCCTCTGATGATGTTTGGGCATCACATGAGAAAAGTTTTCCGAAATGGTTCCGAAATCAAGTAAGTGATGATACATTTAGATTTCTTATTAGATATTGAAAAAAATATAACAACTTAATTAGCATTTTTTTATTCATAGGTTCATAGATTGAAGGATCATCTAATAATAGCTTTAGCATTGGGTCCTAGTAACATGGTGAAGTCTTGGAGACGGTATTCCATCAACGGCTATAAGTTTCGAGCTTATAAGGAGGGAGTTGATGTTTCGAAGTCTACGTTAAGCAATGGGGTTTCTGTGAATTCAACTGAAGGGTTGGACTACTATGGAACCCTAAATGAAGTAATTGAGCTTTCTTATTATGCCGGGCAAAGGGTTTATAGGGTTATATTGTTTAAATGTGATTGGCTTGATAATTCCCCACAAGGACTTAGTATCCATAAGGTTTATGGACTTGTAGATGTAAACGAGAAAAAAAAACTTCGTGGACATAACCCATTTGTGGCAGCTTTTCAAGTCGATCAAGTTTGTTATGCTCCTTATCCAACCATTAAGAAAGGTAATCAAGGTATTCAGTGGTCCGCGGTTTTTAAAACCAAGGCAAGATCACAAGTTGATGCTCCTATTGAAGAAAGTGTCTTTCAAGAAGATGTGGTTGTGAATGATCACTCAATTTCACCGATTTTGTTGGAAGATACAGATGATGAAGATGTATACGAAGTGACAGTGGAAAGAGGTCAAGGGGAATATGACAGAGACGTCGAAGAAGAAGGGGATGAAGATGAAGTTGAAGAACTTATTAGATACGAAAATGAGGAATCGAGAGGAAGAAGTGGGAGTGCTTTTTTCGGAAGATGAACTGTTTTGATTTGTAGTGATAGTGATAGTGAGGAGGACTAGTTGTAATTGTACAATTATTAAACATTCAATAAAATATGCCCTCCGTTTTTTATTACTTGTCGTTCTAAGCTATTTGGTTTTTTGTTTTATACATGTCGTTTTAACTTAACATCAATAGTGTGTTTCAATTTTCAAGATTTGGTTATAAGAAACCTCTCAATTCACCCAATAAAATGCATTAAAGAAGAGGCAAGTGGTAATTAGTTCACGAGTCTTCCATAGTGTTTTTTTTCAATTGTTTATATATACCTGCGAAAATGGTTGTTTTGAACTAACGATTTAAATTGTTAACATGCGAAAGAATTATGCCGAACTTTTTTCGCCGTATGGTTGGGAGCAATAGTAAGGCAAATGCATCTCAACGGAATCGGGAGGACGAGGAGGTTGAGGATGAGGAAAATCCTGAATTTCCATCACAAAGACAGGAGAACATGCAGGTGATTCTCTCAGAGGCCCGTGCTCGGCCAGATCATTATTGGTAAGTTTATGTTAATTTTTCTTAAGTTTAAAAAAACTTAACATTTACAGTTTTAATTTCATATATTTATGTGTTTTTCAGGTGGGATGACGAACCAATCAAGAAATATGTTACTTGGTCATTCACCTGTAACACTGGAGATGAGTACTTCACTAGGTGGGGTGAAGCGAGTAACGCACAGCGTCGGAAGATGTGGAATTACTTTGCGGTAATTATGTTTTTCAATAATAATTTTCTTAAGTTTATAATAATTTTCTTAAGTTTTATATAACTAATTTCACACTTGTTTTTTGAAACAGACTCATGTAAGATCCATCGATCCTGAGTATGATCCTATTCCTGAGTGGCAGGCGAGGGTAACGAGGCGGATTACCACTCTTATCAATGGAATAAAATATAACAAGAAACCGCCAAAGTGGGTGCCTGTTTCTTGGTTGGAGAACCTTAAGAATAGGCCTAATGATCCTACTTTTGCCAAACATTCGAAAGTCAACACGGCAAATAGGAAGTCGGGTGGGAAAGATGGGAAAGCATTGGGCACCCACACTCTTGGTCGTAAGAGTTGCTCCGATGCTTTCAAGGAATTGGTAAGTATTGTTTTTATTGCTTTTAAAAAGTGGTTAATATATATGATTGACAAAAATATACTTGATTTTACTTGTTTCCATAATAATTTCAGGGTCAAGAGGCCACCCCCACAAGATGTTCATGAAGACGAAGAAAAATAAGAAGGGCGAGTGGGTTAACCCTCGAGCGGCTGATGTTGAGGTAAATTCTTGAATTTAATTTAATATTTATTTTTATTACAAAGAACGATAATCTCTTTCTTATAAAGATAGGTATATATATATATATCATTTCTAACGATTTTCTATTTTTTTCAAAATGATTTCCAGAGGAGATGAGCCACCATTGCCACACTGGACAGTCTCCCGACGAGATTGAGGCCTACTACAAGGTCAGTAGGAGGATTTGACGAGAAGAACCGGATGTTTGGGACAGGACCTACGGGGGCCCAAATATGGTATGATCTTCCTCCTAACAAAGTCAAGGGCGACGGTCTTTGTCTTATGCTCCTAGCATGATTTCACAGCTTTCCACCCAAATGAATGATGAGCGAGCCGCTCGAGTTGCTCTTGAAAGACAGGTTCAAGAACAGGCTGAAGAAATGGCGGCAATGAGAAAGGCTTGGGCTGATTTGCAAGCATCTCAACCCCCAAACACATGTTCACAATTTACTCCACATAGACGGGATAACTTTGGGGGTGGTGATGACGGGTTTGGAGGTATTGGTGGTAGTTTTATTGACCCTATAAACACTTAGAGCCTTTAAGTTAGAGCCTTTAGGTTAGAGCCTTTAGGTTAGAACTTTAGTTTAGTTAGTATTGTCGTCTAGTAAGTATGAAAGACATGGTAAAACAATTCTCTGTTTAATTTGTAAGACAATGTACAAATTTGACTATGTTTTTATGTAAAACAATTTGCGTCCCCTTCTCTTTTGTTGTCTATTGATTCCCGCATTAGCGGTCGACGTGAAAATGGATTCCCGCTTGGCGGTCGACGATTGGATGTATTTTGCAGGTTTTGTTTATATTGGAAACGATGCAAATAGGCATCGTGGGTCGGCGGAAGTCAGATTTGAAACGATGCAAAAACGCATCGTGGGTGGCAAGCAGCAGTTTTTCCGTGCCTTTGTTTTTAATAGATCGACGGAAATTCCGTCAGTAATTTTAAAATACCGACGGAATTTCCGTCACTGCTTTCCCTCTCCATTTTTCCAGAATTAACAGGAAAAGGCCACGTGTCACCGTAACTGACGGAATTTCCGTCAGTAAAGTGATAAAACTGACGGAAATTCCGTCACTACCCCCTGTTATTTTGATTTCAGAATCTTACGTGGAATGCCACGTGTCAGACGCAACCGACGGAATTTCCGTCGATGAATACAAAAAAAGCTCGACGGAAATTCCGTCACTTTTGACCTAAAAATAAAGACGGATTTTCCGTCATATATCCGTCAGTGTTTTGGTAGACTGACGGAAATTCCGTCGATCAGAGTTTCTATGACGCAATAAGTCGACCACGATTCTGACGGAATATCCGTCAGTAAATTGAAATACCGACGGAAATTCCGTCAGTATGGGCTTTATTTTTCCGTCAGTTTCCCGCGTTTTTCCGTCATCGGAACACCAGCTAAACACTATATTTCTCAATCCCCCTTTCTTTTGATCCTTCATAAATTTTTTCCATAATTTTTCGATTTCGATAAATTTTTTATTTATAGTCTTTTATGGCTATATTATTCGAGTTCGGTAAATTTTTTATTTTTTTATCGAAATATGTCTGGGTGTTACTATTTAACAAAATTTAACAATTGATTATTTCGGTAAATATTCGGATATCAACAATCAGATATATCCGTAGTTCCTCGGATCACACATCGAAAATTTTGAACTTTAAATCGGATATCTGATTCACGTAATTTCAATTCAACAATTTTTTTCACTCCTCTTTAATTATTTTCAAGTATTTTTAAATTACATTTTTAGTTATATGTTTTCCTGGTATTTTTATTTTAAAAAAAAATATTGGTTATTATAAGCAAGTTAATTTTTTTGTAATTTTTGCTCTATTATAAGCAAATTATTATTATTTTTTCGGTTATTTATGCTCTATTAAGTTGATAAACTGAATTTTTTCACTTGTTGATTTTGTTAATTTTAAATATAAATATTTACCCATTAATGTTTAATTATTTAAATAAAACTATAAACTCTACTACTCCGTACTATTAGGAGTAATTGATTGTCAAATGTCAATGGTATACATAAAGGAGTTAATTCAACAAAAGATGTTGGATAATTAATTCACATACAGAACATGGGGCCTAAAAATCAGGATACTAAAAACCGCCTTTGACATATTGACTTTTAACCACAGAGCAACACGTAGGCTCTATGGTTGTTGCTTTAATATATAGGATTATTACAGTTTTAAACTTTTTAAGTTATAGTTTAGACCACCCGTGAATCATATTCAATTTGTATAATAAGGACATTATTATGAAAACAAAAATAATTGAAGTCGAGGATTATTTGGATTTGTAAAAAACTTTTTAAGTTCGATCGTCTTTTAGTTCACCCATGAATCATATTCGATTTGTATAATAAGGACACTATTATGGAAACAAAAATAATTGAACTCGAAGATTATTTGGATGTGTACAAATTTTTTTAAGTACAATCGTCTTTTAGTTCACCCCATGAATCATATTCGATTTGTATAATAAGGACACTATTATGGAAACAAAAATTATTGAACTCGAAGATTATTTGTATGTGTAAAAACCTTTTTAAGTTCGATCGTCTTTTAGTTCACCCATGAATCATATTCGATTTGTATAATAAGGACACTACTATGAGAATAAAAATAATTGAACTCTAAGCTTATTTGGATGTGTAAAAAAATTTTTAAGTACGATCGTCTTTTAGTTCGCCCATAAATCATATTCGATTTGTACAATAAGGACACTATTATGGAAACAAAAATAATTGAACTCGATGATTATTTGGATGTGTAAAAAGCTTTTGAAGTACGATCGTCTTTTAGTTTACCCGTGAATCATATTCGATTTGTATAATAAGGACACTATTATGGAAACAAAAATAATTGAACTCTTGGATTATTTGGATGTGTAGAAAACTTTTTAAGTTCGATGGTCTTTTAGTTCACTCATGAATATTCGATTTGTATAATGAGGACACTAATATGAAAACAAAAATAATTGTAGTCGACGATTATTTGGATGTGTAAAAAACTTTATAAGTTCGATCGTCTTTTAGTTCACCCGTAAATCATATTTGATTTGTATAATAAGGACGGTACTAAGAAAACAAAAATAATTGAACTCGAAGATTATTTGAATGTATGAAAAAGCATGTGGATGTATGAAAAACCATGTGATGTTCTGGTAAAAATAAGAATAGTAAAGGTGACTACTCAGGCGACGGGACCATGAACGCATTGTTGCCGTCCATATACTGTACACCTTACAATAAGTCTCAAATTTGAAGGAGACCAATCACAATTATTAGAGGGGCTTTCAAATTTCCGCATCATTGTAGGTTTGATGTGAACCAAGACCTGGTGATAAGGTACGATGATTGTAAATTATTGTTGTGAATGCATGTTACTCTAAGGTCTCTAACCTTCGGAGTCAGTTGTGTCCCACACTTCACTTGCTGATTCGCTATCTACTGTATAAGGATACTATTGTGAACTAAAAAATGATCGTCTTTTAATTCACCAATGAATCATATTCGATTTGTATAATCACAAATTCTTGTTTGTGACGGCACATATCCGTCACTCTTGAGTGACGGATATCATTTTACCTCACAAAGTACCCACTTTTTCTCTCTCTGCAACACTATTCATGTGGTCCCCTTTCTCCACTAACCCATTTTGTTACCATTTTAACTCACAAAATATCCGCCAAAATAGTAAAAATCATCACAAGGAGACCAATTGTTGTATAATAAGGACACTGTTATGGAAACAAAAATAATTGAACTCGACAATTATTTGGATGTGTAGAAAACTTTTTAAGTTCGATCATCTTTTAGTTCACCCATGAATCATATTCGATTTGTATAATAAGGACACTATTATGAAAACAAAAATAATTGAGCTCGATGATTATTTGGATGTATAAAAAACCAAAAACAAGAATAGTAAAGGTGACTACTTAAGCCACGGGACCATGAACGCATTGTTGCCGACCATATACTGTACAATAAGTCTCAAATTTGAAGGAGACTAATCACAATTATTAGAACCCATGCATGACTCGAGGCCGAATTGACCCAACACAGTATAATCTGACCAAAATACTTATTGCTACAAACCTATCACTCCAACCTCATCAGAATCGAACCATATGCCATGTCATTACTGCCACCTCATCACATGGAATTGTGAGCCAACCATGTCATGCATCAATGCCACTTCATCACCTCAGTTCAAACTACATGCCACATAAATATTGCCACCTTATGACCTCTAACCGCGTGCCATGACATTATTATTGTTACCTCGATCCACTAGCCAAATCATCAAGAAACCCGACCTTAAACCCATATAGACTTTGAGTATTAGACCTGTATGTAATCCGAATAAATAAAATACACTTGACCCTTATTTTACCTCAAGGGGGACCAAAAATTACTGGACCCTAACCCACCCGTTCAACCCGTTTTACAAGTCTACATGATGCCCGTCTCTCTAGATTTCGAACCGTACTATATATCTCTCTACTAATGTACATGAGTACATCTATTATATACAATTTTTTTTTAATGAACTACAGTTAGCTCTTTTATGTAATTTGAAGTCATTTTAGTTGATTTAGATTGTCTCCATAATGTTTTAGGCCAATTTATGACTAACAAAGTGAAGGTATAATATACGGAGTATAAAAGAAGGTGACCGTATGTAGCTCATTTTAGGTTGGTAAATAAACATATATACACATAAAAAATGTGGCCCCTATACCTAAAGTCACCCCTTTACTTAGAGGTGGACAACATAGCGGGCCAGCCCGGCCCGGCCTGGCTGCCAAAGATCACATCATTACGGGGCGCAAAATTTAGCGGCCAAGACATGGCCCAGCCCGGTCAGCCCTACGGGCCGTGCTAGTGTTGGGTTTTTTCAGCCCAGCCCGTTTTTTTTAAAAAAAAAAAAAAAAATTTTCGGATAATTCACGCGGTACCCCTGAAGTTGGCCACTTTGCACAAAATATCCAAATTTTTGATCCGAAAAACTTAAAGAGACCATAACTCATGTTTACGAACTCATAAAGTGAAGATTTTTTTTTTCAAATCGATCATCTTTCCGAGTACTACGATTTGAAAAAAAGTTTGACGAGTTTGGAACTCGTGACCGGGAGATATGCTCACTCAAAGTTTGTTCGGTCGAAAAAACTTTGACGCTCAATAACTCCTAGTAGCGGAATCCAAATACGACAATTTTTTTTTTCAAATTGTAGTTCTCGGAAAGATAAGCGATTTAGAAAAAAAATTCGTCACTTTTGGAACTCGTAAACACGAGTTATGACATCTTTAAGATTTCCGGATCAAAAATTTGGGTATTTCATGCAAATTGGCAAACTTTAGGGGTACCGCGTGAATTATCCGATTTTTTTTTAACCAGCCCGCCCCTATAGTGCCGTGCCCGGGCCTGACCAAAACCAGCCCAGCCCGGCCTGGCACAACCCGGTCCTATGTTAGTGCCGTGCCAGGGCTGCTCTACCCCAGCCCAGCCCGCCCTTGGCCCGCACCAGCCCGGCCCAGCCCAGCCCAATGTCCACCTCTACCTTTACTCATTTTGCCTACAAATACCAAAAGCAAACGCATAACATAATAAATAAAAAAAACGCAAAAGCTAAACTAGCTAAAATCGTTGATTTAGGAGTGTTGAGGTGACAATGTCTTTGCCTGCGCTAGTGGTTTTCTCAGTGAGTGACTCAAATAGGGAGGTAAGATACTTGAGTTTTACGGGTCCTCAAAGACAACTCCGGTTTGGTCCTGTAGAAGACGTATTCAGTGACTTAGCTAGGTTCGCGGTTGAGCCAGCCGGAGATGGCCTCGTTCACATTAGATCCTGCTACGACAACTTCTACTGGACTAGGTATGTAATTAATTAGTTTCCGAATATTTTTTGGGTAAAAATAAGAGTAAATTAAAAATTACTCCTTTTTAAAATCCAGTTTATTAAAATTACGCTTTATATAATTTTTTCCTAAAATTATTCCTTTAAAATGCACTTTTATCAAAATTTGCTTCAAAAACACCAACTTAAGTTATTTATTCCGTCATTTTATGAACTTATTTCGTTTGTCTCTTAGCCAATTTATATTTTGAAACGTATAACAATTGAGAATAAGTTCAAAAACAGACGTAATAAGTCATCTAAACTGGGATTTTGAAGCAATTTTTTAAAAAAGTGCATTTTAAGGGAGTAATTTTAGGAAAAAATTATATAAGGTAGTAATTTTAGAAAACAGTATTTTAAAAGAGAGTAATTTTTAATTTATTCTAAAAATAATCGTACTTCCAAATTCGCTTTATTACAAGAAATTAACACGTGGCACAATGGCAGGGCATCAAGATTTGAACCGTGGTTGTTGGCATCCAACCGGCAGAAAGTGGACGACTTATCAAGGGACGATTCTACGCTATTCCGGCCGCGTATGAGTGCCGGGAACGTCTTTGTAAGCTTTGTACACGCGCGAAGCGGGTTAAACGTCGTGATGCGTCCAGCCACCGACGCACATGCTTATAACTTATGTGTAGAGCATGGCGCGCCAACTGAGTTTAGCTACACTGATTACGTTCGCTTACGTATGATCAGACTTCCAAAATACGTAATATTCCTAGGTGACAATTTCAAGTCTTTAGGCGTTTGGCAATCTACCGCAAATTCAGGGTACCCAAAATATACGTATGAGCATAACTCGACGAGCCGAGACGTGGCGTTCGAGGTCTTTTACAATAAAAGCGGCGATAACATAAGAGTCAAGTCCTTGAGATTTAACGAATTCTGGTGTGTGTTCCCGCCTAGTAGTGTAGTTGTGGTAGGCCCCATCCCCGAGTCGGACCCGAGAATGTTATTTGATGTGGCCCTGTCTAACCCTTCTTACCAGAGCTGGGACGGCATTGCTATTCGCTCCCTCGCCTTCAACCTGTATTGCTATAGATGGGATGCCATCCGTGGTGATGAATTGGTTGCAGGAACGAACATAGCTAATGATACTCGAGCCTGTATCCGGCCTATTTACTTGGCCGTCTTAGGTAGAAGTCGTGTCAATGTCGAAAGCTTACGTCACGCTTGGAGAGGGCCCACGTCATCCCGGGTGTTGGATGTAATGCATGTATCAAACTCGGAATCACGTGAAGTTGAGAGAACGGTACGTGCTCAGTATCAAGGGCAGCGGATTGGATTTAGTAATAGTTTTCCGATAATCAAGGCTGCGGATTCGGCTAAGGCCGTGTTTAATGTTCCGCTTCCCAAATTTGTTACAAATGGGGGACTACAGTTTTCCGAAGAGAAAACAAATATTACTTCTACTTGGAATTGGGGAACTGAAACCCTTCCGTTTATTATGTCGGAGGCCGTCGTACTCAAAATACCACCTAGGTCAAGAGTCACTGCAACTCTGTCTGTTAATATAGCCACTTATGAGGTACCCTTTTCTTACAAACAAATCGACGAGTTGCCATATGGTGGTACTCAAACTCAAGATCTCCATGACGGTGTTTATAAGGTAGAAACCGAGTATGGTGCCTCGTTCAGTTATAGCAACGTTCGACCTTTTACAACAGAGGTACACTATCTCACCCTATAAACTCTACATTTTTTTTAAATCTGCTAAATTTATTTGCTATACAAACCTGATACTAAAATCTGCTAACCGTATTTTGCTAATGTTATCTGCTATTATAAATCTGTTTCTGCTATTTGCCAAACACGGCCATAAACTCTACTTTTTCAACTAAACCTCTTCTTTGATGGCCATATATATATATGATGTGCAGGTACTTGACGACGAGAATATTTACACGGATATCCAAGCCTTGAATCTTGAGGTTGTAATTTGTTTCATCATCATCTCTACTACTCCCTTCCATCCACACCAATGGCAACATGGACCCACTTTTTGTCAGGAGAAAAGTGGGTCCATGTTACCATTGGTGTGGATGAGATGGAGTATATCTTTAATGAACCAAACATATATTTTTGAAATGGATCGGTATTATATTGACCTTAGCGAACTATGCAGGTAGTCAATCTACAAGACGATGGCATCAAAGTCGAAGCAAAAGCATCTGATGAGGTTAACCAAGAATAATAAGAATAATTAATTTTTTTCCGTCAATTTAGAAGTAAAAGACTTAGTTCGAGAAACGAAAACCAAACGATATATTTTTGAAATGGATCGGTATTATATTGACGACCTTAGCAAACTATGCAGGAACTCAATCTACAAGACGATGGCATCAAAGTCGAAGCAAAAGCATCTGATGAGGTTAACCAAGAATAATAACAATAATAACAATAATTAATTTTTTTTCGTCAATTTAGAAGTAAAAGACTTAGTTCGAGAAACGCAAATCAAACGTATATTTTTTAAATGGATCGGTATTATATTGACAATTGACCTTAGCGAACTATGCAGGGACTCAATCTACAAGACGATGGCATCGAAGTCGAAGCAAAAGCATCTGATGAGGTTAACCAAGAAGAATAATTAATTTTTATTCGTCAATTTAGAAGTAAAAGACTTGGTTTGACAAACGAAAACCAAACGTATATTTTTGAAATGGATTGGTATTATATTGACGACCTTAGCGAACTATGCAGGTAGTCAATCTACAAGACGATGGCATTAAAGTCGAAGCAAAAGCATCTGATGAGGTTAACCAAGAATAATAAGAAGAATAATTATTTTTTTCGTCAATTTAGAAGTAAAAGACTTAGTTCGAGAAACGCAAATCAAACATATATTTTTTAAATGGATCGGTAATATATTGACAATTGACGACCTTAGCGAACTATGCAGGGACTCAATCTACAAGACGATGGCATCAAAGTCGAAGCAAAAGCATCTGATGAGGTTAACCAAGAATAATAATTAATTTTTTTCGTCAATTTAGAAGTAAAAGACTTAGTTCGGGAAACGAAAACCAAACGTATATTTTTAAAATGGGTCGGTATTATATTGACGACCTTAGCGAACTATGCAGGGACTCAATGTACAAGACGATGGCATCGAAGCAAAAGCATCGGATGAGGTTAAACAAGAATTGTAAGAAGAGATATGCATGTATACGTAATACGTCTATGATCGAAACAGGGGATCGGAGCTTGTGTTCATTATTGTTGTTTTAATTTTTCTAAATTATTGAAGTTGAAGTCTCATTATTTCGCAAACAAATGAAATAATTCAAGAAATCGAGTTGCGTAAACAAATCAAATATACTTATCCTGCAAAATTATCCGGCAGGGTACAAGGACACTATAGTCTGTAACTACATCCACCGGCCATAGCTCTCACTTTTATCTCTAGTTCTTCCGAACTCGTCCGTACCTCAGTTACAATCGATAACGCTTTAACTTTATTAAGATGACTTGTCATCCGAAAACAATAACCAAAATTACTACCGGAACGACATGTTCTGGGAGGGACCAAAAATTACAATAGTTCAGTGGGGAGATAGGGACCAAATATTACAACAACGTTTCTATGCACACACCGTGGACGGGACCATATAACATATGGTTAGAGCCGGCAAGTCTGACCCGACCCGAACCCGAGCAAACCTGACCCGGCAGAACTCGAAAATATTGTGACCCGAAACCAACCCGACCTGACCCAATGAAGGCCCGTAAGCCGACGCGGCCCGTTTATCAGTGACCCGAACCCGACCCGACCCGACCCGATGCTGACCCGATAATTATTAAGCTTAATTTTGATCAAAATGAAAGTGATTTTGTGTTTAGATTGATATGTTTGACCTGATGCTAACACGGCCCGAACTAACACGATAATGTGACTAAGCCGAGCTAATCCGTCCCGAATTGGCTTGACCCGAACTCGACCCGTTGACCAGTTTTGTGAGGTTTAAGTACACGCATATTTTAATATATTTTCTCTCTCTATTCATTTAAACATTATTTTTATGAAATGATTACTACTATTAGATCGTCACAAAATTTAATCTAGAGCGTTTATAAAAAATGGAGATTCATTTCTTTCACGGAAATAAAGAGAATCCAGACTGATCTCGACCTAGGTCGTTGGGACATGGATGACCCAACCCCAAATTTCAGATTTTTTTTTTTAAATAACATATTTTTGCTTGAAAATTACTCGTTTTAAAAATCCAGCTTTCTAAAATTACTCTCTTATAAAACCATCTACCCTAAATAAGAGGCATGCATGTCCAATTGTGCATCGGACGAGCATTGAATCTAATCTTTTACCGAGTAGTAAATAGAGAATATTGAACACCCTATAGCATTGGATAAAAACGCAAAGGACTTTAATTTATTCCATCACCACAAAAAACAAGAAGACAACGACTAAAACACAAGAATTAAAACACCACAAGACACACATAATTATCGATAATGGTAACAAGTAACAACATATTATCATCTTGAACACCATAAGTCGTTCGTATTGAGGGAGCATTCAACAACTAGTACTGAGCCAAGCGGAGGTAATGCACCTCGTCTCGTAATATGGGTCAAAATAAGCGCAAATACAAGTTCCACAACATTTGTCATCATTCCTGCAAATGTCATACCTATTGCCGCAGGTAAGGGGGCGGATATAGCCATCATCGACAATTATGTTCGAGAGGGGATTAAATTGGCGAACAACAGTAACGGTTTCGAGTGTGGTGGCTAACACCACAATAGCCAACAACACCACTGATATAGGACTCTTTTACACCATTTTTCCCTTCTATTTTCATGCTTTCCGACTCCATTTGAGTCGGTTTTATACGTTCTTGCTTGCAATTCATGTCCCAATCCCCATGCCTATGATATTGTATCTCCCTTGCAGGAATTGAGGTGAGAATGGGAGAATTGAAGCTAGAAGAAGAGCCCAATCAACCAAGCATGGAAGAAGGAGAAAATGAAGCTGAGGAGTATTCCCAGCCGGTAGGCCGGCAGCCGGTCAGCCGGCTGGGAATGCCAAATGTATACAATTGAAGTTGAAATCAAGCAAGGAGGATCCCCAGCCGGTGGCCCGGCAGCCGGCCAACCGGCTGGGAGAACAAGTGAGCTGAAAATATTAAGGAAGTTACAGGAACTTTCCAGCCGGTCATAAGCCCGGCAGCCGGCTAGCCGGCTGGGAGTTCCCATAGAGCCCAGAAGTCAAGCTTGGAGTCAACATGCCCCCAGCCGGTCTGTGACCGGCAGCCGGTTGCCCGACCAAGCATACCTGATGATATCAAAAATTTAATTCAACTT
The DNA here is from genome assembly GCF_048544455.1 of Silene latifolia. Lineage (NCBI taxonomy): Eukaryota > Viridiplantae > Streptophyta > Magnoliopsida > Caryophyllales > Caryophyllaceae > Silene > Silene latifolia. The sequence goes on along the minus strand of NC_133536.1, from coordinate 417,052 downwards.
CCAGGAACCTCCCAGCCGATCAGAAGACCGGCGGCCGGTTGACCGGCCGGGAGAACAAGCTCGTGTTTTCAAGCCCATTTACAAATCCTACCCTAATCTTGGTGCAAACTATATATACCCCCTCCCTTAACCATTTGTACACACACTCCCAGATCTGAATTAATTTCCCTTTCCAAGTTTAAACCTTGTTAATTAAGTTGTTAATCTTTCCTTAATTAGACAAGTTCTTCAATTATTACATCAAATTTAGTAGTAGAAATTGGGTTGTAAGAAGATTGAAGGATTCTCCTTCCTTATTGTTCAATCCAAACTCCTTTGTTGCTTTTGAGTTGGTATTATCTCTCTTCCTAATTTCATTAGTTTACATTTGCTTTTTCCTTTTAGTTTGTTTAATTGTTTATGTTGAATTTCATCCTTGTTGTTTGATTGTTGTTATCTTCATTCTTGTTCATCTTTCTTTTGTTCATCCTTGTTATTTTCACCCAAAGATTGAGTCTTTGATTCCCTTGAGTTAAAGATTGAATCTGAGTTGTTTTGTTAAAGATTGTGTCTTTTAGTTTAATCATCCTCATTATTAGTTTAATTTATCTTTCTCCATCATTATTGTTGGATTGTTGCATGTTTAGAAGTAGAATTCATCCTTCCACTATGTTTATGTTTAAAGACTCCATCTTTATTGTTTCCTTTGCTTTTTATTGTTTCCTTTGCTTTTAGAAACATGATTAGTGAGTAGTCTTCTACTAGGACTCGGTTTGACCCGGTATGGGTAATTTCACTAATTAATTCTCATTTAGGTTAATTTGTTGGGGGAAATTGGTGAGGGTAGCTTAGAGGAATGATTTTTTTATGGATTGATGATTGGGTAGTGTCAATTTGTGACCCTTGTCCACCAACGAGAGTTGGTTAGGTTGTAAATTGGGTGCCCGGAACTTGACCCTAATGCTAACCTCGGTTGAGACCGAAAGGGAGAACCGGGGTAGAGTACCTCTAAGTTAGTGTTTAAAATCGACCCTCGAGAGAGGGAGTGGGATGACCCGGAGTTTGATGGGGGCTTAATGACCTTAGCTAATGCTAGACTACCTTGAGGATTACATGTGTTTTCGGGTTGTTAGGCTTTAGACTTGGGATACCGACTTTCGAACCCGAGAGGGGGGTTAGTTGGGGTAGCTAGTGTCCTATTGCGAACCCGAGAGGGAGGTTCTAGGCGAATTAGAGCCATCTCCCCCTTACCTTTCTACCCCTTGAGATTAGCCGAGAGAATTAACATGTGCAATTACGTATATTCGTGGAAGAACCGAGTTCTAGCCTTCCCTATTATTTGATCAACTCTTAATCCTTGTTAGCTTGTTCTTTGCTTGTTTCTTTGTCTAGTTTATTAGCCTTTCAATTTGCTAGTTTAGTGCTAGATTGTTACCACCTCTCAATTTTAGTTTGACTACAATTAGTAATCTTTTCAACTCCTTGTGGGATCAACCCTTGATAGTGTACAACGATAAAATCGTGCACTTGCGAGGTATAGCTTGACACCATCAACCACCATATTAACTACATTCATATTCTTGAATTTTTTCAAAGTGTATTTAATTGAAGTTTTTTTTTTGTGTTGTACATATTAATGTATATAGTAGTATATGGCAAGTTTGAGACGCTTTTAGAGATGGATCGAGATGGGCACATGGCTAGTCACTCGATAACAACTCTTACATTAATTTATTCCATCGATCATCACAAAAACAAGAAATTAAAACAACGACTCAGACACAAATATTAAAACACACACAATACAACTCGAGTAAAATAGTACATAAAAGAAAAGACCATAATATGCAAGCATAAGATCAAGACCCACATGCATAATGATAATGGTAACAACATATATATTATCATCTTGAACACCATAAGTCGTTGGCATTCAGCATTCAGCAAACAACTTGGAGCCAGGCGCTGGAAATGCACCACCCACTCTTTCCGCAAACACAAGATCCGCAACAGTTGTCATCAGTATCGCAAGTTTCATACCTATTGCGGCAGGTAAGGGGGGCGTTGTTGGCATCATTGAGCATTATGTTTGAGAGGGGATTAAATGGGCTAACAGCAGTAACAGGTTCGAGTGTGATGGCTAACACCACAATCGCCAACAACACCACCAAATTATTAACTAATACCTTCATTTTCTTGTTTTCAAACTTGGAATTTTTCAAAGTTTAATTGATGTTTTTTTTGTGTGTGTTGTATGTATTAATGTATATCATATATGGCAAGTTTGAGACCCTTTTATAGATCGACATGGGCTTTCATTTCGTTAGCTATTTTCCCTTATATTTTGTGTGTGTTGTATGTATTAACTAATACCGGGGTAGAGTACCTTCGACCGTTATTAGACCATGGTGAACCGACAATCCTAGCTATTTTCCCTTATATTTTTATAGTCGATTTCTACGCTTTACTCCTTTACTTTTCGCTACATTAGTTTAGTAATCAAACAAAAATCAAATCCCCAGACTTGTTACATAGACAGATTATAATTAGCGAATAGAACAAATTGTCTCCCTGTGGATACGATCCGGACTTCCTCTACTGCATTAGTTTAGGCCAGTTGGTTTATCTTTGATAGGTGTGCGATTTAGTCTGTCAATCGTGATTATACACTTAAATTTGAGTCGTTTGGGAGCTTGTACCTATTCTTGTTTCTTTTTCTCTATGTTTGATTTTCAGCCTAAAAAAGAAGTATTCATCTGTTTTTAATGAATTCCCGATTTTCGTACGAGACTAATTTATCTCATACCGGCATACTCAAATGTCCTCAGTTGCTTTTCAAAATTTATGTGGCTGCTTTATCTGACCCGAGGAACCGTCCGTATGATTTACGAATGTTTTTTTGTCCCGGGTCCGTCAAATCCCGAAAACCGTGTATATACACTTAAAATAGAGCCATTTAGAAGTTCGTACTGGGTCATGTTCTTTTCCTCCCTGTTTTTCTACCACATGTTAGGGATCGCTTCATGAGTTACTGTATTCTATTTTCTGTCCTAAATAAGAAATATTTATCTGTTTTTAAGGAGTATCTGACTTTCGTCCGAAACTAATTTATCTCATACCGGCATACTCAAATGTCTTCGGTTGCGTCTCAAAATTTGTGTGGCTGCTTTATCTGACCCAAGAAACCGTCCGTATGATTTACGGGGGTTTTGTCCCGGGACCCTGAAATCTTGGTAACTGTGTATTGTACACTTAAAATTAAGCCGTTTGAGGGCTCGTACCGAGTCATGTTTCTTTTCCTGCCCGTTTTTCTACAACGTGTCTGGAATCACTTCATGAGTTACTGTATTCGATTTTCAGCCCTTAATAATAAATATTCATCTATTTTTAAAGAGAACTCGATTATCGTCTCAAACTCGTTTATCGCAAACCGGCACACTTAAATATCATCTGTTTCTTCTAAAAATTTGTGTAGCTGCTTTATCTTACCCGAGGAAACCGTTCTTATGATTTACGAATGTTTTTGATACAGAACCCTGAAATCCCGAAAATCGTGTATTATACACTTAAATTTGAGCCGTTTGGGAGCTCATACCGGTCACATTTCTTTTTCACCCAGTGTTTTAAGCACGTATCAGGGGTCGTTTTATGTGTTACTATATTTGATTTTCGTACCTAAAAAAGAAGTAATCATATGTTTTTAAGAAGTACCCTGTTTTCGTCCGAAACTAGTTTATCTCATATCAGCATACTAAAATGTCCTCTGATTTTTCTCAAAATTTGTGTGGCTGTTTTATTTCACACGAGGAACCGTTCGTATGATTTACGGATCCCGGGACCCTGAAATACCGAAAAACGTGTATGATACACTTAGAATTGAGCCGTTTGGGAGCTCGTATCAGATCATGTTTATTTTTCCCCGGTTTTTCTACAACGGGTAAGGGGCCGCTTTATGAGTTTCCGTATTCGATTTTCAGCCCTAAATAAGAAGTATTCTTCTATTTTTAAGGAGTACCCGATCTTCGTCCAAAATTCGTTTATCGCGTGCCGAAACACTTAAATATCCTCTGTTTCTTCTCTAAATTTGTGTAGCTCTTTTATCTGACCCGAGGAACCGTCCGTATATTTACGGATGTTTTTGTTACGGGACCCTGAAATCTCGAAAATCGTGATTATACACTTAAATTTGAGCCGTTTGGGTGTTCGTACCGATTCATGTTTCTTTTTCTCACAGTTTTTCAACCACGTATCAGTAGACGTGGCAAAAGCAAACCCGGCCCGAAAAGACTGACCCGAGACCCGAAGTGACCCGAAATACATCACCAGAATGTGACCCAAAAACCCGAATTGACCCGACCTGACCCGAACATGACCCGAGCTTTCTTGACCCGTAACTGACCCGACTCGAAAGTGACCTGATTCGAAACCAAAATCCCAAAAATGACCCAACAAAATATAACTCTATTATTGATTGACCCGAAAATGACCCGACCCAAAACAACTCGACCCGCTTGACCCGAAACAGACCCGATCAACAAATCCGAAACTGACACGAAACCCGAAATGACCCGTCTCGACCCGAATTAACCGGAAATCAATGAGAGCCCCGAACTGACCCGGCCCGAACCAGACCCGATGACCCGCTTTGCCAGGTCTACGTATCAGGGGTCGCTTCATAAGTTACCGTATTCGATTTTCAGCCCTAAAGAAGAAGTGTTCATCTCGTTTTTAAGGAGTACCCGATTTTCGTTGCAGACTAGTTTATCTCATACCGGCATCTTCAAATGTCCAAAGTTTCTTCTCAAATTTGTGTGGATGCTTTATCTGACCCGAGGAATTGTCCGTTTCATTTACAGATGTTTTTTTTCTCGGGACCCTGAAATCTCGAAAACCGTGTATTATATACTTAAAATTGGGCCGTTTGGGAGCTCGAACCGGGTCCTGTTTCTTTTCCTCCCAGTTTTTCAACAACATGTCAAGGGTCGCTTCATGAGTTTCCGATATTCGATTTTCAGCCTAAAGAACAAATATTCATCTGTTTTTAAGGAGTACCCATTTTTCGTCCGAGACTAGTTTATATCATACCGGCATACTCAACTGTCCTCTGTTGCTTCTCAAAATTTGTGTGGCTTCTTTATCTGATCCGAGGAACCGTCAGTATGATTTACGGATGCTTTTGTCCCGGGAGCCTGAAATCCCTAAAACCGTGTCTTATACACTGAAAATTGTGTCGTTTCGGAGCTCGTACCGAGTCATGTTTCTTTTTCCCTAGTTTATCTACCATAGGTAAACCTGGCAAAAGCAACCCGACCGGAAAAAGCTGACCCGAGACCCGAAGTGACCCGAACTGCATCACCCGAATGTGGCCCGAAAACCCGAATTGACCCGACCCGAACATGACCTGAGTTTTCTTGACACGTATTGGCCCGATCCGAAACCACCAAACCCGAAAATGACCCGACAAAATATAACTCTAATTGAACCGAAAAGACTTGAAATGACTATTTCTCTTTTATTCATTGACCCGAAAATGACCCGACCCGAAACAACCCGACCCGCTTGACCCGAAACAGACCCGGCAACAAACCCGAAACAGACCCGAAACTCGAAAAGACCCGTCCCGACCCGAATTAACCCGAACCCAACGAGAAACCCGAATTGACCCGACCCAAATTGGCCCGACCCAAACCCGACCCGTTCCCATTTTGCCAGGTATAACCATAGGTAAGGGGTCGCTTCATGAGTTATCATATTCGATTTTCAGCCCTAAATAAGAAATATTCATCTATTTTTAAGGAGTACTTGATTTTCGTCCAAGACTCGTTTATCGCGTACCGGCACACTTAAATATCCTCTGTTTCTTTTCAAAATTTGTGTAGCTGCTTTATCTGACCCGAGGAACCGTTCTTATGATTTACAGATGTTTTGTTCCGGGACCCTGAAATCTCGAAAATCGTGTATTATATCCTGAAATCCCGATATTTGTTTCGCTAAATATAACCAAATCTCCAATGGTGCAGCGGTAGGTTCATCACTATTTACTCTATAGGTCCTGGGTTCGACTCTTGTAAGTGTCTTTCTTTTCACTTTTTCATAAATGTCTGCCTTTATTACTCTTTTATGCGATTTATTTAATGCATTCGTTTAATTCAATTTTACACTTTGTTACGTAATTATAATTGTGAGTAGTGAATTGCAAGTACCTATTGTGTTAAATTCACAATTTTTTTTTTAATTTATATCTCCTCGGATTTTTTGGATCTAAATTTATTTTAATTTAATATTTTACTTTAGCTTCACGAGTTTTTTTGGTATAAATTTTAGTTTTCGTCGTCCAAATCATTGTTATTTTTTTTTTTTTTTTTTTGCATCCCCTATGTCCAGACCCTAGATACGCCACTGCGCACACTTCATCCTTATCTTTGCAGGTATTAAGGGGTGCTATGTAGGCATCATTAGGCATTATGTTTGATAGGGAGTAAATTGACGAACAGCAGTAACGGGTTCGAGTGTGGTGACTATCATCACAATAGCCAACAACACCACCATATTAACTATCTTCATATTAGCTAGCTACACACTTGTTGGTGTGTGTTGTTGTATATGCCAAGTTTAATTAGGACTCTTTTTATAGGCAAGCATAGTGCACGAATGCAATGCAACCAGCTGGCCGGCAGTCAAATTATTTATACGACAAGTGTTCGACACTTCAAGCTAATTCTATCTACTTCATACTTAAGCATAGAAACATGCAGTGGCGAATCTAGGATTTATAGAATGGGGTGTTTAATGAAATTAGAAAATGAAGTTTATGCCACATTGGTAAAATCCTTATAGTGACTTACTACTAAACAATACACATAAACAAGTACCCAATAACTCAACAATCAACATAACATAAGGAAATTAAAAATTCCGACTTTTCAGACATTCAACATAATAAGCTTTAGTATATCAGCAATTACTATGTGAGACGGTATGACATTGTAAGGCGGTTTATGTGAAAAAAATAACTCAAGTGATAGTAATAAATGAATGAAATTTTATAGAAAAGGATCGTCTCATGGTATAAAACGTCTTATTCTAAAATTTGGGTTAGTATATAATTGTTAAATATACTCTCGGCTCAGTGATATCTTTACACTTGCTTTATTTCTCCCTCACAAAATAAATGAAGGGTAAACATATTATCGAGAGAGAAAATAGTTTGTTATAAATACATAATATGAGTCCAAATTGTAAGTATATCATATAAATCGAATATCAAAATCGATAATCGAATATTTACAAAGTTATCCTTTGACGAAGGCCACATGTGACATATTCCTTATCCGGTTAAGAGCATAGACCGACAACAAGAAGGAAGGATAGTTATTCTTGCTATAGACGGATATATCTGTCTATAGCTAAAGACGGGTCAAATAGCTTAAAAGTGGTGATATTTTTTACCTACACCACCCCCACTTGTTGCTTGTTCTATTAGGAATGTGTTATTGTATTTGACCCGTCTTTAGTTATAGACGAATATATGCCGTCTATAATGAGATTTTGTGAAGGAACAAATAGAATTAAAAAAGAAAAGAAAAGAAAAACTCGAACATAAGAGACTAATCTCCTTCTCACTAACTCCACCACTTCTTCATCTTCTTCCCTAACTTCAGTCACCCGATTGCTCAGGAAATTACACCGATTGCTCGGAAAATCTAGCACTCATTCCATTCCATCACCGATCTAATCAATAATAGTCCTTCTCATCTTAGTTCTCTATTCTACCAATATAATCCGAATTGAATAGGATGTTGAAATATTACATACCTTGATGAAGACATTTTGTCTAACGGTTGTTCGCCGGAGACGATAAATTAGAAATTTGGGGAAGATGTAATAATAATGAAATAGGATTAAATTGGTCAAACAAGGAGGAAGTTGGAGAGATGGGGTTTGCAATTTGTTCCTCTGTCTGTTAGAATGAATACTGGGTAACGATTTTAATTTTTTTTTGCCAAATTAATGGGGGTGAGGGTTCACCCCCATCACCCCCTGTAGATCCGCCCATGGAAACATGCCAAATTCTTGTTTTAGGCAGTTATTTGGATCTGAAATAATGAGACGGATTTTTGTGACCATTTTATTATTAATATTCCACTGGTTTGCTTATACATAAGTTATAAACGTGTTTTTTTTTTCCGAAAAGTTGTTTTGTTTTATTTAGATGAAATACAACAAAAAAAAACATCAAGTAAAATACTTCACAAATCCAAAGAAAGAAAATTTACAACAGTAAATCAAAAGCAACAATCTAAGGGACCAAAACTGCCAAGGTCCCATTATTTCTTCAAATCTTGCCTTCATACTTAGCTGACATCCTCTTCCATATTCATTTGTAAACTTGACCGGAAGCTGGAAGGCTTGCTGTTTCGAAAGGCATGACACGAAAGCACGAAACAAACACGATTTAATCATACGTTTACACATAACGAGAGTTTAACACTTGTAAACTAATACGAGCAAGTGACATCATTTATTTAATTATTTTGATTGCATGATGAGACAGAAAATGAGATGGCGCCACTAGGTTATACAGTGATGACAGAGCATTTTAATTTTACGAAGTACTTACCAACAACCTTTGCTCCCACTTTAACAAGTTATAGGTATCGGTGTCCATCAATTTTTCTTCAAGTATATCTTTTCCCTGCATTATGAAAGTGTTATTCATAGAAAATCTTCTATAACAATAAAGCCTCGATTCCAAAATGTTTCAAGAAATCGAGGCTTAATTACCTTGAATAAGTATCGGGCAGGGTACGTGTGGCAACAGGTTCATCAAAAATAACGGTAGTGGGTTGATCGGGATCATAGACTTGGACATGGAACTCGTAACCATTCATTCCCTTAAACAAACCATCTTGAAGGTTAGTCCTAACGATATCACCATTAGCCTGAACATCAGTTTGTACATACGTAAACGGAACATCACATTTGGCTTCAAGTGCCAAAACTCGTGCTCGCCTTTTTTGGCCAGGAGGTACAAGTACCTTACAACTAAATTCATAGCTCTCGCTTTTGTCTTCTGTTTTACCGAACCCTGTCTCAACGTCGATTCCAGCTGAGACTTCTATAGATTGCGAACCTTTAGCTATGAGAGGAACCGAAGCTTCAACTGTGGTTGTGGAGGTCAAATTGGTAGACACAGTTGTGGTGACATTGAATGAGAAACTCAAAGATTCGGTATATGTAATGGTTAGGGTCGTTTCTAACTCCCCTTCTTTCGCAGCGTTGAAGGCTACCTGTGAAAGCCACGAGCGAGGCCGCTCTCCAAACACCCTAGCGTCATCAAGCCTGTACTCCACCTCGATCCTCCTGTCGACAAAGTCAAAACAACCTCAATAAGGCAAATTCTCATTTAAGACGGAGATATCCGTCTTATGCTTACAGTTAGTCTCCCTTAACACGGATGTATCCGTCTTAACATTAAAACGGGTCAAGTATTATTCCACTTGTGCATGCAAATTTGTTGCTTTTCCCTATGCATTTTGTTTTTGTCTTATTCATATTATTTGACCCGTCTTAAACTTAAAAGACATATATTGGCGAGCCAGGATTTTAAGGCAGCGGGGGCGAAAGGAAATATTATAAGGGGGTCTCGAAAAAATTCGAAAGTTTTAACCAAAAATTTTGAGATTTTCAAACTTCAGCGGGGCAACCGCCCCCGTTAGCTCCCCTCGCTCCACCACTATAATAATAAACTCGTCTTAAATAAGAATATTTGTTACGGTTAAGACAGGACAAGTATGTCCGTGTGGGATGAATAAGACAAAAACAGAGAAAATATTTATCTTATACGGTCAATACGGAGTATGTTATATTAAGACGATAGCTCCGTCTTAAGGAAGACTAACTGTATTAAACTATTAATAATCCTATGGTACGGTACCTGTCGACAATGGGCTCCTCCACAGAAAGCCCGGCTTCCCGAACTCCACTATCGACCTCGGCCTTAAGCTGATCGCTAGTAGCAGGCATCCTTTGGCAAAATCTATTGTTACCTCGGTTAATGAGCGCAATGGTGTTGTCACCAAGACGAGCAATCTGAAACGCAGTATTGGTATCGGTGCTGAACGAGTTAGCCAGAATCCAGCCGTTACCGTCTCGCCTCCAAAACTGGCCATTCTGAACAGACCTGAAACGCACGTCCCCATTGTTGAGTGGAAACGTCTCGAACCACGCATCTTTTCTGTGTCGGTCATCCCCAGCGAACGACATTTGGTCACTTTGTATCAAATACTTATCGTTGTCGCCCTTGAACACGACGATTTTGGGAAGTTTGATAATTCGTTCAACGTCGATTGGGGTGCATGTAACACTGCTAATGCCAGAGGTACTTATGGTTAGATAGAAGCCATTAGCTAAGTTATTTGAGCTAACGATGGCCACAGTTCGTCCTGAATTGACGTGGGTCCACGACATTGAACCATTGGCCCCGATATTCAATCGGAATAGAGTACAGTCTCGACGATTTGTTTCCTCCACCGGTTCGGTAGCTGTTGCGGTTATCCAGTCACTGTTCGCTTGCCTGACAAGAAAATATTTACAGCTTCTCGTCAATCATTTTGTTTTACTCCGTAGTAAGTTTCAAATTGCACACCTAAGTCTTCCATAAGACGGGTTTTTCCGTCTGAAATTAAGACGGGGAAAATGTGACTCGTTTACAATAAAATGCGATCATTTTTTTTGATAAAAACTAAAAAGTTAGTAGAACAATTTTGGAATAAAATGTGAACAATTTTAGTTGTAACTCAGGCGGCAATATCTCCTTAAACTAGACAAATCTCTAAATTTTTCCGCCTAAATTAATTTGGCTATAATTAAGCTTTTATTATATCATATTTATAATTGGGCTTTCATTATATTATATCTACAACTAAATTGTACTAAACTTTCTCTTTCCACTAATTAATACAATTATGACTTTCGTATTTTCTTTAATATTTCTATCTAAAAAACCGCGCATTCGTGTGTGATCTATACTAGTTTTATCATTGAATGATGACTTTTTATTTGAAAATGACTATATTTTATCTGTCTTAATTTCAGACGGAAAAAGTATTCAGACGGAAAAAGTCTGTCTGAAATGAGAACTTGCCAAATTAGTACTCCGTATGTCATTATATCATTTTAAACCAGGCCTTTTAATTTGGGAATTTACAAACTGAGTAATAATTATATGCTGGTAATGTTATTGTTTCATCCAATTGTGTAACTTCAGCTGTGTAAATATGGTGATGGATTATATCGTGTAGGACGTGTTAAAATTTGACCCGACTTGTAAACCTGACCCGACCTGTTTTTTCCATGGTCTATGCCCGTATATTATAGTTAAATAATTATTAAAAAAATTGTAATCCATTGTCAATATTCATAGTTGATTCTTCATTCGACCTTGATTGGTCTTTGTAAAGAAATTAAATGTAAATAACTAGCTAGTAATTTTAGGATAAAATTTCATTAAACTCGTCTCTTATTATTGGACGTAAATTAGACTCGTACGAGGCAGTCATATGTCTAACAAGTTAATGGTTAGTAGGCATCGTTTTCTTGCGTATTTCCTTGGCACAACCTCATACACTACTTTACACATTAATAAAATAGAGAAAGATAATAGAAAATACGGAGTAATTAATTATAATAAAAAAAAGTACCTAACCAAGTACTTGTTATTGTGGAGGCAGCGGAAGTGAACTCCACGGCCAAAGCCCTCTCGAGCCTCCTCGTAACCAAACTTGGCCGTGGGGCTATACACTTCTCGTTCATCATATTTCAAGTAACCCGAGGTTATGAGAGTCAAATTTCTAATTGGACCAGTGTAATTCAGTGAAAATGCTGTTATTTCATACAATGACATTTTTTTTAAACTTCTCTCTTTAAATATATGTATAACTTTATTTTTTGTGTTCCTTTGAGGCAACACTACTATCAGCTATTTATAAGTCTCAAAACTCTTTGATATCCACACAATATTGTATCCCTTCATCTTAGCCTAGTACCAAATACAAATCCTTCCTTCTTTTACCAAATCTACTTATTATCAGCGATTAATTTTTTTTTTTTTTATGAAGCGGTATTACAATCTTATCTTTATAAATACAGAAACATTTAAAGCATCCATATTCACCCACGTCATCAAATGCAGTTTTTTTCTTTTTTTTTTTTATAAATAGTTAATGTGGGACCCGCATCAAAGAATCTTGAATTAATTTCTCGAAAACTATGTAGAATCATAGGTTATACAATCACATACAAACTATGTAGAATCATAGTTTATCTTATGATCTTAATTTATAGGAATTATATAAAACTATAGATTATACAATCACATACAAACTATGTAGAATCATAGGTAATACAATTATATTTCCTAAAATATTACCAATATAATCAGAACAAAGTATAAAAAAAAATTATTATCGAAAATCGTTTTATTTTTGGTTGATAAAATCGGTAGAAAACATAAAAATAAAATAAAATAGCATTCCTTGGCAAAAAAAAATCGTAAAAAAAATAAAAAAATTTAGACCACGAATTTGAAAATTGTAGAAATAAACAAAATAAGATCACAAAATTTATATCGTCTTTAACTTGAATGGTAGATTTGTAAACAATAAAGTAAATGGGAGATCTGCAAATTCTTGCATAAAAAAATAACTATAATGATATTAAAATATTAATAATCGAAATATATGCAAGAAAAACATTAAATAAAAAGTGAAAAATTATTAAAATCGAAAAAGGTAAAAAAAGACTCATTTATTAGGAAAAAAAATATCAGAAAATACATTTCAAGAAGCAAAAAAAAAATGAAAAAGTACTTCAAAAACAACAATCATTAAATGTAAAAATAAATTTTTTAATAAGACTTAAAGACATCATAATTATTGAAGATTAGTGTAAAAGTAACTAAAAATATATATAAAAAAACCAAAATATCATATAAAATACTAAATGCAAAAAAAAAGAAATAAGAATTAAAAAATCAATACTCAGAAATACCAAAGCTCGGTTTTAGTTGAGATAATATACAATACTAAAATCTATAATATCCGTTTTTATCTTAAGACAAGTCAAGTATAGTTAGAATAAAACAAAAGTAGAGACTAGAGTGCATAGGGAATAACATTAGATTTGTCTTATATAGACAAGTGAGATGGTATTTAACCAATTTTAATAATTAAAAAGATGTATCCATTTTAAAGGAGACTTACTCAAAGATTATGTCTTTTTATTTGGTTCGGATAAATTTTATACTCATTAACTCGATTTGTGATGATTTTGTTTTATTTGATTGGTATTTAGCGGATACGGTGTCGACATTTGGGCTGATTTATTTACGAGGTAGATCATTAACTCGGTTTACAAATTGAGACTTGATTTCGTTAATTTAATCTTTTATAAAAATAATTATAAAAAATTTAATCATACAACAATGACGTGACATTAAAATTATATACTCCCTCCGTTTCAGAATTTGCATTTGCTTAAAATACCCTTCATAAAAAATAAAAGAGACAAACAAACGATTAGAACAAATAGAAAAATAGACTACGTATATTATAATTCAAATTTATTATCGAAATAAGCAACAAGGAAATCTTATTTACAAATAAATATTTGGATATTTGTTATATATTTAAACGGCTGATATTCACTATAACAAAACTCTTGAATACCTATTTATTTAGATGAACAATTGAACAATTAATCATGTGCAATTATATTTGCACAACTTTGAAACTTTAACACGATATATCGTTTTAATTCAGTGTCATTCAAATTTTAATAAAAAAAAAATTACGGCTAACTATTAAAGGATCGACAACCATATACTCAAAAACATATTTAAAAAGACAACCCGTGCATTTCGTGCACGGGATTAAAACTAGTTATTTAGGGGTTGTTTGGTTCATGGAGGAATTAATTTCATGTGGGAAGTAGAAATTCACACGAATTGAGTTTCTACATGTAATTCATGGGAAATACCCAAAACTTGTTTGGTTGCCATCAAGGAATTGACACTTCCCATGAAATAAATCCCTGTATGTTGTTTGGTTGGATAACCCAATTCCTATGAATTTTTGTTGTAAATACTATTTTACCCTTTTACTAAAATTTATTACTTCACCCTTAATTCATATATAGGACAATTTGATCCGAGGAGTTACATTCTGAAAAGCATTACTCGAAACACGTATAATAGATTCGAGATATCCAAAATGTAATACAAGAAAAAATAAAAAAAATAATGCTTAAAACAGGTAAAATACTTTATGATGTGGACCTGCCTACTATTCAGAGATAACTCGATACATACTCCATCTACATCACATTCTTCCTCCCATATTCCATTTTGCTCCATATTATATTCACTCAAGTTGTACGTATGGTTTGTTGTTTCCACTTTAACAATTATCAAACTTTAACAATTATAAATTGGTTAATTGATTACCAATATTCCATGATTTTTAATTTTTTTATGTACCATAGATTATAGTAGCAAAAGAAAATAATTGAGATAGCAAAAGGGAGGAGGAAAAAAAAAACCCGTTGAAGTGAAGATGAAGATTGCACAGGGAGGAAAAAAAAGGACGTGTGAAGAAGATGGCGGTAAATAGAGAAAGTAGATGAAATGGGTGTGTTTTTAATAGGGGTAGAATAGTAAACATCACTAGTAAAAAACGCAGGAATTGGGAATGACCTAGGGGGCTTGGTCAGCCACTTCCCACATGATACAGGAATTAGAGTTCCTATGGAACTCTAGATTCCTCCATTTTTAAAAAAAAATGGGTAACCAAACAAGAGCCTTAAATCCTAATTCATGGGATTTTGGAATTCCTGTGTTTTTATGAGGCAACCAAACAACCCCTTATTGTAAACCATGACTAAAATCGCGGTTAGAGTCATTGTTCTTGTTCAAATGGTCGTTAAGCAAGTTATTGACTTTACTGTCTCAGTTTATTCGATACCCCCGCTTTGAAATGCACAATTCTTGAGAAAATAATAAACCTATTCCTAATTATAACTTAAATTTTCTAACGAAGATGATTAGTCCGTCACAAGAATCTTGTGCAAGGCGACTATAGCCCTTATTCTAATAAGGAAAATCCAAATTATAACCCTTATTCTAATAAATCCTAATATTATCAATATGAGAATTCGAATCCATAATTGAATAATTTGATGAAGATTGGATTAATTTTGAAACGGAGAGGAAGGGTAAGAAAGGGAAAAATTGTGGCAAAAAGTACAAAAAAGAGTAAAACTTTTACATAAAAAATAGGGAAATTCTACTGTGTACCCTTGAGTTTTTTGGTTTTCTATGTAGTACCCCTTAATTTTTTATATTCTACATTGTACCCCTAAACTTCTTATTTATTTCTCCATCATAACCTCGTTTAACTCTCCACTAACTTTATCACTATCACTTTGGCCTTTATTCTAACTCAATGATGTTGACTCACCGTCCTATATGAGAAGCATCACAAATCACTTTTACTAAGCACAAACTACCATTAAAAACATTTGTTGTGATTCATAACATGATAATGGAGATTTGATAAATTTTTAGTTAGATTCGTATACTATTTGGTGGGTTAATGAGTACTTCGGCGAACTAATAAATAAATGAGTAGGTTATTGAGTAATTGGAATGATAAATAGACGATTTAATAGGTTAATTAAGAAATTAAGTTAGCAAAGACAATAAATAAGGTTAGTTACCTTTTCAGGTAGTTTTGCCAAATAAAGCCTTAGTGGCAGAGCCAGAATTCAAGTTTGGGGGGGGGGGGGGGTCCGAAAATTTCGAAAATTTCAACTAAAAATTTCAAAAAATTAATCCACCAAGGAGCGAGCGCCTCTGCTAACCCCCCTAGATCCACCACTGACCTCATCCAGGGAGCTATTTATTTTCATTTAGGCTAGGGGTCATTTTTTTTAGTAAAACAGCCCCACCATATATGTGAACACACAATTTCGCTTCTATATTGTGTAGTTAGTTTCAAAGGTTGAGTTATTTTTATTAAACTAGAAATGTTGGGTTATTGTTGAAAGAATGTTATTTTCATTAAATTTTTAGAAGTATTTTAGAAGAAAATTGAGATTTTGATTGCTAGTTATACTCACTTTATTTCAAAATAATTTCCCCTTTTTCTACCCTCTTTATAGATAGCGCTACTTGAAAGAAAAAGAGTTGATTTTAGGTTAAAGTCTTAAAAGTTGATTCTTATTGGATTTAAGTAATAATCTATAATCTATTTATTCGACGTGTTTTTTTAACATGTATCCTATCTAATCGCTATAAAGTAGGGACACATGTTAAGATAGCTTAAAAACAAAAAGTTTGCCTTAAGTACTTGACTGAGAAGTGAAAAAAATGAAAACAAGGACAAAAGAGTAAAAATACTTCGAAAATGAAAGGGCGTCACGGTGACACCCATTTGGTGTCACCTTCTTATATAGGGTGAGTGGGGACCTCTTTAATTAAAAATTTATGTGAGAGAGTAACACCAAATTTAGACAACACCCGATGTCGCCCTATCACTAATTCACTATCCAAAATACTTTATGGAAAAGTTTTCATATGCCAGCGGCTTCCCCACCAGGCCACCATGGTCACTGCTTTTGTTTATGTACTAGTTTTATACCCGTGCAAATTGCACGGGATTGTTATTTAGGTGGTTGTAGAAAAACGTGTTAATAGTGGTTGCTTTTTATATGAAGTATGTATCCAAAATATCTAAAATATAGCAATAATAAAGTTGTATCTATCGAGAGTATATATATTAATACAGCAATAAGTCAATAACTCCACGAAAATTCCAAAGCATAACAATAAGCTGTTACAGTGTAAAATCATAAGTAAATTGTACTATAATTTCTCGAAAACTTCTTTATAAACTACGTTATTTGTTCTAGTGGACACGCGTTTATCATTATCACAAATCAGAATCCTTAGTCCTTTTTTGCTTGTGACTCTTTTTTTTTTTGAAGAGAAACCCGGAGGTTCTACTGCATTAATAATAAATCAAAGTTAACAGCATCGTTCGCGATCAAAGGTAGACCCTCCGACCACACAAACTTACCAACTACTCTAGGAACAGGATGGGCTAACGCATGAGCCACCCCATTGTTCAAACGACTAGTAAAAGACCAAACAATAGAGTTAAAAGAAGAACGTAAAGAAAAAATGTCCGCTAAAACTAAATCAAAAACACTTCTGCCAGGGCGAGATCTCTGCAAAGCTTCCACCACTTGAAGACAATCACTTTCCACGACAATATTCGCATGACCTCTTCGACGAGCCTCCTTGACTCCCTCCAAAACCGCGACAGCCTCGGCAATGCGACTATCCCACAATTGCTCCAACACCAGAGTCGCCCCCCAAATCACCCCACCTCGGCCATCCCTACACACCATTCCCAAGTTCACGCCCATTCCTTCTTGGACTCCCGCATCGACATTGATTTTCACATACCCCTCCGGAGGAGCCACCCAACCTTTCCTCGCGTTCTCCCTTCCCCGTGCTCCTGCTTCATCCCGGCTGCCCTTCTTCACATAGCCCCCTCCCTCAATTTCCTCCATAACATCCCTTACCCGCTTCACCACACCACACGGATCCACTTCCCGCAGCTCAAAAATAACCTTTTTTGCTTGTGACTCTTGAAATAGCCACAAACTTGTAAAGGTGAATTGGTCTGAATAGTAACATACCCGTGCAAATTGTTAAACCTGCTTTTCATTTAGTGCACGTTTGTAGAACCCGTGTAAGTTTAAAATAATTTTATCCCATTTTTTCTCTATTATGTCCCCCACAAAATTAGTGGGAGACGGTCTCTCATGAGACCTACTGGTGCTATTATAACTTTGAATTATAAATTCATTAGCAATAAAGAGATTCATTATCATTATAGGCATAATAAAGATATCGTGATTTTTTAACTATACATTTCGCATCCAAATTATATTCCTCCATACTTATCAAATGAAAATACGAAAAATAAAATAAAATATTATCACATTGTTATAATTTACAATATATTTGGGAAATTTCTTTAGGCCAACCTTATTTAGTCTATCACATACGCGTTTATCACTATATCAAATAACATATTATCAACTATCATACCGTCAAACTATTGAACCCGTGCAAAATTACGCAAAGACTACGTTATAATCAAACTTGTGTAAAGGAGTTTTATTAAAATTTCGGATTTACAATGAGCCTGTGAAAATATTACTTGTCTAGACCTATTAAAAATTGCCTTGACCCGTTTATCTTAGGCCAAGTCAAATAAATCATAACTTGCGACCTGATTAATCCCTTAATTTAGGGTCAAAATTTAAACCTGACGCAATTAGTCTGATAGGCAAAGATAAGTTTATTTTCCCTCAAAAAAAAGTGTATTTTATAGAAAGAAAATTAATTAATGATTCAATTAATAAGATGTTGAATTATGTTCTATAAGCCACATATTTTCAAAAACGTATATGTATATCTAAAATGCGAAATAGAGTACATATACTAATAATTTCGTGATTGATATTGTGGAGTATTTTTGACCTCGGTCTATGTCTTGTAAATTTTGAGCCCGTCACTCTCGAGTAATTTACGTAATATACATGGTTTGCGAGCTATCATATATACCCGTGGGTTTACCCTAGCGTCACAGGGTCCCTAGTCATCAAAAAAATTGCAAAATAATATTTAGATAGAGAGAGTATACTTTTAAAATTTTTATTTATCCAATCAAATTTTAGTTATAATAAAAAAATAATAAAATATACAGGATGGATTTTTGAACTTCTTAGGCGACAAATATGTACGGTGATGATATTAAAAATAGACTGCTTAAAAACATGTCCAATAATAAACATGGGTCATTGACCCCTTAGTTTAAATACACGACCAACCATCAAAATTAATTAAAATCCCTACTTTGCTCACATTTCCTCATTCATTCAGCAGTCAATCTTCTTCTACAACCCTCAGGATTTAACTCTGACCTACAACGGAGTAAATTCCCTTCTCATTTCACTCCGTCTCACCTACGCAGCTAGACTATTTCTATTTCAAGATCATCGGAACACCAGCTAAACACTATATTTCTCAATCCCCCTTTCTTTTGATCCTTCATAAATTTTTTCCATAATTTTTCGATTTCGATAAATTTTTTATTTATAGTCTTTTATGGCTATATTATTCGAGTTCGGTAAATTTTTTATTTTTTTATCGAAATATGTCTGGGTGTTACTATTTAACAAAATTTAACAATTGATTATTTCGGTAAATATTCGGATATCAACAATCAGATATATCCGTAGTTCCTCGGATCACACATCGAAAATTTTGAACTTTAAATCGGATATCTGATTCACGTAATTTCAATTCAACAATTTTTTTCACTCCTCTTTAATTATTTTCAAGTATTTTTAAATTACATTTTTAGTTATATGTTTTCCTGGTATTTTTATTTTAAAAAAAAATATTGGTTATTATAAGCAAGTTAATTTTTTTGTAATTTTTGCTCTATTATAAGCAAATTATTATTATTTTTTCGGTTATTTATGCTCTATTAAGTTGATAAACTGAATTTTTTCACTTGTTGATTTTGTTAATTTTAAATATAAATACACTACAAGAAAAACGCGGCTTACTGACGGCCATACCGACGGAAAAAAGAGGCCGTCAGAAAACACGCGTTACTGACGGATGTGTGACGGAAATTCCGTCAGTATATTTTCCTGACGGATATCCCGTCAGTATATATTGGCGCGTTGACCAAGTCAAAGGCGCCAAAAGAACTGTGACGGATATTCCGTCAGTAATGTCTTAATACTGACGGAAAATCCGTCAATGGTTTTTGCACGTTAAATTATGTTACAGCTGTAAATCACTTTAGCGTACTGACGGATATTCCGTCAGTGTTCCCACAATACTGACGGAATATCCGTCACTTGGTCAATTATTAGTCGTTGGTAGTGCGTGACGGGTGTCACAAGATTGTGGTACTGACGGATATTCCGTCAGAATTTTAGGAATACTGACGGATATTCCGTCAGGAGTTATACTTTAACTGACGTGTACAGTCACTTGCATTATTTTTCTGATAAAAGTGACCAGTGACGGATTTTCCGTCAGTTAAATAAGAATACTGACGGAATTTCCGTCAGGATTTCTACTTAACTGACGGAAAATCCGTCAGAGGTTTCTATTAACTGAAACACGCGACGAGTTTCTCCTTCACTTTACTAAAATTCCCCCAAATCAATTAAAATCGCCTTAACCCCTTACCTCCTTAAAACCCGACACCACCACCACCCTCCTCCACTTCCGGCGCCACCACCACCACCACCAACACCACCACGCCGTCGCCATCACTATAAGGTAATTAACTTTATCTTTTTTTTCTATTTCCTTTATCTTTTTCCTTCTCCTTCATCCTTTTCTTATTTATCTTTTTTTTTTTAATAGTAGACCGCCGCCGCCTCCGCCAGCCGTCGCCGTCAGCCGCCGCCCCCAGCCGCGCCGCCAGCCGCCACTTCCTTTTTCATTTTTTTTTTGTCAAATTAATTAGGTATTACTCCTTTTAATTAGTTTAATTAATTTAGATTATTAGTTATTGTTTTAATCCGTCAGAGGTTTCTACTGACGGAATTTCCGTCAGAATTGTGAAAGGGTTGATGTTGATGCATGTTGACTTAGGATAGAAGCCAATATTGTGACGGATGTATGTTGTTAATGTATATTGTTAATTTAGATTATTAGTTATAATTTTTTTTTTTTTAATGTATGCATGTTGAGTTAAGATAGATATTTAATTTTATTATTAAAAATTAGATTATTGTTAAATGTTAATTAGAATAAATATGAATTAGACTAGATATGTAAAATGAAAAGTAAATCATGTTAATTTTTGTTAATTGAAAAAGTAGTCATTGTTGTATGTTTTGTTTTTAATATTGTTAAAATTATTGTTCATATTGACCTAGTATCCGTTCAAAAATTACTCACTAGGAGTAATTTTTGAATAGTCCCCGTTTGGGATCATCTTTGTACGTTTTAAGTCACTTAGGTAGTAAACATGTGCTTGTGATTTGTTAATGAGAAAAGAGTTTGATGACAATTCCTTTAATGTTCTCTAAATGCATATGTAGAGTAATTATTTATTCTATATTGTGTATTTGGAGAACGGATGGGAATTGCTGCCGAATTTTTTTTCTCATTAATAAATCACAAGTACATGTTTGCTAGTGACTTAAAACGTACATTGATGGGTTTAGGTTGGAGTGATAAGGACCCAATTCAAAGAAATACAATATTTATATTGGTTAAAATGTTAAATTATTGTTTATTATGCTTGATTTTGATTGTTGTTAGGTTATTATCTTTTTTAATGATATATATAAATGTGTAGATATATAATAACATGAAAAGATTAGAACGGCAATGGATGTATGAAAGATTAGACGAAAAAAGAAACCCAAGAAAGCATATGCAGAGGGGGTGAAAGAGTTTATTAAATTCGCGGAGGGAAGTAGTGAGTACAAGAATTTAGGTGAAATGAGGTGTCCGTGTAAGAAATGCAAAAACCTAGGTTTTAAAAGGAAAGCGGATGTTCAAATTCATCTTTGGTCGTATGGTTTCGCCGATAATTATTATGTATGGACGTATCACGGTGAGAAACTACCTAGTACAAATGCTAGTGAGAATCCTTACCGTGAGTTCGTGGAAAATGCATTGCGTGATACCGTTGACCAAATTTTGGAGGATCGACTTAATCCTGATGACCTTGACGATGAAGAAGTGCGTTATGAAACCCCGAACCCCCAAGTTTCTTCGTTCTTTAAAATGTTAGAGCAAGCTGAACAACCGGTGTTTGAGGGAAGTGATATGAGTTTGTTGCAAGCAGCTGCTAGGTTGTTATCAATCAAATGTGAGAACAACATATCTCTTAGATGCGCTAATAGTTTTGTGTCGTTCGTTGGTGACATAATTCCAAAGGAAAATCAAATGGCGCGCAATTTTTATGAGATTAAAAAAGTTCTGAAGGGACTCCAACTTCCCCATGAAAAGATTGATGCATGTATCAATGGATGCATGCTTTTCTGGGAGGAAAATTCTAATCTTGAAGAATGTACAAAGTGTCGTGCATCTCGGTATAAAGGTAAAAAGAATTCAAGTGGGAGGCGAATTCCATGTAAACCAATAACTTATTTCCCGCTTGCGCCAAGGTTACACCGACTATATGCAACCAAGCACATAGCAGGTGAGATGAGTTGGCACTACAAAAACTCTCGATTAAGAGAAAGGGGGACAATGGCACATCCAAGTGATGGAGAAGCGTGGAAGCATTTCGATAGAGAGCATCCAGATTTTGCAAGTGAACCCCGGAATGTTAGGCTAGGTTTGTGTACGGATGAATTTCAACCTTTTGGGCTGTTTGGGACGAAATACTCTTGTTGGCCCGTGATTGTGACTCCGTACAACTTACCTCCTTGGTTATGCATGAAGAGACAATTTACTGTTCTTGTCTGCTAGTTCCGGTCCTAAGAATCCGAAAACAAATTTAGATGTTTTCCTCCAACCGTTGATCAAAGAGTTGAAACAACTTTGGGAAACCGGCGTGGACACCTATGATGTCTCTAAGAAACAAAATTTTCAATTAAAGGCTGCATTAATGTGGACGATCAACGATTTCCCGGCATATGGCATGCTTTCTGGTTGGTCCACAAGTGGATATCGTGCATGTCCTTATTGTCCAGAAAATGATCATAGATCTTTTTGGCTTAAAAATAGCAAAAAGGTTTGTTGGTTTGATTGTCACCGTGAGTTCTTAACACCTGATCATCCTTTCCGCGACAATTGTAAGCATTTTCTTAAAAACAAAAAAAGCGAGAATCGCATAGCCGCATCCAAACTAACGGGTGATGAAGTGTGGGAATCCGTAAAAGACTTGCCTAAAATAGTTGATGCTTTTGATAAAGAATTGAAAAGATTGAAAGATCAGAATGAAGGTTGGTGGAAACAAAGCATATTCTGGGAACTTCCCTATTGGAAAACGTTGCTGATTCGACACAACTTGGATGTTATGCACATTGAGAAAAATTTTTTTGAACAACTTATCAACACCATCATGGATGTACCAGGAAAAACTAAATTTGACACTAAGGGTAAAGAAGACTTTAATGAACTTTGCTATAAACGGAACACATCATCTAGGTTTGTTTTATCAAACGCGAGAAAAAAGGCTCTATGTGACTGGGTTGCTAACTTAAAATTCCCGGATGGTTATGCTTTAGATTTGAGTCGGTGTGTTGACCATAAAAAGATGGTGTTACATTCCATGAAAAGTCATGATTGTCATGTCTTTATGGAACGACTACTCCCGTTGCCTTGAAAGAGTTGCTCCCGACAGTCCTTGGAATGCAATAACCGAGATAAGCCAATTTTTTAGAGACCTGTGTACTTCTACGATTAGAGTTGATTCTATGGAACGTCTAGAGTCAAACATTGCGGAGATAATATGCAAGTTAGAGAAGATATTTCCCCCGTCTTTTTTCAATTCCATGGAGCATTTGCCTCTTCACCTACCTTATGAAGCAAAAGTTGGAGGACCTGTCCAATATCGATGGATGTATCCATTTGAGAGATTTCTTAATCATATAAAAAAAAAGATTGGCAACAAAGCTCGGGTGGAGGGTTCAATATGCAACGCTTTTTTGTTAGAGGAAATTTCAAATTTCTGTTCTTTTTATTTCGAAGATCACATTGACACAAAAGCAAAAGACTTAGATGTTGGTGTAAATTCCGATGACCAATTGAAATCTAAGTTACCCGAGTTATTCAATGATGACATGGGAACTACAACCGGAAAATGTATACGAGAGGTACTTAATCGAGAAAGAGTATGAAGAAGCTCATTTTTATGTGCTAAGGAACTGTGGAGATTTTTTAGATACTTATGAAAAGTAAGTTAATACTTCATCATTAATCAATTGTTTTTTAATTATCAAATTAAATCGAATTTATAGGTAATTAATACATAACTAAAACATGTTTTCCCTACTTATAGGGAATTTGAGGCACATATCAAAATCAATTTTCCTGATGTCACATCCTCGATGATGTTTGGGCATCACATGAGAAAAGTTTTCCAAATGGTTCCAAATCAAGTAAGTGATGATACATTTAGATTTCTTATTAGATATTGAAAAAAATATAACAACTTAATTAACATTTTTTATTCATAGGTTCATAGATTGAAGGATCATCTAATAATAGCTTTAGCATTGGGTCCTAGTAACATGGTGAAGTCTTGGAGACGGTATTCCATCAACGGCTATAAGTTTCGAGCTTTTAAGGAGGAGTTGATGTTTCGAAGTCTACGTTAAGCAATGGGGTTTCTGTGAATTCAACTGAAGGGTTGGACTACTATGGAACCCTAAATGAAGTAATTGAGCTTTCTTATTATGCCGGGCAAAGGGTTTATAGGGTTATATTGTTTAAATGTGATTGGCTTGATAATTCCCCACAAGGACTTAGTATCCATAAGGTTTATGGACTTGTAGATGTAAACGAGAAAAAAAAACTTCGTGGACATAACCCATTTGTGGCAGCTTTTCAAGTCGATCAAGTTTGTTATGCTCCTTATCCAACCATTAAGAAAGGTAATCAAGGTATTCCGTGGTCCGCGGTTTTTAAAACCAAGGCAAGATCACAAGTTGATGCTCCTATTGAAGAAAGTGTCTTTCAAGAAGATGTGGTTGTGAATGATCACTCAATTTCACCGATTTTGTTGGAAGATACAGATGATGAAGATGTATACGAAGTGACAGTGGAAAGAGGTCAAGGGGAATATGACAGAGACGTCGAAGAAGAAGGGGATGAAGATGAAGTTGAAGAACTTATTAGATACGAAAATGAGGAATCGAGAGGAAGAAGTGGGAGTGCTTTTTTCGGAAGATGAACTGTTTTGATTTGTAGTGATAGTGATAGTGAGGAGGACTAGTTGTAATTGTACAATTATTAAACATTCAATAAAATATGCCCTCCGTTTTTTATTACTTGTCGTTCTAAGCTATTTGGTTTTTTGTTTTATACATGTCGTTTTAACTTAACATCAATAGTGTGTTTCAATTTTCAAGATTTGGTTATAAGAAACCTCTCAATTCACCCAATAAAATGCATTAAAGAAGAGGCAAGTGGTAATTAGTTCACAGTCTTCCATAGTGTTTTTTTCAATTGTTTATATATACCTGCGAAAATGGTTGTTTTGAACTAACGATTTAAATTGTTAACATGCAGTGAATTATGCCGAACTTTTTTCGCCGTATGGTTGGGAGCAATAGTAAGGCAAATGCATCTCAACGGAATCGGGAGGACGAGGAGGTTGAGGATGAGGAAAATCCTGAATTTCCATCACAAAGACAGGAGAACATGCAGGTGATTCTCTCAGAGGCCCGTGCTCGGCCAGATCATTATTGGTAAGTTTATGTTAATTTTTCTTAAGTTTAAAAAAACTTAACATTTACAGTTTTAATTTCATATATTTATGTGTTTTTCAGGTGGGATGACGAACCAATCAAGAAATATGTTACTTGGTCATTCACCCGTAACATCGAGATGAGTACTTCACTAGGTGGGGTGAAGCGAGTAACGCACGCATTCGGAAGATGTGGAATTACTTTGCGGTAATTATGTTTTTCAATAATAATTTTCTTAAGTTTATAATAATTTTCTTAAGTTTTATATAACTAATTTCACACTTGTTTTTTGAAACAGACTCATGTAAGATCCATCGATCCTGAGTATGATCCTATTCCTGAGTGGCAGGCGAGGGTAACGAGGCGGATTACCACTCTTATCAATGGAATAAAATATAACAAGAAACCGCCAAAGTGGGTGCCTGTTTCTTGGTTGGAGAACCTTAAGAATAGGCCTAATGATCCTACTTTTGCCAAACATTCGAAAGTCAACACGGCAAATAGGAAGTCGGGTGGGAAAGATGGGAAAGCATTGGGCACCCACACTCTTGGTCGTAAGAGTTGCTCCGATGCTTTCAAGGAATTGGTAAGTATTGTTTTTATTGCTTTTAAAAAGTGGTTAATATATATGATTGACAAAAATATACTTGATTTTACTTGTTTCCATAATAATTTCAGGGTCAAGAGGCCACCCCCCACAAGATGTTCATGAAGACGAAGAAAAATAAGAAGGGCGAGTGGGTTAACCCTCGAGCGGCTGATGTTGAGGTAAATTCTTGAATTTAATTTAATATTTATTTTTATTACAAAGAACGATAATCTCTTTCTTATAAAGATAGGTATATATATATATATCATTTCTAACGATTTTCTATTTTTTCAGCGTGATTTCCAAGAGGAGATGAGCCACCATTGCCACTGACGGATCTCCCGACGAGATTGAGGCCTACTACAAGGTCAGTAGGAGGATTTGACGAGAAGAACCGGATGTTTGGGACAGGACCTACGGGGGCCCAAATATGGTATGATCTTCCTCCTAACAAAGTCAAGGCGACGGTCTTTGTCTTATGCTCCTAGCATGATTTCACAGCTTTCCACCCAAATGAATGATGAGCGAGCCGCTCGAGTTGCTCTTGAAAGACAGGTTCAAGAACAGGCTGAAGAAATGGCGGCAATGAGAAAGGCTTGGGCTGATTTGCAAGCATCTCAACCCCCAAACACATGTTCACAATTTACTCCACATAGACGGGATAACTTTGGGGGTGGTGATGACGGGTTTGGAGGTATTGGTGGTAGTTTTATTGACCTTATAAACACTTAGAGCCTTTAAGTTAGAGCCTTTAGGTTAGAGCCTTTAGGTTAGAACTTTAGTTTAGTTAGTATTGTCGTCTAGTAAGTATGAAAGACATGGTAAAACAATTCTCTGTTTAATTTGTAAGACAATGTACAAATTTGACTATGTTTTTATGTAAAACAATTTGCGTCCCCTTCTCTTTTGTTGTCTATTGATTCCCGCATTAGCGGTCGACGTGAAAATGGATTCCCGCTTGGCGGTCGACGATTGGATGTATTTTGCAGGTTTTGTTTATATTGGAAACGATGCAAATAGGCATCGTGGTCGGGCAAAGAAGTCAGATTTGAAACGATGCAAAAACGCATCGTGGGTGGGCGCAAAGCAGTCATTTCTTGTTTCCAGTGCCTTTTTTTTTAATAGATCGACGGAAATTCCGTCGAAATTTTAAAATACCGACGGAATTTCCGTCACACGCTTTCCCTCTCCATTTTTCCGTGCGAAAAGGCCACGTGTCACCGAATCGACGGAATTTCCGTCAGTAAAGTGATAAAACTGACGGAAATTCCGTCACTACCCCCTGTTATTTTGATTTCAGAATCTTACGTGGAATGCCACGTGTCAGACGCAACCGACGGAATTTCCGTCAGTAATACAAAAAACTGACGGAAATTCCGTCACTTTTGACCTAAAAATAAAGACGGATTTTCCGTCATATATCCGTCAGTGTTTTGGTAGACTGACGGAAATTCCACAGGAGTTTTACTGACGCAATAAGCTGACCCTGATTCCTGACGGAATATCCGTCAGTAAATTGAAATACCGACGGAAATTCCGTCAGTATGGGCTTTATTTTTCCGTCAGTTTCCCGCGTTTTTCCGTCATCGGAACACCAGCTAAACACTATATTTCTCAATCCCCCTTTCTTTTGATCCTTCATAAATTTTTTCCATAATTTTTCGATTTCGATAAATTTTTTATTTATAGTCTTTTATGGCTATATTATTCGAGTTCGGTAAATTTTTTATTTTTTTATCGAAATATGTCTGGGTGTTACTATTTAACAAAATTTAACAATTGATTATTTCGGTAAATATTCGGATATCAACAATCAGATATATCCGTAGTTCCTCGGATCACACATCGAAAATTTTGAACTTTAAATCGGATATCTGATTCACGTAATTTCAATTCAACAATTTTTTTCACTCCTCTTTAATTATTTTCAAGTATTTTTAAATTACATTTTTAGTTATATGTTTTCCTGGTATTTTTATTTTAAAAAAAAATATTGGTTATTATAAGCAAGTTAATTTTTTTGTAATTTTTGCTCTATTATAAGCAAATTATTATTATTTTTTCGGTTATTTATGCTCTATTAAGTTGATAAACTGAATTTTTTCACTTGTTGATTTTGTTAATTTTAAATATAAATATTTACCCATTAATGTTTAATTATTTAAATAAAACTATAAACTCTACTACTCCGTACTATTAGGAGTAATTGATTGTCAAATGTCAATGGTATACATAAAGGAGTTAATTCAACAAAAGATGTTGGATAATTAATTCACATACGTAACATGGGGCCTAAAAATCAGGATACTAAAAACCGCCTTTGACATATTGACTTTTAACCACAGAGCAACACGTAGGCTCTATGGTTGTTGCTTTAATATATAGGATTATTACAGTTTTAAACTTTTTAAGTTATAGTTTAGACCACCCGTGAATCATATTCAATTTGTATAATAAGGACATTATTATGAAAACAAAAATAATTGAAGTCGAGGATTATTTGGATTTGTAAAAAACTTTTTAAGTTCGATCGTCTTTTAGTTCACCCATGAATCATATTCGATTTGTATAATAAGGACACTATTATGGAAACAAAAATAATTGAACTCGAAGATTATTTGGATGTGTACAAATTTTTTTAAGTACAATCGTCTTTTAGTTCACCCCATGAATCATATTCGATTTGTATAATAAGGACACTATTATGGAAACAAAAATTATTGAACTCGAAGATTATTTGTATGTGTAAAAACCTTTTTAAGTTCGATCGTCTTTTAGTTCACCCATGAATCATATTCGATTTGTATAATAAGGACACTACTATGAGAATAAAAATAATTGAACTCTAAGCTTATTTGGATGTGTAAAAAAATTTTTAAGTACGATCGTCTTTTAGTTCGCCCATAAATCATATTCGATTTGTACAATAAGGACACTATTATGGAAACAAAAATAATTGAACTCGATGATTATTTGGATGTGTAAAAAGCTTTTGAAGTACGATCGTCTTTTAGTTTACCCGTGAATCATATTCGATTTGTATAATAAGGACACTATTATGGAAACAAAAATAATTGAACTCTTGGATTATTTGGATGTGTAGAAAACTTTTTAAGTTCGATGGTCTTTTAGTTCACTCATGAATATTCGATTTGTATAATGAGGACACTAATATGAAAACAAAAATAATTGTAGTCGACGATTATTTGGATGTGTAAAAAACTTTATAAGTTCGATCGTCTTTTAGTTCACCCGTAAATCATATTTGATTTGTATAATAAGGACGGTACTAAGAAAACAAAAATAATTGAACTCGAAGATTATTTGAATGTATGAAAAAGCATGTGGATGTATGAAAAACCATGTGATGTTCTGGTAAAAATAAGAATAGTAAAGGTGACTACTCAGGCGACGGGACCATGAACGCATTGTTGCCGTCCATATACTGTACACCTTACAATAAGTCTCAAATTTGAAGGAGACCAATCACAATTATTAGAGGGGCTTTCAAATTTCCGCATCATTGTAGGTTTGATGTGAACCAAGACCTGGTGATAAGGTACGATGATTGTAAATTATTGTTGTGAATGCATGTTACTCTAAGGTCTCTAACCTTCGGAGTCAGTTGTGTCCCACACTTCACTTGCTGATTCGCTATCTACTGTATAAGGATACTATTGTGAACTAAAAAATGATCGTCTTTTAATTCACCAATGAATCATATTCGATTTGTATAATCACAAATTCTTGTTTGTGACGGCACATATCCGTCACTCTTGAGTGACGGATATCATTTTACCTCACAAAGTACCCACTTTTTCTCTCTCTGCAACACTATTCATGTGGTCCCCTTTCTCCACTAACCCATTTTGTTACCATTTTAACTCACAAAATATCCGCCACAAATGGTAACCCGTCACAAGGGAGACCAATTGTTGTATAATAAGGACACTGTTATGGAAACAAAAATAATTGAACTCGACAATTATTTGGATGTGTAGAAAACTTTTTAAGTTCGATCATCTTTTAGTTCACCCATGAATCATATTCGATTTGTATAATAAGGACACTATTATGAAAACAAAAATAATTGAGCTCGATGATTATTTGGATGTATAAAAAACCAAAAACAAGAATAGTAAAGGTGACTACTTAAGCCACGGGACCATGAACGCATTGTTGCCGACCATATACTGTACAATAAGTCTCAAATTTGAAGGAGACTAATCACAATTATTAGAACCCATGCATGACTCGAGGCCGAATTGACCCAACACAGTATAATCTGACCAAAATACTTATTGCTACAAACCTATCACTCCAACCTCATCAGAATCGAACCATATGCCATGTCATTACTGCCACCTCATCACATGGAATTGTGAGCCAACCATGTCATGCATCAATGCCACTTCATCACCTCAGTTCAAACTACATGCCACATAAATATTGCCACCTTATGACCTCTAACCGCGTGCCATGACATTATTATTGTTACCTCGATCCACTAGCCAAATCATCAAGAAACCCGACCTTAAACCCATATAGACTTTGAGTATTAGACCTGTATGTAATCCGAATAAATAAAATACACTTGACCCTTATTTTACCTGAAGGCCGGACCTGAAATTACCAGACCCCTAACCCACCCGTTCAACCCGTTTTACAAGTCTACATGATGCCCGTCTCTCTAGATTTCGAACCGTACTATATATCTCTCTACTAATGTACATGAGTACATCTATTATATACAATTTTTTTTTAATGAACTACAGTTAGCTCTTTTATGTAATTTGAAGTCATTTTAGTTGATTTAGATTGTCTCCATAATGTTTTAGGCCAATTTATGACTAACAAAGTGAAGGTATAATATACGGAGTATAAAAGAAGGTGACCGTATGTAGCTCATTTTAGGTTGGTAAATAAACATATATACACATAAAAAATGTGGCCCCTATACCTAAAGTCACCCCTTTACTTAGAGGTGGACAACATAGCGGGCCAGCCCGGCCCGGCCTGGCCCAGCACTGTTACACGGGCCAGAATTTAGCAGCCCGGTCAGCACATGGCCCAGCCCGGTCAGCCCTACGGGCCGTGCTAGTGTTGGGTTTTTTCAGCCCAGCCCGTTTTTTTTAAAAAAAAAAAAAAAAATTTTCGGATAATTCACGCGGTACCCCTGAAGTTGGCCACTTTGCACAAAATATCCAAATTTTTGATCCGAAAAACTTAAAGAGACCATAACTCATGTTTACGAACTCATAAAGTGAAGATTTTTTTTTTCAAATCGATCATCTTTCCGAGTACTACGATTTGAAAAAAAGTTTGACGAGTTTGGAACTCGTGACCGGGAGATATGCTCACTCAAAGTTTGTTCGGTCGAAAAAACTTTGACGCTCAATAACTCCTAGTAGCGGAATCCAAATACGACAATTTTTTTTTTCAAATTGTAGTTCTCGGAAAGATAAGCGATTTAGAAAAAAAATTCGTCACTTTTGGAACTCGTAAACACGAGTTATGACATCTTTAAGATTTCCGGATCAAAAATTTGGGTATTTCATGCAAATTGGCAAACTTTAGGGGTACCGCGTGAATTATCCGATTTTTTTTTAACCAGCCCGCCCCTATAGTGCCGTGCCCGGGCCTGACCAAAACCAGCCCAGCCCGGCCTGGCACAACCCGGTCCTATGTTAGTGCCGTGCCAGGGCTGCTCTACCCCAGCCCAGCCCGCCCTTGGCCCGCACCAGCCCGGCCCAGCCCAGCCCAATGTCCACCTCTACCTTTACTCATTTTGCCTACAAATACCAAAAGCAAACGCATAACATAATAAATAAAAAAAACGCAAAAGCTAAACTAGCTAAAATCGTTGATTTAGGAGTGTTGAGGTGACAATGTCTTTGCCTGCGCTAGTGGTTTTCTCAGTGAGTGACTCAAATAGGGAGGTAAGATACTTGAGTTTTACGGGTCCTCAAAGACAACTCCGGTTTGGTCCTGTAGAAGACGTATTCAGTGACTTAGCTAGGTTCGCGGTTGAGCCAGCCGGAGATGGCCTCGTTCACATTAGATCCTGCTACGACAACTTCTACTGGACTAGGTATGTAATTAATTAGTTTCCGAATATTTTTTGGGTAAAAATAAGAGTAAATTAAAAATTACTCCTTTTTAAAATCCAGTTTATTAAAATTACGCTTTTATATAATTTTTTTCCTAAAATTATTCCTTTAAAATGCACTTTTATCAAAATTTGCTTCAAAAACACCAACTTAAGTTATTTATTCCGTCATTTTATGAACTTATTTCGTTTGTCTCTTAGCCAATTTATATTTTGAAACGTATAACAATTGAGAATAAGTTCAAAAACAGACGTAATAAGTCATCTAAACTGGGATTTTGAAGCAATTTTTTAAAAAAGTGCATTTTAAGGGAGTAATTTTAGGAAAAAATTATATAAGGTAGTAATTTTAGAAAACAGTATTTTAAAAGAGAGTAATTTTTAATTTATTCTAAAAATAATCGTACTTCCAAATTCGCTTTATTACAAGAAATTAACACGTGGCACAATGGCAGGGCATCAAGATTTGAACCGTGGTTGTTGGCATCCAACCGGCAGAAAGTGGACGACTTATCAAGGGACGATTCTACGCTATTCCGGCCGCGTATGAGTGCCGGGAACGTCTTTGTAAGCTTTGTACACGCGCGAAGCGGGTTAAACGTCGTGATGCGTCCAGCCACCGACGCACATGCTTATAACTTATGTGTAGAGCATGGCGCGCCAACTGAGTTTAGCTACACTGATTACGTTCGCTTACGTATGATCAGACTTCCAAAATACGTAATATTCCTAGGTGACAATTTCAAGTCTTTAGGCGTTTGGCAATCTACCGCAAATTCAGGGTACCCTAAATATACGTATGAGCATAACTCGACGAGCCGAGACGTGGCGTTCGAGGTCTTTTACAATAAAAGCGGCGATAACATAAGAGTCAAGTCCTTGAGATTTAACGAATTCTGGTGTGTGTTCCCGCCTAGTAGTGTAGTTGTGGTAGGCCCCATCCCCGAGTCGGACCCGAGAATGTTATTTGATGTGGCCCTGTCTAACCCTTCTTACCAGAGCTGGGACGGCATTGCTATTCGCTCCCTCGCCTTCAACCTGTATTGCTATAGATGGGATGCCATCCGTGGTGATGAATTGGTTGCAGGAACGAACATAGCTAATGATACTCGAGCCTGTATCCGGCCTATTTACTTGGCCGTCTTAGGTAGAAGTCGTGTCAATGTCGAAAGCTTACGTCACGCTTGGAGAGGGCCCACGTCATCCCGGGTGTTGGATGTAATGCATGTATCAAACTCGGAATCACGTGAAGTTGAGAGAACGGTACGTGCTCAGTATCAAGGGCAGCGGATTGGATTTAGTAATAGTTTTCCGATAATCAAGGCTGCGGATTCGGCTAAGGCCGTGTTTAATGTTCCGCTTCCCAAATTTGTTACAAATGGGGGACTACAGTTTTCCGAAGAGAAAACAAATATTACTTCTACTTGGAATTGGGGAACTGAAACCCTTCCGTTTATTATGTCGGAGGCCGTCGTACTCAAAATACCACCTAGGTCAAGAGTCACTGCAACTCTGTCTGTTAATATAGCCACTTATGAGGTACCCTTTTCTTACAAACAAATCGACGAGTTGCCATATGGTGGTACTCAAACTCAAGATCTCCATGACGGTGTTTATAAGGTAGAAACCGAGTATGGTGCCTCGTTCAGTTATAGCAACGTTCGACCTTTTACAACAGAGGTACACTATCTCACCCTATAAACTCTACATTTTTTTTAAATCTGCTAAATTTATTTGCTATACAAACCTGATACTAAAATCTGCTAACCGTATTTTGCTAATGTTATCTGCTATTATAAATCTGTTTCTGCTATTTGCCAAACACGGCCATAAACTCTACTTTTTCAACTAAACCTCTTCTTTGATGGCCATATATATATATGATGTGCAGGTACTTGACGACGAGAATATTTACACGGATATCCAAGCCTTGAATCTTGAGGTTGTAATTTGTTTCATCATCATCTCTACTACTCCCTTCCATCCACACCAATGGCAACATGGACCCACTTTTTGTCAGGAGAAAAGTGGGTCCATGTTACTACATGGTGTGGATGAATGGAGTATATCTTTAATGAACCAAACATATATTTTTGAAATGGATCGGTATTATATTGACCTTAGCGAACTATGCAGGTAGTCAATCTACAAGACGATGGCATCAAAGTCGAAGCAAAAGCATCTGATGAGGTTAACCAAGAATAATAAGAATAATTAATTTTTTTCCGTCAATTTAGAAGTAAAAGACTTAGTTCGAGAAACGAAAACCAAACGATATATTTTTGAAATGGATCGGTATTATATTGACGACCTTAGCAAACTATGCAGGAACTCAATCTACAAGACGATGGCATCAAAGTCGAAGCAAAAGCATCTGATGAGGTTAACCAAGAATAATAACAATAATAACAATAATTAATTTTTTTTCGTCAATTTAGAAGTAAAAGACTTAGTTCGAGAAACGCAAATCAAACGTATATTTTTTAAATGGATCGGTATTATATTGACAATTGACCTTAGCGAACTATGCAGGGACTCAATCTACAAGACGATGGCATCGAAGTCGAAGCAAAAGCATCTGATGAGGTTAACCAAGAAGAATAATTAATTTTTATTCGTCAATTTAGAAGTAAAAGACTTGGTTTGACAAACGAAAACCAAACGTATATTTTTGAAATGGATTGGTATTATATTGACGACCTTAGCGAACTATGCAGGTAGTCAATCTACAAGACGATGGCATTAAAGTCGAAGCAAAAGCATCTGATGAGGTTAACCAAGAATAATAAGAAGAATAATTATTTTTTTCGTCAATTTAGAAGTAAAAGACTTAGTTCGAGAAACGCAAATCAAACATATATTTTTTAAATGGATCGGTAATATATTGACAATTGACGACCTTAGCGAACTATGCAGGGACTCAATCTACAAGACGATGGCATCAAAGTCGAAGCAAAAGCATCTGATGAGGTTAACCAAGAATAATAATTAATTTTTTTCGTCAATTTAGAAGTAAAAGACTTAGTTCGGGAAACGAAAACCAAACGTATATTTTTAAAATGGGTCGGTATTATATTGACGACCTTAGCGAACTATGCAGGGACTCAATGTACAAGACGATGGCATCGAAGCAAAAGCATCGGATGAGGTTAAACAAGAATTGTAAGAAGAGATATGCATGTATACGTAATACGTCTATGATCGAAACAGGGGATCGGAGCTTGTGTTCATTATTGTTGTTTTAATTTTTCTAAATTATTGAAGTTGAAGTCTCATTATTTCGCAAACAAATGAAATAATTCAAGAAATCGAGTTGCGTAAACAAATCAAATATACTTATCCTGCAAAATTATCCGGCAGGGTACAAGGACACTATAGTCTGTAACTACATCCACCGGCCATAGCTCTCACTTTTATCTCTAGTTCTTCCGAACTCGTCCGTACCTCAGTTACAATCGATAACGCTTTAACTTTATTAAGATGACTTGTCATCCGAAAACAATAACCAAAATTACTACCGGAACGACATGTTCTGGGAGGGACCAAAAATTACAATAGTTCAGTGGGGAGATAGGGACCAAATATTACAACAACGTTTCTATGCACACACCGTGGACGGGACCATATAACATATGGTTAGAGCCGGCAAGTCGACCCGACCCGAACCCGAGCAAACCTGACCCGTGAAACTCGAAAATATTGTGACCCGAAACCAACCCGACCTGACCCAATGAAGGCCCGTAAGCCGACGCGGCCCGTTTATCAGTGACCCGAACCCGACCCGACCCGACCCGATGCTGACCCGATAATTATTAAGCTTAATTTTGATCAAAATGAAAGTGATTTTGTGTTTAGATTGATATGTTTGACCTGATGCTAACACGGCCCGAACTAACACGATAATGTGACTAAGCCGAGCTAATCCGTCCCGAATTGGCTTGACCCGAACTCGACCCGTTGACCAGTTTTGTGAGGTTTAAGTACACGCATATTTTAATATATTTTCTCTCTCTATTCATTTAAACATTATTTTTATGAAATGATTACTACTATTAGATCGTCACAAAATTTAATCTAGAGCGTTTATAAAAAATGGAGATTCATTTCTTTCACGGAAATAAAGAGAATCAGACGATCTCGACCTAGGTCGTTGGGACATGGATGACCCAACCCCAAATTTCAGATTTTTTTTTTTAAATAACATATTTTTGCTTGAAAATTACTCGTTTTAAAAATCCAGCTTTCTAAAATTACTCTCTTATAAAACCATCTACCCTAAATAAGAGGCATGCATGTCCAATTGTGCATCGGACGAGCATTGAATCTAATCTTTTACCGAGTAGTAAATAGAGAATATTGAACACCCTATAGCATTGGATAAAAACGCAAAGGACTTTAATTTATTCCATCACCACAAAAAACAAGAAGACAACGACTAAAACACAAGAATTAAAACACCACAAGACACACATAATTATCGATAATGGTAACAAGTAACAACATATTATCATCTTGAACACCATAAGTCGTTCGTATTGAGGGAGCATTCAACAACTAGTACTGAGCCAAGCGGAGGTAATGCACCTCGTCTCGTAATATGGGTCAAAATAAGCGCAAATACAAGTTCCACAACATTTGTCATCATTCCTGCAAATGTCATACCTATTGCCGCAGGTAAGGGGGCGGATATAGCCATCATCGACAATTATGTTCGAGAGGGGATTAAATTGGCGAACAACAGTAACGGTTTCGAGTGTGGTGGCTAACACCACAATAGCCAACAACACCACTGATATAGGACTCTTTTACACCATTTTTCCCTTCTATTTTCATGCTTTCCGACTCCATTTGAGTCGGTTTTATACGTTCTTGCTTGCAATTCATGTCCCAATCCCCATGCCTATGATATTGTATCTCCCTTGCAGGAATTGAGGTGAGAATGGGAGAATTGAAGCTAGAAGAAGAGCCCAATCAACCAAGCATGGAAGAAGGAGAAAATGAAGCTGAGGAGTATTCCCAGGCCGGTAGGCCGGCAGCCGGTCAGCCGGCTGGGAATGCCAAATGTATACAATTGAAGTTGAAATCAAGCAAGGAGGATCCCCAGCCGGTGGCCCGGCAGCCGGCCAACCGGCTGGGAGAACAAGTGAGCTGAAAATATTAAGGAAGTTACAGGAACTTTCCAGCCGGTCATAAGCCCGGCAGCCGGCTAGCCGGCTGGGAGTTCCCATAGAGCCCAGAAGTCAAGCTTGGAGTCAACATGCCCCCAGCCGGTCTGTGACCGGCAGCCGGTTGCCCGACCAAGCATACCTGATGATATCAAAAATTTAATTCAACTTCCAGGAACCTCCCAGCCGATCAGAAGACCGGCGGCCGGTTGACCGGCCGGGAGAACAAGCTCGTGTTTTCAAGCCCATTTACAAATCCTACCCTAATCTTGGTGCAAACTATATATACCCCCTCCCTTAACCATTTGTACACACACTCCCAGATCTGAATTAATTTCCCTTTCCAAGTTTAAACCTTGTTAATTAAGTTGTTAATCTTTCCTTAATTAGACAAGTTCTTCAATTATTACATCAAATTTAGTAGTAGAAATTGGGTTGTAAGAAGATTGAAGGATTCTCCTTCCTTATTGTTCAATCCAAACTCCTTTGTTGCTTTTGAGTTGGTATTATCTCTCTTCCTAATTTCATTAGTTTACATTTGCTTTTTCCTTTTAGTTTGTTTAATTGTTTATGTTGAATTTCATCCTTGTTGTTTGATTGTTGTTATCTTCATTCTTGTTCATCTTTCTTTTGTTCATCCTTGTTATTTTCACCCAAAGATTGAGTCTTTGATTCCCTTGAGTTAAAGATTGAATCTGAGTTGTTTTGTTAAAGATTGTGTCTTTTAGTTTAATCATCCTCATTATTAGTTTAATTTATCTTTCTCCATCATTATTGTTGGATTGTTGCATGTTTAGAAGTAGAATTCATCCTTCCACTATGTTTATGTTTAAAGACTCCATCTTTATTGTTTCCTTTGCTTTTTATTGTTTCCTTTGCTTTTAGAAACATGATTAGTGAGTAGTCTTCTACTAGGACTCGGTTTGACCCGGTATGGGTAATTTCACTAATTAATTCTCATTTAGGTTAATTTGTTGGGGGAAATTGGTGAGGGTAGCTTAGAGGAATGATTTTTTTATGGATTGATGATTGGGTAGTGTCAATTTGTGACCCTTGTCCACCAACGAGAGTTGGTTAGGTTGTAAATTGGGTGCCCGGAACTTGACCCTAATGCTAACCTCGGTTGAGACCGAAAGGGAGAACCGGGGTAGAGTACCTCTAAGTTAGTGTTTAAAATCGACCCTCGAGAGAGGGAGTGGGATGACCCGGAGTTTGATGGGGGCTTAATGACCTTAGCTAATGCTAGACTACCTTGAGGATTACATGTGTTTTCGGGTTGTTAGGCTTTAGACTTGGGATACCGACTTTCGAACCCGAGAGGGGGGTTAGTTGGGGTAGCTAGTGTCCTATTGCGAACCCGAGAGGGAGGTTCTAGGCGAATTAGAGCCATCTCCCCCTTACCTTTCTACCCCTTGAGATTAGCCGAGAGAATTAACATGTGCAATTACGTATATTCGTGGAAGAACCGAGTTCTAGCCTTCCCTATTATTTGATCAACTCTTAATCCTTGTTAGCTTGTTCTTTGCTTGTTTCTTTGTCTAGTTTATTAGCCTTTCAATTTGCTAGTTTAGTGCTAGATTGTTACCACCTCTCAATTTTAGTTTGACTACAATTAGTAATCTTTTCAACTCCTTGTGGGATCAACCCTTGATAGTGTACAACGATAAAATCGTGCACTTGCGAGGTATAGCTTGACACCATCAACCACCATATTAACTACATTCATATTCTTGAATTTTTTCAAAGTGTATTTAATTGAAGTTTTTTTTTTGTGTTGTACATATTAATGTATATAGTAGTATATGGCAAGTTTGAGACGCTTTTAGAGATGGATCGAGATGGGCACATGGCTAGTCACTCGATAACAACTCTTACATTAATTTATTCCATCGATCATCACAAAAACAAGAAATTAAAACAACGACTCAGACACAAATATTAAAACACACACAATACAACTCGAGTAAAATAGTACATAAAAGAAAAGACCATAATATGCAAGCATAAGATCAAGACCCACATGCATAATGATAATGGTAACAACATATATATTATCATCTTGAACACCATAAGTCGTTGGCATTCAGCATTCAGCAAACAACTTGGAGCCAGGCGCTGGAAATGCACCACCCACTCTTTCCGCAAACACAAGATCCGCAACAGTTGTCATCAGTATCGCAAGTTTCATACCTATTGCGGCAGGTAAGGGGGGCGTTGTTGGCATCATTGAGCATTATGTTTGAGAGGGGATTAAATGGGCTAACAGCAGTAACAGGTTCGAGTGTGATGGCTAACACCACAATCGCCAACAACACCACCAAATTATTAACTAATACCTTCATTTTCTTGTTTTCAAACTTGGAATTTTTCAAAGTTTAATTGATGTTTTTTTTGTGTGTGTTGTATGTATTAATGTATATCATATATGGCAAGTTTGAGACCCTTTTATAGATCGACATGGGCTTTCATTTCGTTAGCTATTTTCCCTTATATTTTGTGTGTGTTGTATGTATTAACTAATACCGGGGTAGAGTACCTTCGACCGTTATTAGACCATGGTGAACCGACAATCCTAGCTATTTTCCCTTATATTTTTATAGTCGATTTCTACGCTTTACTCCTTTACTTTTCGCTACATTAGTTTAGTAATCAAACAAAAATCAAATCCCCAGACTTGTTACATAGACAGATTATAATTAGCGAATAGAACAAATTGTCTCCCTGTGGATACGATCCGGACTTCCTCTACTGCATTAGTTTAGGCCAGTTGGTTTATCTTTGATAGGTGTGCGATTTAGTCTGTCAATCGTGATTATACACTTAAATTTGAGTCGTTTGGGAGCTTGTACCTATTCTTGTTTCTTTTTCTCTATGTTTGATTTTCAGCCTAAAAAAGAAGTATTCATCTGTTTTTAATGAATTCCCGATTTTCGTACGAGACTAATTTATCTCATACCGGCATACTCAAATGTCCTCAGTTGCTTTTCAAAATTTATGTGGCTGCTTTATCTGACCCGAGGAACCGTCCGTATGATTTACGAATGTTTTTTTGTCCCGGGTCCGTCAAATCCCGAAAACCGTGTATATACACTTAAAATAGAGCCATTTAGAAGTTCGTACTGGGTCATGTTCTTTTCCTCCCTGTTTTTCTACCACATGTTAGGGATCGCTTCATGAGTTACTGTATTCTATTTTCTGTCCTAAATAAGAAATATTTATCTGTTTTTAAGGAGTATCTGACTTTCGTCCGAAACTAATTTATCTCATACCGGCATACTCAAATGTCTTCGGTTGCGTCTCAAAATTTGTGTGGCTGCTTTATCTGACCCAAGAAACCGTCCGTATGATTTACGGGGGTTTTGTCCCGGGACCCTGAAATCTTGGTAACTGTGTATTGTACACTTAAAATTAAGCCGTTTGAGGGCTCGTACCGAGTCATGTTTCTTTTCCCGCCCGTTTTTCTACAACGTGTCCGGAAATCACTTCATGAGTTCTTGTATTCGATTTTCAGCCCTTAATAATAAATATTCATCTATTTTTAAAGAGAACTCGATTATCGTCTCAAACTCGTTTATCGCAAACCGGCACACTTAAATATCATCTGTTTCTTCTAAAAATTTGTGTAGTTTGCTTTATCTTACCCGAGGAAACCGTTCTTATGATTTACGAATGTTTTTGATACAGAACCCTGAAATCCCGAAAATCGTGTATTATACACTTAAATTTGAGCCGTTTGGGAGCTCATACCGGTCACATTTCTTTTTCACCCAGTGTTTTAAGCACGTATCAGGGGTCGTTTTATGTGTTACTATATTTGATTTTCGTACCTAAAAAAGAAGTAATCATATGTTTTTAAGAAGTACCCTGTTTTCGTCCGAAACTAGTTTATCTCATATCAGCATACTAAAATGTCCTCTGATTTTTCTCAAAATTTGTGTGGCTGTTTTATTTCACACGAGGAACCGTTCGTATGATTTACGGATCCCGGGACCCTGAAATACCGAAAAACGTGTATGATACACTTAGAATTGAGCCGTTTGGGAGCTCGTATCAGATCATGTTTATTTTTCCCCGGTTTTTCTACAACGGGTAAGGGGCCGCTTTATGAGTTTCCGTATTCGATTTTCAGCCCTAAATAAGAAGTATTCTTCTATTTTTAAGGAGTACCCGATCTTCGTCAAAATTCGTTTATCGCGTGCTTAAAACACTTAAATATCCTCTGTTTCTTCTCTAAATTTGTGTAGCTCTTTTATCTGACCCGAGGAACCGTCCGTATATTTACGGATGTTTTTGTTACGGGACCCTGAAATCTCGAAAATCGTGATTATACACTTAAATTTGAGCCGTTTGGGTGTTCGTACCGATTCATGTTTCTTTTTCTCACAGTTTTTCAACCACGTATCAGTAGACGTGGCAAAAGCAAACCCGGCCCGAAAAGACTGACCCGAGACCCGAAGTGACCCGAAATACATCACCAGAATGTGACCCAAAAACCCGAATTGACCCGACCTGACCCGAACATGACCCGAGCTTTCTTGACCCGTAACTGACCCGACTCGAAAGTGACCTGATTCGAAACCAAAATCCCAAAAATGACCCAACAAAATATAACTCTATTATTGATTGACCCGAAAATGACCCGACCCAAAACAACTCGACCCGCTTGACCCGAAACAGACCCGATCAACAAATCCGAAACTGACACGAAACCCGAAATGACCCGTCTCGACCCGAATTAACCGGAAATCAATGAGAGCCCCGAACTGACCCGGCCCGAACCAGACCCGATGACCCGCTTTGCCAGGTCTACGTATCAGGGGTCGCTTCATAAGTTACCGTATTCGATTTTCAGCCCTAAAGAAGAAGTGTTCATCTCGTTTTTAAGGAGTACCCGATTTTCGTTGCAGACTAGTTTATCTCATACCGGCATCTTCAAATGTCCAGTGTTGCT
The DNA here is from genome assembly GCF_048544455.1 of Silene latifolia. Classification (NCBI taxonomy): domain Eukaryota; kingdom Viridiplantae; phylum Streptophyta; class Magnoliopsida; order Caryophyllales; family Caryophyllaceae; genus Silene; species Silene latifolia. The sequence continues at coordinate 374,723 of NC_133536.1, read as the reverse complement.
TCTCCAAATTTGTGTGGATGCTTTATCTGACCCGAGGAATTGTCCGTTTCATTTACAGATGTTTTTTTTCTCGGGACCCTGAAATCTCGAAAACCGTGTATTATATACTTAAAATTGGGCCGTTTGGGAGCTCGAACCGGTCCTGTTTCTTTTCCTCCCGTTTTCAACAACATGTCAAGGGTCGCTTCATGAGTTTCCGATATTCGATTTTCAGCCTAAAGAACAAATATTCATCTGTTTTTAAGGAGTACCCATTTTTCGTCCGAGACTAGTTTATATCATACCGGCATACTCAACTGTCCTCTGTTGCTTCTCAAAATTTGTGTGGCTTCTTTATCTGATCCGAGGAACCGTCAGTATGATTTACGGATGCTTTTGTCCCGGGAGCCTGAAATCCCTAAAACCGTGTCTTATACACTGAAAATTGTGTCGTTTCGGAGCTCGTACCGAGTCATGTTTCTTTTTCCCTAGTTTATCTACCATAGGTAAACCTGGCAAAAGCAACCCGACCGGAAAAAGCTGACCCGAGACCCGAAGTGACCCGAACTGCATCACCCGAATGTGGCCCGAAAACCCGAATTGACCCGACCCGAACATGACCTGAGTTTTCTTGACACGTATTGGCCCGATCCGAAACCACCAAACCCGAAAATGACCCGACAAAATATAACTCTAATTGAACCGAAAAGACTTGAAATGACTATTTCTCTTTTATTCATTGACCCGAAAATGACCCGACCCGAAACAACCCGACCCGCTTGACCCGAAACAGACCCGGCAACAAACCCGAAACAGACCCGAAACTCGAAAAGACCCGTCCCGACCCGAATTAACCCGAACCCAACGAGAAACCCGAATTGACCCGACCCAAATTGGCCCGACCCAAACCCGACCCGTTCCCATTTTGCCAGGTATAACCATAGGTAAGGGGTCGCTTCATGAGTTATCATATTCGATTTTCAGCCCTAAATAAGAAATATTCATCTATTTTTAAGGAGTACTTGATTTTCGTCCAAGACTCGTTTATCGCGTACCGGCACACTTAAATATCCTCTGTTTCTTTTCAAAATTTGTGTAGCTGCTTTATCTGACCCGAGGAACCGTTCTTATGATTTACAGATGTTTTGTTCCGGGACCCTGAAATCTCGAAAATCGTGTATTATATCCTGAAATCCCGATATTTGTTTCGCTAAATATAACCAAATCTCCAATGGTGCAGCGGTAGGTTCATCACTATTTACTCTATAGGTCCTGGGTTCGACTCTTGTAAGTGTCTTTCTTTTCACTTTTTCATAAATGTCTGCCTTTATTACTCTTTTATGCGATTTATTTAATGCATTCGTTTAATTCAATTTTACACTTTGTTACGTAATTATAATTGTGAGTAGTGAATTGCAAGTACCTATTGTGTTAAATTCACAATTTTTTTTTTAATTTATATCTCCTCGGATTTTTTGGATCTAAATTTATTTTAATTTAATATTTTACTTTAGCTTCACGAGTTTTTTTGGTATAAATTTTAGTTTTCGTCGTCCAAATCATTGTTATTTTTTTTTTTTTTTTTTTGCATCCCCTATGTCCAGACCCTAGATACGCCACTGCGCACACTTCATCCTTATCTTTGCAGGTATTAAGGGGTGCTATGTAGGCATCATTAGGCATTATGTTTGATAGGGAGTAAATTGACGAACAGCAGTAACGGGTTCGAGTGTGGTGACTATCATCACAATAGCCAACAACACCACCATATTAACTATCTTCATATTAGCTAGCTACACACTTGTTGGTGTGTGTTGTTGTATATGCCAAGTTTAATTAGGACTCTTTTTATAGGCAAGCATAGTGCACGAATGCAATGCAACCAGCTGGCCGGCAGTCAAATTATTTATACGACAAGTGTTCGACACTTCAAGCTAATTCTATCTACTTCATACTTAAGCATAGAAACATGCAGTGGCGAATCTAGGATTTATAGAATGGGGTGTTTAATGAAATTAGAAAATGAAGTTTATGCCACATTGGTAAAATCCTTATAGTGACTTACTACTAAACAATACACATAAACAAGTACCCAATAACTCAACAATCAACATAACATAAGGAAATTAAAAATTCCGACTTTTCGGACATTCAACATAATAAGCTTTAGTATATCAAAGAATTACTATGTGAGACGGTATGACATTGTAAGGCGGTTTATGTGAAAAAAATAACTCAAGTGATAGTAATAAATGAATGAAATTTTATAGAAAAGGATCGTCTCATGGTATAAAACGTCTTATTCTAAAATTTGGGTTAGTATATAATTGTTAAATATACTCTCGGCTCAGTGATATCTTTACACTTGCTTTATTTCTCCCTCACAAAATAAATGAAGGGTAAACATATTATCGAGAGAGAAAATAGTTTGTTATAAATACATAATATGAGTCCAAATTGTAAGTATATCATATAAATCGAATATCAAAATCGATAATCGAATATTTACAAAGTTATCCTTTGACGAAGGCCACATGTGACATATTCCTTATCCGGTTAAGAGCATAGACCGACAACAAGAAGGAAGGATAGTTATTCTTGCTATAGACGGATATATCTGTCTATAGCTAAAGACGGGTCAAATAGCTTAAAAGTGGTGATATTTTTTACCTACACCACCCCCACTTGTTGCTTGTTCTATTAGGAATGTGTTATTGTATTTGACCGTCTTTAGTTATAGACGAATATATGCAAAATCTATAATGAGATTTTGTGAAGGAACAAATAGAATTAAAAAAGAAAAGAAAAGAAAAACTCGAACATAAGAGACTAATCTCCTTCTCACTAACTCCACCACTTCTTCATCTTCTTCCCTAACTTCAGTCACCCGATTGCTCAGGAAATTACACCGATTGCTCGGAAAATCTAGCACTCATTCCATTCCATCACCGATCTAATCAATAATAGTCCTTCTCATCTTAGTTCTCTATTCTACCAATATAATCCGAATTGAATAGGATGTTGAAATATTACATACCTTGATGAAGACATTTTGTCTAACGGTTGTTCGCCGGAGACGATAAATTAGAAATTTGGGGAAGATGTAATAATAATGAAATAGGATTAAATTGGTCAAACAAGGAGGAAGTTGGAGAGATGGGGTTTGCAATTTGTTCCTCTGTCTGTTAGAATGAATACTGGGTAACGATTTTAATTTTTTTTTGCCAAATTAATGGGGGTGAGGGTTCACCCCCATCACCCCCTGTAGATCCGCCCATGGAAACATGCCAAATTCTTGTTTTAGGCAGTTATTTGGATCTGAAATAATGAGACGGATTTTTGTGACCATTTTATTATTAATATTCCACTGGTTTGCTTATACATAAGTTATAAACGTGTTTTTTTTTTCCGAAAAGTTGTTTTGTTTTATTTAGATGAAATACAACAAAAAAACATTAAGTAAAATACTTCACAAATCCAAAGAAAGAAAATTTACAACAATAAATCAAAAGCAACAATCTAAGGGACCTAAACTGCCAAGGTCCCATTATTTCTTCAAATCTTGCCTTCATACTTAGCTGACATCCTCTTCCATATTCATTTGTAAACTTGACCGGAAGCTGGAAGGCTTGCTGTTTCGAAAGGCATGACACGAAAGCACGAAACAAACACGATTTAATCATACGTTTACACATAACGAGAGTTTAACACTTGTAAACTAATACGAGCAAGTGACTTCATTTATTTAATTATTTTGATTGCATGATGAGACAGAAAATGAGATGGCGTCACTAGATTATACTGCGATGACAGAGCATTTTAATTTTACGAAGTACTTACCAACAACCTTTGCTCCGACTTTAACAAGTTATAGGTATCGGTGTCCATCAATTTTTCTTCAAGTATATCTTTTCCCTGCATTATGAAAGTGTTATTCATAGAAAATCTTCTATAACAATAAAGCCTTGATTCCAAAATGTTTCAAGAAATCGAGGCTTAATTACCTTGAATAAGTATCGGGCAGGGTACGTGTGGCAACAGGTTCATCAAAAATAACGGTAGTGGGTTGATCGGGATCATAGACTTGGACATGGAACTCGTAACCATTCATTCCCTTAAACAAACCATCTTGAAGGTTAGTCCTAACGATATCACCATTAGCCTGAACATCAGTTTGTACATACGTAAACGGAACATCACATTTGGCTTCTAGTGCCAAAACTCGTGCTCGCCTTTTTTGGCCAGGAGGCACAACTACCTTACAACTAAATTCATAGCTCTCACTTTTGTCTTCTGTTTTACCGAACCCTGTCTCAACGTCGATTCCAGCTGAGACTTCTATAGATTGCGAACCTTTAGCTATGAGAGGAACCGAAGCTTCAACAGTGGTTGTGGAGGTCAAATTGGTAGACACAGTTGTGGTGACATTGAATGAGAAACTCAAAGATTCGGTATATGTAATGGTTAGGGTCGTTTCTAGCTCCCCTTCTTTGGCACCGTTGAAGGCTACCTGTGAAAGCCACGACCGAGGCCGCTCTCCAAACACCCTAGCGTCATCAAGCCTGTACTCCACCTCGATCCTCCTGTCGACAAAGTCAAAACAACCTCTATAAGGCAAATTCTCATTTAAGACGGAGATATCCGCCTTATGCTTACTGTTAGTCTCCCTTAAGACAGATGTATCCGTCTTAACATTAAAACGGCATGCGAATTTGTTGCTTTTCCATATGCAATCTGTTTTTGTCTTATTCATATTACTTGACCCGTCTTAAACTTAAAGACATATATTGGCGGAGCCAGGATTTTAAGGCAGCGGGGGCGAAAATTTTCAGCGGAGGCGAAAGGGAAATATTATAAGGGTGCCTCGAAAAAATTCGAAAATTTTAACTAAAAATTTCGAGATTTTCAATTTTCAGCGGGGGTGACCGCCCCTGCTGGCCCCCTTCACTCCACCACTATAATAATAAACTCGTCTTAAATAAGAATATTTGTTACGGTTAAGACATGACAAGTATGTCCGTGCGGGATGAATAAGACAAAAACAGAGAAAATATTTATCTTATACGGAGTATGTTATATTAAACGATACCTCCGTCTTAAGGAAGACTAGTTGTATTAATAATCCTATGGTACGGTACCTGTCGACAATGGGCTCCTCCACAGAAAGACCGGCTTCCCGAACTCCACTATCGACCTCGGCCTTAAACCGATCGCTAGTACCAGGCATCCTTTGGCAAAATCTATTGTTACCTCGGTTAATAAGCGCAATGGTGTTGTCACCAAGACGAGCAATCTGAAACGCAGTATTGGTATCGGTGCTGAACGAGTTAGCCAGAATCCAGCCGTTACCGTCTCGCCTCCAAAACTGGCCATTCTGAACAGACCTGAAACGCACGTCCCCATTGTTTAGTGGAAACGTCTCGAACCACGCCTCTTTTCTGTGTCGGTCATCCCCAGCGAACGACATTTGGCCACTTTGTATCAAATACTTGTCGTTGTCGCCCTTGAACACGACGATTTTGGGAAGTTTGATAATTCGTTCAACGTCGATTGGGGTGCATGTAACACTGCTAATGCCAGAGGTACTTATGGTTAGATAGAAGCCATTAGCTAAGTTATTTGAGCTAACGATGGCCACAGTTCGTCCTGAATTGACGTGAGTCCATGACATTGAACCATTTGCCCCGATATTCAACCGGAACAGAGTACAGTCTCGACGATTTGTTGCCTCCACCGCCTCGGTAGCTGTTGCGGTTATCCAGTCACTGTTCGCTTCCCTGACAAGTTAATATTTACAGCTTCGCGTCAATCATTTTGTTTTAGTAGTTTCAAATTGCACACTTAAGTCTTCCATAAGACGGGTTTTTCCGTCTTAGATTAAGAAGGAGAAAATGTGACTCGTTTACAATAAAATGCGATCATTTTTTGATAAAAACTAAAAAGTTATTAAAACAATTTTGGAATAAAATGTGAACAATTTTAGTTGTAACTCAGGCGGCAATATCTCCTTAAACTAAAAGACAAATCTCTAAATTTTTCCGCCTAAATTAATTTGGCTATAATTAAGCTTTTATTATATCATTTTTGTAATTGCGCTTTCATTTTATTATATCTACAACTAAATTGTACTGTACTAAACTTTCTCTTTCCACTAATTAATACAATTATGACCCAACTTTCGTATTTCCTTGGCACAACCTCATACAGCACTTTACACATTAGTAAAATAGAGAAATAAAGATAATAGAAAATGCGAAATAATTAATTATAATAATAAAAAGTACCTAACCAAGTACTTGTTATTGTGGAGGCAACGGAAGTGAACTCCACGGCCAAAGCCGTCTCGAGCCTCCTCGTAACCAAACTTGGCCGTGGGGCTATACACTTCTCGTTCATCATATTTCAAGTAACCCGAGGTTATGAGAGTCAAATTTCTAATTGGACCAGTGTAATTAAGTGAAAATGCTGTTATTTCATACAATGACATTTTTTTAAACTTCTCTCTTTAAATGTATAACTTTATTTTTTGTGTTCCTTTGAGGCACAACACAATCAGCTATTTATAAGTCCCAAAACTCTTTGATATCCACACAATATTGTATCCCTTCATCTTAGCCTAGTACCAAATACTAGGGATGACAATGGGTCGGGTTGGATCGGGTTTTGCTAGATCCAAATCTGATCCACTTACTTATTGGATCACAGATCCATATTCATACCCGATCCATATCCAAAATTTTAAAATCGATACCTGATCCATTATACTTTGTTCAAACTCATACCCGCTCCAAATCCATACCCGATCCACTACATAATCCAAAACCCAATACGAAACTTGATTTGACTACATAAAAATATAATTTTATATAAGAAAATTTAAATTTCAAGGTTAGTAAAGCCTAAATTTTCAATAATATCCACGTGGATCGAGTTCGGGTATGAATGGATCCGGTTCGGATTTGGTTCGGGTTTTCCAATAGTGGATATGAATATGGGTTTTTAAATAGTGGGTCGGGAATGGGTTTTTAAAGAGTGGGTTTGGATCGAATTTTTTCCTTCGGTTCGATTCGGATTCGGTTCGGTTTGGGTCATAATTGTCATCCCTACCAAATACAAATCTGTTGAGTTTATGGATTCAAGTACCTAAGAAGGGGAGGGGGTGAATTATGTACTATTTAAAAATTTATAACTTCAACTTTATTGAATTAAAGTGAGTTACGAGGACAAAAGAGATGAGAAGATACTTTGAATAATATTGAAAGACTAAACAAGTATCACGATGAATGTTTGCTGAAGTATGAAAGTAACAATCGTTTCGATCAGTAGCTATTTGTCTCGGTTTGTGGAATACGGATCAGACCAAATGTGACATATGATGAATCTGTTACTTGAAGGTTTAAGCAAAGCACGACAAACAATAATAAAAGAGCGTGGAAATAAAGTAAAACAATTGAACACGAGATTTTTGAATTGGTTCGGTAAGAAACTCAAGTGCCTACGTCCAATCTACCTTTTTATTGCTTTCTTTTAGTGATCTACTCCGACAACTAAAAGACCCTTACAATAAAAGACACCAACCTACTCCGGTTGTAAAGCTAGTACAAGAAATACTCCGTTCTTATGACAAGCTAACTCGCAACCTACTCCGGTTGCCAAGAGTTAAAGACTACTCCGTCCTAAACTCTACTAACACACTTAGAATGTTATAGGATCAAGTTTCCACTAACATATTCTTAGCAAAGAATAGAGATGGACAACTTTTACAAGATCAACAATTCATAAGCAAGAGAGTTTAGTATTATAAAGTAACAGTAGCCACGACTCTAACAACTTGAAGACTTTTAAAGGTTTTTGCAAAGACTCACGATTTTTAAGCTTTAAAAACAATTTGCAAAGATGGAAAAATTAATTCAGAAAAGTCTTAGGATTTTATGAAGGAGAGGCACGCCTTTTATAGAGGAAATGGGTGAGGAGGTTGCTAGGGTTTTGAAGGGTCAAAGACCACACATGTGAAGGACATTTGCAACCACCCAAAACTTGCACCAAAGAGGGCTCTTTTGCAAAGGCAAGAATAGAGAAAGAGTGTTTGAAAGATAACCTTAAAAGCTCATGCAAATTCAGAAAACAAAGGATGTGAGACAAGTCACATGATGACAAGTTAACACAAATATGGCAAAAAGCATTTTTTGTTTTCTAAAAGACCAAAGGGTTGAATTTGCATAAAGATGAAATATTTTGAAATTAGTAATAATTCAAACCACTCTTTATTGAAGACCTACTCCTAATAAAATCTGAAGTTTTATCTTTGAAAAATAAGAGTCACGTGAAGGCTTTTTGAAAGATAAAAAGGACTTCAAGTTTTACGAATTGTGGCAACAATCCAAGCAGCTGTTTACTAATGAAAGCAACGAATCGACTTGATTTGTTTATTACTCTATGATACTCTACTTTCTTGCTTGTACATTAGATGACACTAAGACTCAATACAATGAGATGATTAACAACTTCAACAGTTCTTAATCCATGCTTGATTACATCATTAATCCTGAAAAGGTAAACTAAGATAGCACAAATCAAATGGGCATGTTATCATCAACCATAAGGAACCCAACAAAATCCTTCCTTCTTTTACCAAATCTACTTATTATCAGCGATTAATTTTTTTTTTTTTATGAAGCGGTATTACAATTATTTATTGTAAACCATGCAAATGGTCGTTAAGCAAGTTATCCTAATTATAACTTAAATTTTCTAACTTAAAACTGATAAAACATCGTTAGGATAAAGAGGTACGCTAGTGTCCAAAGATAGAGTAACGAAGATGATTAGTCCGTCACAAGAATCTTGTGCAAGGCGATTATAGCCCTTATTCTAATAAATCCAAATTATAACCCTTATTCTAATAAATCATAATATTATCAATATGAGAATTCCAATCCATAATTGAATAATTTGATAAAGATTGGATTCATTTTTAGACGGAAAGGAAGAGTAAGAAAGGGAAAATTTGTGGCAAAAAGTACGAAAAAAAAAGAAAAACTTTTACATAAAAAATAGGGAAATTCAACTGTATATGTACCCTTAGTTTTTTGGTTTTCTATGTAGTACCCTTATTTTTTTTATATTTTACATTGTACCCTTAAACTTTTTACTTATTTTCTTATACTTGGAAAATGAAAGGGCGCCACCGGGTGACACCCAAGTTGGTGACACCCAATTTGGTGTCACCCTCTCATATAGAGTGGGTGGAGACCTTTTCAATTAAAAATTTATGTGAGAGAGTGACACCTAATTTAGGCAACACCCAATAACGCCCTATCACTGTCCAAAATAGTTTAAGTTTTCATATGCCAGTGGCGTCCCCACCAGGCCACCATGGTCACTGCTTTTGTTTATGTATTATTAGAGCATCTCCAATGGTTTCCCAAAAGGACTTGCTTGCAAATAAAAAAAATTCCAAGCTACTTGCTTGACCATTGGAGCACTTCCATTGAACTAGCTTAAATTGAGCTACTAGCTCCATGGAGCTAGTAGCTTAAATGGTCCTACAAAAAAAATCTACCTACTAAAATAATACATGTGGAAATAGAATTTTTAATAAATAAATGGGTGATATGAAAGGTAGTTGACATATGGGTCCATCTAAGCCACAATACTAGTAGCTTACCATTGTAGTAGTTTCTAGCCTAAAAATGTTGTAGCTTGAAAATCTTATGTGGCAAAGGTAAGCTAGTAGCAACTAGCTTACCATTGTGGATGCTCTTACAGTTTGAAACTTTTTAAGTTACTTGTATAGTTTAGACCACCCGTGAATCATATTCGATTTGTATAATAAGGATATTATTATGGAAACAAAAATAATTGAAGTCGAGGATTATTTGGATGTGTAAAAAATTCTTTAAGTTCGATCGTCTTTTAGTTCACCCATGAATCATATTCGATTTGTATAATAAGGACACTTTTATGGAAACAAAAATAATTGTACTCAATGATTATTTGGATGTGTACAAATTTTTTTAAGTATAATCGTCTTTTAGTTCACCAATGAATCATACTCGATTTGTATAATAAGGACACTATTATGGAAACAAAAATTATTGAACTCGAAGATTATTTGGATGTGTAAAAACCTTTTTAAGTTCGATTGTCTTTTAGTTCACCATGAATCATAAGTATTCGATTTGTATATATAATAAGGACACTACTATGAGAATAAAAATAATTGAACTCTAAGCTTATTTGGATGTGTAAAAAAATTTTTAAATATGATCGTCTCTTAGTTCGCCCATGGATCGTATTCGATTTGTATAATAAGGACACTATTATGAAAACAAAAATAATTGAACTCGAAGATTATTCGGATGTATAAATTCTTTTTTTAAGTACGATTGTCTTTTAGTTCACCCATGAATCATATTCAATTTGTATAGTAAGGATAATATTATGGAAACAAAAATAACTAAACTCGACGATTATTTGGATGCTTAAAAAACTTTTTAAGTATGATCGTCTTTTAGTGCACCGATGAATCATATTCGATTTGTATAATAAGGACACTATAATGGAAACAGAAATGATAGATGAACCATCTCAACCAAAACCTTAAGGTGATGGTTGAGACCCAACAATTATATTTATTCCTATTACGCTTCCTCACTCGAGTGCTCTTTCGGCCCGAAGAGTGGTAAGTGCACAAGCCCCTCATACTATAATGGAAATAGAAATAATTGAAGTCGAGGATTATTTGGATGGGTAAAAAACTTTTTAAGTACGATCGTCTTTTAGTTCACCCATGAAATATTCGATTTGTATAATAAGGACGTTATTATGGAAACAAAAATAATTGAACTCTTGGATTATTTGGATGTGTAAAAAACTTTATAAGTTCGTCTTTTAGTTCACCCATGAATCATATTCGATTTATATAATAAGAACACTACTATGAAAACAAAAATAATTGATGAACTGGAAGATTGTTTGGATATATGAAAAAGCATGTGATGTTCTGGTAAAAATAAGAATAGTAAAGGTGACTAATACTCAGGCGACGGGACCATGAACGCATTGTTGCCGTCCATATACTGTAGAGTGTACACCTTACAATAAGTCTCAAATTTGAAGGAGACCAATCACAATTATTAGAGGGGCTTTCAAATTTCCACTCAAATAAAGAGAATATTCCGTGAGTATTATTGTACTTCGTAGGTTTGATGTGAACCAAGACCTCGTGATAAGGTACCATGATTGTAAATTATTGTTGTGAATGCATGTTACTCTGTACCTTCGGAGTCAGTTGTGTCCCACACTTCACTTGCTGATTCGCTACTGTATAAGGATACTATTTTGAACTAAAAGATGATCGTCTTTTAGTTCACCCATAAATCATATTCGATTTGTATAATAAGGACACTGTTATGGAAACAAAAATAATTGAACTCGACAATTATTTGGATGTGTAGAAAACTTTTTAAGTTCGATCATCTTTTAGTTCACCCATGAATCATATTCGATTTGTATAATAAGGAAACTATGGATGTGTAAAAAACTTTTTAAGTTCTATCATCTTTTAGTTCATCCATAAATCATATTCGACGATTTGTATAATAAGGACACTATTATGAAAACAAAAATAATTGAGCTCGATGATTATTTGGATGTATAGAAAACCATGTGATGTTCTGCTAAAAACAAGAATAGTAAAGGTGACTACTCAAGCCACGGGACCATGAACCCATTGTTGCCGACCATATACTGTACAATAAGTCTCAAATTTGAAGGAGACTAATCACAATTATTAGAACCTATGCATGACTCGAGGTCAAATTGACCCAACGCAGTATAATCTGACCAAAATACTTATTGCTACAAACCCATCGCAATCGAACCATATGCCATGTCATTACTGCCACCTCATCACATGGAATTGTGAGCCAACCATGTCATGCATCAATGTCACCTCATCACCTCAGCTCAAACTACATGCCACATCAATATTGCCACCTTATGACCTCTAACCGCGTGCCATGACATTATTATTGTCACCTCGATCAACTAGCCAAGTCATCATCAAACCCGACTCATATAGACTTTGAGTACTGGACCTGTATGTAATTCGAATCAAGGCGTCTTGCTTGTGACGGGTACATTTCCTCACAAGCTGAAGCCAGGGTAAAATACGACCCATTTAAAACAAAAATGTAACCATTTTACCTAAAATGTTATCAGAACAATTTCCTAAGCTATAATAATTTGTCATTAAAATGGACACATTTTATCGTTAAAATGGCGACATTTAGCCCGTCTTCAGCTTGTGACAAAAAGTGTCCTCTTTAATGAGAATTGGTAAATTCGAATAGATCAAATACACTTGACCCTTATTTTACCCGAAGGCTCGACCTGAAATTACCGAACCCCTAACCCACCCGTTCAACCCGTTTTACAAGTCTACATGATGCCAGTCTCTCTAGATATCGAACCGTACTATGTATCTCTCTTCTAATGTACATGAGTACATCTATTATATACAAATTTTTTTAATGAACTACAGTTAGCTCTTTTATGTAATTTGAAGTCGTTTTAGTTGATTTAAAATGTCTCCATAATGTTTTAGGCCAATTTATAACTAACAACGTAAAGGTATAATAATAATATATACGGAGTATAAAAGAAGGTGACCGTATGTAGCTCATTATTACATAAAAAATGTGGCCCCTATAGCCAAAAGGCATCCCCTTTTACCCATTTTGCCTACAAATACCAAAAGCAAACACATCTACAATAGATGAGTAACATAATAAATCAAAAAAACTCAAAAGCAAAACTAGCTAAAATCATTGATTTAGAAGTGTTGAGGTGACGATGTCTTTGCCTGCGCAAGTTGTTTTCTCAGTGAGTGACTCAAATAGGGAGGTAAGATACTTGAGTTTTACGGGTCCTCAAAGACAACTCCGGTTTGGTCCTGTAGAAGACGTATTCAGTGACTTAGCTAGGTTCGCGGTTGAGCCAGCCGGAGATGGCCTCGTTCACATTAGATCCTGCTACGACAACTTCTACTGGACTAGGTATGTAATTAATTAACTTCCAAATTTTGTTGTGCAAAAATAAGAGTAAATTAAAAATTACACCCTTTTAAAATCCAGTTTATTAAAATTACGCTCTTATATAATTTTTTCCTATAATTACTCCTTTAAAATGCACTTTTATCAAAATTTGCTTCAAAATACCAACTTGAGTTATTTATTCCGTCATTTTATGAACTTATTTCGTTTGTCTCTTAGCCAATTTATATTTTGAAACGTATAACAATTGAGAATGAGTTCAAAAACAGACGTAATAAGTCACCTAAATTGGGATTTTGAAGCAATTTTTGAAAAAAATGCATTTTAAGGGAATAATTTTAGGAAAAAATGATATAAGGGAGTAATTTTAGAAAACAGTATTTTAAAATGGAGTAATTTTTAATTCAGTAGGTGAATTATACATCCGATGTACTACCACTAATTGTATAGTTTTTGAGCATTGTAGTAAAGTTTTTGAGTTTTATATTAAAAATTGTGAATTTTACTATAAAGTTTTGAGTTCATTCATTTAAACATTAAACTCAAAAAATTACAATAAAACTCAAAAAAAATTACATATAACCTTAGTTTAAATTTATGTTTTTGACGGGAAAAAAATAAAATCTAACTTATTGATTTTAATAAACTCAGAAAAAATATACATACACTCAATAACAAATAAAGTTTGAGGTATAAGCTCAAAAAAAAAATACATATGCTCAAAAACAAATAAAATGTGAGGTACTAGATCCCATGTATGTTCCTTTATCTCTTTTTAATTTACTCTAAAAATAATCGTACTTCCAAATTCGCTTTATTACAAGAAATTGACACGTGGCACAATGGCAGGGCATCAAGATTTGAACCGTGGTTGTTGGCATCCAGCCGGCAGAAAGTGGACGACTTATCAAGGGACGATTCTACGCTATTCCGGCCGCGTATGAGTGCCGGGAACGTCTTTGTAAGCTTTGTACACGCGCGAAGCGGGTTAAACGTCGTGATGCGTCCAGCCACCGACGCACATGCTTATAACTTGTGTGTGGAGCATGGCGCGCCAACCGAGTTTAGCTACACTGATTACGTTCGCTTACGTATGATCAGACTTCCAAAATACGTAATATTCCTAGGTGACAATTTCAAGTCTTTAGGCGTTTGGCAATCTACCGCAAATTCAGGGTACCCAAAATATACGTATGAGCATAACTCGACGAGCCGAGACGTGGCGTTCGAGGTCTTTTACAATAAAAGCGGCGATAACATAAGAGTCAAGTCCTTGAGATTTAACGAATTCTGGTGTGTGTTCCCGCCTAGTAGTGTAGTTGTGGTAGGCCCCATCCCCGAGTCGGACCCGAGAATGTTATTTGATGTGGCCCTGTCTAACCCTTCTTACCAGAGCTGGGACGGCATTGCTATTCGCTCCCTCGCCTTCAACCTGTATTGCTATAGATGGGATGCCATCCGTGGTGATGAATTGGTTGCAGGAACGAACATAGCTAATGATACTCGAGCCTGTATCCGGCCTATTTACTTGGCCGTCTTAGGTAGAAGTCGTGTCAATGTCGAAAGCTTACGTCACGCTTGGAGAGGGCCCACGTCATCCCGGGTGTTGGATGTAATGCATGTATCAAACTCGGAATCACGTGAAGTTGAGAGAACGGTACGTGCTCAGTATCAAGGGCAGCGGATTGGATTTAGTAATAGTTTTCCGATAATCAAGGCTGCGGATTCGGCTAAGGCCGTGTTTAATGTTCCGCTTCCCAAATTTGTTACAAATGGGGGACTACAGTTTTCCGAAGAGAAAACAAATATTACTTCTACTTGGAATTGGGGAACTGAAACCCTTCCGTTTATTATGTCGGAGGCCGTCGTACTCAAAATACCACCTAGGTCAAGAGTCACTGCAACTCTGTCTGTTAATATAGCCACTTATGAGGTACCCTTTTCTTACAAACAAATCGACGAGTTGCCATATGGTGGTACTCAAACTCAAGATCTCCATGACGGTGTTTATAAGGTAGAAACCGAGTATGGTGCCTCGTTCAGTTATAGCAACGTTCGACCTTTTACAACAGAGGTACACTATCTCACCCTATAAACTCTACATTTTTTTTAAATCTGCTAAATTTATTTGCTATACAAACCTGATACTAAAATCTGCTAACCGTATTTTTCTAATGTTATCTGCTATTATAAATCTGTTTCTGCTATTTGCCAAACACGGCCATAAACTCTACTTTTTCAACTAAACCTCTTCTTTGATGGCCATATATATATATGATGTGCAGGTACTTGACGACGAGAATATTTACACGGATATCCAAGCCTTGAATCTTGAGGTTGTAATTTGTTTCATCATCATCTCTACTACTTTTTTCCATTCACAATTACCATGGCACATGGACCCACTTTTTGTCAGGAGAAAAGTGGGTCCATGTTACCATTGGTGTGGATGAGATGGAGTATATCTTTAATGAACCAAACATATATTTTTGAAATGGATCGGTATTATATTGACCTTAGCGAACTATGCAGGTAGTCAATCTACAAGACGATGGCATCAAAGTCGAAGCAAAAGCATCTGATGAGGTTAACCAAGAATAATAAGAATAATTAATTTTTTTCCGTCAATTTAGAAGTAAAAGACTTAGTTCGAGAAACGAAAACCAAACGATATATTTTTGAAATGGATCGGTATTATATTGACGACCTTAGCAAACTATGCAGGAACTCAATCTACAAGACGATGGCATCAAAGTCGAAGCAAAAGCATCTGATGAGGTTAACCAAGAATAATAACAATAATAACAATAATTAATTTTTTTTCGTCAATTTAGAAGTAAAAGACTTAGTTCGAGAAACGCAAATCAAACGTATATTTTTTAAATGGATCGGTATTATATTGACAATTGACCTTAGCGAACTATGCAGGGACTCAATCTACAAGACGATGGCATCGAAGTCGAAGCAAAAGCATCTGATGAGGTTAACCAAGAAGAATAATTAATTTTTATTCGTCAATTTAGAAGTAAAAGACTTGGTTTGACAAACGAAAACCAAACGTATATTTTTGAAATGGATTGGTATTATATTGACGACCTTAGCGAACTATGCAGGTAGTCAATCTACAAGACGATGGCATTAAAGTCGAAGCAAAAGCATCTGATGAGGTTAACCAAGAATAATAAGAAGAATAATTATTTTTTTCGTCAATTTAGAAGTAAAAGACTTAGTTCGAGAAACGCAAATCAAACATATATTTTTTAAATGGATCGGTAATATATTGACAATTGACGACCTTAGCGAACTATGCAGGGACTCAATCTACAAGACGATGGCATCAAAGTCGAAGCAAAAGCATCTGATGAGGTTAACCAAGAATAATAATTAATTTTTTTCGTCAATTTAGAAGTAAAAGACTTAGTTCGGGAAACGAAAACCAAACGTATATTTTTAAAATGGGTCGGTATTATATTGACGACCTTAGCGAACTATGCAGGGACTCAATGTACAAGACGATGGCATCGAAGCAAAAGCATCGGATGAGGTTAAACAAGAATTGTAAGAAGAGATATGCATGTATACGTAATACGTCTATGATCGAAACAGGGGATCGGAGCTTGTGTTCATTATTGTTGTTTTAATTTTTCTAAATTATTGAAGTTGAAGTCTCATTATTTCGCAAACAAATGAAATAATTCAAGAAATCGAGTTGCGTAAACAAATCAAATATACTTATCCTGCAAAATTATCCGGCAGGGTACAAGGACACTATAGTCTGTAACTACATCCACCGGCCATAGCTCTCACTTTTATCTCTAGTTCTTCCGAACTCGTCCGTACCTCAGTTACAATCGATAACGCTTTAACTTTATTAAGATGACTTGTCATCCGAAAACAATAACCAAAATTACTACCGGAACGACATGTTCTGGGAGGGACCAAAAATTACAATAGTTCAGTGGGGAGATAGGGACCAAATATTACAACAACGTTTCTATGCACACACCGTGGACGGGACCATATAACATATGGTTAGAGCCGGCAAGTCTGACCCGACCCGAACCCGAGCAAACCCGACCGGCAGAACTCGAAAATATTGTGACCCGAAACCAACCCGACCTGACCCAATGAAGGCCCGTAAGCCGACGCGGCCCGTTTATCGCTGACCCGAACCCGACCCGACCCGACCCGATCTTGACGACGATAATTATTAAGCTTAATTTTGATCAAAATGAAAGTGATTTTGTGTTTAGATTGATATGTTTGACCTGATGCTAACACGGCCCGAACTAACACGATAATGTGACTAAGCCGAGCTAATCCGTCCCGAATTGGCTTGACCCGAACTCGACCCGTTGACCGATTTTGAGGTTTAAGTACACGCATATTTTAATATATTTTCTCTCTCTATTCATTTAAACATTATTTTTATGAAATGATTACTACTATTAGATCGTCACAAAATTTAATCTAGAGCGTTTATAAAAAATGGAGATTCATTTCTTTCACGGAAATAAAGAGAATCCAGATCGATCTCGACCTAGGTCGTTGGGACATGGATGACCCAACCCCAAATTTCAGATTTTTTTTTTTAAATAACATATTTTTGCTTGAAAATTACTCGTTTTAAAAATCCAGCTTTCTAAAATTACTCTCTTATAAAACCATCTACCCTAAATAAGAGGCATGCATGTCCAATTGTGCATCGGACGAGCATTGAATCTAATCTTTTACCGAGTAGTAAATAGAGAATATTGAACACCCTATAGCATTGGATAAAAACGCAAAGGACTTTAATTTATTCCATCACCACAAAAAACAAGAAGACAACGACTAAAACACAAGAATTAAAACACCACAAGACACACATAATTATCGATAATGGTAACAAGTAACAACATATTATCATCTTGAACACCATAAGTCGTTCGTATTGAGGGAGCATTCAACAACTAGTACTGAGCCAAGCGGAGGTAATGCACCTCGTCTCGTAATATGGGTCAAAATAAGCGCAAATACAAGTTCCACAACATTTGTCATCATTCCTGCAAATGTCATACCTATTGCCGCAGGTAAGGGGGCGGATATAGCCATCATCGACAATTATGTTCGAGAGGGGATTAAATTGGCGAACAACAGTAACGGTTTCGAGTGTGGTGGCTAACACCACAATAGCCAACAACACCACTGATATAGGACTCTTTTACACCATTTTTCCCTTCTATTTTCATGCTTTCCGACTCCATTTGAGTCGGTTTTATACGTTCTTGCTTGCAATTCATGTCCCAATCCCCATGCCTATGATATTGTATCTCCCTTGCAGGAATTGAGGTGAGAATGGGAGAATTGAAGCTAGAAGAAGAGCCCAATCAACCAAGCATGGAAGAAGGAGAAAATGAAGGCGAGGAGTATTCCCAGTAGGTAGGCGCGGCCAAATCGGTCCCGGGAATGCCAAATGTATACAATTGAAGTTGAAATCAAGCAAGGAGGATCCCACCCGGTGGCCCGGCAGCCCCAACCGGCTGGGAGAACAAGTGAGTGAAAATATTAAGGAAGTTACAGAACTTTCCAAATGTAGGTCATAAGCCGGTCATAATGCGGCTAGCCTACCGGGAGTTCCCATAGAGCCAGTCAAGTCAAGCTTGAGTCAACATGCCCCACCGGTGCAGGACCGGCAGGCGTTGCCCGACCAAGCATACCCGATGATATCAAAAATTTAATTCAACTTCCAGAACCTCCCACCGATCGAGAAGACCGGGCGGTTGACCGGCCGGGAGAACAAGCTCGTGTTTTCAAGCCCATTTACAAATCCTACCCTAATCTTGGTGCAAACTATATATACCCCCTCCCTTAACCATTTGTACACACACTCCCAGATCTGAATTAATTTCCCTTTCCAAGTTTAAACCTTGTTAATTAAGTTGTTAATCTTTCCTTAATTAGACAAGTTCTTCAATTATTACATCAAATTTAGTAGTAGAAATTGGGTTGTAAGAAGATTGAAGGATTCTCCTTCCTTATTGTTCAATCCAAACTCCTTTGTTGCTTTTGATTTGGTATTATCTCTCTTCCTAATTTCATTAGTTTACATTTGCTTTTTCCTTTTAGTTTGTTTAATTGTTTATGTTGAATTTCATCCTTGTTGTTTGATTGTTGTTATCTTCATTCTTGTTCATCTTTCTTTTGTTCATCCTTGTTATTTTCACCCAAAGATTGAGTCTTTGATTCCCTTGAGTTAAAGATTGAATCTTTGAGTTGTTTTGTTAAAGATTGTGTCTTTTAGTTTAATCATCCTCATTATTAGTTTAATTTATCTTTCTCCATCATTATTGTTGGATTGTTGCATGTTTAGAAGTAGAATTCATCCTTCCACTATGTTTATGTTTAAAGACTCCATCTTTATTGTTTCCTTTGCTTTTTATTGTTTCCTTTGCTTTTAGAAACATGATTAGTGAGTAGTCTTCTACTAGGACTCGGTTTGACCCGGTATGGGTAATTTCACTAATTAATTCTCATTTAGGTTAATTTGTTGGGGGAAATTGGTGAGGGTAGCTTAGAGGAATGATTTTTTTATGGATTGATGATTGGGTAGTGTCAATTTGTGACCCTTGTCCACCAACGAGAGTTGGTTAGGTTGTAAATTGGGTGCCCGGAACTTGACCCTAATGCTAACCTCGGTTGAGACCGAAAGGGAGAACCGGGGTAGAGTACCTCTAAGTTAGTGTTTAAAATCGACCCTCGAGAGAGGGAGTGGGATGACCCGGAGTTTGATGGGGGCTTAATGACCTTAGCTAATGCTAGACTACCTTGAGGATTACATGTGTTTTCGGGTTGTTAGGCTTTAGACTTGGGATACCGACTTTCGAACCCGAGAGGGGGGTTAGTTGGGGTAGCTAGTGTCCTATTGCGAACCCGAGAGGGAGGTTCTAGGCGAATTAGAGCCATCTCCCCCTTACCTTTCTACCCCTTGAGATTAGCCGAGAGAATTAACATGTGCAATTACGTATATTCGTGGAAGAACCGAGTTCTAGCCTTCCCTATTATTTGATCAACTCTTAATCCTTGTTAGCTTGTTCTTTGCTTGTTTCTTTGTCTAGTTTATTAGCCTTTCAATTTGCTAGTTTAGTGCTAGATTGTTACCACCTCTCAATTTTAGTTTGACTACAATTAGTAATCTTTTCAACTCCTTGTGGGATCAACCCTTGATAGTGTACAACGATAAAATCGTGCACTTGCGAGGTATAGCTTGACACCATCAACCACCATATTAACTACATTCATATTCTTGAATTTTTTCAAAGTGTATTTAATTGAAGTTTTTTTTTTTGTGTTGTACATATTAATGTATATAGTAGTATATGGCAAGTTTGAGACGCTTTTAGAGATGGATCGACATGGGCACATGGCTAGTCACTCGATAACAACTCTTACATTAATTTATTCCATCGATCATCACAAAAACAAGAAATTAAAACAACGACTCAGACACAAATATTAAAACACACACAATACAACTCGAGTAAAATAGTACATAAAAGAAAAGACCATAATATGCAAGCATAAGATCAAGACCCACATGCATAATGATAATGGTAACAACATATATATTATCATCTTGAACACCATAAGTCGTTCGCATTCAGCATTCAGCAAACAACTTGGAGCCAGGCGCTGGAAATGCACCACCCACTCTTTCCGCAAACACAAGATCCGCAACAGTTCTCATCAGTATCGCAAGTTTCATACCTATTGCGGCAGGTAAGGGGGGCGTTGTTGGCATCATTGAGCATTATGTTTGAGAGGGGATTAAATGGGCTAACAGCAGTAACAGGTTCGAGTGTGATGGCTAACACCACAATCGCCAACAACACCACCACCATATTAACTAATACCTTCATTTTCTTGTTTTCAAACTTCGAATTTTTCAAAGTTTAATTGATGTTTTTTTTGTGTGTATATCATATATGGCAAGTTTGAGACCCTTTTATAGATCGACATGGGCTTTCATTTCGTTAGCTAACACGCTGTTTTTTTAATACTAGCTAGTGGATATAATTAACAACTCTCTCATTAATTGCTAACTACTCCATTCGTCCAAATCATCATTTGTTTGTCTTTTAGGGACGGAGAGAGTATCAATTAATCATTCGGAGCTTTCAGACATAGTCCATGGTGTTACAGCTTGCATTTGACTTAGCTTGTTTAATTTATTATTTTTTAAGTTAATGAGTAAAATACAGTGCAGAGAAGTAAATGAGGGGATCGTGGATTCGGCCGACAAGGGCGAAGGCGATGACGCGACACGATCCCACCATATTTTGATTACAGAATTTTCTTATATAATAAAATCAAGTTTTTTTTTTTAAATAAAAATAAAGTATTGAAATGGAGCTATTAGTTTTCACGTATGCATGAATATGTTAAAAATTCTAAATCAATATAAATAATATTCATTAGTCACCATGCTTATATTGACCTAATAATAGAAAAATAAGTAATTTGTATTGATGGGGCATATTCTGCACCGCTGACCAAGTCAACATATTGAGTAAGGTCAAAGATATCCACAGCAAGTCAACGACTTAGACAGCCTAGCCGATGCAGCCCATCTCGGCTGTTAGCTGGGTCTCGGCATGGCAAACCTCACAAATGGGGGCACACACCCGCGTACTCATATCCAAGACCCCTCGGCGGTGAGTCAACAGGGCCCGCCGGCCTGCCATAGAAACCTCGGCCGAGGGGTAGATCAGTCTTTCCACCTGCTAGCCACTTGGCCACTTGGCCACTACGTGACAAAAGGCGAAAGCCTATAAATACTCCTCAACTTTCATTGAGGAAAGGATCCAACAAATACACAACTAAACCTAAATACACTATTCATCTGGTAATATCCTCCTTATCTCTCTACAATATACATTCAGCCAAGTAACAACTTATCCTTTAAGTTTACTGACTTGAGCGTCGGAGTGAGTACGCTTGGCACAAAGCCAAGCCCTCGCCTGTTCATTGTTGCAGGAGAGGCCGAGAGGAACGATTAAGACCAAAGGAGAATCCAACTCAAGACATCATTCAAAGCCAAGCCACGGGTGGTAACTATACTTGCTTCGGAATTACACCCGGAACAATTGGCGCCGTCTGTGGGGAAAGATACTAGAAGCTAGTCACATTCATTCCCAAACAAAAAAAAAACAACAAAAACCCACCCAAAAAGCTAAGATGTCAAAACAACAAGACGCAGTCGTGACCGACGAAACCGCATTCTACCACGATGATACTTTCAACAATGCGAGTCGTGCGGCCCTCCACCGCGGAATAATCCAACCGGAGTTCGGGATGCCAATAAGGCGGACACGCCGCCGCCACCAACCAGGTCACCATCATGGGACATGTGGTTGACATAGCCAAACCGAAAATGGTCCCGGACCTAATTAGTAATACGCCCGCTGCTCACACCATCACGCCGACAAGAGCGGCGGAAACCGCCAGAGACCGGGGCCCAAAACGTGACTCCGAGAAATTTGAACGGAGCACTGGGAGAAGCTGACCCAGCCAAGTCGCCGGGGGAGCCCAAAGTGGGCGTGGTAGACCTAAGTCCTTCCCGCACTCATGGGAGGACAGCGTCCCCGCAACACGAACGAGGCTTACCCCGAAGGAACCAGAGGAGTCCGACTCAGTAGAGTTGGAGAAGAAGCCCGAGTAGAAGAAGGAGTCCTTCCCGCTACGAGGAGAGGAGCCGGATTAGGAATACGAGGAGCCGATCGCCGCCTGTCGTTCGACACGTGGTCAGACAGCCCCTCAACGCCTACGTCCTAGAAGTCCAGGTGCCAACTAAGCTCAAGTTGCCACCCCTATCATACAAAGGAGATAGTGATCCAGCCGACCACGCTGAGGCTTTCGAGTCTTACATGTCGGTATGGGAGCAGCCCGATGAGGTCTGGTGCCGAGTCTTCCCAACAACTTTGCATGGGATGGCTCAAAGTTGGTACAAAGGGCTTCCCGACGGTTCGGTATACTATTACGCCGACCTAAGAGACGCCTTTCTAGCCCAGTACTCTTGCAACAAGAGAAGGGCCGTGGAGACATCGGACCTCCTAACTATCAAACAGGAGAGGGGCGAGTCTCTACGAAGCTATGTGAAGAGGTTCGATGGAAAGGTCCAGCAGATTCGGGAAATTAATCCCGAACTGGCGGCCTTCGCGATGATGAAGGGCCTCCCAAGGGGACTTAAAAATGAGCTCATCAAGTGCGGAGGCCCGAGCTTGGATGCCGCCAGGAGGATGGCCGACCAGGCCATCAAGGTAGAAGACTATCACAAAACATGGGTCGGCCCCAGCGAGGCCGAGCCCTCCGAAAAGAAGAGCCACCGGGAGGACAACCCGGATGAAAGACGCCGTGGCAACAACGGGTCACGGTCCGATGAAAGACGCCGTGAGAATAATAGGTCACGGTCGGACAAGTCCGCCAGAAACAAGACTCGACGGCGCCGGGTGGAGTTCGGGAACGTACCACCGGAGGCGGTATAGTGATAAAACCCCTCTCGTCGTATCGCCGCCGAGGTCTTCGCCCGAGCAAAACGAGGGCCGAAGTGGGAGAGACCCCCAAGCCAAAAAGTGACGGTGACACGAGCCAAGATCTTGAGTACCACGGCCACACCGCCATCTAACCAACGAACGCTCAGGCATCGAAGAATGCCATTGAAGAGCTGATCCGGAAGGGGAGCCTCGGCAAGTACGTTGCCAAAGGCCAAAAGGCCGACAAGACCGACAGTTCGGGTAAGAAATCCGTCTTCGAACGGATAGGAGTGATCCATGTTGTCATCGGGGGCAACGAGAACGGAGGGTCCGCTCATGGGCACAAACGGCACCTGAACGAGCTATATCAGGCCATCAACTTTGTGCCCAACACAGCGATCCCTGCTTCCAACATCCCCGATATAACCATTGGAAGGAAGGACTACGAAGGAGTCATCGCTCCTCACAGCGACCCACTTGTAGTCAATTTGGACA
The DNA here is from genome assembly GCF_048544455.1 of Silene latifolia. Taxonomy (NCBI): domain Eukaryota; kingdom Viridiplantae; phylum Streptophyta; class Magnoliopsida; order Caryophyllales; family Caryophyllaceae; genus Silene; species Silene latifolia. Next base: position 350,680 of record NC_133536.1, on the reverse strand, counting down.
TATCCAACCACCTAGTCAAGAGGTGCCCGATCGACACACGGCGCGTACACGAACGTCATGTTCGGGGAATGTTTCCTCGGCCTCGGCCGAAAGTCAAGGACTTGAGCCCCGCACCAACCCGCTATACAGCTTCTGGGGGGCCGGCCTGGTACCACTAGGATCAATCAGACTCCCGGTGACATTCGGCGAAAAGAATGCGGCTAAAAATGTCCTAGCTGAGTTCGTGGTCATTGACGGCTCGTCCGCCTACAACGTTCTCATAGGCCGAGTCACCCTGAGTGAGGCTGACGCAGTGATGTCCATCCGGGCCCTAACACTGATGTATGTCTCGGACCGGGGGGAAGCGCATAAGCTCGTCTCCAAAGACGAGAATGACGAGGTGGTCAACGTCCAGATAGCCGCCAGAGGATGCAACATGCAATCCCTCAAAGTGGCAAAGAAATCAGAAAAAGGGAAAAGTCTATCCTTACAACGGAGGACGACCTCATGGATGTAACTAGCGGTGACTAGGACAAAGTGTGCCCTTGATAGGCCATTAGGACGCCGGTAATCTCGGAATACTCTATGTAGCGGCGGAGGTGTCCAAAACAAATGTGGGCACCCCGGCGCATGTTTTTACCTAATGAAAAATCATCCAAGTCTTCCGTCAAAATGTTCATTTTCCCCTAGTCACTAGGAAGCGTGAGACGCCACTCACACTTTGTCATACCGACAAGAGCGGTAGTCTTTATCGATGCAGATGTCGGCTCACACCGTCATATCGACAAGAGCGGCGATCTCCATGAAGAAATAGGCGCGTCGCAGTCACCCCAAGTAGTAGACGCCACGGCGATCACCCCAAGAGGTTTGACGCCGTCGCATCACTCCAAGTGGTAGACGCCACGGCGAGCTCCATGAAGAAATAGGCGCCGTCGCAGTCACCCTAAGTAGTAGACGCCACGGCAGTCACCCCAAGAGGTTTGACGCCGTCGCAGTCACTCCAAGTGGTAGACGCCACGGCAGTCAATAGCAAGAAGCGGATGCTGGCTCACACTGTCACACACCGACAAGAGCGGCAATCACCACCAGGAAGCAGACACCTCGATGGTAACGACCAGCGCAGGTGATACTCGCAAAGCGTTCAAAATGCCTCAGAAGCGTTAACACGATTGAAATACGCACTCTAGACCGCCTCGGCCAAGCCGAGGCGGAAACAAAAGAGACACTCAATTAATAACGTAAGGAGACAACCCAGACGAAGACATAGACGCTAAAGTACAATTGAGACGCACAAATACTAGCGCAAGGAAAAGAAGTGAGGTAAAAACCTCGGCCAGGCCGGAGGCAGAAGAAACGAACTCTTATTAAAAATGTTCAATGAATTACAAGAAATTACAAGGGTAAGCCAAAAGACAAAAGGCTACAGATATCATCTCCCTATGTCCGTTGTTGCTCGCCATCAGCAGCGGCAGTGGCACCTTCTTTGATGGGTAGCCCAGCAGCTCCCTTAGCGACCTCGGCTTGGCGACCTCGGCCTTAGCCTCGGCGGCCTCGGTGCCCTTGCCCGACGGCTTCCCTCCCCGGCCGCTTTAGCCTTCTCAAGAAGAGTCGCCTTCTCCGCGGCCGCCTCCTTCTCTATCTTCGCCCTCACCGCCTCCTTGGCCTTCTCCGCCACGGCTTTCTCCTTGGCTTCAAGCTTGTCATCAAGCAGCTCGTCATATCTGCCCCACGGAAAGGAACCATCAAGAGGGAAGAGCTCCCCAATCACTTCCCTAGCAGCTCCTTCGGCCAAATCCCTAATTCAAAGACACATGTTAGGGAGCATGACGGTTTGGAGCATCTCAATGTCCTTCTCCTTTTGCCTGGTGACGGCCTCTTTGCTCCGAATCACCTTCGCCTGGGCCTTAAATAGGTCCCTAGATTCGTTCCTCTGCTGGAGGTAGAGGTCGGCGTGCCTCTGAACAAGTTTACACTTCTCCAGCAGCTTCGTAGCTTCGGCTGCCGCGGCCTCGGCCTTGGCTCTCTCAGCAAGGACCTCCTTTTCAGCGTCCTGCCTGAGTTTTCTTTCAGCCAAGAGAGCCTTCTCAGCATCTCCCCTAAGCCTCTGCTCATTGAGAAGATCCAGCTTCGCCTTCGCGGCCACCTTCTTAGTGGCATTAAGCTCAAAAGCGGATTGAGCCACGGCTTTCTCCTGCTCTGTGATACGAGCACCGGTAAGATCGTTCCACCTCGCCAGCTCCTTGATCAGCTCCGTGCCTTCCTCTATAAGCTGGGAGACGGAAACCTTCTGGGATGAGGGAACAGTGGTGACATTTTGATCACCGGCCTGTAGCTGGGAGAGGGAAGCCTTCTGGGATGAAGAGACAGTGGTGACATTTTGATCACCGGCCTGTAGCTGGGAGAGGAAGCCTTACGGGACGAAGAGTTCACGGTGATGTCTTGATCACCACCCGCACACTTCCCCTCCACTTGCGCCCAACGAGAGCGGCGGACGATCGCGATCGATCTACAAAATTTAAAGTAAGCATCGTATCAACATACACAGACATGCCGGAGAGCTCACACACGGCAGCGCCTAAGGAACCGCTAAGTCCGAGCCACAGGATAGATCAATACCGTGCTTGGCCTTCTTGGCCGAAGGGCGCATTTCCTCGTCGGCGCGCGGCTAAGCAACGGCGGTAAAGGCTGTCTGCTTTCTTTTTACGGACAAGGGCGACCCCTCCTCTTCATCGGAGTCATCCCCATTGGAGATGTAAACGATCTCCACCGTCTCCTTCCGAACAGGGGGGATGGAAGGCGGAGCCGATGTCGACGCCATCACCGCCGAAGGCTTTGTTTTTCGCGTACGGCGCGGCATGTTACTTACCCTCGCCCGGCCTCCACCACATTCAAGCTTTTCACCGCTGATCCATAAGATCATTCGGCGACGTCCTGCGGTCATGGGCTAGAGCCTTGGGATGCAAGTTGGCAACGATTTTATCTTTGTGCGCCCCATTCTCCGGAGGATATCCTCGACAGTCCGGTCCAAAGTGGTCTGCGAAAGAGACAAAGCAAGAGTTAAGTAGAAGAAATAAATCAAAGTTCGAGATACAATGAGAACGGTGATGGGCCTCACACCGACCCCACTCACCCTGCGCTAGGGCCGGTATGAGGCCGACATGGCAAAGCGGCTCATCCTGAAGAATGATCTGCGTTGGGGGGATCCATCTTTTCGGCAGCCCACTCTTGTCCAACTCAAAAAGCCTCATCGCCAGCTTCTCATCCTCCTTAAGAAGGACCTTGCTGGCATCCATTTTAAGCTTCTTCCGGTTGACCCATCTGTCATGCTCCGCCTTAGTCTCACACCGCAAATTCACTTGGTGCTTTGAAAGGAGAGGGCGCGGATAGTCATCCGGCACCTTAACATACACCCACCGGTTTCTCCGGTCTTTGCAAGAAGTAAGTTTGTCAACAGAGACATAACCTTTCTCCGTGTGCACACCGTACCAACCGACGCGCCGAGATCGATTGGTGGAGATAATGAAGCCGGCGGAATAAATTCACCGTCGGAGCCTCCCCCTTGAAGAGACAAAGCCACACAAAGCCGACTATCGTCCTCATGGCCAACGGATGCAGTTGGGCCACAGCGACGTTCATAGCTTTAATGATGGCCATGACGTACTCATTCAGCGGAAACCGGAGCCCGTACTCCAAATGTCGCATGTACACGCCGGTATGGCCTGGCGGAGGGCAACAGACGGCCTGGCCCTCCTCAGGGATAACAATCTTGTATCCCCTGCCAAAGAAGAAGTGACCCTCGAAGAATTTCTCACCAGAACAACTGGCAAACTTATGTGTCCAAGTTCGGTCAACGCGTATCTTGCAGACGTCACCGTGATCCATAACGTACCGCCTCACCTCTTTGGGACGAGCCTCTTCAGCATCATCACCAAAATCGTCTGCGTCATCATCGACATCAGAGTCATCCTCCCATTCCTCCAAAATTCGAGGATCGACTTCAGGAGAAGGAGACCTAGGGCCCCCAGGCCTTATCAGGAGGGCGTCCAACTTCTCCTCCTCATCAAGGCACGACGGGGAACCCCCCCGCGTCGGTTTGCTAGGCCCGGCATCAGCAGAAGACATGTTTACAATAATAACTTACAGAGTTAAGAAATTGGAAAGTTTGTTTACCTTGAAGAAAAACACCACGAGAGTAACAACTCTGAAAATTAGAAGACAATGAAACCCTTGAAAGTTTAGAGAAAATTTTGGAGAATGAAATTGGTGGCCAATTTCACGGGATAATTGCCCTATTTATAGGGAAAAGCCCATAAAGAAGGACCAATCAGCGAACAGCCCATGAGGCGTCAACCAATCAGCATGCAGACACGTGTCGGGCATGCAATTACGGAATGTCAATCGTTGCAACAGTTGAACGTCAATCAATGCAACAGTGACCAAGCGTCTTCAACACGCCCATTCATATCTCTCCGCCTATTCACCTTCCTCAACAAATTCCCAAGCATCTGTTCTCCGCTGGCCACATGGTCAACCAAGCTAAGTAGCGCCGGCCGGGGGCAATTAGAAACAACCGGCACACTCAATCCTGGTCTCGGCAAGCATCACTTTCTTTTCCACATCGGATGCCCTTTACACATCCATGTGGAGGGGGGATATGGTACGGCCTAAGAAAGACCAGGCCGAGGTAAAAGAGGCCACCGCAGAAGAAGCCGATGCAGGAAATTTTCCACAAATTACTTACGCAGAATATACGCTCGAGCATGCATCGGAGCCCATACCACGGCATAGACTACGCTGGGGGCAAATTGATGGGGCATATTCTGCACCGCTGACCAAGTCAACATATTGAGTAAGGTCAAAGATATCCACAGCAAGTCAACGACTTAGACAGCCTAGCCGATGCAGCCCATCGGCCTGTTAGCCTGGGTCTCGGCATGACAACCTGCCAGCCGGGGAACACACCCGCGTACTCATATCCAAGACCCCTCGGCGGTGAGTCAACAGGGCCCGCCGGCCTGCCATAGAAACCTCGGCCGAGGGGTAGATCAGTCTTTCCACCTGCTAGCCACTTGGCCACTTGGCCACTACGTGACAAAAGGCGAAAGCCTATAAATACTCCTCAACCTTCATTGAGGAAAGGATCCAACAAATACACAACTAAACCTAAATACACTATTCATCTGGTAATATCCTCCTTATCTCTCTACAATATACATTCAGCCAAGTAACAACTTATCCTTTAAGTTTACTGACTTGAGCGTCGGAGTGAGTACGCTTGGCACAAAGCCAAGCCCTCAGTTCGTTCATTGTTGCAGGAGAGGCCGAGAGGAACGATTAAGACCAAAGGAGAATCCAACTCAAGACATCATTCAGCAAGCCACGGGTGGTAACTATACTTGCTCTGGAATTACACCCGGAACATGTATAAATATAGAGATAGTGTCTAATAAAAATTAACATATATAAAAAATAATATATCAATAGAGTTTAATACTCTAATTAGCTAAACATCATATTTTAAATATTATATCTAATAACTTAATAGTAATCTCAAGTCTTTGTAATCAATCCGAGTGACTTAATTTTGTTTAGTGCTAACTACTCTCGAGAATGCAAATGAATTCCATTGCAATTCTAACATTCTAGAAATTTTGTTAAACGACCTGATTGCTTCCTATAACAAGCTGAAATATATTATTACACGATACATTCATTGCGTATTTATCTTTATCAGAACAATCATGCCCATTTTATTTCATCATGATAATTTCCCGACCCTTGCCTGAATTTTTTATATAATTGCGTATTTGCCTATATCATTCTTATTAGAGAATATTAGAATAGGATATGAGATAAATAGAATATTAGGAAAATATATTATCTTGGATACGGTTACATATATAGTGGAGTATCTTGAGGAATACTCTAAAGAATATTCCTAAAGATAATATCCTACCTAATATATTATCTCTTGATAATATATTTTCATCTCTTGATAATATATTTTCCTAATATTCTATTTATCTAAATTCCTATTCTAATATTCTCTAATAATTCTGTCATCTAGATTTGCACAAGTTTCTTGGGATATCCAATCTCTACTACACATAGAGTAATACATACTCCGTATTAAACAAGGGTTTTTCTTAGGATGTTTGCTTCAAAGATACATGATAAGCTAGCTTAGGAAAAAAAAAGTTTGACATTCCTCATGTCCCATCATTTATTTATCCTTTTAATTTATGCGAGGAATATTTTAATCAAATATTTTTTTTAAAAAAAAAAAGGTTATTATCACATTATTTAGGGATAGCAGTCAGTTCCAACAATAAACATTCATGTTGAGTTATTTTAAACATTTTAGAAATTTGATAATTACATTACATAGAGTATTATTCTAATTCTGCAAAAAATTGGAGTACATAGAATTTTTTAATGTTTGGTTCGTAATTAACATTCTACCATTGGTTGGTTTATACTCATATCTTTAATGTTTATGTCATTGTTAAAATACAAGTCGAAAAACGTTTATAACCCCCGTACTTTCCTCATTTTAAAAATCGAAATCAAATAATTTTAAAAAATTAACTTATATTTAATGTTTCAACAATATTAATTTATTAGTCATCATGCTTATATTGACCTAATAATAGAAAATAAGTAATTTGTATAATTTTTTTATTACTAAATAAAATTCCGTCTGAAAGTTGTATAGCAAGAATTATTTTAATCATTATAGTAATTTAAAGTACTAAAATTTATAAAATTATTTCACACATTTGAAGTATACATTAAGAATATATAGTTATATTCACATTTAACCAAATTTATTTTAACCCATTGGGTCGCTCGACAGGATTATTGGCTCTTGACCCTAAATTAACGGGTTGCTTTGTGTTCGGGTCAATCGAGTCACGAGTCAAGATTTACGTGCTTGGAAAATGGGCTAATGGAAATAGAAAGATTTTCAACTCTAAAATCAAATTTACACAAATATAACGTAGCGATAAATAGAGTTTAGGAAAATAGTATCATAAGCCATATCATATAGTTCATATTAGTTCATCTTCGACTCTTCTACGTAATAAAAACATGAAACAAGTAAAAAAAACGTAAATAAATAGAGAATATAATGCTTTGATGAGATCTTTCAAAATAATCATATAGTATCAAAAAAATAAATAGAAGTAAGACAAATGTAGGTTAATCATTATTTTTTCACAAACGACACATTAATATGGTATAATTATTATTTTACTACCCAACCCTATGCAAAAACCAAATGAGGTCTTTACCCCAAGTTGTATTGGCTTTTTATTATTATGAATTGATATCTTCTAATTTGACGAATTTTCATATATGGTTCGATTCAAATTGGGCCTTCGTGACCACTTGGACGGCTTTTTCTTTCCCATGGATAAATTTTTCTTAATTACATTTCCTTATATGTTGGCATGCATTTATGTGTTCAAATTGTAAAGCCAATTGGATTTTTTTATTCGATTTGATCAATTATAAAAACATCTTAAAAATATTATCAAACGACATTTTCAAGGAAATTTTAACATGAACAATTTCAAGTTTACACTGCCTTTTCATAAATATTTTAAGTTTAAAGAAGGTCAACCTGAATGCTTTTCATAAATATAAGTTTTAACAACTCACGCGATTGCACTTAAAAGAAGGTCAACCTGAATGGCTGGCAAGTAGTACACTCAAAAGGGGTAAAAAGCGGTACACTTGAAAGTCCATCCCTTAACAACTGCTCTAAATGATTTTGGGCAATACAACCAATACACACCAAAAGATTATTAGCACAAAAGGAGGCGACTACATTCATTTTGTGCCATGGGGAATCAGGAGGGGGATAATAGATTCGGTTAACAAGTAGTGACAGATCAAGAAGAGCAATGAAAATGAATAAAAGAAAGTCACTGCTAGTCCAATGGGTTTAACACTAACACTGAGTTGACCAAAACTACCAAATGATTAAGGGGAAAACATCAGAGTAAATCAAGACGAGTTGAAGCGTTAATTAAGGTTTTGAAAGAGTCTAGGATGAAGGTCAAATTAAAGAAGTAGAAGGTAAGTGGGGGTTGAAAAAAATAGGGAAAGTCCCACAAAATGTGGATGATACTCTTAGAATGATGGTTACACATGCTACAAGAAGGCGAATTAGGCAAACCTCGAGAGGAGAGAACAAGAAGTCGAAATAGCCAAACCTTGAGAGGAGAGAGTAACTTTATGTGGGAGTATACCCCCACCAAGCAAGCTATAAGAAAAGAAAATTACGATGTTTGGTACATGTGGAACATAATAATTTAAGGTTGGGGCAAGCAAAGAAGAGTAAGGTGAGGGTAAGAGCACTCTTTAGAATGTATATTAGAAGCCTAAGAAGAAACTTTTAAAGGAACACTGAGAGTTCATATAACAGTCACAACGGGGTTAAAAAGAAATTAAGTAACAAGAATATTGTGATGATGAAAAAAGAGCACATTAAACTCAGTGTCAGAAACGTTTTAAGAGACATTGACAATAATAAAGACATGAAACACATAGTTGAGAAGGGGAGGAGAGGTTAAAAAAAAAAAAGGATCTAAGAGGCTTAAGGGTTTAGATACAAAGATCAAAAGAGAGAAGACGTGTACATGTTGTATATAACGCATGCAATGTTAAATGAATTAAAATACAAATAGATTGTCATTTATTATAGTGTTTTACCAATTAAAACCGCTCAAAACTACTATCTTAGGGAAAAAAATGTGTTATCCAATAAGTGTTGATTAGTTTAGCAATAACTACTAACTAAGCAATAATTATCGTTAATCAAATATGTTACCATTAGAAATTGAGCTACAGTCCCCTTTATACAAAAAAGACTAAAACGTCCTTACACATTTTACATTTAGACAATTATTTTATAATCCGTGCAACGCACGGGCATCACACTAGTACTCTATAATAAAATACTTATTACTTATTGTGATAAACACTTGTTACCTTTTCAAGTTATAAGACGACGTAAATGTGACAATTATTGACTCGACTGAAAACACGACGCAAAATTAGAGGGTTAGAGTTATTACATTGCGACCCATTTATGTGATTGAATTAACACAGACACGATACGAAACTTATGCAAGTGGGTTTAAAAAGGTTGAGGTCTTTCAACACGAATAGTCCAATTAGTCACAATTTCGTTAAGTTAATTAACTTGATAATCTAAACAACCCGCTTAAAAGTAAGAATTGTTATTCATCATTTTGGGTTAATGGGTTATTAACTAAAGCTTCACAAAAATTCCGGAGAGACGGTCTCTCAATAGCGTTATTGAGAGACCTCTCACATGATGGGGTGAGGGACCCATTGAATTTCTTTTTTCCCTATTATGTCTCACACTAAATTAGTGGGAAACGGTCTCTCATGAAACCTACTGCTAAAGCTTAGTTGGGTTAAAGAATTAAACGGATTAAATTAGTTGAAAATGATCTACTTAAAGAATAAATGGGTTAAACAGGTTGGTTGTGCGGTTGAAAAATTAAATGGATCGGGTTAAGGTTGAAAGTTAAACAAATAAATTGTTTATGTAATTGGGTCGAATTCGGGTTGAGGTATCAATGACCCATTTAATGTTGATATAGACACGAACACAACACGACACGACATATTTGTCAGGTCTAATATGACGGTGTTAATCTATAATATATTCTCCGTAATATTTTAATTTAAAAGACGATATTCAACTCTTACATGATTTGGCAACATCCAATAATGACACATTGATTAATGAATTAAGAGTAAATCAATGACTAAATGATGAGGAGATCGTGCGAGAGAAGGGCGTAGGCGATGACGCAATTGATCGGTACGCATGTATTATTCCGGTTTAACAAATATTGTTTGAAGGCAAATCCAGTAGGGGACTTTTTTTTTTTTCCAAACAAACTAGTATTGAAATGGAGTATTGGAGTTGATGTGAAGCTAGTTATTGATACACAAAACGGGTTCCTGTATGATCGATTTTGCAAGTCGTATTAAGCAACTTATGTTAAAGTGCAAAAAAAAAAAAAAAAAAAAAAAAGATAAATGAGGGTTTAACAAAAAAATAATAATTGGCCGGAGCAGGTTGATGGGATGTTTGATGGGGTACGGGGTCGTGTGACGGCAGCTATGAATGAGCACTTTAGGGCGGCATATAGGGGAGAGGAGGTGATCGAGGCTCTAAATCAGATGCATCCTTTGAAGGCCCGCGGCCGGATGGGATGAATGCGCTATTCTATCAAACATATTGGCATATTGTTGGTCCTTCTGTTACGAGAATGGTGTTGGGTGTCCTAAATGGAGGTGAGTTCCCTTGCATGGTAAATCATACTCATATTGTTTTAATTCCAAAAAAGAAGGCGCCGGATAAGCTTGCGGATTATCGTCCGATTAGCTTGTGTAATGTGTTATATAAACTTATTTCTAAAGTTTTAGCTAATAGACTTAAGTTATTTCTTGGTATGCTGGTTTCGGAGAATCAAAGTGCTTTTATCCCGGGGAGGTTGATTTCTGATAATATCTTAGTTGCTTTTGAGCTGTTTCACTATATGAAAAATTCTCGGACAAGTGGGGGTCATTTGGCCTTAAAGCTTGATATGGCAAAAGCATATGATAGAGTGGAGTGGGTTTTTTTGCATAAGGTTCTCCTGTCTATGGGTTTTGATCATAATGGGTGGGTAAGTAATGTGATGCGTTGTGTTAGTTCTGTTTCATATGGAGTTTTAATTAACGGGATACCTTCACGGGACGTGATTCCGACGCGTGGGCTTAGTCAAGGCGATCCCATCTCGCCGTATTTATTTATTCTTTGTGCTGAAGTCCTATCAAGTTTGTTGCGAAGGGAATGTGAAAGAGGGGCTATACATGGGATACGGGTTGCGCCTCAAGCACCGGTGGTTACGCATCTTTTCTGTGCAGACGATAGTATAATTTTTGTCAAAGCTAATGTGAGGGAGGCACAGTGTGTTATGGAAGTTCTTCATAGGTATGAGGTGGCATCGGGTCAATTAGTAAGTAAGGAAAAGACAACTGTGTCTTTTAGTAAAGGTACTGAGGAGCGCAGACGGCTAGCTGTTGAGGCTGTCCTTGGTGTGCGTGTGGTTGCCGAACATGACAGGTATTTGGGGTTGCCCACGGTGATTGGGCATTCGAAGCAGGTTCTCACTAGGGTGGTGCGTGATAAGCTGAATAATAAGTTGCAGGGTTGGCGGGGTATGCTATTTAGCCGAGCTGGTAGGGAGACTCTGATAAAGGCAGTGGCCCAATCTATTCCTACTTATGCGATGAGTGTTTTTAGACTACCTGCCAATTTCTGTGATGAGTTACGTTCTATGGTGTCGAGATTCTGGTGGGGATCGAATAATGGTAAGAGGAAAATGTCATGGGTAGCTTGGAGGTATTTGTGTCGGCCTAAGGCGAGAGGAGGGCTCGGTTTTCGTGATTTTGAAGATTTTAATAAGGCTTTGTTAGCTAAGCAAGCTTGGAGATTAATATGTGAGGATGGAAGTTTAATGGGGAGGGTTTTGAAAGGTAAGTATTTTCCCAATTGTTCTTTTATAGATGCTGAGTTTGGAAATAATCCGAGTTATACGTGGAGAAGCATTTTTGGTGCAAAGGAGGTTATGGGTCTTGGAGTTCGACGTCGTATTGGTTCGGGTGTTGATATTAGGGTTTGGACGGATCCATGGGTCCCGGGAACGAAATCACGGTGTGTCATCTCTCCACGAGAACATGCCGATATTGATATGCGAGTAGCTGAGTTGATGGTTGATGGTGAGAACCGGTGGGATGAGGCGAAGATTGATAGTTTGTTCTTGCCATTCGAAGCAGTGAGAATTAAAAGCATTCGACTAGGGGAGGTAGGAGCTGTGGATAGTTGGGTATGGGATCATACGCGCGATGGGGAATACTCTGTGAAGACCGGGTACAAGTTGCTTGTAGAGGATGGTGAGTCGGAGGTTGGGCAGTCTGATTTTGCGAATGAAGGATGGTTATGGAAGGCGATTTGGAAGGTACCTGTTCTCCCACGAATTAAAGTTTTTATGTGGCAACTATGCCATGATGCGATTCCTACGAAGGTTAATATAGCTCGTCGGTTGGGTAGTGATGATGTAGCATGTCCTCGTTGTCATAGTGAACGGGTGTCTTGTTTTCATGCTATAACGGGTTGTGGTTGGGGTGATGAAGTTTGGGAGGAGGTGGGAGTTGATAAGGGGGTGTGGCGGGGTGATATGTTGGTGAGGGATTGGGTGGAGGCGGCATTGAGGGAGTTGGGGGAGAAGGAGAGGGTGTTGTTCCTTGTCACATGTTGGGTTTTATGGGAAAGGAGAAATAAGCTGGTTTTTGAGGGGGAAAGGTGGGATTTGGGAGGGATTATGCGTAGGATTTGGGGTGTTGTCTGGGAAATGGAGTCGGTGCAAGGAGAAAGGGTGCCGAGTAGTGTGGAGGGGTTTCGGCTGGGAGCTGGGAGCCGCCGGAGTTGGGGGTGTCTAAGATCAATACGGATGCAAGGGTCATGGAGGGGGTAGGTGTGGGACTGGGTGCGGTTAGTCGGGATTCGGCGGGCGGAGTTGAGTGGGCGGTGGTGTTGCAGCGAGGTATAGAGTGTGATGTAGCAATGGCGGAAGCTGAAGCGATATTGTTGGGTCTGCGAGAAGCTAGAAGGATGCAGTCCCGTAAAGTCATTGTTGAGAGCGATTGTCTAATCGTGGTTGAAGACTTGACGAAGCATAGAAATGGTAGGAGTGAATTATTTGCGATTTATGAGGAAATTAGACAGATTAGTTTATTTTTTGAGTCGATTGTTTTTAAGCATATTAGTAGGAATTTTAATAAGTTAGCACATAAGCTAGCACATGCTATGCCATGGACTCATGGTAGGCGATTTTGGACGACTGATTTGCCGGCAGAGTTTGGTGATGTAGCCGTTGCAGATATTAGTAATATAATTTAAAGCCTTTATGGTTTTTTACAAAAAAAAAAATAATAATTATACGGAGTAGTATTTTATATTATAAAACGGTCCTAACTAGTAGATTGACCAAGCAAATCTACTATTTTCAAGTGTTTGGTAAACGGCGTATTCTAATAGCATATTGGCCGGAATCTACTATTTTTGAATATGCTGCTAATAACAGCATATTGTATTAGCATTTAATTTGATAGTCAACCCTACTATTAAATCTACTAATCGTAATCTGATAACTATGTTATCACCCTACATTTTTGGCCTTAAACCCTTCACTTTGTCTTCATTTTGTTACACTCTTTAGCTAATTTAGCCTAGTCCATAGTCGATTTTGCATTTATCCATTTTGTATACGGCCTTGCGTGATTATAATATTATTTCACACTTTTCTAGGTGAAAGTGAGAGGTGATACGGAGACGGGACCTTTTTGCAAGGAGCGAAGCGGAAATCGAGAATCGTCTTGAAATTCTCCCAACTTCCATGGGCGTATCTACTCCAGGCCGGTGTTCCCAGCCTTCATCCGGTGCTAAATTTGGCCTTGTGGGCGTTCAGAGATTCCATCCGGTGTTAAGGCCTCTATCCGGCGTTCCCAAGAGACGGCCGGCGTTCCCAACGCCGGATAGAGGTCCTTTGGGCTTTTCCTTGATTTTCGACCTTTGTAAATTCGTTAATGGACCCTTTTGTATAAATACCCAACCCTATTTTTAGCAAACACAATCATTCCATACTAGATTTTAGATCAAAAAGTGAGTTGGTGGGGAAATATTTGGGGAAGAAGTTTGAACATTGTTCTTCATCCTTTTTCAATTATTCAATCTAATCATCTTTCTTGCCTTATAATTGTTGGTATATTTACTTTATCACTTCTTATTTTCTCTTGTTTTTAGTTGTTCATTTCATTCTCCTTTGTTTATGTTTCTCCTATTTTTGAATATTTGTTTTGCTTCAAGTTAAAGTTACCATCTTTTTGCCTAATTTCATTTCGATTAGGGTTTGATTATTTTATTATCATCTTATTGTTGCCAATTGCATGCTTAGTAGTAGAAATCAATTAATCATCATGTTTATGGTTAAAGTTGCTTCCTTTATTTGTAGTCTTGCTAAAATAGCCATGATTAGTGAGTAGTACCCTTGCTAGGGTGCGATTGGGCACTTACATGAGTGATTAACATGATTGATTCCATTTAAATTAGTCATTAAGGGGATATTGGTGGGGTTTACCTTTGGAATTGTTTTGTTAATGTTGTAATTTGGGAGCTTGGTTGATTGATGACTCTTGTCCACCAATGGGAATTGGTTAGGTCCTAGGTTGACCACTCATTTACATCCTTGGCCTATTTGGGTTGAACCCGGGAGGGAGAACCTAAAGAGGGTGCTTTTGGGAACAGGTTTGACCTTCACCTTTGGGAAAAGGGTTGGGAAGGCCGGGAATTTATCGTATGCTTAGTGACGCCTAGCATTAATCGACTACCTTGGGGATGGCGCGCGTTCATAGGGTCTTAGAGTATTGTATAGGAGAGTCCGAGTCATGAGCCCGGGAGGGAGTTGAGTCGGTAGGTCTAGTGTCCTATTGTGAGCCCGGGAGGGAGTCAATAGGCGAGTTAGAGGCGTTTTCCCCCTCCTTGTATTCCTAAGATGACTAATTGCTGGAGTTAGCATGATAATCACAAATGTTTGTAGCCTAATCGTGCCCTAGTCTTTTTATATCTTGAGTAAAACATTATTCCAATTAGTTTGCTAGTCATTTAGTGTAGCTCACCTAGTCAATTTACCAATCCAATCCTTTTTCTTTGACTTAGCTAAACTTAAGAATAATAACAATTGATAATCTCCCATACTCCTTGTGATTCGACCCTCAAGTAGTGCAACTACACACGTTCACTTGCGAGGTTAAGCTTGAACCATCATAATCTGTTAACGTTATCCGCTATCACGAATCTGCTTCTACTGTTTGCCAAACAGGGTCATACTCTGTAATATATCCAATATCACGAATCTGCTTCTACTGTTTGCCAAACAGGGCCATACTCCGTAATATCCAATTATTATTAAAGACTATATTTATTCAGCTCTTACTTGATTTGGAGGCACCATCCAATAATGAATGACACATTGACTAGTGAATTAAGATTGTTGATAGGAGGAGTAGCCCACTTACTTATAAGCTAGTCCCCTCACTGTTATTCTACCGATGTGGGACAATGCCTTCACACACATATGGGAAGAGACCTCAACAAAGAGTAATCAACAATGAGTAAATGAGGCGATCGTGGGAGAGAAGGGTGTAGGGGATGATGCAACACGATCTTACGGATTCCGAACAGCGTACCATATCTTTTTTTTTTTGGGTTTTAAACGAGTGCACTATTTCGCGGGTGAGAATCGAACCCCCAACTTCACGGTTAGGATAAGAAAGCTCTTACCACTTGAACTAAATCTTGTTCTCACAGCGTACCATTATCTTGATTAGGGGATTTTCTTAACCAAAAAATAGTTTTTTTTTAGAAAAATAAAGTATTGAAATGGAATTGGTTTGCGTGGTTTTCTCCTTTCTTATATATAAAACAATTTTTTAAAAATTTTAGATAATACTCCGTAACAATTTTTGACCCGTTTTACATGTAGTATAATTGTTAGTTAGTGAATCATGATAAAATAAAAATTATGACCTGTGCACGTGTAAAATAAAGACGGAATAAATTACAAAAACCGATGTACTTACTCTAATAATCTCATAAAACTTGCACAATGTAAAGCCGTGTAAAAGGTGGCACTTGACCCATAATATAGCAATGGAGTTAGTATTTACGTTAATAAACCCCATAAATCAATAAACCCAAAGTTATATTTGAGGAAATGACATTTGGCCCAAAATACCACTACTATGAAATCCACCTCATGCCAAATATTATCACAAATTCTCTGAAACCCTTTGTCCCCCTCAATTCCACTTCCGCCGCTCGTCACTAATCGCCCTTAACTTCTTTATCAGTCTATCACTACCCAATCTCACCTCTCTGTCTCTCATCCTTTATAGGCCTGTTTTTCTTATTTTCATATATCAAGAGAAGATTATCAGAGTATTTATCATCATTTTTTTTCTTCAGAGTATTAATTAGTTGTAGATCTACAAATGTAGAGTCAAAACATTGGTTGAAGGAAGAGTATGGACATAGTAATCGAGTGGTGACTAAGATCTTCGCTTAATTAATAGATCTACAACCTGAATTAGTTACCCTATTCTTTAAAAGGTAATATTAAATTTAATTATTTTTACTTTGAAATTTTAGTTTTTGAATAATATTCTCTTTAATCATTACCAATATATCTTTTTCATTTTTAAGTATATTTCCCTTTTCTTTTAATTATTTTGGTTGCTATAGCCTTTACCTTTGTAGATCTGGTGCTTTCATCAATATTGAATTCATCCCTAATTTTTTTCCACTCTTTTTTATTTTGTTTTTCGTATTATAAATAAAAATTTCTTTTTAATTTTTTTCTGGTAATTTTTTATTTTAATTAAATAATTCTCTTTTATAATTTATAAGCAAAACCCTTTTTCATGGTATTTTTTGCTCTATTGTAAAAAAAATCTGTTTTTTGTAAGCAAATTACTCCGTACTAAAGCGAATATATTGAACATGTTACTGTTTTTTTAGTTTAAAATATGATTAAATTGATATACTGATCACCATCTTAAATGTTTTATTTTAAATTTTAAATGTTTCTATTCATTTATTGTAAACAAATTTATGTTTTATTTTAAATGCTTGTATTTTTACCCTTCAAATATTTTTATGGTCATCCAATTATTGATTTTATGTCATTAAATAATAGTGTTAATGTGATGATTGAATGATACAACCATAAAAATAAGAATACAATTCATATATTAGTCGCCAATTTTTTAAAACTTATCCTCCTTTTTTTTCATATATATTTTGAATGATTATCTAAGTTTTATATTCGTTACATTGTTTATATTTTTCATTCTTAATAAATATGAACTCCGTAATTCCGTATGCTTTAGTATGTATCCCCTTCATTTTTTCTTTTATATATGACAATTTGCCTTTGCAAATATATTCGTTCAAAAATTATAAAAATTATACCACTAAATTTCTTAAAAAAAAAACTCTCTCATATATATAAAGTATATATGTCATATTATTTAATCCTATATTTTAAGAAATATTGAAAAAAGAAGTGAAATATATAAAAAGATAGATGGAGCACTAAATTGAGAATATATTGAACAATATAGCATTGGATAAAAACGCAACGATAACTTGACTTTAATTTATTCCATCATCACAGAAACAAGAAAACAACGACTGAGACACAAGTATTAAAACACACAAGTCAAGTAAAATAATGCATAAGAGTAACGGAGAAATGTGACTATATTTATAATAAAATGTAACTATTATCTGATAAATAAGAATTTATAAATGGTTACTTTTTATCAAAATGATCGCATTTTATCTGTTACAATTAATGACCTGTCGCAAGAGAGATCAATGAGAAAGAAAATAGCACAAGACCCACATAATAATGAAAATGGTAACAACATATTATCATCTTGAACACCATAAGTCGTTCGCATTCAGCATTCAGCATTCAGCAAACAACTTGGAGCCAGGCGCTGGAAATGCACCACCCACTCTTTCCGCAAACACAAGATCCGCAACAGTTGTCATCAGTATCGCAAGTTTCATACCTATCACGGCATTTACGGATTCCGGACAACCCACCGTATTTTGATAAGAGAATTTTCTTAAATAATATAATAAAATCAAGTTTTCTTTTTTAAATAAAAATAAAGTATTGAAATGGGGTTGATGTGAAGCTATTATTGATATAGACACTTATTACTTTTTCAAGTTATAAGGTGACAATCATTGACCCGACTGAAAATGAGACACGATTCCGACGTGAAATTAGTAGATTAGGGTTAAGACTAGCTACGACCAATTTATGCGATTGAATTAACATGGACACAACACGAAACTTATGCGAGTGGGGTTAAAAACGTTGAGGTCTTTCAACACGAATATCCCAATTAGTCACAATTTCGTTAGGTTAATTAACTTGATAATCTAAACAACCAGCTCAAAAGTAAGAATTGTTATTCATCATTTTTTGGGTTAATAGGTTATTAACTAAAGCTTAGTTGGGTTAAAGAATTAAACGGATTAAATGAGTTGAAAATGAACTGCTTAAAGAATAAATGAGTTAAACAGGTTAGGTTGTGCATTAGAAAAATTAAATGGGCCGGGATAAGGTTGAAACTTGAAACAAATGACTTGTCTATGTAATTGGGTTGAATTCGGGTTGAGGTATCAATGACCCATTTAATGTTGATACAAAGGCACGAACACAACACGACACGACATATTTGTAAGGTCTAATAAGACGGTGTTAATCTATAATATATTCTCCGCAATATTTAATTTTAAAGACGATATTCAACTCTTACCTGATTTGGCAACATCCAATAATGACAAATTGATTAATGAATTAAGACTAAATCAATGAGTAAATGAGGCGATCGTGGGAGAGAAGGGCGTAGGGGATGATGCGACACGATCGTTACGGATTTGGGACAACATACCATATCTTGATTCACAAAAATTTCAGAGAGACGGTCTCTCAATAGCATTATTGGGAGACCTCTCACATGATGGGGTGGGAAAGTTATTTGTTTTCTTTTTCCCTGTTATGTCTCTCACTAATTTAGTGGGAGACGGTCTCTCATGAAACTTATTATTGTGATTGATTAGGGGATTTTCTTAACCGAAAAATGAAGTTTTTTTTTTTAAGAAAAATAAAGTATTGAAATGGAGTTGGTTTGCGTGGCTTTCTCCTTTATTATCGGTTTGCGGGTCGGTGTGTCGGTTCGAAGGCCTCCCCTATGTCATGGTGTGGGCTTGTTGGGCTCATATCATACCTACAAAACACCAAGACACGAATATACCGAACCAAGTTACCCAAAAGTCGGGTTTTACGCATTTCAAGCTATTTGAACATGAATACTCAACACTTTGTGCACATAAATGAGGAATAAGTGGAGTGTTTTTTTTTGCATGAAAAACACATAAATAACGTAGTTATCACACGTGATGCGGCTAACGCTTGTTTCGCCTATCTTTCTTCCCTTGAATAATCTGTGCTTTTATTTATGCTTTTAGGCCTTGACTTGTTTTGAATTCACAAACTTTTGAATTTTTTAGGTCATTGTTTGATATGTGTTTGGTTCAAGACTTGAGTATAAAGATTAAAGATGTTCATGCCACTTCCTAAACTCTTAATGCAATCCTCAATCACGACACCTACACATTAAACCGAAAATGTGCAGAAACACATCCAAATAACGCAACCTCTACTCTATTGCATATATAAGAGCTAAAATTACTATATAACATACGTCGAGGCTAAAGTAGCTAAGAATTAGGTTTGGTAAAGACGGTATAAATCCGTCACATAACTCCTTTTTTGCTCTTGTTGTACACGGCCAAAGCACAGTCACTATGTTAGCCTGGTGAAAAGCCATAATAATTAATAAACATTGATTGTTCTTTGAGGACGATAATGTCGATATAATTGACAAGTCGGCTGTTCAGACATTTTTTGGATCGACACACGAGTTTTCTAGCATCTCGGAGCATGGCTATATCTTACTCTATAAAAGGGTACGTGTTAAGCAAATTCGCCAAAATTTTTTATACTTTGATCGATTGTCGTGACTTATATTGTGTGTTGTATGTGAAGTGATCTCAAAAACCTCGAACTCTTTTGTTGTGCATTATGTTGGATTTCATGGAAACGAGTATCAACGGGATCCCCAAGCACGTTAAAAATTCGTCCAAGAGACTAGGGTAATTCACTCAAAGCCGAGGAACGGTAACAAGAACTTGTGCACGTACTGATGCTGAGAAATACAGAAAAAAAAAAAAAAAAAAAGGAAATTGCACAATGTAAACATAGGTTTACAATTCAGAGTGTTGTAACTGGATAGAGACGGAGGATCGAGTTGGCGAAGAAATCAAATATACTTGCATTGCGAAAGTATCAGGCAGGGCCGTCTTTTAACCATGAGGTACAAGGACAGTATAACTACATCCATCGGCAATATATAGCTCTCACTTTTTATCTCTGGTTCTTCTAAACTCGTTCGTACCTCAGTTACAATCGATAATGTTTTAACTTAACTTTATTTAGATGACTTGTCATCCAAAAACGATAACCAAAATTACAACGGGAACGACATGTTTTGGGAGGGACCAAAAATTGCAATAATTCAGTGGGGCGATAGGGACCAAATATTACAACAACGTTTCTATGCACACAACGTGGACTGGACCATATAACATATGGCCCCTACGGGCTACGGCCTTAGTTATCTCATGTCCCTCTCCGTCTTGCCTACAAATAATGCAACCTTAGTTTGTGTAAGAATAGCAAGAGCAGATTAAAGCTTGAAAAGTCTTGATTTTGGGTTTAAGACCACAATGTCTTTGCCTGCGCTTGTAGTTTTCTCAGTGAGAGACTCGAATAATGAGGTTAGATATTTGAGTTTTACGGGTCCTCAAAGACAACTCCGGTGTGGTACTGAAGAAGGCGTATATAGCGACAACGTTAATTTTGTTGTCGAGCCAGCCGGAGATGGCCTCGTTCACATTAGATCCTGCTATGAAAACTGCTATTGGACTAGGTAAACCAAACTACTCTAGTTATTTAAATTTTTTTTTATTGTCGAAAGTGTTGAAAAGGTGGTGTTAGTACTCGCTCCGTCCCGGTCATTTATTTACCTTTATTTTTGGCACAAAAACCAAGGAGAAGAAGGAGACCAATTATTGGATGATAAGTGTACCAAATTGAGTGCGAAACCAAGTGGTGTTAGTCCAGTGGTAGGCGGGATAAACCTTGAAGCTTGCAGAAATGCAGGAGTTGAGAGGTCCCGGGTTCGACTACCAGCTGGGGCGATGATCACTTGGCCACTGCTGCCCCGGAAAGGGATGGCTTAAAAAAAATTTGAGTGTGAAATATCAAATGGGCAATAAAAAATGAAAGAGGTAAACAACTGGACTGAGACACCCAAAAATGGAATAGGTAAACAGATGTCTGGGACGGAGAAAGTACGTGCTAATAGGTTGTCTAATTTTTTACTGCATTTAACATATACAAAAATGGCAGGGCATCAAGATTTGAAGCGTGGTTGTTGGCATCATCACCAGAGAAAGTGGAGGACATGTCGAAGGACGAGTGTACGCTGTTCCGACCTCGTATGACCGCCGGAAACGTCTCTGTAGGATTCGTACACGCGCAAAGCGGGTTGAACGTCGTGATGCGTCCATCCACCGACGCACATGCCTACAACTTGTGTGTAGAGCCAGGGGCACCAACCGACTTCAGCTTCCTTGACTTCGCCCACTTAAGTAAGACCAAGCTTCCAAAATACGTGATGTTTCTAGGCGACAACAACAGGTATTTGAGCCCGAAAAGCACCCTCCCAGATTGGGCGTTCTTACATTTTGCGGAATATGATAATCCCACGAGCCGTGACGTGGGGTTCGAAGTGTTCTACAACAAAAACGGTGACATTTTAAGATTCAAGTCCATGAGTCTTAACAACTTCTGGCATGTGATGCTGCCTGGAAGACGGGTTTTGATAACCCCTTACTCCTCGGGCGACATGTCGTTCGATGCTGCCGTGTCTTCCCCACAGAACGCGAGCGAGGACGGTATTGCCTTGCGTTCCCTCACCTTCAACCAGTATTGTCACAGAGTTTCCAGTGCTGAACAAGAGTATTTCGCGGGATTATCTACACCACATACGCTCAACGCCTGGCTCCGGCCTAGGTACGTGGCCAGCCCCGGCAAAGGTCATGTCAATATCGAGAGTTTTCGAAATGCCTGGAAGGGGCCCAAGGGAACTCGCTTTTTAAAAGAAGAACTCATTTCAAACTCGGAGTTCCAGGAACGTGAGACGATTTTACCTACTGAATATCAGGCTCGTAAGACAACAACAATTAGCAATAGTTTTGCCTTGGTCAAAGGGCATCCGACCGTGTTCAACGGCCAGATGCCCTCTGTTCTCGCAACAGGGGAACTAGACATTCCCGATATGGCCACAGATGTTATTGCTTCTTGGGGATTATCCGCAACGATTAACGTGCCTACCAAAGAGGACGTAAAAATCGTATTACCGCCAAGGTCATCCGTACGTGTTACTCTGTCTGTGAATAGAGCCACTTATGAGGTTCCATTCTCCTACCAACAAATCGACGACTTTCCATTTGGTGGTACTGAAACTCAGAATCTCCACGATGGTGTTTTTAAAATCGAATCCGAGTATAGGATCGGGGTTAGCTATAATATCCAACAATTCTCATCCAAGGTATCGCTTATATTTGTTTAATTAATCCATTGTGGGTGAGAAACTCTTTAAACAAGTTATTTATTTATTTTTTGCTCAAAAATTGATGTTGATGAACTGTGCAGGAAGGCAATCCAGAAGATGACATCAAACCAAATAAAGTTGTTGAGGTTAACAAAGAATAATAAGAGAGTGTCTATTTGTATTGTGATACGAGGCTATATCTCGAGGTGCGATCCTATAGATCAGATCCTGTTCAAGTAAGGTCGTGTGTTAAGAGGTTATTGGGTATTACATTTAAATATTGAATATGACTCTCTTTATTTCTTTACCATTGGTGATCCACTTTTTATGTCTTGATCGATATCATATACTCCGTATATCACAGTGCAAATGTGCGAACCGATGCTATGGCAAAATTATTACTGCAGAAAATTACAATAATTAAATTAAGGGTAATGCCAAAAACAACTCAATTTAAGTACAAGGGACCGAAACTGGGAAGGTCCCGTTGTTTATTCAAATTCTCCCCTTCCACATAAACTTGCAGACATTCATCCATGTTTCGAAGGACATGACACGAAATTAAAGCAGGAAAACACACACACAATTTAATCATACAATTACACACAACTAGCGTTTATTTAGTACTTAATTTTGCGCTTGCTGCGTAACAAACACGAATTTTATCCGAACTTGGGACCTGCACATGGACCAAAAGTCCCGGTTAAATTGAAAGTAAACAAATGATTAATTCGAGAGCCAGGGGCCCAATCTCAGCGACCAGAATCGAAGAGTAACAGAGGATTTTAAATTTACGTGCTTACCAACATAATTTGCTCCGATTTTTAACAAGTTATAGGCGTCCATCAATTTTTCTTCAAGTATATCTTTTCTCTGCATTATATTGCGAGGTTACGACTTTAATATATAAGGCCTAATTTCTATAACGATTCAAGAAATCGAATACACTACTTACCTTGCTAAAGGATCGGGCAACGTACGCGTGGCAACAGGTTCGTCAAATATAAGTGTAGTGGGTTCATCCGGATCATAGACTTGGACATGGAATTCGTATCCATTCATTCCTCGAAAAACACCGTCTTGAAGGTTAGTTCGGATGATCTCACCGTTAGCCTGAACATCGGTTTGTACATACGAAAACGGAACATCACATTTGGCTTCAAGTGCCAAAACTCGTGCCCGCCTTTTTCGGCCAGGAGGCACGGAAACAGTACAGCTAAATTCATAGCTTTCACTTTTGTCTTCAGTTTCCTCGAATCCCGTCTCTGTCTCGTTTCCAGATGATATTTCGATTGTTTGCGTAGCACTAGCTATGAGAGGGACGCCAGCCTCGATTGTGGTCGTAGACGTCACATTGGTAGATACGGTTCTCGTGGTACTGAAAGTATAACTCAGAGACTCTGTATATGAAATGGTTAAGGTCGTTTCCAAGTCCCCCTCGCTCGCACCGTTGAAAGCTACTTGTGAAAGCCACGAGCGAGGTTGCTCACCGTAGATCCTAGCGTCATCAAGCCTGTACTCCACCTCGATTTTCCTGTTAACAAAGAGTGTATCAACCATGATATTCTTGTCGAATTACAACACTTTTTGGCACACAAAAGTAACCATATATGTAAAACCGTCTCATAAAAGAAAATGGTTCAAATAAATACTACTTAACTTTTTCATTTTTTATGATATACCCCTCCTTTCTTGAAAAAAAAAAAAAAAAAAAAAAAAAAAAAAAAAAAAAACTTGGACCGTTAATAACTTTATGCTACAAATTCAGAATACGATAAACTTTTTTTATCAAATTGACTGTCTTGAAAAGGTCTTCAGTTTGAAAAAAAACATTCACCAACGTCTCAACTCGTACTCGGGAATTATGATCGGTCAAAGTTTATTCGTTAAAAAAGGTTTGACCAACCATAACTACTGGCTACGAGTTTAAAAAGCGGTGATTTTTTTTTGGGTTATGCTCATTCATGGACATGATTTACTCAATCATGGACATAAATGACTATTATACCCTTGTCATTTCTACACCCTCGTTTACCATTTTGTTGCATAATCACTAAATCCTCTCAAATTGATCAATCCAATCCAATCCCATAAACAAATCACCAACCGTCCTCCACCGCCGCACCACCCAATCGATCGGACCTCCACATCTCTCCTCTCCCATTAAGATTGCACCTCTTTCATTACTTTGCAGTGGAAAGAATGATGATGAGAGATCGATGTGTTCCTCATTAGATGCATAGAGCGATGACGATTATATGTTGGAGACCAGAACTATGATTAGTAGTCATAATATTAATATAATCCGTATCTATTACTACTATTATTATTTGTATCTCTATGGATTCACGTACCCCTCATTCAATCAACAGGATATTGAGAGCATAGAATGTTGTAGTCCCACGGAAGATAACCACTATTTGAACTCCCCAACAAGAAGAAATATACTTTCATTGACAAAAAATCATTAAACCCTAATTTCATTACTCTATATTGATTTAATTTCCCCAATTTGATATATCATAGTAAATAAAGTTAATAAATTATAGTTATTACTTAATCGACATGAGAATTATCGTCCTTAATTGAGTAATTTGATGGATTTTGGGAGGGAGAGAATTAGAGATTTTTTTTGGAAGGAAGGGTAAGGTATGGAAAAATAATGGTAAAAAGTTCATAAAAGAGTAATGTTTGTCCATGAATGAGCAACTACGTTTTTTTTTTCAAATTCAAGGCCTTGACGAAATAATTGGTTTGAAAAAAAAATTACCGTTTTCTGAACTCGTAATAGAGAATTATTCTCGGTCAAAGTTTCAAATAAATACGAGCAATTATCGTATGTTACCTTTCGATGATAGGCTCCTCCACGGAAAGTTGGGCTTCCCTAACCCCGCTATCAATCTCGGCCTTAAACCGATTACCATCAGTAGGCATTCGTTGGCAAAATCTATTGTTACCTCGGTTGATGAGCGCAATCTTGTTGTCGTTGAGACGAGCAATCTGAAATACGGTATTAGAATTGCCAGAGCTCGTGTCGGTCGAGTCAGCCAATATCCATCCATTATTGTCTCGCCTCAAAAACCGGCTATTCTGAACCGATCTGAAACGCACATCCCCGTTGTTGACAGGAAATGTCTCGTACCAACATTCTTTCCTGTGTCGGTCCTGCCCAAGGAACGAACGTGGGTCGCCCTGCACCCCGAGATACCTGTCGTTGTCGCCCTTGAACACCACGATTTTCGGGAGTTTGATGATTCGTTCGACGTCAATTGGGGTACACTGGACATTGTTAATGCTGTTGGTCCTTATGGTTAAATAGAAGCCGTAAACCGGATCGCTTGGTATAGCTATGGCCACGGTTCGATTTGTATTGACGTGAACCCACGAAATTGTGGTGCTGCTCAGTATATTCACTCGGAACAGTGTACATTCTCGTTTGGTTGTGTCCTCCTCTGGTTCGCTAGCCGTTGCAGTTATCCAATCAGTATTTCTTTGCCTGTAAATTTTACAATAAAACGGTTTTACAATAAAACACAGTAAAATAATGTGATAAATGAAATGATCTCCTAACAAAAACATGCTATCGTAATTGGTAAATGTATTTTTTGAGTCCTTATTTTTTTATAATACTTTTTACGTATTAATTTATCGTTCATTTACATTTGGTCCATTGTCATTCAATGTCGCGATAGTCACAATTAATCTCTGATTCGTCATGTACTATAGATCGGTCACGTAGTGTTATTGAGTCGAAACTTCAATGATCAAGGTCAGTAAATGTCATTAAGCATCTTCATGATACAATCTTATACTATATACTCTTGTATGGAGTAATTTACAATGTACGGGGTACAAATTAAAGATGACCTTAAAATATACGAGTATTAATTAAAATATCCAATAAAAAATAATACGGAGTAATAAAAAGGGTTGTACCTAACCAAGTACTTGTTGTTATGGATGCATCGAAAGTGTACTCCACGGCCAAGGCCAGTTCGAGCCTCCTCATACCCAAACTTAGCCGTGGAGTTATACACTTCTCGTTCGTCGTATCTCAAGAAACCTTGGCTTATGAGACTTAAGTTTCTAATAGGACCAGTGTGGTTCAATGAAAATGCTGTTATTTCATACAATGACATTTTCGAACTTCTCTATCAATAAATATTTCCCTCTTTTAATTTGGTTATGTAACTTATGTTCCTTTGAGCCATCTCGATGTGATATTTATAAGCTAAGGCCCCTAAGTCTTCTATATCGATCCGTACAATATTTTCTCCCCCTCATCTTTGCCTAATTAACTAAATCATCATCGCTCATTAAAGAGCGAATTTCCGATAATTACGATATTATGTATAAGACTATAGATCAAAGAGTCACTTGTCTTTGAATGATCGCTAAGATGATAGTCAAAGCTGTGATCAAACATTGATTATACTGATTAAGGTTTAGGGCTTAGAGGTTAGTTATTTTTTTTATTTTTTGGTTCAAATGAGCGCACTTCACGATTAGGGTTCTTTTTGAATGAGGATTTATCCCTACTTAGAGAACTCGAATGAAACTGGGATATTAATCCTATTCAATTTGATTAATTGTTAGGATTTATTTGACATAGCAATGTCTATTATTATTGGGATCTCGAGTAGGGTTGTCGAGCTACGTGCGAAAATAAGTAACGTTACATATACATGCTATGATTCGAGGAAACAAAGAAAAAAGAAGACCTAACAGTCAGTCATGGGTGCAGGTCACGCCTGTTGCGCAAGTTGCACACATTCAGGCTATCTTGGTATCAGAGCCAGCATGATCGAAGGTTACGGGTTCAAATTCTGACAACCCAATAACTCATGAAGTGGAATTTCAACACACGGTACGGGAGAGCCTGTGTACTAACAACTCTTCAAGCCCAATGGACATTCAAGTGAGGGAGCGTATGTAATAGGATATAAATATAATAGTTAAGATGGTTCATCTATCAATTTCTTTAATGTGGGAGAATAACATGTGATTCTTCACAGATAGAAGCTGAAATGAACTGAATTAAAAAGAGTTCAGCTGAAATGAATGGAACTAAAATAAAATTTTTTAAAGAAATGAGCTAAACTGAACTCAATGAAGCTGAACTAAATAGAGCTGAGTTAAACTGAAATTAGCTGAAATTAAGCCAGAAAAAACAAGGTCTAAATACGATTAGGTATGTACCAAACTACGAATGGGCGGGTTAGGGGATAGGACCTTGGTAGTTGGGGGTAGGTAATAGTCTTGATTTTAAAGTGGACCAAGTCATAATAATTTCTGGGAGTTGGGGGATACAATCAATAAAGATTATTGGGGCTTTTTTTTTTTCACAAATTCTCATTGAAGACATGATATATCCGTCACAAGCTGAAGACGGATATCATTTGACCTCATAATGTACCCACTTTTTCTCTCTCTGCAATACTATTCATGTGGTCCCCTTTCTCCACTAACCCATTTTGTTACCATTTTATCTCACAAAATATCCGTCACAAATGGTAACCCGTCACAAGGGAGACCAATTGTTTTTTTTTTTGGTACGATAAAGATTATTGAGTGATATGGATAAAATACGATAATAACGTGTTTGCCTTTAACATTGTACACGTCGAGAGAAAATAAATAATTGTAATTATATTACTGTCAATAATAATGATATGTCCCAATCATTTGGAATCTCGCTGATAATATTTTTTTTTGTAAAAGCTTCTTTTTGGCAATTACAAATATTTATCATGTCTATATGTCATAACTGTTTCATATGGAGTACGGTTTTATATATCTATAATCAAAGTTTTAAAATTTTGACATCTTAAAATCAAATCGAGGATTAGCTAAGAGGATTAGAAACTCCTTCCCCTTTTGGATCGTTGGAGGATCTGGGTGCGGAAATGTTTGTACTGTCAAGTGTGATGCTGCTTGGAGGAATGATAGAAGCGCTGGCATGGGGTGGTGCTTATTGGATGGTAATGGGACCTTAAGGAATACTGCTAACGCTCGCTCGTTTGCCTCTTCTGCCCTGCATGCAGAAGGACATGCAGCTTTCATGGCGCTAAAATGGGCCGTGGACGAAGAATACCTTCATGTTAGACTTGTTACGGATTGTCTTAACTTGGTTTTGCAGGCTGCGGGAGCGGAGAAGCCGATTGCATCTATCAACTTCATTATCCAAGATATTAAGTCTATTGCGTCTCATTTTCATTGTTGTTCTCTTAGTTTCTGTCCTAGGAGAGTGAATAGGATAACTCATAATCTTTGCTTCGGGGAGGCTTTCTTGGGTAGTTATCTTTTTTGTTCTTTGTCAAAAAAAAAAAAAAAAAAATCAAATCGAACTCCTGAAAGAACATAACCTTTCAAGGGAGTACAAAGTACAACATTGTGTAAACCCATAAGCCAGAATTAAATCAAGCAAGGCCCATCGTATTTACACAAATGGTCCATATCTACCTTTAATTTGTGCTTATCCTTTTAGATTGAATTATTTGTGATGCAGAGATGGAAGAAAGCAAAATACATGTGATTCTTTCATAATCATAAGTGTCAGTTCGACTCTCGTTAACGGGTGGCCTCCGGCATGACCTGTCCGCCCTGCTACGTGCCGGTTTATTAGTGGTGTAGCCAAGAAATTTGATGGGTGGGATCTTAAATCTTAAAATTATTAATAGTGAGTGAGAATTTGTGGGGGTATTACAAGTTACAACACCATTCATTTTCTTAGGGAGTAAAATTATCGAAGTGTAAAATTGGGGGGTTTTAAGACCTCACTAACCTAGTAAATCCCTATGCCCGTCCTGCTTGCGCTCAGAATCGGCTTAGAATTTTTTGGCTTACAAAATTAAAGCCCATAATAGGCTCAAATTGCTCGAACACGGTTAAATCATTATTTTCATTCTTTCTTTAACTTTTAAACCAAATTAAAAATAAAAATATTTTCAGAAAAATGCAAATATAAAATATTTATCAAACATAATAAAAGTATAATCATAAATGATAAAAATTATAATTTAATAAGAATAAATACAATTGTAAAATGTGAAAATTAAATAATAATAATAATAATAATAATAATAATAAGGAAAAATAATAATAATAATAATAATAATAATAATAATAATAATAATAATAATAATAATAATAATAATAATAATAATAAAAAAAAAAATAATAATAAAAATAAGACGAGTCTAAACGAGCTTCTGACCCAGCTCTACTAAGCTTGGAATCAGCTTAGATTTGCTCGAAGTCAGCTCGTAATCAATTTGACCGATTTCGAGCCGAGAATTAATCGAGATGATTCCAAAGGCTTTACGAATCGGTTCAGATCATTTATAACCCTATTATATATGTGAGTTTATAAAGTTTGTGAGTATTACACCAAGAATAAACAAAGAATTGTTTAAAGCTACTGATTTTCCAATAACAAATCATAATAAATGTGGCCCCTACGCTTTAAGTTCCTCCTTATCTATGATTGCCTACAAATAATGCAATGTTAGTTGCTCCAAGAAACACAAGATCGAGCAAAGCTAGAGAGCCTTGATTTAGTACTAACGCGACCATGTCTTTGCCTGCACTAGTAGTCTTCTCAGTGAGTGACTCGAATAACGAGGTAAGGTACTTGAGTTTCACTGGTCCTCAAAGACAACTCCGGTGTGGTATTGAAGAAGGCGTATTCAGCGACACCGCTAAGTTTGCTGTAGAGTCCGCCGGAGATGGCCTTGTTCACATTAGATCTTGCTATGATAACTATTATTGGACAAGGTAACTTCTAAATACTCCCTTCGTAATTATATGATGTTGTCGTTCGACTTTTTAGGGTTTTTTAGGTGACACTTTGACTTTGCCATTATATGAAATAAAATTTCCCTAAACCGGTATATATATCTAGACCTGGTAAAAGCAACCCGACCTGATTGACTCGACTCGAAAAATCTGACCCGAGACCCGAAGTGACCTGAACTACATCACCCGAATGTGACCCAGAAACCCGAATTGACCAGACCCGACCCGAACATGACCCGAGCGTTCTTGACCCGAACTGGCCTGACCCGAAAATGACCCGATCCGAAACCACCAAACCCGAAAATGACCCGACAAAATATAACTCTAATTAAACCGAAAAGACTTGAAATGACAATTTCTCTAATATTCATTGACTCGAAAATGACCCACCCGTAACAACCCGACCTCCTTGACCGGGACTGACCTGACCAACAAACCCGAACCCCGAAATGACTCGTCCCGACCCGAGTTAACCCGAAATCAATGAGAAACCCGAACTGACCCGACCCAAACCCGACCCGCTGACCCGTTTTGCCAGGTCTAATTGAATCATATCAGATAAGGCCAAATATATAACATTTGGCAAAATGGCAGGGCATCAAGATTTGAGCCTTGGTTGTTGGCATTAGCACCGGAGAAAGTGGAGGACATGTCGAAGGAGGATTGTACGTTGTTCCGGCCACGTATGAGTGCAGGAAATGTCTTTGTAGGATTTGCACACGTGCAAAGCGGATTGAACGTCGTGATGCGTCCAGCCACCGATGCACATGCTTACCACTTGTGTGTAGAGCAAGCCCCGCCAACCGATTTCAGCTTCCTTAATTTCGCCCCCTTAACACGGACCAAGCTTCCTAGATACATAATGTTCTTAGGTGACAATAACAAGTATTTGAGTCCTTCCGCACAACGCCCGTTAGCGCTCCTACACTTTGCGGAATTCGATAACCCCACAAGCCGAGCCGTGGGGTTCGAGGTCATGTACACCAAAAGCGGAGACTTACGAATCAAGTCCATGAGTCTTAACGAGTTTTGGGATGCGAAACCGCCTTCACGACTCGTTGTGATCGATACCGCCACAGAGTCATCAGATCCTAATGATCCGAACACATTATTTGATGTGGCCCTTTCTTCCCCGCCTAACACGCGCGAGGTGGGTATGGCCTTGCGTTGCCGTGGCTATAACCTGTACGTCCAAAGATGGCTACGTGCTACTGCGGATTGTGTTGTGGCGGCGAACACGCCCCACTTATACAACGCCTGGTTGCGGCCAAGGCACCCGGCTATTCAAGACAAACGCCGTGTTAATATTGATAATTTCCGTCATGCTTGGGTTGGCCCTAGCTCGACCCGGCGATTGAGGGAAAGGTACCTTACTAACACGACAAACGTCGAACGTGAGACTGCTGTATTTACGGAAACTTATCGGGAAAATACGAGAATCACACTTAATAGTAGTATTGGGTTCTTCAGGGGGCCCGCGGCCGTATTCAACGGCCGGATGCCCTCGGTTCTCGCAACTGGGGAATTAGAGATTCCAGATGAGGCGATAGATGTAACGGCAAGTTGGGGAACAGTGAGACACACTTGGGTGGATGATAAGAAACATGACTACAGTGTTAAAATACCGCCCATGTCAGCGGTAACTCTTACTCTGTTTGTAAAAATAGCCACTTATGAGGTACCCTTTTCGTACCAACAAATCGACGAGTCTCCGTTTGGTGGTACGATAACTCAGGATCTCTACGATGGTGTCTTTAGGATCGAAGCTGAATATGGGATTGAAGAGCAAACATCTATCCGACCTTTTACCTCTTCGGAGGTACAATATTACATTATACTTATACCTATAAACTCTACTCTGTCAAGTAAATTGAATTGAAGTGTTGGATGGCATATATTATGCAGGTGGTTGATGGGAAAATTTCCATGGAAGAACAAGACATTAAATATGCTGATGAGGTTGTTATCAGTCTCACTATCATCTCTTATCTATTATCGTACAATTTACGCTTTTTAATTTTTAATCAGATAGAGGTAATAATTAAACCATAATTAGGACGAAAGGAGTAATTGGCAAAAAAAAAATACCATATGAAATACGTAAAAAGTAATAACAGTGTCTTTGTAGCAAACATACAAATCCGTAACACATTTGTCGATCTTTAATTTGTATAGAGCGTTGATGACGAACAAGGCGACATTATTGGACCAGATGCATCTGAGAAGGTTAGTTATTATCTCGTGTCAGGTTGATACTAAAGACACGAGTATCATGCTTTAACCACAACGGAGTACTAATTAAACAAATTGGCCTTGTCGAGTATGTTAACATTAACACTTTTTTTTTTAATATGCAGGAAGCTAATGTACAAGATGGCATCGGGTCAAATGCAGTTAATCAGGTTGAACAAGAATCGCAAGAAACGTAGGCTATTATCAACATGTTGTCATTATTGTTGCAATATGTTAATGTGTTGTAATAAAAGTCTCATTATTCCTCCACTTTTAGTATGATATATGTTTTAGCAGGATTTTCCTGAAAGGATCCGGCTTGGTTATATAGTGATCAGGGTATCTAGTTCTATAAGATTAGAATGGTATGAACTAATAACAAAGAAAGAAATAAGTATAAGGAATAATGTTTTTATTGTATTAATAAGCTGGGCACAATATTGTACGTATATTTGTCTGTTCAAGAATGAAAAAAGATAAAGTATAGATCAAATTGATTAATCACCAATGCCTTTACAATTGCTAAATTCTACTATTTATAGTTCTACCAATGATCTCCCCAACGTTACAATGAGTAACGTTATAATGAGCAACCTCCTCCCTAATTGTAGGAGCTGTTGCCGGAATTATAGGGCATGCCTCCTATTAGCTCGCTTGACCCGTTCTTAATTCAACCAGTCCTTAGCTTTTTCTCTTCTTTCCGTCCAGATTCATAGATTAAATAGTTTTAGGTTTGGACTTGGTCTTCCTTAAGAATAGGGCACGGTTATTTGGCTTATACAATCGTATTTCTTGTCCATCTTCTTAATCCAAATGTTTTTAGTAACCCGCCAAGCTATGATATACTGACTATCATGCTTCTCTTCCAGGATTTAGTAGTCTTCTTGCCATAATATTCTTGACTAGATAGATAGTAGTTAGTCTTGTCCTGGTCTTCGTCTCAATCAATCGGCTTTGTTGAGTCGGGCCAGTCATGGTCGACCAAAGCTAAATCGGGCCTAACAATTGCCCCTTGACATTTTACCCGTCTTTGGATCCAAACGGCCCGGGGTGAGATGTCAAATTTACCGGTTAACCAATTAAAAAGAATCATATTCATTCGGTGACTCTTAGACTCCTATTTACCGTTGAACACTGCAACGCTACGTGACATCATGCTTTGTGATTTTGCAATTCCTAGGTTTTTCATGCCGTTATTCACTTCTCTATAAATACGGTATTTAGGGCAAGGTTATTTTTCACCAATTTTTCCTCCACTTTCTTTGCTGAATATTCTCCTGAAATTCCTCTGAAATTCTTCTGAAATTTTTCCCTTCTTCTTAGTAATCCTGTTCATTATCTCGACAATTTCAATAATAAATCAAACATTTGAAAACATGGGAGCAAAGAAACGCCCGCATCCCGAAAAGTCTGCTGCTGCTGCGAGAGCCCGAATCTATAGACGTCCGGAAGAAGAAGTGATGGAGATTGATCCACCGCTCGTCTTTGTGGCTTTTAAGTACCAGGATTCATTTTCACCGCCCTTCAATCTTTGGATCCTTACTTTCCTGAAGAGAACTTGTTGAAAACAAATTATGACAAGATATTAAGGGAGAAGAAAATAATTCTGAATCGACGAGGTATGGATTCCTGAGTTTTGTCCATTAGGGCTAACGGGTATCACCTGGTTGGTTCTCAGTATTTTCGAATGGGCATTCAAAGCGGTCGTAAGTTACCTTTTACTCCTTTAATGATTGACACCATCCGTGCTATGGAAGTGTCACCTTTTCAGATTATGCCGATGGTTTGGAAACTTGTTCATTCCATAGAAAATTTGTGTGCTAAACACAATCTTGTGATTACTCTCAACGATATCAAGGCGATATCACTTTAAAAATCCTTCATTGGTCGTTTTAATTTGAGAATTAAGTCAAAGATGACTCCATTAATTACTAACCTGGACTCTGGAGATGACAAGAGTTGGGCAAAGACTTTCCTGTTTATCCGGACTGAGACTCTGGGATCAGGCTTTGATTACCTGAGATATCCTCCTTTGGAGAGTGGTAGGTTTCCTGTACTTTTAATTTGTAGCTATATTGAATGGGAGTGAGGTATATAAGTCTTACCTGTATATTTTGTTCCTGTAATGTTTGTAGCTCCTGATTGGAATCATGATCCTCTAGATGAAGAGGCTGTTGCAAGGATAGATGCTTTCCTTGCTATTCCCGAGGAAGAGAGGACACTGCCGGCTTGCTTGGGCGGGGAATTGTTGCCCCTGTATATGAAGACCAAGTTGATCAAGGTTAAAGTACCCAAAGGCAAGCCTAGTTCTCTTGCTCTTTCTGTACGTCTTCTATATATTTTTATGTTTATCTCATTATCTTCTTGTCGTTTTCTTCTTTGACACTCATATATATGTATTTTTATATATTCGATATTTAGGTCTTCTCGCTAGGTGGCGCTTTTTTCGCAAAAGAATTGAAGGTCAAGGGTGGCTAGGATTGCTGAACAGTCCAAGAGCCAGGAGGCTAGTGGGAGTGACAAGACACTTGATATTCTGGTCTCCAATACCCAGCCTACCCAAGATTTGCCTAGGGTAGTGTCGCCTGAGGTCGTCCAGGCTCAAAAAAGGAAGAGGGAAGATGTGATCCTGGAAGAGGAAGAGGGAGACAAAGAGCCTATTCAAGCTCAGCCTCTCAGGAGTATAAGGCAGGTGCCTGCTAGGGTTGATGATATGGATGATGCCCGGGCTCGGATAGATGAGTTTTCTGCAAAGATGAGCGACCAGCTATTGTCTGCTAGTACCCTTGAGTCGTCTACCAGGGTGGTTTCTATTCTGACTTTTCTTGCTTCCCAGGCCAGGGAGGTAAGTTGTAAAGGGATATTTTTAATTGTTTATGTGCTTTTTGTTTTATCTTGTGTTTGGCTGATTGATTTCGTATGTATGCAGGGGTTGGATGCCGGGCTGGCTACTGCTTGCCAGCTTAGGGATGCACAGGCCAAGGTTGCTAATTTGGAGGAAAAGCTGGATAGGCTGAACCGTGACCTGCACACATCCAGGGGTAATGAAGTGATACTCCAATCTCAGTTGGGGACAGCCAAGGAGTCGGTCAGGGCTGCTATAGTTTGTGAGGTGGCTGCAAAAAACGCTGAGAAGGTTGTCAGGAAAGAGTTGGAGGCTGAGAGGCAGGCAATGCAAGATCAGTTAAGAAAGAACGAGGAGCTTGCAGCTGAAAAAGAGTTGGTGGAAGCGCGGTTGGCTGATGCTGCTCAGTATTTCTTCGGGAAAGGTCGGGTTGATGCTATGAGGGATCCAGAATCTGACCGGGCTAATTGGAACCCGGACCGAGATGAGATGGCTTTGGACACTCAATATCCTGATTTGGCCAGTATGGGTCAAGAAGAAGAAGTGGATTCTCCTCCTTCCAAGGCAAAGTCTGATGATCAGGAGATGGCGGATGGTTGTGAGTCGGTCACTGGCTCAAAAGTAGCTTAGTTTTGTTTTTCTTTTTGGTTTTGGTCTATCCAGGGGGAATGTCCCTGGAATGAATATTTAGAAGTATTTTTTGACTCATCTGGGGGGAATGTTCCTGGAATGGGTGTGGTAAGGCCACTTATTTTGGACGAATAAATATTTGGTCTTTGTTTTGTTTCTTTTTGTGTTTTGACAAGGTACTTTTGTGATGTTGGACACGTCTTTGGATCTCGCCGCTTATTCGACGATCGAGCCGCTTTTTATCTTTGATCTCGCGATTTAATATATTATGGGTGGGGTAGTTGCACATGCGGGAGGGCTTATGTCCTTTGCACATGCGGGGGGCTTATGACCCATTTATACAATCCAGGAATAGATTTTCCAGGTTTGTATTTTTAGTTGAGCTCAGTATTATAAGGCCTATTTTGCAACTGAATTTTGGATATCAGTTGGATATTAGTTGAACGCTGGTGGGGGTAGCCCCCAATCTTTAAGATTTGTTTTAAATAAAATGCAGTATGAAAAAACAAGTATTGAAGATTCTACTTTGCAAAGATATGGAACATGGATCAGTATTTGAGCATAAGAAATCATGTATTGCATTTATTCATGTAATGGCAAGTATCATACATGTAATTTCAAATCAGGCTAGGCAGGAAATGTGAACACGAAGATTATACCTGAACTGGGAGATATATTTTATATGTGAAATATTTTTAGGTGTGCAATGTTCCAAGCTCTTGGGATCATTTCGCCTTCCAGGGTTTGTAATCTATAGGCTCCCTGGCCGACTATTGAGTCGATCAGGTAGGGACCTTCCCAGGTTGGGGCCAATTTGCCAGCATTCTTTTCTTTTGTGTTTTGGAAGACTTTCCTGAGGACAAGGTCTCCTACCCTGAATACCCTGGCTTTGACAGTCTTGTTATAGCTTTTCGCGACTCTTTGCTGGTATGCTGCTAGTCTAATGCTGGCTGCATCTCTTAGTTCTTCTGATAAGTCCAGGCTATCTTCCATTAGAGGTATATTGCTTGTTATTGTATTCAGACTGCATCTGGCTGATGGAACGTCCACCTCCGCTGGGATTACTGCTTCACATCCATAGACCAAGGAGTAGGGGGTTTGGCCTGTGGATGTTTTGGGTGTGGTTCTGTCAGCCCAGAGGACCAGGGGAAGTTCTTCAGCCCATCTGCCTTTTCTTCTTTCCAGCTTTTTCTTTATGCAGCTGATTACCACCTTATTACTGGATTCTGCCTGGCCGTTAGCTTTTGGATATCCTGGTGTGGATGTTACCGTTGATGTTCCATTGAGCACGAAGGTCTTTCTTTTTTTCCCACAAATTGTGTGCCATTGTCGCATACTATTTCAGAGGGGATGCCATATCTACATATGATGTTGTGTTTGATGAATGCTATGACATCCTTCTCCTTGATTTGCCTGTATGATTCAGCTTCTATCCATTTGGAGAAGTAATCAGTCATTGCTAGTATGAAAACTTTCTGTCCGGGTGCTTGAGGTAGTTTTCCCACTATATCCATACCCCACTTCATAAATGGCCAGGGTGCGGATATGGAATGTAGTTCTTCAGATGGCTGATGGATATATGGTCCGTGAATCTGACAAGCTTTGCATTTAGAACTAAAATCCAGGCAATCGGCTCTCAAGGTAGGCCAATAATAACCTGTTCTGAGTACTTTGCTTGCCAGGCTTCTTCCACCTTTGTGGTTTCCACAGTATCCTTCATGGATTTCAGACAATATTTGCTCAGCTTCCTGTGGTTCCAGGCATCTGAGGTAAGGTCCGGCCTGCGATTTCTTAAAAAGCACGTTGTCAATAATAGTATATGAAGCAGCTTTTATTTTCAGTGCTCTGGCATCTTGCTTATTTAAGGGTAGGATTCCCTGTTGTAGCCAATCATAGTAAGGTTTCGTCCAAGAATTAGCAATGTAGATTGGGAAACTTTCATCTTGTTTATTTATTGCGGGTTCTAATAAATGCACAATGGGTATTTTGTCAAAATCAAGGGGACTAAAGTTGGATCCTAGGCCGGCTAAGGCATCGGCCTGGGTATTTAAGTCCCTGGAAATTTGGTCAATATTAAAGTTTTTAAATTTTGATTTTAGCATTTGAACAACATCTAGATAAAGCATCATTTTGGGGTCTTTTGCAGTATATATACCATTTACCTGATTGGAGATGAGAAGGGAATCAGTGCGTACCTTTAAATTTTGCACACCAAGATCAATACATACCTTTAATCCGGCTATCAGGGCTTCATATTCTGCCTCATTGTTGGTGGCCTCAAATGCACAGCTTATTGCCTGTACTATCTTATCCCCCTGTGGTGATTTTAGTACTACTCCTAGGCCTGTGCCCCTTGTGTTGGCTGCCCCATCGACAAATAGGGTCCATTCTAGGTCTGTTTGGTCGCTGGTTAGTTTATTTACTTCTTTTATTAGGTCAGGTTCTAGGGTTGGACTAAAATCAGCCACAAAATCTGCTAGTGCTTGTGACTTAATTGCTGTCCTTGGTTCAAACGTTATATTGTATGTGCTTAGCTGGACTGACCATTTGCACATTCGTCCAGGACAATTACGGTCTCCTAAGTACAGACTTAATAGGAAGATTTGTTCTAACTATTATAGGGTGACTTTCAAAATATGGTCTTAATTTTGTGCAACTCATTATTAAAGCTAAAACATATTTTTCTAGTAATCCATACCGATTTCGCATCCAAGAGACTTTTACTTACATAGTAGACAGTCTTTGTTTGTCCGTCTGCTTCTTTGACCAGGACTGCACCGACAAAGATTTACTGTGGACTAGACAATATCTTGTCGGGGTTCATCTTTGACTGGTTTTGCCAGTAAAGGGGGGGAGGATAGATATATTTTCAAGTCTTCAAAGGCGGCTGATGATCGGGGTCCATTGGAAGTCTTTGTTTTTCCTTAGCAGGTTATAAAACGATTTGCATCTTTCTCGATGATCTTGAAATGAACCTTGTTGGTGCTATCCTTCCAGTCAGTTTTTGTATATCTTTGACTGTCTTTGGTGGTTCTAGCTCCAGGATAGCTTTGATCTGCTCAGGGCTGGCTTCTATTCCTCTTTTTGTCACCATGTAGCCCGAATTTGCCTGCGATACTCCAAGTGGCATTTTTGTGGGTTGAGCTTCATATTGAATTTTTCCAATATTTGAAAGGCTACTTCCAGGTCTTTGACGTGGTCTTCTGCCTTTTTTGATTTGACTACCATGTCGTCTATGTAGACTTCCATGGTGTTTCCTATCTGATCTTTGAATATCATGTTGACTAGCCTTTGGTAGGTTGCACCCGCATTTTTAATCCAAAGGGCATAGCAAAGTGTAACAATATATACCTCTTTCGGTGATAAAAGCCGTGCTTTCCTGGTCTCTTGGATGCATTTTTATTTGATTGAATCCACTGGAGGCATCCATGAATGTCGATTTCGTGGCTGCGGTGGCATCTACCATTGCATCGATGTGTGGTAGGGGAAATGGATCTTTTGGGCAGGCTTTGTTTAAGTCGGTGTAATCTACGCAGACTCTCCATTTGCCATTTTTCTTTTGGACGACTACCACATTTGCAAGCCAGTCAGGGTACATTACTTCTCTGATCATTCCCATGTCTAGTAGCTTGTCAACTTCTTGGTTGATGATTTCGTTCCTTTCTGCAGCAAATTTTCTTCTCTTTTGCTGTACAGGCTTAAAGAATTTGTCAATGTTCAACTTATGAGTAATAACATCAGCATCTATACCAGTCATATCAAAATGTGACCATGCAAAACAAGACATTTTAGTTTTGAGAAAGCTGACCAGATTTGGTCTGATTGAGTCGGGTGCATCTGACCCTACAAGTACTTTCCTGTCAGGGAATTCTGGGTCTAGTATGACTTCTCCTGTTTCCATCTGTGTTTGTGCTATGTATTCTTCCCCGACAGTGACTTTAATTGCTATGCAAGGGACTTACCTGACTTTGAGGGTTTCAAAGCCTGAGTGTAACATTCCTGAGCGATCCTTTGTTCTCCTCTGATGGTGGTTATCCCCCATTCGCGGAATTTTCACGCATTGATGGTATGTTGATGGGATTGCCTTGACATTGTGGATCCATGGTCTGCCCAGGATTACATTATACGAGGATAAGCAATCCATTACTCCAAATCTCTCATATGAAGCCACGCCTTCCACATAGGTAGGCAAGCCGATTTCTCCCGGGTGTTCTCTTGTTTCTCCACCGAATCCAACCAGGACGCTGGATTTTTTGATGATCTTTCCTTCGTCTATCTTCATAGCTTTAAGGATGTCAAGCATCACCAGGTTGATTGAGCTGCCTCCGTCTATCAAGATTCTTGATACTTTGGTTGTCTTGATTTGCATTGTGATTACCAGTGTCATGGTGTAGACCGATATTCCTTGCGATCCGAGTCATCAAAGGTAATAGCGGGCAATGACTCGGGCCTGGAAGGAGGTTGAAGTCTGGATTCCCTGGATATTCTCTTGGGCTGCAGAGTGGTCGGACCACGATTTCGATCCTCCATTTATGAATTTGACTTCATAGATGGGAGGAGGAGGAGGAGGATCTCTCTTTGCTTCCGGGTCTCTCTTATTTTGTCCTTCATCTTTATTCTTTGGTCAGCTGGATTATATCTTTCAAGTAGCCTTTCTTTAGAAGATATGCCACTTGTTTCCCGAGTGAATGCATTCTTCCGTGGTGTGTCCGATGTCCTGATGGAAGTCACACCATCTTGTTGGATCTTTCCTGGGGTTGTCGGATTTCTTTGGCCATCTGACTGTATCTCCCAAGTTTTCTAGGCGTTTGATTAATCCTGCAGTATTAATAGAGAAGTTATAATCAGGAATAGTTGGAAGGCTAGAGAGGTTACCTTTATGTTCTTGTGCCATATTGACTTGGATCGTTCGGGCCTGGAATAGGGTGCTTGATCCGGGATTGCCTCCTTTCCGGTAGGAGCTTTTCTGTTAGTATGTCCATAGCCTTGCTTTCCTCCGGATGAGTTCGTCCTGAAGTTGAGATCTTCTTCTAATCTGACATGCTCTAAGGCAATGGATTGAACAGTGGCAAAGGTTGGACATGCTTTCTTGGTCAGATCTGCATAGATGTCACATCAGCGGGACTCCTTGTCTGAATGCTTCTCTTCTTTGTTTCTTCATCGCATCTGGGAATGGCCACCTTTTCTTTGACAAATCTGGCCAGGAATTCTTTGAGAGATTCTTCAGGAAGTTGTTTTACCCTGAACAGGTTACTGGGTCTCTTGGCCATATCTCTGCTACTTGCGAATTGTTGGTTGAAGGCATTGATCAATTCTGCAAAATTCTTGATACCTCCATTTGGTAGATTGATGAACCACTGTAATGCTGCTCCGGTCAGGGTTGTGCCAAAGCCTTTGCACATGCGACTTGCTGAGTTCGCTGGGTATTGAGGCACCCAAAGATTTTTGTTTGAATATGGCAACATGGTTTTGTGAATCAGAGGTTCCATCATAGGTTCTCATGGATGGAACAGTGAATTTCTTGGGGAGATCAATCTTTGCAATTTCATCTGCAAAAGGTGAATCTGCAAAGCTGTCAACTTCTACTTCAGCTATAGGGTCTGGCACTCCGGGTATATTTTCTATTTTGTTGTGGAGTTTTTGGATTTCCTGAAGCATAGCCATCATTATCGCGGCTTCAGTTTTGTTTGTCTCATCATTGGGAATGGTTGGAGTGCCGGATAATGTATCCTTCTCCGGGGTTCCAAAATTAGAGAAGTCTATGTTTTTGATGATGGATGAGAATGGGGTTCCTGGTTCGAATCTGGTCTTGGAGCCCGAAGCCCGATTTTCCAATTTCTTCTTCAGCTAGACTCGATTCCTTGACTATTGATTTATTTTTTGACTTGAGTCGCTTTCTCTTGGATTGTTTCCAATTCCTTAATTTTGGCCAGTGTGAGCCATGCTAATTGTTGTTCAGCGGTGAGTTCCACCATTTTTGTGTGAATATTAAATGAAAGATAATAAGGAGAATTTTATTGGTTGAAGAACTAGATGCCCCACGGTGGGCGCCAATTGTTTTAGCAGGATTTTCCTGAAAGGATCCGGCTTGGTTATATAGTGATCAGGGTATCTAGTTCTATAAGATTAGAATGGTATGAACTAATAACAAAGAAAGAAATAAGTATAAGGAATAATGTTTTTATTGTATTAATAAGCTGGGCACAATATTGTACGTATATTTGTCTGTTCAAGAATGAAAAAAGATAAAGTATAGATCAAATTGATTAATCACCAATGCCTTTACAATTGCTAAATTCTACTATTTATAGTTCTACCAATGATCTCCCCAACGTTACAATGAGTAACGTTATAATGAGCAACCTCCTCCCTAATTGTAGGAGCTGTTGCCGGAATTATAGGGCATGCCTCCTATTAGCTCGCTTGACCCGTTCTTAATTCAACCAGTCCTTAGCTTTTTCTCTTCTTTCCGTCCAGATTCATAGATTAAATAGTTTTAGGTTTGGACTTGGTCTTCCTTAAGAATAGGGCACGGTTATTTGGCTTATACAATCGTATTTCTTGTCCATCTTCTTAATCCAGCCTGTTTTTAGTAACCCGCCAAGCTATGATATACTGACTATCATGCTTCTCTTCCAGGATTTAGTAGTCTTCTTGCCATAATATTCTTCAGCAGCTAGATAATAGTTAGTCTTGTCCGGTCTTCGTCTCAATCAATCAGCTTTGTTGAGTCGGGCCAGGTCATGGTCAGACCAGGCTAAACTGGGCCTAACAATTGCCCCTTGACATTTTACCCGTGCTGGATCCAGCCAGGGGTGAGATGTCAAATTTACCGGGTTAACCAATTAAAAAGAATCATATTCATTCAGTGACTCTTAGTTCTGACTAGGCGGATCCAATAAGGTTTGAAAGGAAGGTCATTTCCCCTTGCTTGCAAAAAAAAAAAAAAAAAAAAAAAAAAAAAAAAAAATCCTACATACGGTACGTACCTGTCGACAATGGGCTCCTCAACAGAAAGCCCGGCTTCCCTAACTCCGCTATCAATCTCGGCCTTAAACCGATTGTCATTAGCAGGCATCCTTTGGCAAAATCTATTGTTACCTTGGTTAATTAGCGCAACGGTGTTGTCACCGAGACGAGCAATCCTAAACACTGTATTGGAATCGGTAGTGTTGGGAGCGTTAGCCAGGATCCAGCCGTTATTGTCTCGCCTCAAAAACTGGTTATTCTGAAGAGACTTGAAACGCACGTCCCCATTGTTTAGTGGAACCGTCTCGAACTACGACTCTTTTCGGTGTCTGTCATCTCCAACGAACGACAGCTGGCCACTTTGTATCAGATACTTGTCGTCGTCGGCCTTGAAAACCACGATTTTGGGGAGTTTGATAATTCGTTCAACGTCGATTGGGGTGCACGTAACACTGCTAATGCTAAATGTCCTTATGGTTAGATAGTAGCCATTAACTATGTCACTTGGGTTAACCATGACCACATCTCGTCCTGAATTCACGTGAGTCCACGTCATCGAACCATCGGGCCGGATATTCAATCGAAACAGAGTACAGTCTCGACGATTCGTGTCCTCCACTGCCTCCGTAGCTGTTGCAGTTATCCAGTCAGTGTTCGCTTGCCTGGAATAATTAAGATGGAGAAAATGTGACATTTACGATTAATTGTGATCATTTTGATAAAAAGTTTCTAGAATAGTTTTGTAATAAAATGTGAACAATTTTAGTCGTAACTTTAGTTGCAGCATACTCGGTATATCATTAAATGATCGCTTTTTGTTACAAAATGATGACATTTACTCTCTTTTAATTTCAAACGGAAAAGGCCTGCCCAAATTGTATGTCATTATATATACTCCTTATGTCCCTCCCGGACAATTGTTGTCCTTTGGTTTTGGCAGAAAAGTCAAGGAAAGAAGAGTGAGTCAATTATTAAATGATAAATACACCGAATTGAGAGTAAAAGATCAAATTGTTCATTAAATGCATTCTTAAATTAGAAAAGATAACAAATGACTGAGATACCTTAAAATGGAAAAGAACAACAAATAATCGGGACGGAGGCAGTATATTTTAAACCAAGCCTTTTAATTTTGAAATTTACAAATTAATTCTATGCTGGTTATGTTATCATTTTAAACCAATTATGTATTGTGTATAAAACATATTATAGAGAAAGTACTACCTAACCAAGTACTTGTTATTGTGGAGGCAGCGGAAGTGGACTCCACGGACACCGCCATGTCGAGCCTCCTCGTAACCAAACTTGGCCGCGGGGCTATACACTTCTCGTTCATCATATTTCAAGAAACCCGAGGCTATGAGACTCAAATTTCTAGCTGGACCAGTGTGGTTCAATGAAAATGAGGTTATTTCATACAATGACATTTTTGAACTTCTCTCTCTTGTGTTCCTTTGAGCCAACTCTATTAGCTATTTATAAGGCTCAAAACTCTTTGATATCCACACACTATTCTCTCCTAGACCTGTCAAACGGGTCGGGCGGGTCGGGTCAGAATACGGGTCGGGTCAGATACGGGTCAGGTCATACGGGTCACGGGTCGGGTTAGGGTCAGAATACGGGTCAAGAAATAATTTTTAACGCCTTTTTTAAACGATTTTTTTTAATTTAAAAA
Organism: Silene latifolia; assembly: GCF_048544455.1. Classification (NCBI taxonomy): domain Eukaryota; kingdom Viridiplantae; phylum Streptophyta; class Magnoliopsida; order Caryophyllales; family Caryophyllaceae; genus Silene; species Silene latifolia. The sequence continues at coordinate 306,140 of NC_133536.1, read as the reverse complement.
GTATATTTTTAAAAATTAAAATATGTTTAAAATTATTATTTTAGTCATATTCATCAGATACAATAATTATATTGATATAATTATTAAAATAAAGTTTTTTTAATAATTATTTTATTATTAAATATTATAAAAGTTATATAAAATTTTCGACGATTAATTTTCTATGAATAAATCTGAAATATTTAAATGCCCTATATTTGATTATCTAGTTGTATTTAAATGCCCTAGATAACGGGTCATAGTAGTTGATTATCTAGTTGTATTAGAGTTATATATTTAAATAAATCTGAAATATTAGATTATAATATTATTTAAGAGCAATCATTATTATTTACTAATTAAATTACAAATCTAATGAATTATGGAATATTATATTTTTTAGAAATCTGAATTGATTTACTTACGTTTTAATAGTTTCTAAAATATAACATATACTTATATTATATTTGTGTAGGTTAAATAATTAACATCTTTATACTAATTAATATCATAAGTGAGACCCGTTTATTTTAAGGAAACTCGCCATATTCTAATATTCTCTAAATTTATATTTTTTAACATATAATATTTACATTGAAATTCCTTATTCGGATCCATCACAGAACGCTAGCGATTAAAAACTATTGTTCCGGGTGTAATTCCAGAGCGGATATTTGTTTCCACTCGTAGCTCGTAGAATGATGTCTTTGCTTGAATCCTCCTAGCGGTCTCCTGAAAGGATGAACAAACTGAGGGCTCGGCTTTGGCCGAGCGTACTCACTCCGACGCTCAAGTCAGTTAACTTAGAGAGGCAAGTTGTTGTTACTTGGCTAAGAGTATAGTGTAGAGAGATAAGGAAGATATTACCAGATGAATAGTGGTTATTAGGTCAATTTTGTGGATCCTCTCCTCAATGAAGGTTGAGGAGTATTTATAGACTTTCACCTTTTGTCACGTAGTGGCCAAGTGGCCAAGTGGCTAGCAGGTGGAAAGACCGTTCTACCCTCGGCCGATGGACCTATGGCAGGCTGGCCGAGGGGTCTTGGATATGAGTACGCGGATATGTGTCCCGGCTGGCTAGTTGTCTGGCCGAGACCCAGGTGACAGGCCGATGGGATGCATCGGCTAGGCTGTCTAAGTCGTTGACTTTGCTGTGGATACCCTTGACCTTGCTCAATATGTTGACTTGGTCAGCGGTGCAGAATATGCCCCATCAATTTGCCCCCAGCGTAGTCTATGCCGTGGTATGGGCTTCGATGTATGTTGAGCGTATATTCTGCGCAAGTATTTTTGCAAAATTTCTGGTATCGGCTTCTTCTGATGCATCGGCGTAGTTCTTGTTGGGCCGTACCATATCCCCCCTCCACATGGATGCGTAAAGGGGATCCGATGTGGAAAAAGAATGTGACGTTGGCCGAGACCAGGGCTGAGAGTGCCGGTTGTTTTTGATTGCCCCCGGCCGGTGCTTCCTAGCTTGGTTGATCATGTGGCCGGCGGAGAGCAGGTACCTAGGAAGTTGTTGAGGAAGATGAACAGGCGAAGAGATGTGAATGGGCGTATTGAATACGCTTGGTCACTGTTGCATTGATTGACATTTAACTGTTGCAACGATTGACATTCCGTGGTTGCGTGTCTGACACGTGTCTGTTCGCTGATTGGTTGACGCTTCATGGGCTGTGCCCTGATTGGTCCTTCTTCATGGGCTTTTCCCTATAAATAGGGCAGTTCATCCGTGATTTTGGCCACCAAATTCATTTTCTCAAATTTTCTTCAAAATCTTCATCTTTCTAAACTTTCAAGGGCTTCCTTTTCTTCCAATCTTCAGAGTCTTTGATCCGGCGAGCGTTTTTCTTCGAGGTAAACAAATAAATTCTTTTTATCTTGCTAGTAATTTGTTGTGAACATGTCTTCTGCTGATGCTGGACCTAGTAAACCCGCGTCGGGGGGCCCTAGGTCTCCTTCTCCTGAAGTTGATCCTCAAATTCTTGAGGAATGGGAGGACTCTGATTCCTTTGGTGATTTGGGTGATGACTTTGGTGACGATGCGGAGAGGTCTCGTCCTAATGAGGGGAGACAGTACGTCCTGGATCACGGCGACGCCTGTAAGGTCCGTCTTGACCGTGCTTGGACTCATAAGCTCGCCAGTTGTTCAGGCGAGAAATTTTTCGAGGGCCATTTTTTCTTCGGTAGGGGATACAAAATTGTTATCCCTGAGGAGGGTCAGGCCGTCTGTTGCCCTCCACCAGGCCACACCGGCGTATATATGCGGCATTTGGAGTATGGGCTCCGGTTTCCGCTGAATGGGTACGTTATGGCCATTATTAGAGCCATGAACGTTGCCGTTGCCCAACTGCACCCGTTGGCTATGAGGACCATAATCGGCTTTGTCTGGCTCTGTCTCTTCAAAGGAGAGGCCCCAACGGTGAATTTATTCCGCCGGCTTCACCATCTCAAACCATTCTCTGGCCGCGTCGGATGGCACAGTGTGCAAATGGAGCCGGGTTATGTCTCTGTTGACAAACTTTCTTCTTGCAAGGACTGGCAAGGTCGGTGGGTGTACGTTAAGGTGCCGGATGACTATCCGCTGCCCCGCTCTTTCCAGCACCGAGTTAACTTGCGGTGTGAGACTCAGGCGGAGCACGACAGATGGGTCTCCCGAAAGAAGCTCAAAATGGATGCCAGCAGTGTCTATTTCAAGGAGGATGAGAGGCTGGCAATGAGGCTCTTTGAGGTGGACAAGAGTGGGGTGCCGAAAAGATGGATTCCCCCGACGCAGATCATTCTTCAGGATGAGCCGCTCTGCCATGTCGGCCTCATACCGGCCCTAGCACAGGGTGAGTGGGGTCGGTGTGAGGCCCATCGCCGCTCTCAATGTTCTTGTTTCTCGAATTTCGATTTATTTCCTCTACTTAACTCTTGCTTTGTTTCTTTCGCAGACCACTTTGGAACGGACCTGTCTGAGGATATTCTCCGGAGAATGGGGCTGCACAAAGATAAAACCGTTGCTAACTTGCATCCCAAGGCTCTAGCCCACGACCGCAGGGGCGTCGCCGAATGATCTTATGGAACAACGGGTGAAGGGCTTGAGCAGGGGGAGGCCCAGCGAAGGTTGTTAGCGGCGTAGTGCGTCGGACGCGGAAAACAAAGTCTTCGGCGGCGACGGCGTCGACACCGGTTCCACCTCCCATCCCCCCCCCCTAAGAAGGTGGAGATTGTTGATATTCCCGATGAGGGGGACTCTGATGCGGAGGAATCTCCCCTTATCCGCAAGAGGAAAGAGACAGCCTCTACCGCTGGCAAGGAAGTGCCTCCATCGGCCAAGAAGGCCAAGCATGGTACCTATCTATCCTGTGGCTCAAATTTAGCCGGGTCATTAGGTGCTCCTGATGACAGGCTTTCTGATATGTTGATACATGTTGATACCGATGCCTTTATTAAATTTTTGTAGACCACTTGCCGTTTGTCGGCTTTTGCTCTCATTGGGCAAAGGGAGGGGGACCTCTGCGCAGTTGGTGATCAAGGTGTCACCGTCAACTCTTCATCCCAGAAGGCTTCCGTTTCCCAGCTGCAGGCTGGTGGCCAAATTGTCACCACCGTCCCTTCATCCCAGAAGGCTTCCGTCTCCCAGCTTATAGAGGAGGGCACGAAGCTGATTAAGGAGCTGGCGAGGTGGAACGTGGTTACCGGTGCTCGTCTCATGGAGCAGAGAAGGCCGTGGCTCGAGCCGCTTTCGAGCGTAATGCCACTAAGCGGTGGGTCGCGTCGGCGAAGCCGGGATCTCCTCAATGAGCAGAGGCTTAGGGGAGATGCTTGAGAAGGCGCTCTTGGTGAGAGAAAACTCGGAGGACGCTGAAAAGGAGGTCCTTGCTGAGAGAGCCAAAGCCGAGGCTGCGGCAGCCGAAGCCGCGAAGCTGCTGGAGAAGTGTAACCTTGTCCAGAGGCATGCCGACCTCTATCTCCAGCAGAGGAACGAATCCAGGGACCTGTTTAAGGCCCAGGCGGAGGTGATTCGGAGCAAAGAGGCCATCATCAAGCAAAGGGAGGAGGACATTGAGATGCTCCAGACCGTCATGCTCCCCAACCTGTGCGCTGAATTCCGGGACTTGGCCGAAGAAGCTGCTAGGGAAGTGATCGGGGAGCTGTTCCCTCTTGATGGTTCCTTCCCGTGGGGCAAATTTGACGAGCTGCTTGATGATAAGCTCGAGGCTAAGGAGAAAGCCGTGGCGGAGAAGGCCAAGGAGGCGGTGAGGGCGAAGATGGAGAAGGAGGCGGCCGCGGAGAAAGCAGCTCTTGCCGAGGAGGCTAAGGCAGCCAAGGAGGAAGCCGAGAGGATGAGGGCAGCTGATGCTGCCGAGGCCAAGGCTGAGGCTGTTGAAGCTGAGGCTGCTAGGAAAGTTGCTGGGTTGCCTACTGAGGAAGATGCGGCTACCGCTGCTGATGGCGGGCAGCAACAGGCATAGGAGAACAAGTTTACAGCAGATCTGCTTCAGCTCCTCACACACTACCATGTCTTTGCTTGATGAGAACAAGTTTACAAAGAGATCTGCTTTCACTGTTCGGGAGCCAATTATTAAGCCCTCCCTCTCTGCCATCTTTTGGCGCTTCAAATGACATATTTGTAATTTTTGCTTTTCTTTCCTTGTATTTTGTACAACTTTGGTAGGTTGTGTTTTGGCTTATCCCAATGGGGACGGCCGTCATCTGCATTCTTTTCACCTGTAACCTGTTATTATTAATAAGAGCTCGTTTCTTTTGCCTTCGGCATGGCCGAGGCCTCTACCTTCTTTCCTTTACTCGCGCTTTTTAGAAGTTGAGCGTCTCAACTGCATTTAGCGTTTCCACTTTGCCTCTGGCTTGGCCGAGGTCTTTTCTCGCTTTTGTCTGAGTTACCCTCTTACGTTATTAATTGAGCGTCTCTTTTGTTTCCGCCTCGGCTTGGCCGATGCTGTTTAGAGTGTGTATCTCAACTGTGTTTAACACTTCTAAGGTACTTTGAATATTTTTGCGAGTATCAATCGTGGCCGGCCGCGATCGTTGCGGTGTCGCTTTCGATGGAGACCGCCGCTCTTGTCGGGTAATGACGAGATGAGTCGGCGTCTGTTCCCGGATAGCGTGTTACGCGGCGTCTACCACTTGGAGTGACTGCGATGGCACCACACCTCTGGGGGTGACTGCCGTAACGTCTACTACTTGGGGTGACTGCCACAGCGCTACATTTCTTCATGGAGACCACCGCTCTTGTCTATGACAAAGTGTGAGTGGCGTCGCTTCCTGGATAGCGTGTTACGCGGCGTCTACCACTTGAGTGATCGCGACGGCGCCACACCTGCGGGGGTGACCGCCGTAACGTCTACTACTTGGGGTGATCGCCACGGCCTACATTTCTTCATGGAGACCACCGCTCTTGTCTATGACAAAGTGAGCCGGCGTCGCTTCCTGGATAGCGTGTTACGCGGCGTCTACCACTTGGAGTGATCGCGACGGCGCCACACACTGGGGGGTGACTCGCCGTAACGTCTACTACTTGGGGTGATCGCCACGGCGCTATATTTCTTCATGGAGACCACCGCTCTTGTCTATGACAAAGTGAGTGGCGTCGCTTCCTAGATAGCGTGTTACGCGGCGTCTACCACTTGGAGTGATCGCGACGGCGCCACACCTCTAGGGGTGACTCGCCGTAACGTCTACTACTTGGGGTGATCGCCACGCTACATTTCTTCATGGAGATCGCTCTTGTCGTGAGGGACATGTATGAGTGGCGTCGCTTCGGATAGAGACTAGCTCTTGTCGATATGACAGTGTGAGTCGGCGTCTGTTTCTTCATAACGACCGCCACTCTTGTCGGGAGGACGAGTGTGAGCCGAGCGTCGGCTTCTTGGTAGAGAGCTGCGCTCTTGTCGATATGACGGTGTGTGGCCGGCGTCTGTTTCTTCATAACGACCGCCGCTCTTGTCGGGAGGACAGCAGTGTGGCCGGCGTCGGCTTCTTGGTAGAGATCTAGCTCTTGTCGATATGACATGTGAGCCGGCGTCTGTTTCTTCATAACGACCGCCGCTCTTGTCGGTATGACAGTGTGAGCCGGCGTCGGCTTCTTGGTAGAGACTGCCGCTCTTGTCGATATGACAGTGTGAGTCGGCGTCTGTTTCTTCATAACTAGTGACTATGTGGAAAAAGAACGTTTTGTTGGGAGACTTGGTATTTTTTACATTAGATATAAAAAATGCGTCGGGGTGCCCACAGCCATTTTGGACACCTCCGCCGCTACACAAGGTCTACTAGTTCCCTAATGTTTTTTTTTTTTTTTTTTTTTTTTTTTTTTTTTTTGTGGCGCTCCTTCCCTGTCAGCCGTCAGTCGCGTCCATGAGGTCGCCCTCCTGTTGTAAGGATGAGCTTTTCCCCCTCTCTGATTGTTTTGCCACTTTGAGGGATTGCATGTTGCATCCTCTGGCAGATATCTGAACGTTGACCACCTCGTCCTTCTCGTCCTTGGAGACGAGTTTATGCGCTTCCCCCCGGTCCGAGACGTACATCAGTGTCAGGGCCCGGATGGACATTACCGCGTCGGCTTCGCTCAGAGTGACTCGGCCTATGAGGACGTTGTAGGCGGACGAGCCGTCAATAACGACGAACTCAGCTAGGACATTCTTAGCCGCATTCCCCTCGCCGAGCATCACTGGCAGTCTGATTGCACCCAGGGGTACCAGGCCAGCCGGAGAAGGCATGCGGTGGATTGGTGCGGGGGCTTAAGTCCTTGACTTTCGGCCGAGGCTAAGGAAGCACTCCCGAACATGATGTTTGTGTAGGCGCTGTGTCAATCGGCACCTCTTCACCAGGTGGTTGGATATGTCCAAGTTGACTACAAGCGGGTCGGCGTGTGAGGGGCGATGACTCCCTCGTAGTCCTTCCTCCCAATAGTCATATCGGGAATGTCGGGGCGGTCGTGTGTTGGGCACAAAGTTGATGGCCTGATCATGACTCGTTTAGGTGCCGTTTGTGCCCATGAGCCGACCCGCCGTTTTCGTTTCCCCCGATGACCACATGGATCACTCCTATCCGCTGAAAGACGGATTTCTTATCTGAGCCGCTGGCGTCAGTCTTTTGGCCTTTGGCCACATACTTGTCGAGGCTTCCCTTCCGGATTAGCTCTTCAATGGCATTCTTCAGATGCCGGCAGTTGTCAGTGAGGTGGCCGGTGCAACCGTGGTACTCACAGTACTGGCTCGTGTCGCCGTCTCCTTTTGGCTTGGGAGGCCGTTCCCACTTCTGGCCCTCGTTTCTGCTCAGGGCGAAGACCTCGGCGGCCGATGCGACCAGAGGGGTTTTGTCATGGTAATGCCTTTGGTAAAACGTTCCCGAACTCCCCCCGGCGCCCGTCGAGTCCTGTTTCCTGGCAGATCTATCAGACCGTGACCTGTTATTGTCACGGCGTTTCTCATCGGACCGTGACCCGTTATTGTCACGGCGTCTCTCATCCGGGTTGTCATCCCGGCGGTTTTTCTTTTCTGAGGGCTCGGCCTCGCTGGGGCCTACCCAGGTCTTGTGATAATCTTCCACCTTGATGGCCTGGTCGGCCATCTTCCTAGCGGCGTCTAGGCCCAAACCCCCGTACTTGATGAGCTCGTCTTTTAAGTCTCCCCTTGGGAGGCCTTTCATCAGTGCGAAGGCCGCTAGTTCGGGGTTGATCTCCCGAATCTGCTGAACCTTGCCGTCGAATCTTTTCACATAGCTTCGTAGAGACTCGCCCTCCTCCTGTTTGATAGTTAGGAGGTCCGACGTCTCCACGGCTTTCCTCTTGTTGCAAGAGTACTGGGCTATGAAGGCGTCCTTTAGGTCGGCGAAACAGTATACCGAGCCGTCGGGTAGCCCCTTGTACCAATTTTGAGCCATCCCATGCAGAGTCGTTGGGAAGACTCGGCACCAGACCTCATCGGGCTGCTCCCATACCGACATGTAAGACTCGAAAGCCTCGGCGTGGTCGGTTGGGTCACTATCTCCTTTGTACGTGAACGCCGGCAACTTCAGCTTAGTTGGCACGGCGGTGTCAAGGACATAATCACTGAGTGGCTGTTTGACCACGTGTCGAATGACACGCGGCGATCGGCTCCTCGCATTCCTAGTCCGGCTCCTCTCCTCGTAGCGGGAAGGACTCCTTCTTCGGCTCGGGCTTCTTCTCCGACTCTGCTGAGTCGGGCTTCTTTGGCTCCTCCGGGGTGTGCCTCGTCGGTGCTGCGGCGACGCTGTTCTCTCACGAGTACGAGAAGGACTTAGGTTTACCACGACCACCTTGGGCTCCTCCGGCGTCTTGGCATGATCTACTTCTCCCAGTGCTCCGTTCAAGTTTCTTGGAGTTACTTTCTGGGCCCTGGTCTCTTGGATGGTTTCCGCGGCTCCCGTTGGCGTGACAGTGTGAGCCGGCGTACTCCCAATTAGGTCCAGGAGCATCTTCAGTTTTGCCGTGTCAACCACATGTCCCATGATGGTGACCTGGTTGACGGGCGACGGCGTGTCTGGTATTATCGGCATTCCGAATTCCGGTTGGATTACTCCGCCGGTGGAGGGCTGCACGACTCCAGAATTGTGAAAAGTATCATCTTGGCAGAGTGCGGTTTCGTCGGTCACTACTACCTGTTGTTGTTTTGACATCTTCTTAGCTTTTTTGGGTGGGTTTTTTGTGTTTTTGTTTTTGTTGTTTGGGAATGAATGTGACTAGCTTCTAGTGTCTCTCCCCACAGACGGCGCCAATTGTTCCGGGTGTAATTCCAGAGCAGATATTTGTTTCCACTCGTAGCTCGTAGAATGATGTCTTTGCTTGAATCCTCCTAGCGGTCTCCTGAAAGGATGAACAAACTGAGGGCTCGGCTTTGGCCGAGCGTACTCACTCCGACGCTCAAGTCAGTTAACTTAGAGAGGCAAGTTGTTGTTACTTGGCTAAGAGTATAATGTAGAGAGATAAGGAAGATATTACCAGATGAATAGTGGTTATTAGGTCAATTTTGTGGATCCTCTCCTCAATGAAGGTTGAGGAGTATTTATAGACTTTCACCTTTTGTCACGTAGTGGCCAAGTGGCCAAGTGGCTAGCAGGTAGAAAGACCGTTCTACCCTCGGCCGATGGACCTATGGCAGGCTGGCCGAGGGGTCTTGGATATGAGTACGCGGATATGTGTCCCGGCTGGCTAGTTGTCTGGCCGAGACCCAGGTGACAGGCCGATGGGATGCATCGGCTAGGCTGTCTAAGTCGTTGACTTTGCTGTGGATACCCTTGACCTTGCTCAATATGTTGACTTGGTCAGCGGTGCAGAATATGCCCCATCAACTATATAATATAATTAATTTGTATAAATTTATTTAATTATATAGTAGTCCCTTGTTTTCTGGAATTAATGTATAGTATTAATTTGAAGTTAACTACTTGTGCTGCCACTCAGCCACCCTAACCAACTCTAGCTAATTATAACCCTTATTCTAATAAATCCTGATATTACTAGTTTGAATGCCCGTGCGTTCCAACGGGGTAATTAACTTATTTATAATGCAAAAAAAAAAGTTATAAGCGTTTAATGTTTACATTATATGTCTAATGATTTGTTTACATATTATTAAAATATCTCTTTCAAAAAAAAGATTAATATATACGTGGGTTAACTCTTATTTATAATTATATAATCACCCTACCTTATATTAATCTTTCGATGTGGGACAATTATACTATTTATAAGTAATATATTCACAAAAATTGGATTTTTTTTCTGATGTGGGACAATTCTAATATTTATACGTAACATATATTTATCAAACCTGCATTATTTTTCAATTTGGGACAAATAACATACTTAGAATTACACCATCTTTTTTTGCACTTAGTTCGACATCCAACCAGATCTCGAATACCGAATACAGACAATTGCTACTCATTATATCTAATAGTTATATTTAAATTTAATAATATGATCAAGTACTCTCCATTAATATTTGTACGTTGTTTTTCTTCCAAAAAAAAAAAATTAAAATAATTGAGATACGGAAATTTCCCGTAGTACCCCTTAGTTTTGTTAGATTTTCCATGTTACCCCTACTTTTAAAAATCTGCCCATGGTACCCTTGAGGTTCCATTTTTTTGCCCATGGTACCCTCTAATGTAAAGGCTGTTAAATGGACGTTAAGTTTGATGGCGTGACAATAAAATAACAATTAAAAAATAATACCCCCTTTATTGTTTTATTGGTACGAATATCTCTCTTTTAAATGCAAATTTAATTAACTATATCATTATAATATTGGAAATTTCTCATGGTAACCTTGAACTTTGATAGATTACACATGCTACCATTGACGTTTGTTTTCTATTTTTTTTATCATAATTAAAATAAGTGCAAATGATAATATAAGAACCTATACTCTAATGATAGAATATTTTTTAACACAATTCTAAATATATTATTTAAACATTGTATATTTACAGATTTACCACACCTACATTATTTTTCAATATGGGACATATAAATTCTATAGGTAGAAAATATAATGATATAAATTTTTAAGAGCTTTCCAAGACAATACTTAAGCGACTCAAAAGATTTTGGGCTGATGCGTAAGTTCCAAGGATGCTCATAGAATCACCCACCTTATGCTATATTTTGATGTGGGAAAATTCTATTTTTTATATGTAGTATATTTATCACACCTATATTATTTTTCAATGTGGAAGATATAACATACTATGAAATACACCATCTTTAATATGTGCAAATTATATGAAATCTATATATACTCTAATGATAGCATTTCTTACCATGAATCTAATAATATTATTTTCATAATTCTTTTACCGACATTATTTTGTCAAATGAAATTTAAAAGTTTTTATATGAAAATTAGAAACATCACTTGAATATAAAATAAGAAATACATAATATATATTATAATAACTAAAAGATTTTCCAAACATTAACTTAGGTTAGAAATCATTATTGTAAAAACAGTAATATAAACTCTTTTAAGAGTTATCTCTGACAATGCTTAAGGGAATCAAAAGATTTTGGGTTATGACTTCTATTTATAATCATAAGATCACCATGCCTTACGGTACCAATCGTTGGTTGGCGCAGTGGTAGCATGGGGCTGCGCTTGGTAGGGAAGTCTGCGGATCGATCCCCCACAACTGCGATTGGGAGGGGTTTAAATACCGTAATCCTTGGACACGCCCCAAAATTCGGATTAGTCGGCCCAATGTGGTTCGGATTACCGGATGGTTTAGACCAAAAAAAAAACCATGCCTTACGGTAATCTTCCGATGTGGAAAATTTTAATATTTATACATAGTATATTCACCATACTTACGTTACTTTTCAATGTAGGACAAATAACATACTAACTACTAAGTACACAATTTTTTTTGTACCTACTTTGAGATCAACCCGATTTAATAATGAGAAAATACGATACAATACAATATACACTCTAATGATAGCAGTTTTTTGTCACAATCTAATTATATAATTTTCATATGATATTTTTTTTCAAATGAAATATAAAGTTTTTATATCAAAATAATAAACGTCACTTTAATATAATATAGAAAATGTATATATATATATGGGACATTTCTATTATTTATTTATACATAATATATTCACAACACCTACATTATTTTTCAATGTGAGACATATAACATACTAAAAAGTCTATATCTTTTATATCAAAAAAATTTTGGATTAATACCTAAGTTTCAAGGATGCCTCCTATTTATATTTATAGAATCACCCTACCGTATACTATTATTTCAATGTGAGATACATAATTTAATTATTTAGACGTAGTATGTTCATAATGCCTACATTATTTTTCAATGTGAAAGATATAACATACCAAGAAATACATGTCTCTTCTTAAAAAACCACTATTGTATACATATTATTTTTCTTTGAAGGTAAAAACCACTTAGTCTCGATCGTTAGATATGGATCTCTACATCGTACATATAACGACTCATTAAAGCTCTATTACTGCATTCAGAAGACAACCATTAGTAAAATCTTTAGTTTTGTATTGTGTCAGGAGACTACCATTAGTAAAACCTTTTATTTTTTGATTTTCTTGTTCAACCTTTAGTTATTTTTTGATTTTCTTGTTCATATTCTTAACTCTTTCCCGAGTAATTCCCAACGATTTCCACTTTATTTTTATATCATATCGTAGATAACGATAGAAAATCTTAAGAGCTCTTTAAAACATTATTTATGAGACTCAACAAATTTTGGTGGATACATAAGTTCCAAATATGCATCCTATTTATAATCATAGGATCACATCACCTTAAACTAATCTTTCGATGTGGGACAATTCTACTATTTATATGTATTATATTCACCACACCTACTTATTTTCCAATGTGGGACAAAACATACTAAAAATTATACAATTTTACGTATTAAGAAGTACACCATCTTTAACATGTGCAAATAATATGAAATTTATACTCTAATGATAGCATTTTTTAACACAGAGCTAATTATATTATTTTCATAATTTTTTTAACGATATTTTTTTGCCAAATGAAATGTAAAAGTTTGATATAAAAATTGGAAATATCACTTGAATATAATTTAGGAAATATACATATTATAATAATTAAAAGATTTTCCACTTTATTTTTTACATCAAAAATTATACTTTCCTAAATTGATTTTTGATGATGTGGACGCTCTCAGATCGCTCGAAAAAACTCTCTTTTATATATATATAGATTTATAACAACCCGACTTGCCATCATTATAATACAACCCCAATAAGATGGGATGTGTACCTTTGATCCCGTTATTTGTCCTCACTAAAACCCAAAAGTAAAAGACCTTCATACTAAGTGTTGGGTGAAATATTTTATAAACCTAATTTCATTTTCATTTGTTTACTTAAAATAAAACAAAACAAAAAATTAAAATGTACTTAATGAAGTTAGAACTATTAGTTGATCAATATGAAAATTATAATTCATAATTGAGTAACTTGATTAAGATTGTCAATTTTGAGATAGGGAGTAAAAGAGAGATTTTGTTGTTAGAGAATGGGTAAGACAGGCAAAAATTGTGGCAAAAAGTACAAAAAAGAGTCAAACTTGTACATAAAAGAACAATTACGATAAATTCTTGTTCAGATAAAGTTAGCATGTCCACGTGAAACGCAAGCGACCAAAGAACGACCTTGTAATACGCTATACTAGTTGTAAACTGTGGAAATTGCACGGGTAGGTTATTTGAGTTTTGTTATTATAAAAGTTATAAATTATTATAGTAATTAATTATCTTTTTTAAGTTGAAAGTATTTATAAATAAATTTTTTTAAAAAAAACATTAAAATATTTCTACTTTTTGTAAACAATTTTAATACTCCAAATGTAATAGTTAAGTATATAAAGTCATTCTCTTGTAGTTGTTGTTGTTGTCGTCGTTGTCACAATTGGTTGAGTAGTTGTCATTGTACGATATATTATTCTCTTGTAACTAAGAGCGACTTTATAAAAAAAACTCGACTTATTATATATAAAACAATTTTTTAAAATTTTAGATAATACTCCGTAACAATTTTTGACCCGTTTTACATGTAGTATAATTGTTAGTTAGTGAATCATGATAAAATAAAAATTATGACATGTGCACGTGTAAAATAAAGACGGAATAAATTACAAAAACCGATGTACTTACTCTAATAATCTCATAAAACTTGCACAACGTAAAGTCATATTCATAATCCAGACATAGGATGATATATTCTTTTCCGACTTGTATAACATCAATGTAAATTTTTTTACAACCACTCCATCCGTTTCGATTATTGGTTTACCATTTTCATTTTTGGGTGTCTCAGTCAATTGTTTACCTTTTATTTTTGGGAATGTTTTTTATGAATAATTTGATTTTTACACTCGATTTTGCCCACCTATCATCAAATAATTGGTCATCTCCTCTTTTCTTGGTGTTCGTGTCAAACCAAAGTTAAACAAATGACTGAAACGGAGGGAGTAATTGTCAAAACCAACGTGTTTCTAGTAGGATCATAGTCAAGCCGTGTAAAAGGTGGCACTTGACCCATAATATAGCAATGGAGTTAGTATTTACGTTAAGTCGTTAATAAACCCCATAAATCAATAAACCCAAAGTTATATTTGAGGAAATGATATTTGGCCCAAAATACCACTACTATGAAATCCACCTCATGCAAAATATTATCACAAATTCTCTGAAACCCTTTACCCCCCTCAATTCCACTTCCGCCGCTCGTCACTTATCGCCCTTAATTCTCTATCAGTCTATCACTACCCAATCTCACGTCTTTGTCTCTCATCCTTTATAGGCCTGTTTTTCTTATTTTCATATATTAAGAGAAGATTATCAGAGTATTTATCATCATTTTTTTTTCTTCAGAGTATTAATTAGTTGTAGATCTACAAATGTAGAGTCAAAACATTGGTTGAAGGAAGAGTATGGACATAGTAATCGAGTGGTGACTAAGATCTTCGCTTAATTAATAGATCTACAACCTGAATTAGTTACCCTATTCTTTAAAAGGTAATATTAAATTTAATTATTTTTACTTCGAAGTTTTCGTTTTTGAATAATATTCTCTTTAATAATTACCAATATATCTTTTTCATTTTTAAGTATATTTCCCTTTTCTTTTAATTATTTTTGTTGCTATAGCCTTTACCTTTGTAGATCTGGTGCTTTCATCAATATTGAATTTATCCCTAATTTTTTTCCACTCTTTTTTAATTTGTTTTTCGTATTATAAATAAAAAATTTCTTTTTAATTTTTTCCTGGTAATTTTTTATTTTAATTAAATAATTCTCTTTTATAATTTATAAGTAAAACCCTTTTTCATTGTATTTTTTGATCTATTGTAAAAAAAAACTGTTTTTTGTAAGCAAATTACTTTGTACTAAAGCGAATATATTGAACATGTTACTATTTTTTTTAGTTTAAAATATGATTAAATTGATATACTGATCACCATCTTAAATGTTTTATTTTAAATTTTAAATGTTTCTATTCATTTATTGTAAACAAATTTATGTTTTATTTTAAATGCTTGTATTTTTACCCTTCAAATATTTTTATGGTCATGTTGTATTTCACTTATATAAAGTGTGATTTAATCCCATCATATTCTTATTTTTATGGTTGTATCATTCAATCATCACATTAACACTATTAGTTAATGACATAAAATTAGACCTGGCAGAAGTATACCAAACCCGACAAACCGATCGAAAATACCTGAATCGATACCTGACCGTACATCCGAAAGGTATAACTGAACTTCACCCCGAAACCTGAATCGACCTGAATTGATTCGAAATCGAACCGAATTTGTAATATCCGAAATAGACCAAAGATCGAATGAACCTGAACCGTTTCAACCTAAATTATTTTAATCGGAACCGATATATACCTGAACCGATTTCAACCCGTACATTGATGACTGAAACCCAACATTCAAACCCGAAATGACCCGAATGTACCTAGGCGTCACATAGTCACATCTAAGGTGTCTTTTTGTACATGAGTGTCACCCATTTGACCTCAATGAATTATTATTATTATATCGTAGTTATACAAAAAAAAACATTATATATTACTTTTTAAAAACAAAAATTATTTGTATTATATACAAAAAAAAAACAATATATATTACTTCTTGACATCCATCTGATTATGACTTGACTCGAATCTCATCTGCTTTGATATTGAGCCGACTCGAACCTTATTTGCTCCGATATTGACCCGACTCGAACCTGAACCGACGCGAAATATCTACAACCGATTAAAAGTGAAAACTGAATCCAACCTGAGTCGAACCGAACTGAAATCGAAAAAAAAAATATACCTAAATAACCCGATCCGAAAGAACCCGAACCGAAACTGATCCGATTGACCCGTTTGCCACCTCTACATAAAATCAATAATTGGATGAATTAATAAGAATTATCATATTTTGAACATTAATCAAATTTAGTGGTTTAGGTAAATAAAAAAGCCTTTTAGAACATGGGTGATGTGGTGGAGCCTATTTAAAAAAATAAAAAAAAATTGAACTTTCAATCACAGGCTGACACTTCAGCACTGTGATTGTTCGTTTAATAGATCAGATAAGATACTATGAAAATAAAAAAGCTTAAATATTTTCCCTCCAAAATACACTCCCTTAATCCCCTTCCTCTATCTACTAAAAGCATAGGTGCTCTCACAATCTTTCCTTCAAAAAGCATCTTCTTAAATAAAGAAGCTAATTACAATTAAGTGCATTCACTAAATAAAAAAACTAATCATTATATTTTATTTTATTTCATTTAATTATTATCTTTTTATTAAATTAATGTTTTCATCAACTTATATTATTTTCACTAAACTCTAAATTATAATCTCTTAAATTAAAATATAAATAAAATTTATGTAAAACAATAAATTACTAAATCTTTTATTGATGCTACTATTTGAGAATTACTTGACACATACTACGTATAAAACAAAACTCTAAATCGCTACTATAACTTTGGTGGCAGAAAAAAAAAAAAGAGAATTTAAAAAAATTGAAATCATTAGCTTTGTGGTATAAAAAATATTTTATTTAAAATACATTTAAGCTTATTACTCAATGCTTTTGATTAATTGTCAATTACAACTTTTTTTTTTCTCAAATCAAAATAAAATGACGAAAAATTTGAACGATTAATGAGATACCACTATTATATAAGTAATTTATTAAAAATAGAAAATAAATTTATGTACCGTGTATTTATTCCACGAAGATCTAAACCAGTAATTTTATTATACTATTACTAATTTACAATTACCAAGTTATTTTGAAATCATTTAAGAAGTTGTCTTCAGTACAAGAATTGTGTAACGCAAATGTCATACTCCGCATGTTTTGCCTTAAATATTTGCTTAGACACCATAAAAGATTGGTGAAAATTAGTACGCCCTTGATAACACCATTTCGACCCCTATATTTTGATGTCCCGGACCCATTTTGTCATGATAAATCAAGCATTATGAACTCATTTAGTTAGTATTAGCCTAGTCCGAGTTCTTTTCCCTCATGCTTAGTGTAAGACCTCTTTTGAGCATTTTTCCCGTACTTATGAACCCTTTTGTAGGTACCATGCTCGAAAATGTAAGAGGGACGGAACTTGGAGCGGAATTTACTCGAAGAATGGAAGCAACTAGGAGGAATTACAACCGAGGGAGTTAACTTCACCCTAGGCACAACTTTACCCGACCGGGCATAACCTTACCCGGTCGGGTACCTCTTACCCGTTTGGCGTTTTTAGCTTTTTTCAGCCCATTTTGACATTTTACCCGAGAGGGTATAATTGTACCCGCCGGGTATAATTGTACCCGCCGGCATAATTGTACCCTCCCGGGTACAATTTACTCCCTAAATTTCTGATTTTCGTCTTCTTCTTCTTGTACTCTCACCTAACTTTTTGGAGGCATATATATACTTGATTTCCCAGAAAATTAGGGATCTAATCCTAGTTTGGGGAAGAAATTTGTAAGGTTAAGAGAGGAAACTCAAATCCTTTGTAACTTGGCAATCATTCTTCATCAATCAAAGATTATTATTATTGTTCTTACCTTGTTCTTCCTTATTGTTCATCCTTTCAATAGTTGGTATTGTTTCTTTCCTTTTTCTCTTTTCTCCCTTGTTCTTCAATTGTTTTCCATTGTTGTTTGTTGTTGTTAGATTTCTTTTTGTTGGAAGTTGTTGAAACTTGTTGTTTGTTGATAGTTTAATCAAAGTCTCTCTCTCTCTTGTTTGTTGTTCATGTTAAATTTGCATCTTTGTTGTTTGATTGTTGTTGTTTTCACCATTGTTCATCTTTTCATTGTTCATCTTTCCTTTGTTTCTCTTTCATTTGTTCATCCTTGGATAGTTGTCCTCAAAGACTTAATCTTTGAGTTGATTTGGTTAAAGATTGTGTCTTTTAGTTTAATCAACCTTGTTATTAGATTAAATCATCTTTCTTTACAACTATTGTTGGATTGTTGCATGTTTAGTAGTAAAATCCATCTTCCCACCATGTTTGTGACCAAAGTTTCCATCTTTATTGTTTATTTTGCAATTAGGACCATGATTAGTGAGTAGTCTTCCACTAGGGCTCGGTTTGACCCAACATGAGTAATTTCTCTAATTGAATTTCATAAAGGCTAATTATTTGGGGAAATTGGTGAGGGTAGTTTAGAGGAATGACATGGTTTATGGGTTGACTTTTGGGTAGTGTTGACTTACGACCCTTGACCACCAACGAGAGTTGGTTAGGTTGTGATTTGGATACCCGAGATTTGACCCTATTGTTAACCTTGGTTGAGACCGAAAGGGAGAACCGGGGTAGGACACCTCTAATCTAGCGTTTGAAATCGACCCTCGAGAGAGGGAGTGGGATGACCCGGGAATTGATGGGACTTAATGACCTTAGCAAATATTGAACTACCTTGGGAAAATGCATGTTTTTGGGGGTAGTCGGGTATTGAGTTAGGGATTCCGACCTTCGAACCCGAGAGGGGGGTTGGTGGGTAGTACTAGTGTCCTATTTCGAACCCGAGAGGGGGGTCTTAGGCGAATTAGAGTCGTCACCTCCTCACCTAACTACCCTTGTGATTAGCCTAGAGATTTGATTGTGTGGAATTACGAATTGTTTGGGAAGAACCGAGTCTTAGGTTTTTAATCCATTTGATTTACAACCCTTCATTCTACCTTGCTTTTTCTCTTATTTCTTCTTTAGTTGTTCTACCTTATTGTTAGTAGTTCTAGTATAACTTTCTCCCTTTATTGTCGACTTAGCTAAACCATAGAGTTAAAACGATTAGTAGTCTTCCTAGCTCCTTGTGGGATCGACCCTTAATAGTGTACAACGATAAAATCGTGCACTTGCGAGGTATAGCTTGATACCATCAGCCCTCCGATTTAGACAAATGACTACTTTACCCCTCACTTTTCCACATTTTTTTAAATAACCCAATTTTCCCTATATTATCATTTGTCTAAATCGGAGGGCTGATGGTATCAAGCTATACCTCGCAAGTGCACGATTTTATCGTTGTACACTATTAAGGGTCGATCCCACAAGGAGCTAGGAAGACTACTAATCGTTTTAACTCTATGGTTTAGCTAAGTCGACAATAAAGGGAGAAAGTTATACTAGAACTACTAACAATAAGGTAGAACAACTAAAGAAGAAATAAGAGAAAAAGCAAGGTAGAATGAAGGGTTGTAAATCAAATGGATTAAAAACCTAAGACTCGGTTCTTCCCAAACAATTCGTAATTCCACACAATCAAATCTCTAGGCTAATCACAAGGGTAGTTAGGTGAGGAGGTGACGACTCTAATTCGCCTAAGACCCCCCTCTCGGGTTCGAAATAGGACACTAGTACTACCCACCAACCCCCCTCTCGGGTTCGAAGGTCGGAATCCCTAACTCAATACCCGACTACCCCAAAAACATGCATTTTCCCAAGGTAGTTCAATATTTGCTAAGGTCATTAAGTCCCATCAATTCCCGGGTCATCCCACTCCCTCTCTCGAGGGTCGATTTCAAACGCTAGATTAGAGGTGTCCTACCCCTGGTTCTCCCTTTCTGGTCTCAACCAAGGTTAACAATAGGGTCAAATCTCGGGTATCCAAATCACAACCTAACCAACTCTCGTTGGTGGTCAAGGGTCGTAAGTCAACACTACCCAAAAGTCAACCCATAAACCATGTCATTCCTCTAAACTACCCTCACCAATTTCCCCAAATAATTAGCCTTTATGAAATTCAATTAGAGAAATTACTCATGTTGGGTCAAACCGAGCCCTAGTGGAAGACTACTCACTAATCATGGTCCTAATTGCAAAATAAACAATAAAGATGGAAACTTTGGTCACAAACATGGTGGGAAGATGGATTTTACTACTAAACATGCAACAATCCAACAATAGTTGTAAAGAAAGATGATTTAATCTAATAACAAGGTTGATTAAACTAAAAGACACAATCTTTAACCAAATCAACTCAAAGATTAAGTCTTTGAGGACAACTATCCAAGGATGAACAAATGAAAGAGAAACAAAGGAAAGATGAACAATGAAAAGATGAACAATGGTGAAAACAACAACAATCAAACAACAAAGATGCAAATTTAACATGAACAACAAACAAGAGAGAGAGAGACTTTGATTAAACTATCAACAAACAACAAGTTTCAACAACTTCCAACAAAAAGAAATCTAACAACAACAAACAACAATGGAAAACAATTGAAGAACAAGGGAGAAAAGAGAAAAAGGAAAGAAACAATACCAACTATTGAAAGGATGAACAATAAGGAAGAACAAGGTAAGAACAATAATAATAATCTTTGATTGATGAAGAATGATTGCCAAGTTACAAAGGATTTGAGTTTCCTCTCTTAACCTTACAAATTTCTTCCCCAAACTAGGATTAGATCCCTAATTTTCTGGGAAATCAAGTATATATATGCCTCCAAAAAGTTAGGTGAGAGTACAAGAAGAAGAAGACGAAAATCGCAGAGGAGTAAATTGTACCCGGGAGGGTACAATTATGCCCGGGCGGGTACAATTATACCCGGGCGGGTACAATTATACCCTCTCGGGTAAAATGTCAAAATGGGCTGAAAAAAGCTAAAAACGCCAAACGGGTAAGAGGTACCCGACCGGGTAAGGTTATGCCCTATCGGGTAAAGTTGTGCCCTACGGGGTGAAGTTAACTCCCTCGGTTGTAATTCCTCCTAGTTGCTTCCATTCTTCGAGTAAATTCCGCTCCAAGTTCCGTCCCTCTTACATTTTCGAGCATGGTACCTACAAAGGGTTCATAAGTACGGGAGAAAATGCTCAAAAGAGGTCTTACACTAAGCATGAGGGAAAAGAACTCGGACTAGGCTAATACTAACTAAATGAGTTCATAATGCTTGATTTATCATGACAAAATGGGTCCGGGACATCAAAATATAGGGGTTGAAATTGTGTTATCAAATCTCCCCACACTTGACCCTTACTCGTCCCCGAGTAAGTCCAAAATCAAAGCACAAGAGACTACAATAATATCTATCAAGAGCGTGTGCACAATATAAGCATCACTCAATTATTCTAAATTAATAGCCGATCGAGTATTAGCGCACTCAACGCCCCTTCAACTCGCAATTTGACACCCATGAGGGGAGAGTGCCCTATTGCAAGGCAAGTTGGGTCTTGCTACAAAACTTTCGACACATTCATCATGAAAGCACGTAATCAACAAATAGAATGCATCTAACAAAATGATCCGCTTTCCTCATCTAAGTGGTCGGATTTTTTCAAACAACAAAACATGGTCTCGGTCGGAGTACTGTCTCGAAGTGCCAATTGAGGTGCCAACCCCCTAAATGTGACAAAAGCAACCCTTGTGTGACCAATGCTCAAGAAACAAATTCAAGAGCGGGGAAAGGGAAGAAAGGGCAAGTCCGTCGAGAATTACAAAACCGACACAAGATTCATCCAAAGGACCCATGACTAAGGGGACCAAGGCAACGACATCCTCACGGTTTTCACTCGTCACTCAATGAAAGAACAAGGTGATTTTTGTGACAAAAAGTAACCAAAATCACTCAACTAACTCGACTAGCGAAAACGTGCCCGCAATCTAATGTGTAAAATCGTCCTATGTCCAATGAAATACAAACAATGGGAAAATGCACAAAACATGAAGCAAGGGTTACAACGGGGCTAAGGAGAAGGTCGAAACGGGATTGGTGCAAGCACCGTTTGGACATGTGGGGTTCAAATCAAGAATCGTCGACACATCACATCCCATCTCTTATTGCAACACATGAGACACGTCTATGCCCTAACATAGCAACGATGACCAAAACTATGCAAAAATTGCATAAACCCAACTCAAATAGAAAAAATTTGATAAAACTCCTTTTATTTCAACAAATGGTAACGTCTACACCGTAACAACGACTCGGTTTCCCAAGCCATGCAAAAAATGTGCAAACCCGACTCATCTTTGGAAAAACATCAATTTGCCCCTTTTTATTTAGCAACGGCTTTTTCTACCCCTTTAAATGATGAGTAGGGGTGTTGCTTGCCTTTTTCTTTTTCTTGACAACAAACAAATATATACAACACAACTCATTTTTTTGATTTTTCATGACTTTTTCACTTTTCTATTTTGTTTTTCATTTCTTTTTTTTTTTTTTTTTTTTTTTTTTCAAAACCTCTTATTTGTATATAAAGCCAAATCATACCAAATTCCGACCCAAATGGATATGTATACTATCCATCGCTATGTCCCAAATCACCTCCTACAACACAACTACAAAAACCGACCAATTCTTGATTAAGGAAGGGTGGTTATGGGAATGTAGCTATCTAGGTGGGTTTGCCAAATGAAAAGGGCTAAGCTCAAGGGGGTGAATCAAAAAGGGAAACAATGTAGGGAATAAAACAAGGCTATTTGGCTATGTGAGGTTCATATAAACTAATTTTTGCTTCATATCATATGCACAAAAATGTAATGCAATTTCATGATCTAAGGACGATGCGACACACTTATGCGTAATGATGTGACACGCCTCGCGAGGAGACCTACTCTCGAACCTAGATGAGGGCGGGGTATGAATGTACCCGCCCTAGGAGGCTCTACCCTTACCTTTGAGTAGCTAAATCGAGCCAAAGGTCTAGTCTACGGCCCTAGGTCCCACAAGATCGGTCCAAACTCATTGGTCAAGCCCTCCTTCCTCGGCTAACTAAGAGGCCACGGGCGCGAGTCACGAGGAGGGGAAAGGCACTATTGGGCACATTAGTTCATCATGGGGGTACTTGGTTCCCTTCCTTTGACCATGTTCTT
The DNA here is from genome assembly GCF_048544455.1 of Silene latifolia. Lineage (NCBI taxonomy): Eukaryota > Viridiplantae > Streptophyta > Magnoliopsida > Caryophyllales > Caryophyllaceae > Silene > Silene latifolia. Next base: position 283,269 of record NC_133536.1, on the reverse strand, counting down.
CCTTAAAAACTTATTTACAAACTCAATGCAAAAAGAAAGAAATGCAACAAGTATTTACATGTGAACAAATGCATGCGGAAATTTAAACAAACATGAAATGAAACGTGCAACAAATTGGCTAAACCTAGCAGCACATCAACACCAAAAATCCAAACGGTCTCCCAAGGAGACACCCAAAGCAACAAAATTCCCATCCTCTTTCAAAATATCCAAGATACCAAAAAGAAAGAATAGTAAAAGGAGCAAGAGGTAGGAAAGATTATACCAAGCGGTCTTCTAGCTCCTTTTTGCCTCAAGTGGTCAATGTGCCATGCCAAAGGTTAGACAAAACATATATATATACAATGCAAATTTTTTTTGAATTTTTCAGAAATTTTTCAATTTTTAGGTATTTTATCTAATTTATAAATATTTACAATTATAAACAAATATTCACAAGAGTGGATATTTCCCTCCCCACACTTGAGATGTACATTGTCCTCAATGGACAAAAGCATAGGGAGTGAATAGCAAAACTAAACAACATATTTTTGGATTTTTAAATATTTGAAATTAAGTAACATGTTTTTGTATTTTTAAATTTTGAGAGTGTCCTCCCCACACTTATTTATTGACATAAATTTTGATGGAAATGAATGTGTGGAGGATATTCGAAAAGTAAATACATGGTTTTGTTGTTTTTGAGTTTTTGAAAAAGTCGAGAACTTGTTTTTGTATTTTTTTTTGGGCCTCCTCCCCACACTTATTATTTACAACATCCAATGACGGATGAAGCGTGGTTAAGAGGCATTTTAGGTGAAAATAAAGGACAAATTTTTGGGTTTTTCATTTTTTTTTTTTATGAATGCAACTAAATGTGACAATATATTACAAAATTTAAATTCTAATGCAACCTACGTGAATGCAAACTAAATGATGATAAATACTAGATATATTACAAGAGATTCTAAATGCAATAATTAATATGTGACATTTGGATATGTGGGAGTTTCAAATAAAATTTGGATTGAATACGGGGAGCATACCGAAGGCTTTGGATTTTGAATTTGGGAGCAATAGAACACACCCGACTTCATCAAGGGTGTAGGTGCTAGGTGAAACGCACCGGGCCAATTCCAAATAAAATCAAGATAAAGGGCAACAAGTCAAGAAATAACCAAGAGAGAGAATTAAACGTACCAACACACCAATCACCACGGGAGAAAGAGAGGAGGAGAAAATGACACGGAGAGACAACTAGCAAGTTTCCCGCAAAACCCACCACCTATTGCAATCCGGGTGGTGGTTGGTTAGAGGGGTCTCGGCGGGCAAAAAGCTCCTAGCTCTAAGCTCCTCCAATTGTCTCATCATCTCATTTTGGGTCCCGGACAAGGCATGGAGACGGTCCGCGTTCCGTCTCCCATATAGGAGGGAAGACATGGCCATGTTCCTCGTGTCCCTCGCATAGCCACGACTTTCGTCAAAAATTCTTTGGTTCTCAAGTATTATCCGCCGGGTCTCCTCACTATAAGTTCGGTTACTAGTCCCAATATCCCTAGCTTCCCTAGCAAAGTCTCTAGTCTCCCTCACCATGCCGAACATGTCCTCCCATTGACTAGAGGATGGTACATGGAAGGAAGCACGGCTAGGTTGATGAGGTTGTGGTTAGGGTTGGGGTTGGTAGTGGAATTCGGTGTCTTGGTTCAAAGGGGCGCCAAAGTCATAATTGGAAAAGTATTCAAAGGTGGACCCGGGGTTTTGGGATGGTTGGGAGGTGCTAGGTTGTTGGTTGGTTTCCATGTGAGTAGAACCCCCTCCAACATCATAAGTAGAGTAATGAACACCTCCCGACCCTTCTACATTCGGTGCCTCTTCATGGACCTCGGGTTGGGCGACGTTGGGTTGTCCTTGGTTGCTCCCTCCCCCCAAGTCATCCCGGAACACCTCGGGTTGAGGTATATTGGGAACTTGCTCAATAGGTTCCATATCCCCCGGTCCATACACTATAAACCCCGCTTCCCCTTGATGAGTTAACTTCTTCCACTTTCGGTTCACGAGCTCAAATTCATCGTCCCGGTAAGGCATCCCCCAATTTAATGGGTTGGAAACGGTTGTGGCAATAGGGTTGGGCAATAAGAGATAATGAGAATCGGTAATAGCATACATTAGACGACCCTTAACCTCCCGTAGCCAAGGCAAGTGAGCCTCCTCAAGCCAAATCCCTCCCTCCACTTTTTCAAAGTTGTGCACTACTCCCAAAGAGTTAGCCAAAATTGTAATGAGACCCCCACAAGATATCAACGGTTTTGGTTTAGCTAAAATGTCAAGGAAATGCTTGGCTAGCGCCGTGGCAAGGTCTATGGTCATCTCTCGTCCGAAGATGGCATCTTGTAAAAGGTGGAGGGCCAAGACACTACAATTGTGGTGCGTCTCGGCCGAGAAAAATAAGGAAGAAGCTAGAATTCGGGCAAGGTACCTAAGTACGGCATTCCTAATTTTAACGGAACTTTCTTTCCCGCTAGAAAATTCCGACCTCCGGGTAATTAGCTTCCAAAAGGCACTACGGGAAGCAATGTCATCACTAGATTGAGCCGGCCTATACCCACCCCAAGAGCAAATCTTAAAACCAAAATGTCGGCCAAAATCTTCTAAGGACATATTCCTTTGAATTCCTCCCAATTGAAAGGAGACGGTCGAATTGCTATATGGAGAAGCAAAAACCGCCTCAAAGGTGGCGAAGAATTCGAAGCAAGGGGCGTAGGTCTCGACATCGGCATTGAAAATTTTACTAATACCAATTCTTTCACAAAGGGCTTCTACCTCCTTATTAATACCCATTCTATCCATAGTTTCACCACAAGCCCACCTAGTTGGCTCCCAATTCCTTCCCACAAATTCATTAAACAAGGCTAATTTCTTTTTATCTCTAAAAGAAATTCCAAAAGAACTATTAGTAAAGCTAGGGGGATTGCTTACCTTAGAACGAGATGATAATGCATTTTTCAAGGCGGCCCTTTGCCTAGAAGTTGCCATGCTTCACCCTTTACTAGCTTGAATGTCTTCAAAAACTCACCAACCGCAAAGCTTAGACCCCGAAAGTTAAGATAAGCCTTAATAACCCGAAAAATCACCAAAAGCACGAATTTTTTTCTTCAAGTGCACCACAATGGCCTTAGGACCGCCACCAAGCAAAGAAAAACGAAAAAAACTGAGTTTTTGGACCAAGGGTATTTTCGGAAACCAAAAATCCGAGTGGAGGGAACTCGAATATTTTTATGGGATCATAAACTAGAGGTTGTGAGGATCACAATAGTGAAATTTGGGAGAGATTTGATGAAGGGAAGTGGGTTAAAATTGAAGGAGAAGGTTGAGTTTTGGTGGTATTTAAATGGTGTTTTGTGTTTTTAGGAGAGAGGGAGTGTTGAGGTTGAAGAAGGTAGGTGGAAAATGATAAAAAAAATATGAAGGAAATAAGGGATAAAGGACTAAAAACGGGTGGAAAAAGAAGCTGCAGCCGACGGGTATAATTGTACCCGGTCGGGTACAATTACGCCCGGTCGGGTATAATTACGCCCGGTCGGGTACAATTATACCCGGTCGGGTAAAGTGCCTTTTTGCTCTGTTTTTTCGAGTTTTTAACATGCAGCCGAGGGAGTTAACTTTACCCGATCGGGTATAAGTTTCACCCGTCCGGGTACAATTGTACCCTCTGGGGTACAATTAGGTCCCTCGGCCTTAAAATCAATTAACTTAGCACCCTTTGAAGGCAAGATAGCACCTTCCAATGCCAAATCGGCTTCCTTAGTCAAGAATTTCAATCCCCACTATTACTTGCACCCATTATGCCTCCTTCCACTTTGCCCTCTCAAGGCAACTCCCCTCTCGACACAACACAAGCAACACATCTCGATCAATCATAAAAAATCCCTCTTCAAATCATCAAATTTTATTACATGGGTTGCCTCCCAAGAAGCGCCCTTGTTTAACGTCGTAGGCTCGACCAAGCCAAGAAGTAACTTAAATAAACGGACAAGTCATGAAGAATAAAATGGGATTCAAGGATGAACAAGACAAGTATCAATGAAAGTTATATGCTTCAAGACGGGAGAACCGGCGATGTAGTGTTTTAGCCTTTGTCCATTCACTTTGAATACTTGATCTCCATCGGATACTTTAACCGCTCCATGGGGAAAGACTAGGACCACGGTGAAGGGTCCCGACCACTTAGACTTGAGCTTCCCCGCAAACAACTTGAACCTTGAGTTAAAGAGGAGAACCAACTCTCCCTCCTTGAACTCTCTCCGAATTATGGCCTTGTCATGGAATCTTTTGGTCCTCTCCTTATACAATCTAGAGCTCTCATAAGCCTCTAGCCTAAATTCTTCAAGCTCATTGAGGTCAAGTAGTCGCTTCTCTCCGGCGCTCTTCAAGTCAAAGTTAAGGAGGCGGATTGCCCAATGCGCCTTGTGCTCCAACTCAACCGGCAAATGACAAGGCTTCCCATACACCAGCCGGAACGGTGAAGTCCCTATTGGTGTTTTGAAAGCGGTCCGGTAAGCCCACAATGAGTCATTGAGCTTGGTTGACCAATCTTTCCTTGACCGGCTCACAGTCTTTTCAAGGATCATCTTGATCTCGCGGTTAGAAATTTCGGCTTGGCCGTTAGCTTGTGGGTGATAGGCAAGACTCCGCCTATGTTGCACCCCATGTTTCTTGAGTAGAGCATCAAGAGTCCTTTCCCGAAAATGAGTTCCACGGTCACTAATCACAATCCGTGGAACCCCAAACCGTGGGAATATGATCGTCTCCATGAGTTTGGTCACTGATTTTGCGTCACAAGTCTTTGTTGGGATAGCTTCAACCCATTTGCTCACGTAGTCCACCGCTACAAGGATATACTCATTCCCATTTGATGAAGGGAAAGGGCCTTGATAGTCAATGCCCCATACATCGAATACCTCCACTTCAAGTATGTAGTTCATTGGAATTTCATGCCTCTTTGAAATGTTACCACTTCTTTGGCATTTGTCACACCCCTTGACATAGCTTGCCACATCATGGAATAAAGAAGGCCAATAAAAGCCACAATGAAGTACCCTTGCGGCCGTTTTCCGTGAACTACCATGCCCTCCACTTGGCATGTCATGGCAATGAGAGATTATGGGTTTTACCTCTTCATTCGGGATGCATCTTCTAATTATCCCATCCGCACAAGACTTGTAAAGGCATGGTTCCTCCCAAAAATATTGCTTTAGATCATGAAAGAATTTCTTCTTCTTATGGGAGTCATAACCATGTGGGATGACCCCGGATACCAAGTAATTGACATAATCCGCGTACCAAGGGACATCCATCAAAGCAAGTGCAAATAATTGATCATCCGGCAAGGAGTCATCAATTGGCAATCCATCCTTACCCTTCACATGTAATAGCCGAGAAAGATGATCGGCTACCACATTTTCTACACCTTTCTTGTCTCGAATTTCAATATCAAATTCTTGTAGCAAAAGTATCCACCGAATCAAGCGTGGTTTTGACTCCTTCTTGATTAGCAAGTGCCTCAACGCCGTGTGATCGGTGTGCACAATTACCTTAGAGCCCACCAAATAAGAACGAAACTTGTTCATGGCATATATGACCGCCAAAAGCTCCTTTTCGGTGGTGGTGTAGTGTGATTGAGCTTCATCCAAGGTCTTGCTTGCATAATATATGGCATGAAGTTTACCATTCTTCTTTTGTCCAAGCACCGCTCCCACCGCTACATCACTAGCATCGCACATCAACTCAAAAGGTTCTCCCCAAGTGGGAGGTTGCATAATTGGAGCGGTGATGAGAGCTTCCTTCAACCTATTGAAAGCATCCAAACACTCATTAGTAAATTCAAATGGCACATCCTTTCCAAGCAACAATGTTAAAGGTCGGGCAATCAAAGAAAAATCCTTGATAAATCTCCGTAAAAAAACCGGCATGCCCAAGAAAACTTCTTACTCCTTTGACATTAGTGGGAGGGGGTAAAGTTTTAATCACTTCTATCTTGGCTTGATCGACTTCCAAGCCTTTACTTGACACTACATGACCCAAAACAACCCCGGATGTCACCATGAAGTGACATTTCTCCCAATTTAAGACTAGACCACTCTCTTGACATCTTTTCAAGACCTTACCCAAATTAGCTAGACATCCATCAAATGAGGTGCCTACGACGGAGAAATCGTCCATAAACACCTCCATGATATTCTCAACATATTCGGAAAATATAGCTAGCATGCATCTTTGAAACGTGGCCGGCGCATTGCAAAGCCCAAAGGGCATGCGCCTATAGGCAAAGGTGCCAAATGGGCACGTGAAGGTGGTCTTTTCTTGGTCATTAGGGTGAATCGGGATTTGGAATAATCCCGAAAACCCATCAAGGTAGCAAAAATGAGAATGTTGGGCAAGTCTTTCCAACATTTGGTCAAGGAAAGGGAGGGGGAAATGGTCTTTCCTAGTTGCCTTGTTGAGGCGCCTATAGTCTATACACATTCTCCACCCGGTTGTGACTCTTGTTGGAATTAGTTCATTCTTATCATTGGTGACTACCGTGACCCCGCCCTTCTTCGGCACAACATGCACCGGGCTCACCCAAGCACTATCGGAGATAGGGTAAATTATGCTTGCATCATAGAGCTTCAACACCTCCTTCCTAACCACTTCTTTCATAGCGGGGTTAAGGCGGCGTTGAGGCTCAATGGAAGATGCACTCTCATCCTCCAAATGAATGCGATGGGTGCAAAAAGAAGGGCTAATCCCCTTAATATCATCAATTGAGTACCCAATGACATCCTTGTACTTTCTCACAACATCAAGTAACTTTTGAAGTTCGGTGTCATTGAGTGCACTATTGACAATAATAGGGTAAGTGTCATTAGGGCCAAGGAAAGCATGTTTAAGAGTAGAGGGAATAGGTTTCAACTCTACTTGAGGAGGCGTAGATCTCTCCTCCTTTTTACCATCTCCTCTCAAGCTTTCAAATCCTTTGTCCGGGTCTTCTTCAACCGTTGCTTCCATAGCTAAAGCATACTCCCGGTGTTCCTTGCAATCTTTTACCTTGCCCTCAAGGAACCCTTGTAAACCCTTGTCTTCATCAAACTTCTTCATATCAACCCATTCTTCTACCACATCAATCATATAACAAGACTTTTCTTCCGAAGGCTCTTTCATAGCCTTGTTCAAGGAGAATTCAACCTTATCTTCACCCACTTGCAAAGAAAGCTTCCCATTCTTCACATCAATCATGGCACCCCCCGTAGCAAGGCATGGGCGCCCCAATATGATGGGAATATTTGAGTCTTCGGGGATGTCCATAACATAGAAATCACATGGGAATGCAAGTTTCCCCACCTTGAGCGGGACATCCTCCACAAGACCAATTGGGTATCTTACCGACCTATCCGCAAGTTGGAGAGAAACCCTTGTTGGCGAAAGCTCATACCCTTTCAACTTCTTGAAAATTTTGAGGGGCATAAGACTAATGCTTGCCCCCAAATCACACAAAGCCCTCTCAATGTGCACGGTCTCAATATTACAAGGTATGGAGAAGCTATCCGGGTCTTCAAGCTTTTGAGGAGCCTCATTCATGAGAATTGCACTACACTCCTTGGATAAGTTCACCGTGGTTGTCGGGCTCAAGGAGTTTTTGTTTGAGATAAGCTCCTTCAAGAACTTTCCATAGCTTGGAATCTCCTTTACGGCATCAATGAAAGGCGTGGTAATGTTGATACCCTTCATCATGTCCATGAACTTCCCGTAATTTTGTTCAAGTTTGGCTCTTGCCAACCTTTGTGGAAAAGGAATTGGTGGCACATAAGTTCTTACAACTTGTTGTTGAGGCTCTTCAACCACCCTTGTTGGTTCATCAATCACTCTTGGAGTTTCCACAACAACTTCCACGAGTTCATCTTCTCCCTCCTTTTCTTCAATTACCTTAGGAGGTTCAACCACAACTTGAGGTTCAATGACATTACCCGGTCTACTACTCTTCCTTTTCTTGACAAATTCCCGGTCTTCCAAATCTCTACCACTCCTCAAGTGGATAGCATTCATGGTTTTCGGATTTTCCTCGGTTTTACCCGGGAATTTCCCTTGGGAGGCTTGTAGTTGGCTCATTTGGGTAGCCAATTGGGAGATTTGGTTGTCCGTCATCCGTTGAGAAGCTTGCATTTGGGTTCTAAGTTGGTTGATGGATGTGGTTGTCTCTTCTTGTTTTTGAGTGGTATGGTTGATGAATTGTGTTTGAGATGTCATCATTTGTTCCATCATGAGTTCCATGTTTGACTTTGGTTGGGTGGGTTGTTGGAATGGTTGGAAATTTTGTTGGAAAGGTTGGGTGGTTTGTTGGAAAGGTTGGGTGGTTGGTGGGTTAAGTGATTGAAATTGTTGTCTAGGTTGGAAGGTTCTTCCTTGGAAACCCGGTGGACCTTGATTGAATGTTGTGTTTTGTTTTTGAGTTTGGAAGTTTGGTTGTTTTGACTTTTGTTGGAAGGTTGGGTTTTGGACATTTTGAGAGCCATAAGAGAAGTTTGGGTGGGCTCTCAATCCGGGGTGATATTGGTTGTTGTTAAATGCTTGCTTGGCCGGACTAGACTCCCATATCCCGTTCACTTGCTCCATACAATTGCCATCTCCAACCACCAAAGGACACTCATTGGGTGGGTGTCCTTGGTCTCCACAAAGCTCACAATTATAGACTTGGTTCCTCATAGAAGAATTGCTAGATGTTTTGCTTGAGCTCATCAAAGCAACTTGTTGCTTAAGCTCTTCTATCATCTCTTTCACTTCCACATTGTTGGCCGATTCGACCGTTGACTTCCCTTTCCTCTTGTACCTATCATTGTTCCAATGAAAGGTACGAGAAGCCATTTCTTCAATAAGCTCTTTCGCCGTCTTGTGGTCTATCTTATCCAAAGCTCCATTCCCCGAGCCGGAATCAAGGTTCATCTTCATCTCATTGTTTAACCCTTCATAGAAATTGTTGATGAGCTCATCATCCCCAATACTGTGGTGAGGACATAGCCTTTGGAGGCCCTTGTACCTCTCCCATGCTTCATAAAGGGTCTCATCTTCTTGTTGGGTGAACCCTTGGAGCTCACTCTTGATTCTTGCGGTTCGTTGGGGTGGGAAATACTTGTTGAGAAAAGCCTTAGAGACATCATCCCAAGTCCGAAGAGAGTCGGGTTCACAACTTTTAAGCCACTCCTTGGCACTTCCCCTCAAAGAGTAAGGGAAAAGCCTAAGGCGCACTGCATCCTCCGTCACTCCATTGGCCTTGAACATGTCACAACTATCCAAGAACTCGTTGAGATGCTCGTTGGGGTTTTCGGTGGCTCCCCCTTCGAATTGGTTCCCTTGGACAAGTTGTAGAAAGGTGGCTTTCACATCAAAATTGTTGGCTTGAATAGGTGGCTTCACAATACTCGGATTCACCACCTTTTTCGGAGCCAAGTTATCTCTCATAGGTACCGCGGCCATTGTTACTTCCGTTTCCGGTGTTGCAAAAGGATTTTTGAAAGTTTCAAAGACCCGTGGTTCTCCTTGAAGGTTCTCAATTACTGGATTTTCTTGAGGAATCGGTGTTTCTATAAGCCCTCTTCTACGGAGTGAATTTAGTCTTCTCGCGGTTGCTTTGATCTCGTGGTCAATCGGGCGTATTGGTTGACCTCTTCGAGCTCTCCTAACCATGCAAAAAGTCCTACACACTCAAGAGAGGGGTTAGTAACAAAAGACTTAGTCTAAACAAGAACGAAAACAATTAATATCTAGCCGAACTCCCCGGCAACGGCGCCAAAAACTTGATGGTATCAAGCTATACCTCGCAAGTGCACGATTTTATCGTTGTACACTATTAAGGGTCGATCCCACAAGGAGCTAGGAAGACTACTAATCGTTTTAACTCTATGGTTTAGCTAAGTCGACAATAAAGGGAGAAAGTTATACTAGAACTACTAACAATAAGGTAGAACAACTAAAGAAGAAATAAGAGAAAAAGCAAGGTAGAATGAAGGGTTGTAAATCAAATGGATTAAAAACCTAAGACTCGGTTCTTCCCAAACAATTCGTAATTCCACACAATCAAATCTCTAGGCTAATCACAAGGGTAGTTAGGTGAGGAGGTGACGACTCTAATTCGCCTAAGACCCCCCTCTCGGGTTCGAAATAGGACACTAGTACTACCCACCAACCCCCCTCTCGGGTTCGAAGGTCGGAATCCCTAACTCAATACCCGACTACCCCAAAAACATGCATTTTCCCAAGGTAGTTCAATATTTGCTAAGGTCATTAAGCCCCATCAATTCCCGGGTCATCCCACTCCCTCTCTCGAGGGTCGATTTCAAACGCTAGATTAGAGGTGTCCTACCCTGCCTTCTCCCTTTCTGGTCTCAACCAAGGTTAACAATAGGGTCAAATCTCGGGTATCCAAATCATAACCTAACCAACTCTCGTTGGTGGTCAAGGGTCGTAAGTCAACACTACCCAAAAGTCAACCCATAAACCATGTCATTCCTCTAAACTACCCTCACCAATTTCCCCAAATAATTAGCCTTTGTGAAATTCAATTAGAGAAATTACTCATGTTGGGTCAAACCGAGCCCTAGTGGAAGACTACTCACTAATCATGGTCCTAATTGCAAAATAAACAATAAAGATGGAAACTTTGGTCACAAACATGGTGGGAAGATGGATTTTACTACTAAACATGCAACAATCCAACAATAGTTGTAAAGAAAGATGATTTAATCTAATAACAAGGTTGATTAAACTAAAAGACACAATCTTTAACCAAATCAACTCAAAGATTAAGTCTTTGAGGACAACTATCCAAGGATGAACAAATGAAAGCGAAACAAAGGAAAGATGAACAATGAAAAGATGAACAATGGTGAAAACAACAACAATCAAACAACAAAGATGCAAATTTAACATGAACAACAAACAAGAGAGAGAGAGAAAAAGTGATGGAACAAATGATGACATCTCAAACACAATTCATCAACCATACCACTCAAAAACAAGAAGAGACAACCACATCCATCAACCAACTTAGAACCCAAATGCAAGCTTCTCAACGGATGACGGACAACCAAATCTCCCAATTGGCTACCCAAATGAGCCAACTACAAGCCTCCCAAGGGAAATTCCCGGGTAAAACCGAGGAAAATCCGAAAACCATGAATGCTATCCACTTGAGGAGTGGTAGAGATTTGGAAGACCGGGAATTTGTCAAGAAAAGGAAGAGTAGTAGACCGAGTAATGTCATTGAACCTCAAGTTGTGGTTGAACCTCCTAAGGTAATTGAAGAAAAGGAGGGAGAAGATGAACTCGTGGAAGTTGTGATTGTGGAAACTCCAAGAGTGATTGATGAACCAACAAGGGTGGTTGAAGAGCCTCAACAACAAGTTGTAAGAACTTATGTGCCACCAATTCCCTTTCCACAAAGGTTGGCAAGAGCCAAACTTGAACAAAAGTATGGGAAGTTCATGGACATGATGAAGGGTATCAACATTACCATGCCTTTCATTGATGCCGTAAAGGAGATTCCAAGCTATGGAAAGGTTTTGAAGGAGCTCATCTCAAACAAAAACTCTTTGAGCCCGACAACTACGGTGAACTTATCCAAGGAGTGTAGTGCAATTCTCATGAATGAGGCTCCTCAAAAGCTTGAAGACCCGGGGAGCTTTTCCATACCTTGTAAGATTGGGACCGTGCACATTGAGAGGGCTTTGTGTGATTTGGGGGCAAGCATTAGTCTTATGCCCCTCAAAATTTTCAAGAAGTTGAAAGGGTATGAGCTTTCGCCAACAAGGGTTTCTCTCCAACTTGCGGATAGGTCGGTAAGATACCCAATTGGTCTTGTGGAGGATGTCCCGCTCAAGGTGGGGAAACTTGCATTCCCATGTGATTTCTATGTTATGGACATCCCCGAAGACTCAAATATTCCCATCATATTGGGGCGCCCTTGCCTTGCTACGGGGGGTGCCATGATTGATGTGAAGAATGGGAAGCTTTCTTTGCAAGTGGGTGAAGATAAGGTTGAATTCTCCTTGAACAAGGCTATGAAAGAGCCTTCGGAAGAAAAGTCTTGTTATATGATTGATGTGGTAGAAGAATGGGTTGATATGAAGAAATTTGATGAAGACAAGGGTTTGCAAGGGTTCCTTGAGGGTAAGGTAAAAGATTGCAAGGAACACCGGGAGTATGCTTTAGCTATGGAAGCAACGGTTGAAGAAGACCCGGACAAAGGATTTGAAAGCTTGAGAGGAGATGGTAAAAAGGAGGAGAGATCTACGCCTCCTCAAGTGGAGTTGAAACCTCTTCCCTCTACTCTTAAACATGCTTTCCTTAGCCCTAATGACACTTACCCTATTATTGTCAATAGTGCACTCAATGACACCGAACTTCAAAAGTTACTTGATGTTGTGAGAAAGTACAAGGATGTCATTGGGTACTCAATTGATGATATTAAGGGGATTAGCCCTTCTTTTTGCACCCATCGCATTCATTTGGAGGATGAGAGTGCATCTTCCATTGAGCCTCAACGCCGCTTTAACCCCGCTATGAAAGAAGTGGTTAGGAAGGAGGTGTTGAAGCTCTATGATGCAAGCATAATTTACCCTATCTCCGATAGTGCTTGGGTGAGCCCGGTGCATGTTGTGCCGAAGAAGGGCGGGGTCACGGTAGTCACCAATGATAAGAATGAACTAATTCCAACAAGAGTCACAACCGGGTGGAGAATGTGTATATACTATAGGCGCCTCAACAAGGCAACTAGGAAAAACCATTTCCCCCTCCCTTTCCTTGACCAAATGTTGGAAAGACTTGCCCAACATTCTCATTTTTGCTACCTTGATGGGTTTTCGGGATTTTTCCAAATCCCGATTCACCCTAATGACCAAGAAAAGACCACCTTCACGTGCCCATTTGGCACCTTTGCCTATAGGCGCATGCCCTTTGGGCTTTGCAATGCGCCGGCCACGTTTCAAAGATGCATGCTAGCTATATTTTCCGAATATGTTGAGAATATCATGGAGGTGTTTATGGACGATTTCTCCGTCGTAGGCACCTCATTTGATGGATGTCTAGCTAATTTGGGTAAGGTCTTGAAAAGATGTCAAGAGAGTGGTCTAGTCTTAAATTGGGAGAAATGTCACTTCATGGTGACATCCGGGGTTGTTTTGGGTCATAAAGTGTCAAGTAAAGGCTTGGAAGTCGATCAAGCCAAGATAGAAGTTGTTTTGACCGGATTTTACGCAGCCTGGAATCCGGCCAGGCATTCTAGGGTATTCCGGCCAGGGTAGATTATTCTGCTTCATTGTTGGTAGCCTCAAATGCACAGCTTATAGCCCGTACTATCTTATCCCCCTGTGGCGATTTTAGTACTACCCCCAGGCCTGTGCCCCTCATGTTGGCTGCACCATCGACAAATAGGGTCCATTCTAGGTCTGTTTGGTCGCTGGTCAGTTTATTCACGTCTTTTATTAGGTCGGGTTCTAGGGTCGGGCTAAAATCAGCCACAAAGTCTGCTAATGCTTGTGACTTAATTGCTGTCCTTGGTTCAAATGTTATATTGTATGTGCTTAGCTGGACTGACCATTTGCACATTCGTCCGGACAATTCTGGTTTCCTAAGTACAGACTTGATAGGAAGATTGGTTCTGACTATTATAGGGTGGCTTTCAAAGTATGGTCTTAATTTTGTGCAACTCATAATTAAAGCTAAAACATATTTTTCAAGCAAGCCATACCTGATCTCTGCATCCAGTAGACTCTTACTTACATAATAGGCTGGGTGTTGCTGATCATTATCTTTCCTGACCAGGACTCTACTGACGGTTGTTTCAGTCACAAGAATGTGTAAACTGAAAGTGGTTGCCTTTTGCTGGCCGGCCAGGCCAAGAATGTGAGGAGTAGAAAGATAGTTTGTAATGTCATCTCATGAACAGAAGTCCACACGAATAATTGTGTTTTCCTTTCAGGGAGGTTATAGAAAGCTTTGTATGTTTCCGAGGGCCTCGAGAAGAATTTGTCCAGGGTCAGAACTTTTCCCCGCCAAAGTAGAGCTTTTTGATGCCCCCGATCGACTTTGGTGATTGGAGCTCCAGGTTTGCTTTAATCTGCTTCAGATGGCTTCTATGCCTCTTTTGGTTTCCTTGTAACTTATAAACTTATCACATGGCACACAATGTTTTGTATTTGATAGGACTGAAATTATATTATGTCTATCAAAATAGTCACAAGTAGTTTCTCAATGATTCACATAAATTATTCAATTACAACCATGTTGACTAGCTGGTCAGGATAGATTGTGTCTTTAATTGTCCAGGCATTATCAACCATTGAAGGTAACAATTCTATTGGTTCAAAGTTTTTAGTTTTATGCTACACAAGTTTGAAACATAATAAGGAAAAGTTAATGAGTAATAATGTGAGAATTCATTAAGGTAGTGTGATGATAGATCTAAGCATATCGGGATCGACTGGTCGTCGCCAGGCCAATTTATCTTTCCAAAACAATCGGGCCAGGGTGATTTTCTCTTCAAAACAATCGGGCCAGGGTGATTTTCTGTCCGAAAACAATCGGTCAGGCTAATTTTTCCTTCCAAAAACAAAAAGTCAGCCGATTTTCTCTCCAAAAACAATCAGTCAAATGATTTCAAAAACAGTCAGGTCAGGCTTGACTAACACTAGTGTATCAGGACTGACTAAGAATATTATATGTAAGATGATTATTATTATTTATTTATTTTTTTTTTTTAAAAATATTTGATCCATAGTTGTTTTTGTATTTGTACTTGCGATGACATATATATTTAAATTTTATTGAAAGGATAAGGACTTATCTCATGCAGAATACTTGAACACCCTTACTAGGCCAGGATGAAAATCTTATCCTGACCAGGCTTTGTGCAGTTTGGAAATATTGGTAGGGGCATTCTAGCCAGGCTAGCAGATGACGACCAGGCATCAGCCAAGAGAGGGAATGAATGACAGGCATATCATGATAGATTAATAGCCTTGCATAATAATTCCTGGTAGAAATTTCTCCCCGTGAAATTCTTATAAGACTGGACTGTCTGCACCGATCTTTGTTCGGTGACTTTTAAGCTGTTTCGGTCGGGGCTAAGTTGTCCAAAGACTTGTATTTTGATGTTCAAGGCTTTAAATTTCCTAAGAACATAAAATTATTAGAATTAACAAAATCTAAAATTTAAATGTAGAAGTAAGATCAAAGTACCAAAATTTTAAGATATATTGTTTAGAGTTTGCGAAACTTGTATTGGATATGAGAAAGACTTATCTTTGAATTTCTTTAGAAAGAAATTTTCACTTGAACTCCGCATTCTCCTAAGCAATGTTATACTTGTTGTTATTGGAAGGGCTTCTAGCTTGTCTTGACAATATTTCTCTTGGATTCAACGTTTGTAGTGTAGAGATGGAAATTTTTGCATCGATCTTTCTTAAAGCTCTCAAAACTTGTTGTGGAGAAGAAAAGATATTGCGAATAATTTGTAGGAATGATAAACTAGATGCCCCACGGTGGGCGCCAATTGTTTTGACCGGATTTTACGCAGCCTGGAATCCGGCCAGGCATTCTAGGGTATTCCGGCCAGGGTAGATTATGGTGAGGTTAACTAGTATCATCCTATTATGATTGTATTGTGGTTGTACCTTTGCAGGGTTGATTATAAAGTAAAAAGAGATAAATTAAAAGTAAAGAATAATAAAGAGAGACATGACACAATGATTTATACGGGCACCAAGCCAGAAGAGTATTTCACTATGTATTTTGCGTAATCTAAGAACAATGATGTAATTGCTAAATAATTGTAGTATTTGCTTAAGGTAGAGTAGATGATAATGGGATGAGATATGTCTTTGTTGCTTCGTATTTATAGTAAGATAGGTAGAAGGAGTAGTTGCTTGTAAGTAGGAAGTAGCTCCACTTTTCTAGGGTTGTTTCCTTGATTGTAGTTGACTTGTTCTTCTCTTGACCGTTCCTTGCTAATTGTTGCTGCCTCCTTCTTAGTTTTGCTAGGGTTTAAGATGTTTACTTCATATAGTAAAAGATGTGGACTTAGTCTTCCACCAAAATAGGAACAACTTGAAGACTAGTCTTTTTGACATGTGCTCAATTGCTTAGCATCCAATGCTTGGTAAATATCTTCTCCATATTGTATGTTGGTCGTCCACTTTATCCCTGCATACGTTTCTGGCCTGTACCAATGCCTGTCGAGCTAAACCGCTTTGTACGCATGCCGACTATATCTCATTGTACCCGACAATGCCTATTGTATCTTCTTGTACCTTGACAATGCCTGTTGTATCTTGTCTTTGACTTATAATAACGCCCGACCCGAGTTGTACCGATCGCATTTTCGATATGATGCCCTGTCCGCTTTGATATGGTCTTCTAGCCTGTCTCCTTGCCTGGACCGCTATGTTGAACTTGCCTGAACGGTATTGCTAAGGCTGAATTCTAGCCTGACGGTAGTGTAAAATATCAGGCTCAACAGAAGTGATTAAAACTTTACCCCCTCCCACTAATGTCAAAGGAGTAAGAAGTTTTCTTGGGCATGCCGGTTTTTACCGGAGATTTATCAAGGATTTTTCTTTGATTGCCCGACCTTTAACATTGTTGCTTGGAAAGGATGTGCCATTTGAATTTACTAATCAGTGTTTGGATGCTTTCAATAGGTTGAAGGAAGCTCTCATCACCGCTCCAATTATGCAACCTCCCACTTGGGGAGAACCTTTTGAGTTGATGTGCGATGCTAGTGATGTAGCGGTGGGAGCGGTGCTTGGACAAAAGAAGAATGGTAAACTTCATGCCATATATTATGCAAGCAAGACCTTGGATGAAGCTCAATCACACTACACTACCACCGAAAAGGAGCTTTTGGCGGTCATATATGCCATGAACAAGTTTCGTTCCTATTTGGTGGGTTCTAAGGTAATTGTGCACACCGATCACACGGCGTTGAGGCACTTGCTAATCAAGAAGGAGTCAAAACCACGCTTGATTCGGTGGATACTTTTGCTACAAGAGTTTGATATTGAAATTCGAGACAAGAAAGGTGTAGAAAATGTGGTAGCCGATCATCTTTCTCGGCTATTACATGTGAAGGGTAAGGATGGATTGCCAATTGATGACTCCTTGCCGGATGATCAATTATTCGCACTTGCTTTGATGGATGTCCCTTGGTACGCGGATTATGTTAATTACTTGGTATCCGGGGTCATCCCGCATGGTTATGACTCCCATAAGAAGAAGAAATTCTTTCATGACCTTAAGCAATATTTTTGGGAAGAACCGTGCCTCTACAAGGCTTGTGCGGATGGCATAATTAGGAGATGCATCCCGAATGAAGAAGTCCAACCCATAATCTCTCATTGCCATGACATGCCAAGTGGAGGGCATGGTAGTTCACGAAAAACCGCCGCAAGGGTGCTCCAATGTGGATTCTTTTGGCCTTCCCTATTTCACGATGTGGCCACCTACGTCAAGAAGTGTGACAAGTGTCAAAGAAGTGGTAACATATCAAAGAGGCATGAAATGCCAATGAACTACATACTTGAGGTGGAGGTATTCGATGTATGGGGGATTGACTATCAAGGCCCTTTTCCCTCATCAAATGGGAATGAGTATATCCTTGTAGCGGTGGACTACGTGAGTAAATGGGTTGAAGCAATCCCAACAAAGACTTGTGACGCAAAATCAGTGACCAAACTCATGGAGACGATCATATTCCCACGGTTTGGGGTTCCACGGATTGTGATTAGTGACCGTGGAACTCATTTTCGGGAAAGGACTCTTGATGCTCTACTCAAGAAACATGGGGTGCAACATAGGCGGAGTCTTGCCTATCACCCACAAGCTAACGGCCAAGCCGAAATCTCTAACCGCGAGATCAAGATGATCCTTGAAAAGACCGTGAGCCGGTCAAGGAAAGATTGGTCAACCAAGCTCAATGACGCATTGTGGGCTTACCGGACCGCTTTCAAAACACCAATAGGGACTTCACCGTTCTGGTTGGTGTACGGGAAGCCTTGTCATTTGCCGGTTGAGTTGGAGCACAAGGCGCATTGGGCAATCCGCCTCCTTAACTTTGACTTGAAGAGCGCCGGAAAGAAGCGACTACTTGACATAAATGAGCTTGAAGAATTTAGGCTAGAGGCTTACGAGAGCTCTAGATTGTATAAGGAGAGGACCAAAAGATTCCATGACAAGGCCATCATTCGGAGAGAGTTCAAGGAGGGAGAGTTGGTTCTCCTCTTTAACTCGAGGTTCAAGTTGTTTTCGGGGAAACTAAAGTCAAAGTGGTCGGGGCCTTTCACCGTGGTCCGAGTTTTTCCCTATGGGTTGGTTGAAGTATCCGATGGAGACCAAGCATTCAAAGTAAATGGACAACGGCTAAAGCACTACATTGCCGGAGCTCCCATCTTGAAGAATATAAGCTCCATTGATACTTGTCTTACCCATCCTTGAATCCCATTTTAGTCTTAATGACTTGTCCATCCTTTTTAAGCTATCTCGTAACTCTGTCGAGCCTACGACGTTAAACAAGGGCGCTTCTTGGGAGGCAACCCATGTAATAAAATTTGATGATTTGAAGAGGGATTTTTGATGATTGATCGAGATGTGTTGCTTGTGTTGTGTCGAGAGGGGAGTTACCTTGAGAGGGCAAAGTGGAAGGAGGCATCATGGGAGGAAGTGATAGTGGGGATTGAAATTCTTGGCTAAGGACGCCGATTTGACATTGGAAGGTGCTATCTTGCCTTCAAAGGGTGCTAAGTTCATTGATTTTAAGGCCGAGGGACCTAGTTGTACCCCAGAGGGTACAATTGTACCCGGACGGGTGAAACTTTTACCCGACCGGGTAAAGTTAACTCCCTCGGCTGCATGATAAAAACTCGAAAAAACTGAGCAAAAAGGCGTTTTACCCGACCGGGTGAAATTGTACCCGACCGGGCGTAATTGTACCCGACCGGGCACAATTATACCCGTCGGCTGCTGCTTGATTTTCCACCCGTTTTTAGTCCTTTATCCCTTATTTCCTTCATATTTTTTATCATTTTCCACCTACCTTCTTCAACCTCAACACTCCCTCTCTCCTAAAAACACAAAACACCATTAAAATACC
Source organism: Silene latifolia (assembly GCF_048544455.1). Lineage (NCBI taxonomy): Eukaryota > Viridiplantae > Streptophyta > Magnoliopsida > Caryophyllales > Caryophyllaceae > Silene > Silene latifolia. The sequence continues at coordinate 264,116 of NC_133536.1, read as the reverse complement.
ACCAAAACTCAACCTTCTCCTTCAATTTTAACCCACTTCCCTTCATCAAATCTTTCCCAAATTTCACTATTGTGATCCTCACCACCTCTAGTTTATGATCCCATAAAAATTTTCGAGTTCCCTCCACTCGGATTTTTGGTTTCCCAAAATACCCTTGGTCCAAAAACTCAGTTTTTTTCGTTTTTCTTTGCTTGGTGGCGGTCCTAAGGCCATTGTGGTGCACTTGAAGAAAAAAATTCGTGCTTTTGGTGATTTTTCGGGGTATTAAGGACTATCTTCACTTTCGGGGTCTAAGCTTTGAGGTTGGTGAGTTTTTGAAGACATTCAAGCTAGTAAAGGGTGAAGCATGGCAACTTCTAGGCAAAGGGCCGCATTGAAAAATGCATTATCATCTCGTTCTAAGGTAAGCAATCCCCCTAGCTTTACTAATAGTTCTTTTGGAATTTCTTTTAAAGATAAAAAGAAATTAGCCTTGTTTAATGAATTTGTGGGAAGGAATTGGGAGCCAACTAGGTGGGCTTGTGGTGAAACTATGGATAGAATGGGTATTAATAAGGAGGTAGAAGCCCTTTGTGAAAGAATTGGTATTAGTAAAATTTTCAATGCCGATGTCGAGACCTACGCCCCCCTTGCTTCGGAATTCTTCGCCACCTTTGAGGCGGTTTTTGCTTCTCCATATAGCAATTCGACCGTCTCCTTTCAATTGGGAGGAATTCAAAGGAATATGTCCTTAGAAGATTTTGGCCGACATTTTGGTTTTAAGATTTGCTCTTGGGGTGGGTATAGGCCGGCTTAATCTAGTGATGACATTGCTTCCCGTAGTGCCTTTTGGAAGCTAATTACCCGGAGGTCGGAATTTTCTAGCGGGAAAGAAAGTTCCGTTAAAATTAGGAATGCCGTACTTAGGTACCTTGCCCGAGTTCTAGCTTCTTCCTTATTTTCCTCGGCCGAGACGCACCACAATTGTAGTGTCTTGGCCCTCCACCTTTTACAAGATGCCATCTTCGGACGAGAGATGACCATAGACCTTGCCACGGCGCTAGCCAAGCATTTCCTTGGCATTTTAGCTAAACCAAAACCGTTGATATCTTGTGGGGGTCTCATTACAATTTTGGCTAACTCTTTGGGAGTAGTGCACAACTTTGAAAAGGTGGAGGGAAAGATTTGGCTTGAGGAGGCTCACTTGCCTTGGCTACGGGAGGTTAAGGGTCGTCTAATGTATGCTATTACCGATTCTCGTTATCTCTTATTGCCCAACCCTATTGCCACAACCGTTTCCAACCCATTAAATTGGGGGATGCCTTACCGGGACGATGAATTTGAGCTCGTGAACCGAAAGTGGAAGAAGTTAACTCATCAAGGGGAAGCGGGGTTTATAGTGTATGGACCGGGGGATATGGAACCTATTGAGCAAGTTCCCAATATACCTCAACCCGAGGTGTTCCGGGATGACTTGGGGGGAGGGAGCAACCAAGGACAACCCAACGTCGCCCAACCCGAGGTCCATGAAGAGGCACCGAATGTAGAAGGGTCGGGAGGTGTTCATTACTCTACTTATGATGTTGGAGGGGGTTCTACTCACATGGAAACCGACCAACAACCTAGCACCTCCCAACCATCCCAAAACCCCGGGTCCACCTTTGACTACTTTTCCAATTATGACTTTGGCGCCCCTTTGAACCAAGACACCGAATTCCACTACCAACCCCAACCCCAACCACAACCTCATCAACCTAGTCGTGCTTCCTTCCATGTACCATCCTCTAGTCAATGGGAGGACATGTTCGGCATGGTGAGGGAGACTAGAGACTTTGCTAGGGAAGCTAGGGATATTGGGACTAGTAACCGAACTTATAGTGAGGAGACCCGGCGGATAATACTTGAGAACCAAAGAATTTTTGACGAAAGTCGTGGCTATGCGAGGGACACGAGGAACATGGCCATGTCTTCCCTCCTATATGGGAGACGGAACGCGGACCGTCTCCATGCCTTGTCCGGGACCCAAAATGAGATGATGAGACAATTGGAGAAGCTTAGAGCTAGGAGCTTTGCCGCCCGCCGAGACCCCTCTAACCAACCACCACCCGGATTGCAATAGGTGGTGGGTTTTGCGGGAAGCTTGCTAGTTGTCTCTCCGTGTCATTTTCTCCTCCTCTCTTTCTCCCGTGGTGATTGGTGTGTTGGTACGTTTAATTCTCTCTCTTGGTTATTTCTTGACTTGTTGCCCTTTATCTTGATTTTATTTGGAATTGGCCCGGTGCGTTTCACCTAGCACCTACACCCTTGATGAAGTCGGGTGTGTTCTATTGCTCCCAAATTTAAAATCCAAAGCCTTCGGTATGCTCCCCGTATTCAATCCAAATTTTATTTGAAACTCCCACATATCCAAATGTCACATATTAATTATTGCATTTAGAATCTCTTGTAATATATCTAGTATTCATCATCATTTAGTTTGCATTCACGTAGGTTGCATTAGAATTTAAATTTTGTAATATATTGTCACATTTAGTTGCATTCATAAAAAAAAAAATGAAAAACCCAAAAATGTGTCCTTTATTTTCACCTAAAATGCCTCTTAACCACGCTTCATCCGTCATTGGATGTTGTAAATAATAAGTGTGGGGAGGAGGCCCAAAAAAAATACAAAAACAAGTTCTCTACTTTTTCAAAAACTCAAAAACAACAAAAACATGTATTTACTTTTCGAATATCCTCCACACATTCATTTCCATCAAAATTTATGTCAATAAATAAGTGTGGGGAGGACATTCTCAAAATTTAAAAATACAAAAACATGTTACTTAATTTCAAATATTTAAAAATCCAAAAATATGTTGTTTAGTTTTGCTATTCACTCCCTATGCTTTTGTCCATTGAGGACAATGTACATCTCAAGTGTGGGGAGGGAAATATCCACTCTTGTGAATATTTGTTTATAATTGTAAATATTTATAAATTAGATAAAATACCTAAAAAATTGAAAAATTTCTGAAAAATTCAAAAAAAATTGCATTGTATATATATATGTTTTGTCTAACCTTTGGCATGGCACATTGACCACTTGAGGCAAAAAGGAGCTAGAAGACCGCTTGGTATAATCTTTCCTACCTCTTGCTCCTTTTACTATTCTTTCTTTTTGGTATCTTGGATATTTTGAAGGAGGATGAGAATTTTGTTGCTTTGGGTGTCTCCTTGGGAGACCGTTTGGATTTTTGGTGTTGATGTGCTGCTAGGTTTAGCCAATTTGTTGCACGTTTCATTTCATGTTTGTTTAAATTTCCGCATGCATTTGTTCACATGTAAATACTTGTTGCATTTCTTTCTTTTTGCATTGAGTTTGTAAATAAGTTTTTAAGGAAGAACATGGTCAAAGGAAGGGAACCAAGTACCCCCATGATGAACTAATGTGCCCAATAGTGCCTTTCCCCTCCTCGTGACTCGCGCCCGTGGCCTCTTAGTTAGCCGAGGAAGGAGGGCTTGATCAATGAGTTTGGACCGATCTTGTGAGACCTAGGGCCGTAGACTAGACCTTTGGCTCGATTTAGCTACTCAAAGGTAAGGGTAGAGCCTCCTAGGGCGGGTACATTCATACCCCGCCCTCATCTAGGTTTGAGAGTAGGTCTCCTCGCGAGGCGTGTCACATCATTACGCATAAGTGTGTCGCATCGTCCTTAGATCATGAAATTGCATTACATTTTTGTGCATATGATATGAAGCAAAAATTAGTTTATATGAACCTCACATAGCCAAATAGCCTTGTTTTATTCCCTACATTGTTTCCCTTTTTGATTCACCCCCTTGAGCTTAGCCCTTTTCATTTGGCAAACCCACCTAGATAGCTACATTCCCATAACCACCCTTCCTTAATCAAGAATTGGTCGGTTTTGTAGTTGTGTTGTAGGAGGTGATTTGGGACATAGTGATGGATAGTATACATATCCATTTGGGTCGGAATTTGGTATGATTTGGCTTTATATACAAATAAGAGGTTTTGAAAAAAAAAAAAAAAAAAAAAAAGAAATGAAAAACAAAATAGAAAAGTGAAAAAGTCATGAAAAATCAAAAAAATGAGTTGTGTTGTATATATTTGTTTGTTGTCAAGAAAAAGAAAAAGGCAAGCAACACCCCTACTCATCATTTAAAGGGGTAGAAAAAGCCGTTGCTAAATAAAAAGGGGCAAATTGATGTTTTTCCAAAGATGAGTCGGGTTTGCACATTTTTTGCATGGCTTGGGAAACCGAGTCGTTGTTACGGTGTAGACGTTACCATTTGTTGAAATAAAAGGAGTTTTATCAAATTTTTCCTACTTGAGTTGGGTTTATGCAATTTTTGCATAGTTTTGGTCATCATTGCTATGTTAGGGAATGGACGTGTCTCATGTGTTGCAATAAGAGATGGGATGTGATGTGTCGACGATTCTTGATTTGAACCCCACATGTCCAAACGGTGCTTGCACCAATCCCGTTTCGACCTTCTCCTTAGCCCCGTTGTAACCCTTGCTTCATGTTTTGTGCATTTTCCCATTGTTTGTATTTCATTGGACATAGGACGATTTTACACATTAGATTGCGGGCACGTTTTCGCTAGTCGAGTTAGTTGAGTGATTTTGGTTACTTTTTGTCACAAAAATCACCTTGTTCTTTCATTGAGTGACGAGTGAAAACCGTGAGGATGCCGTTGCCTTGGTCCCCTTAGTCATGGGTCCTTTGGTTGAATCTTGTGTCGGTTTTGTAATTCTCGGCGGACTTGCCCTTTCTTCCCTTTCCCCGCTCTTGAATTTGTTTCTTGAGCATTGGTCACACAAGGGTTGCTTTTGTCACATTTAGGGGGTTGGCACCTCAATTGGCACTTCTGAGACGGTACTCCCGACCGAGACCATGTTTTGTTGTTTGAAAAAATCCGACCACTTAGATGAGGAAAGCGGATCATTTTGTTAGATGCATTCTATTTGTTGATTACGTGCTTTCATGATGAATGTGTCGAAAGTTTTGTAGCAAGACCCAACTTGCCTTGCAATAGGGCACTCTCCCCTCATGGGTGTCAAATTGCGAGTTGAAGGGGCGTTGAGTGCGCTAATACTCGATCGGCTATTAATTTAGAATAATTGAGTGATGCTTATATTGTGCACACGCTCTTGATAGATATTATTGTAGTCTCTTGTGCTTTGATTTTGGACTTACTCGGGGACGAGTAAGGGTCAAGTGTGGGGAGATTTGATAACACCATTTCAACCCCTATATTTTGATGTCCCGGACCCATTTTGTCATGATAAATCAAGCATTATGAACTCATTTAGTTAGTATTAGCCTAGTCCGAGTTCTTTTCCCTCATGCTTAGTGTAAGACCTCTTTTGAGCATTTTTCCCGTACTTATGAACCCTTTTGTAGGTACCATGCTCGAAAATGTAAGAGGGACGGAACTTGGAGCGGAATTTACTCGAAGAATGGAAGCAACTAGGAGGAATTACAACCGAGGGAGTTAACTTCACCCGGCCGGGCACAACTTTACCCGACCGGGCATAACCTTACCCGGTCGGGTACCTCTTACCCGTTTGGCGTTTTTAGCTTTTTTTCAGCCCATTTTGACATTTTACCCGAGAGGGTATAATTGTACCCGCCCGGGTATAATTGTACCCGCCCGGGCATAATTGTACCCTCCCGGGTACAATTTACTCCCTCGGCTGCAGTTTTCGTCTTCTTCTTCTTGTACTCTCACCTAACTTTTTGGAGGCATATATATACTTGATTTCCCAGAAAATTAGGGATCTAATCCTAGTTTGGGGAAGAAATTTGTAAGGTTAAGAGAGGAAACTCAAATCCTTTGTAACTTGGCAATCATTCTTCATCAATCAAAGATTATTATTATTGTTCTTACCTTGTTCTTCCTTATTGTTCATCCTTTCAATAGTTGGTATTGTTTCTTTCCTTTTTCTCTTTTCTCCCTTGTTCTTCAATTGTTTTCCATTGTTGTTTGTTGTTGTTAGATTTCTTTTTGTTGGAAGTTGTTGAAACTTGTTGTTTGTTGATAGTTTAATCAAAGTCTCTCTCTCTCTTGTTTGTTGTTCATGTTAAATTTGCATCTTTGTTGTTTGATTGTTGTTGTTTTCACCATTGTTCATCTTTTCATTGTTCATCTTTCCTTTGTTTCTCTTTCATTTGTTCATCCTTGGATAGTTGTCCTCAAAGACTTAATCTTTGAGTTGATTTAGTTAAAGATTGTGTCTTTTAGTTTAATCAACCTTGTTATTAGATTAAATCATCTTTCTTTACAACTATTGTTGGATTGTTGCATGTTTAGTAGTAAAATCCATCTTCCCACCATGTTTGTGACCAAAGTTTCCATCTTTATTGTTTATTTTGCAATTAGGACCATGATTAGTGAGTAGTCTTCCACTAGGGCTCGGTTTGACCCAACATGAGTAATTTCTCTAATTGAATTTCATAAAGGCTAATTATTTGGGGAAATTGGTGAGGGTAGTTTAGAGGAATGACATGGTTTATGGGTTGACTTTTGGGTAGTGTTGACTTACGACCCTTGACCACCAACGAGAGTTGGTTAGGTTGTGATTTGGATACCCGAGATTTGACCCTATTGTTAACCTTGGTTGAGACCGAAAGGGAGAACCGGGGTAGGACACCTCTAATCTAGCGTTTGAAATCGACCCTCGAGAGAGGGAGTGGGATGACCCGGGAATTGATGGGACTTAATGACCTTAGCAAATATTGAACTACCTTGGGAAAATGCATGTTTTTGGGGTAGTCGGGTATTGAGTTAGGGATTCCGACCTTCGAACCCGAGAGGGGGGTTGGTGGGTAGTACTAGTGTCCTATTTCGAACCCGAGAGGGGGGTCTTAGGCGAATTAGAGTCGTCACCTCCTCACCTAACTACCCTTGTGATTAGCCTAGAGATTTGATTGTGTGGAATTACGAATTGTTTGGGAAGAACCGAGTCTTAGGTTTTTAATCCATTTGATTTACAACCCTTCATTCTACCTTGCTTTTTCTCTTATTTCTTCTTTAGTTGTTCTACCTTATTGTTAGTAGTTCTAGTATAACTTTCTCCCTTTATTGTCGACTTAGCTAAACCATAGAGTTAAAACGATTAGTAGTCTTCCTAGCTCCTTGTGGGATCGACCCTTAATAGTGTACAACGATAAAATCGTGCACTTGCGAGGTATAGCTTGATACCATCAGCCCTCCGATTTAGACAAATGATAATATAGGGAAAATTGGGTTATTTAAAAAAATGTGGAAAAGTGAGGGGTAAAGTAGGAAAGATCGATTGGACGACATGAAATGTATGAGTGGATGGTAAAGTTGGTGAGTGTGTGAGTGGATGGTGAAGTTGTAAATAGGTAGTGAATGTAAGGGTAATTTAGTTAGTTTTCAGGCCAAATATGGTATGTTATCATTGGTGTGGATCGTCCGTTTTAGGTAAGTGTTATCATCTGCCTGGATCGTAGGGAGTAATTTTCATATTATGGAACGGATAAAATTTAAAAAGTGAGTACTTTATACTTCGTATGTCCCGGTCATTTATTTGTCTATTTTATTTTGGATGTCTCAGTTAATTGTTTGCCTTTTTATTTCAGGAATGTCTTTGATGAGCACTTGGATCATCCACATTCAATTGTGATCCACAATTCTTCTACTCCTCTCTCAAAAAAAACTCTCTCTAAAACCCTAGCCTCCATCAATTATATGGGGGCTCCCATCGATCATCAATCGATAGTAAGCCCCAAAATTGCTTTATTTTTCAACAAATAGTATGCAGATCTATTTTCTATTCAATAATAGTCTCCCTTTTGGTGAGATCTGTTTTTCCGTCCCTTATTTCGGGGGTTTTCCATTTATTCGTGGGTTTAGTCTCATCAGTAATATAATCAAGAATAGTTCGTTGATGGTTCGTAGCGTGTTCTTTCAAAGGGTGCAAGTGATTTGTGAATAATCTTTAGAACCAATCAGAGGTAAATTTTATCTCAATCAAACGAAGGATCCCCTCAAAAGGTACATGAAGATAGCGATAATAAGACGAGCCGAATTGTCAAATCATGTTTTAAGATCCCTAGTTTATAAGAAAAATAGTTTTCTTTGGTTTCTATTAGATTGGTTTTCGATTATTCATATCCTTTGTAAGTGTCGTATGACGTTCTATTAATGAAATGTTCTTTCCTTTCAAAAAAAATTGTGATCCACTTGTCGTTTAATAATCGACCCTTTCATATTTCCTTGATCTTTCTGCCAAACTCAAAACCAAACAAATGACAGACACAGGGGAGTAATAAAAAAAACTATTTTTATGTTAAAAAGTGATTAATTTCTCATCATATAAAATAATCACTTTTTGACATAAAATAATCATTGGTGAATGTGATCATACATTAATAAGTTTTTAGATCGTTGCACCATACGAGTATACGACAGTAATTTGTGAACTAGTAGGTCTCATGAGAGAACGTCTCTCACTAATTTAGTGGGAGACATAATAGGGAAAAAATAAATTCAGTGGGTCCCTCAACCTATTATGTGAGAGGTCTCTCAATAACGCTATTGAGAGACCGTCTCTCCGTAGTTTATCAACATACACTACATGATTTGGAATAGAGGCACGTTAGCTTATACTCCTATATTGATAAGATAACAAAGAGTATAAATTGTTGTGAACAACCATTTTATACTTACTACTAGTACAATAAAAAAAAGGTTATTAATTAATCAATAAACTTGTAAAAAATATTTATTTTGATAACTTGCATATTTAAAAGAGTTAGTATTCGAATTATTAAAATAAAAGTAATTCATCATTTGCCACATGTCCACTAGATAGAGGCAGGACCGCCCATAGTCCTGTTGAATCACGGAATCGTTTTTGTTCATACGAGGGCCCCAAAACTACAATAATTTAAAATGGGGACTACAAGTCTACAACTCTCCTAGAAGATCGTCTTATGACATCCAAACTGCTAAATAACGTTGACAAATTGATAAATATCGTCGACAAATTCTAATGACTTTCCTAATCTACCTCTCATTCTAAACCCCCCATATATATATTAACATCCTTTTTTCAAGTACGACATTTCGTCACCACCGCTTCAATTCCGCCACCAAATTCAAGGAATCAACGACGCAAGTATTTTAAACTAGTTTAACTTTCTAAAATTTTGTAATTAGTTAGTAAATTTAGGTGGTTTAGAATAGATCGTTATTGTTAGAATGGATTAACGATTATCGATCCCCGCGGTGGTCTCCTTTGTTTGTTTTTTTGTGCTAGGATCGGGCTGGGCCAAAGAAATGTGAGCACTAGCCCGGCCCGAGGAGAAAGTCGGGTTGTGCATGTTATGGGCAGGTCGTGCTGGAGTTTTGTGGCCTAGAGGTGCGGACTAGGCCGAGCTACCCCGCACTGTTGTACAACGCTACGGTACGTAAGGATAGCGTAAGCTTGGCTCTAACCCAGCCGGCCGATGTTGCCAAATACAGTCACACATCATGCATGCCAAATATTTATTTTCGTTATTGTGAATCAGATTACTAACATTTCACTGCCACATAATGATATTCCAGATACCCTCTTTTGGGGGTTGTCCGTGGATGTAAATTTCTCTACAAAAACAGCAACTTGGTTAGCGCAAGGTTTGTTCGATCAAGCTTTTAACAAATGTGAATTTCAGTGGATTTGGAAATTGAATATTCCTCCAAAGTTGAAATTTTTTCACTGGAAAGCCTGTGTTGACGGTCTCCCAACGAAAGGCAGGCTTCTAAAAAGTCATATTAATGTCCCACCTCATTGTGTTTTGTGCAACTGTCCTATTGAAAACAAAGATCATTTCTTCTACGAATGTCCCATGATTGGGTCTGTTATCCAAGACATGAACATTTTTAGCTTCAACAATTTTTTGTCAAATTATGATAATATTGCAAGTCAAAGTTTTATAATGAAACTTAATTATCTCAAGGACTTAATTCCTAAAGATGATTTCATTAAAGTTATTTTTATTTGGTGGAATGCATGGTTTTATAGAAATGACAATATCTTTAATAATGTTCATTTTAATATCAGCAAACTTATTACATTATGTAATAATAGCACTAAGACCTGGAATGAGACTAGACATAGGGATCTCAACAATCCTGAGAAAGACGAGTCAACTAGAAACATTCCTAGTAAGGAAGAAATCTGGTGGGAGAAACCTAGAAACGGTTTCCTAAAGCTAAATTTTGACGGATCGAGAATAGAAGGTAATAAAGCTGCGTTAGGATATTGTATAAGAGATCATAATGGTAAAGTCGTTGTGTTAGGAGCAAAAAAGTGCGGATCTAATAGTATTCTTGTTGCGGAAGCTCTCGCTTTAAAAGAAGGTGTTTTAGCCGCTAAACACTTAGGAATCTCAAAGTTAATTGTGGAGGGTGATAATTTATGTGTTATTAACTCACTTCGCAGTACTTGGCAAATTCCATGGGAAATTTCTAGTATTATCAAGGATGTGAAATTAGACCTTCATTTGTTCGATGAAGTGATAATTAAACATTGCTTTCGTGAAGCCAACAAGGTTGCTGACTTCATGGCCGGCTTCTGTTGGACATTCTTGTCCAACTATTTCGAGGTGGTTTGAAAGCCGGTGGCTTCAACTTACCTCTCTCATTCGAAAGGATGAGATAGGTTGGTCATACCCTAGAGGATTAACCTAGTTTTCTTACCTTATCAAAAAAAATATATATTTATTTTCGTTTTCGATAGAGATTTGTGGTTCCACTTTAAATTATTGCAGTTGTAGTCCCTTTCATTTTTGAGAATTATTGAGAACTTTAGTGGGGTTGATCTATAAATAAAAAGTATGTTGGGCTAGATTATAAAATCACACTTACCTCCCGAAAATTTTTAGGATTACAAAGCTTGAGCATTGTACAACCAAAATAAATCTAACCGAGCTTATGTGTATTTTTTTTGAGCTTTTATATATTTTTTATTTAAATTTAATTTTTTTTTATGTGAAAATAAAAATCTAATTGAGCTTTTATATATATATCCACCTTGCACAACACAAACATTTTCTAATTTCTACCATCAAGGCTCTGTTTGGCACGACACTTCAGGTAGCTTATTTGACCAAAGTAGCTTATTTGACCAAAATTTCAGCTACCTGATTTGTTTGCAAGAGTTTGGCAAGTAGCTTATTTGGTCAAATAAGGTACCTGAAATGAAATGCTACCTCGGGTAGCATTTGGGAAATTAGGTACCTGAAATGACTTATTTTCCATTTTGTACCCCTTTTATTCTATAATATTAAATAATTTTCATATCATTTTACGTCATTTTACCAAAATCAGCTACCTTTTCAGTTAGTTTGCCAAACACATTTTTATATAATCAGTTACCTTATCAGCTCCTAATTTTCAAATACCTTATCGATTCCTTTTCGTGTTTCGATTAGCTTTTCGGTTTTTTTTTTTTCAAGTAGTTTTGCCAAACAGAGACGCCATGCACAACCAAAGGCGTTTTCAATTAGGGTTCAATTAGTAATTTAGTGTATCATCTTGGAGGTCTTGGGTTCCAAACCCATGAGTCTATTTTCTCTCTCTTTTTTTAATGCTTCTTCTAAACACACTTTTTATAAAAAAAAAAAAAAAAAAGAATTGGGGTATTAACTTCAGATCTTGTCTTGTCTTGGTTTTGCAGGTGGCCGGAGCGGATAAGCCTATTGCGTCTCTTTCTTGCATTATCCAGGATATTAAATCTATTACGTCTAGTTTTCACTTATTCTGCTCTCTTAGCTTCTCACCAGGGGAGTGAATAGGATGATAAATTTCATAATCTTTAGGAAGGCTTTCTTGTCAGTATCTCTTATTTGTTCTTTGTCAAAAAAAAAAAAAAAAAACTTCAGATCTTCAATAATATTTTTCGTAATGTATCAATACAAATCACAAAAATATTTTTAATGTGCCCTTGTAATTTTAGAATGATCAATATTATAGCTCCTGCCTATATATGCATTAATGCATAGGCTGGATCCGCCCCTAGAACGTATATACGTGCACTATAAAAGAAGAAGAATTGGAGGCTGGGAAATAAAGCTTTCGTACTCGTGAGATATTTTTGCTATAAACAAATTTCCTAGATTAAGATGTCGATACAAGCATTATCCTCACAAATGGCAAATCTTTTTTGTGATCTTAGTCCCTTTCATTACTGAAAACGTGCATTATTGTTATAAAAGAACAAGACAAGATTTTGAGGCTGTTCTTTGGTCCCTTGCATTTCCATGGACCTTTTGGCTTCATATGAATGACTAGTCATTTTTGTTATCCTTATCTTTTTTATGTTCACAAACTTCTTTATCCGAAGAGAATGAATTTGAATCCACCCATTTCCTCCCTCTTCATTTTTCTCTTGATTTTTACGAGTTTAGATTTTATACTGAAATGATCTAACGTTCCTAAATTCATTCTCTTCGGATAAGGAAGTTTGTGAACATCAAAAAGATAAGGATAACAAAAATGACTAGTCATTCATATGAAGCCAAAAGGTCCATGGAAATGCAAGGGACCAAAGAACAGCCTCAAAATCTTGTCTTGCTCTTTTATAAAAATGCACTTTTTCAATAATGAAAGGGACTAAAATCACAAAAAAGATTTGCCATTTGTGAGGATAATGCTTGTATCGACATCTTAATCTAGGAAATTTGTTTATAGCAAAAATATCTCACGAGTACGAAAGCTTTATTTCCCAGCCTCGAATTCTTCTTCTTTCATAATGCACGTATATACGTTTTAGGGCCGGATTCAGCCCATGCATATATAGGCGGGAGCTATAATATTTATCATTCTAAATTATAAGGGCACGTTATTAAAAATATTTTTGTGATATGTATTGATATATTACAAAAAATAATATTGAAGATTTGAAGTTAATAACCCAATTTTTTTTTTATAAAAAGTATGTTTAGAAGAAGCATTAAAAAAAGAGAGAGAAAATAGACTCATGGGTTTCGAACCCAAGACCTCCAAGATGATAACTAAACTACTAATTGAACCCTAATTGGAAACGCCTTTGGTTGGGCATGGCTTGATGGTAGAAATTAGAAAATGCTTGTGTTGTGCAAGGTGGAGCGAGTTTAGTAAGTAGATTATACAATCAGTTAGTTGTATAGTAAAAAATATGAGCTTTATAATGAATTGTTTGAACTTAGACTTATTAATTATGAGTTTTATTTGAAATAATATGAGCTTCATTATAAAAAAAAATGGTTTTAAAATATTATAATGAAACCCAAGAATAATTTTAATTAAATTTAAATAAAAAATACAAAAGCTAAAAAAATACACATAAGCTCGGTAAGATTTATTATAATTGTACAATGCTCTTGTATAACAGGTTGAATAGTACTTGATGGGGCATATTCTGCACCGCTGACCAAGTCAACATATTGAACAAGGTCAAAGATATCCACAGCAAAGTCAACAACTTAGACAGTCTAGCCGATGCAATCCATCGGCCTGTCACCTGGGTCTCGGCCAGACAACTGGCCAGCCGGGGCACATATAGCGTACTCATATCCAAGACCCCTCGGCCGGCCTGCCATAGGTCCATCGGCCAAGGGTAGAACGGTCTTTCCACCTGCTAGCCATTTGGCCACTTGGCCACTACGTGACAAAAGGTGAAAGTCTATAAATACTCCTCAACCTTCATTGAGGAAAGGATCCACAAATTGACCTAATAACCACTATTCATTTGGTAATATCTTCCTTATCTCTCTACAATACATTCTTAGCCAAGTTACAACAACTCTCTAAGTTTACTGACTTGAGCGTCGGAGTGAGTACGCTCGGCCAAAGCCGAGCCCTCAGTTTGTTCATCGTTTCAGGAGACTGCAAGGAGGATTCAAGCAAGGACATCATTCTACGAGCTACGAGTGGTAACAAATATCTGCTCTGGAATTATACCCGGAACAATTGGCGCCGTCTGTGGGAAAAGACACTAGAAGCTAGTCACATTCATTCCCAAACAACAAAAACAAAAACACAAAAAAAAAACCCACCCAAAAAGCTAAGAAGATGTCAAAACAACAACAGGTTGTAGTGACCGACGAAACCGCACTCTGCCAGGATGATACTTTCCACCATTCTGGAGTTATGCAGCCCTCCACCGGTGGAGTAATCCAACCGGAATTCGGTATGCCGATAATACCAGACACGTCGTCGCCCGCCAACCAGGTCACCATCATGGGACAGGTGGTTGACGTAGCAAAGCTGAAGATGCTCCTGGACCTAATTGGGAGTACGACAGCTAACACTGTCACGCCGACGGGGGCCGCGGAAACCGTCCAGGAGACCAGGGCCCAAAACGTGACTCCGAGAAACTTGAACGAAGCACTGGGAGAAGCCGGCCCTCCAGCAGAGGAGCCCAAAGTGGTCGTGGTAAACATAAGTCCTTCTCGCACTCGGGAGAGGACAGCGTCGCCGCAGCACCGACGAGGCACACCCTGGAGGAACCAGAGAAGTCCGACTCAGGAGAGTCGGAGAAGAAGCCCGAGTCGAAGGAGGAGTCCCTCCCGCTACGAGGAGAGGAGCCGGACTAGAAATGCGAGGAGCCGATCGCCGCGTGTCATTCGACACGTGGTCAAACAGCCACTCAGTGATTATGTCCTTGACACCGCCGTGCCAACTAAGCTGAAGTTGCCGGCGTTCACGTACAAAGGAGATAGTGACCCAACCGACCACGCCGAGGCCTTCGAGTCTTACATGTCGGTATGGGAGCAGCCCGATGAGGTCTGGTGCCGAGTCTTCCCAACGACTCTGCACGGGATGGCTCAAAATTGGTACAAGGGGCTTCCCGACGGCTCGGTATACTGCTTCGCCGACCTAAAGGACGCCTTCGTAGCCCGATACTCTTGCAACAAGAGGAGAGCCGTGGAGACGTCGGACCTCCTAACTATCAAACAGGAGGAGGGCGAGTCTCTACGAAGCTATGTGAAGAGATTCGACGGCAAGGTTCAGCAGATTCGGGAGATAAACCCCGAACTGGCGGCTTTCGCACTGATGAAAGGCCTCCCAAAGGGAAACTTAAAGGACGAGCTCATCAAGCACGGGGGTCTAGGCCTAGACGCCGCTAGGAGGATGGCCGATCAGGCCATCAAGGTAGAAGACTACCACAAGACCTGGGTAGGCCCCAGCGAGGCTGAGCCCTCAGAGAAGAGGGGCCACCGGGAGGACAGCCCGGCTGAAAGGCGCCGTGACGACAATAGGTCACGGTCAGACAAGTCCGCCAGGAAACAGAACTCGGCGGGCGCCGGGGGGAGCTCGGCACCATACTACCGAAAGCAGTACAATGACCGGTACGCTAGAAGAATTGCTATCGAGCCATAACCCCGGTTACCTCGGCAATTGGCCGAGAGCGACGGGGACACAATGACCGGTACGCTAGAAGAATTGCTATCGAGCCATAACCCCGGTTACCTCGGCAATTGGCCGAGAGCGACGGGGACACAATGACCGGTACGCTAGAAGAATTGCTATCAAGCCATAACTCCGGTTACCTCGGCAATTGGCCGAGAGCGACGGGGACACAATGACCGGTACGCTAGAAGAATTGCTATCGAGCCATAACCCCGGTTACCTCGGCAATTGGCCGAGAGCGACGGGGACACAATGACCGGTACGCTAGAAGAATTGCTATCGAGCCATAACCCCGGTTACCTCGGCAATTGGCCGAGAGCGACGGGGACACAATGACCGGTACGCTAGAAGAATTGCTATCGAGCCATAACCCCGGTCACCTCGGCAACTGGCCGAGAGCGACGGGGACACAACGACCGGTGTGCTAAAAGAATTGCTATCAAGCCATAACCCCGATTACCTCGGCAACTTGCCGAGAGCGACGGGGACACATCGGTCAACACATCAAAGATGTTACGCAGTTGAGATATGCATTCAAGCTGCCTCGGCCATACTAAAGGTAAAAACGAAGGCACTCAATTAATAACGCAAAAAGACAAACAAAGAATTGTGATCAAAGCCTCGGCCAGGCCAAAGGCCAATAGGACAAACTTTGTTAAAAATGATTGAAAGAAGAATACAGACGACGGCCGTCCCCATAGGGGTAAGCCTAAACACAACCTACCAAGAAAGTGTTTTTTACAAACAAGGAAAAGAAAAGCAAAAGATTACAAGCATGTCAATTGAAGCGCCAAAAGATGGCAGGGAGGAAAGGCTCAATAGTTGGCCCCCGAACAGCTAAAGCTATCCGAGACGTCGGGTGAGTCTGGTGACGACCGCCCGTCTCCCTATGCCTGTTGCTGCCCTCCATCAGAGGCAGCAGCATCTTCGGTGGCCGGCTCAAGAGAAGGCTCGACATTCTCAAGCGCCTTTAGCCTCTCAGCCTCCTTTTCGGCCTCCGTTGCATCATAGGCCGCCTTGGCCAACGCTATCTGAGCCGCCTTCGCCGCCTCCGCCTTCTCAGCAGCCGCTGCTTCCGCAGCATCAGCCATCTCATCCAGGAGCTGGTCAAATTTATCCCACGGGAAGGAACCGTCGGTGATGAGCCGTCTCATTGCCTCCCTGGTCGCCTCCTCGGCCTGGTCCCGGAATTGGACGCACATTTTAGGGAGGAGATCATCTTGAAGCATTTCAATATCCTTCTCTTTTTGAGCAAGGATAGCATGTGCGTCCCTGAGCGCCTCCGCCTGCTTCTGGAACAGATCCTCCCACTCGTCCCTCTTGGCAACCACAGCGTCGTAGGCGCCCTTATACCTCTCTAGCTCCTCCATCATTTTTGCCGTGGCGGCATCAGCATCCTCAACCTTAACCCTCTCGGCCCTCAGCAGTTTCTCAGCTTCCTCCACACGCTTCTCGGCAGCAAGGAGATCCCGCTTAGCCTTCTCGGCTTCCCCCCTCGCAGCAGAGAGATCAAGCTTAAGCTTTGCAGTCAGTGGCCCAGATTGGACCATGGCCTTTTCCTGCTCCATGATGAGGAAGCCGGCTAGACGGGTCCACTTCGCCAATCTCTTATATATTTTCTCACCCTCCGCCACGAGCTCGGTGGGAGAAATCTTCTGAGCTGAGGAGTCAACGGTGACATTTCTATCACCCGTCTGCTCAATAGCCTTCTCTCGTGTCGCTTCCCCGATTGCCGTTCGGTCGAACGCCGCCGCCGATGGTGGATCTACAAAAATTTACACAGAGCATCCATGTCACCATGCATTGACACATCGAAAGCTTTGTCATCCGGAATGTCCAACGAACCGGCTAAATCCGAACCACAAGTTAGATTCGTACCGGTTTGGACCCTCTTAGTTGGAGGGTCAGTGGAGGCGAGCTTCTCCCGAACGGTGGAAGCGAGACGGATCTTTCCTCTTCTTCGGAGAAGGGACCTTAGCAACGGTCACCTCCCCTTCAGTAATATTGATGACCTCCACATGATCCTTTTGGACCACTGGGGTCGAAGAGGGAGTTGGCATTGAAACCGCCGCCGACTTGGACGCTGCCTTCTTTGATCTCTTCGGCACGCCTCCGAGAACCCGTGCTTGGGCCGTCTCCTGATCCAGCCCCCTCGTCTGCTTGTCCATAATTTCGTTGGGGGCTAGTCTGCGATCACGCACCTCAGCCGTAGGATGCCGCTGGACAACCTTCCCGTCCTTATCAAGCCCTAGCCTCTTCAAGTCCTTCTCAGACAGATCCTGACCAAACCGATCTGCAAGAAATCAAGCAAGAGTTACATAAAGTAAAACAAAACTCTGAAAAAGGAACATAACAAGCAAAGGTGGGCCTCACACCGACCCCACTCACCCCAGTTGAGGGCCGGTATGAGGCCGACGCGGCATAGCATCTCATCCTGAAGAATAATCTGAGTCGGGGGCAGCCATCCCTCCTCAGCATCAAACAGCCGCATTGCCCGCTTCTCATCCGCAGTAAGAGGGACAAACGAAGCGTCCATCTTGACCTTGCTACCCCGGGAGACGTGTTTCTCATACTCTTCCCGGGTCTCGCACCGTAAGTAAACGGGGCTCTGGAAAGACCGAGGCAATGGGTAGTCCTCCGGCACTTGGACGTACACCCATCGCCCTTGCCAGTCTTTGCAGGAAGTAAGCTTGTTCACGGAGACATAGCCTGGCTCCATCTGTACGCTATACCACCCCACTTTGCCGGATTTTGACGGCCGAAGAATATGGAGTCGGCGGAATAGGTTAACCGTAGGGGTCTCCCCCTTAAAGACACAGAGCCACACAAAGCCGACTATCGTCCTCAGGGCCAACGGATGTAGTTGGGCCACGGCAACGTTCATAGCTTTGATGATAGCCATGACGTGTTCATTCAAAGGAAACCGGAGCCCATACTCCAGGTGCCTGATATGCACGCCGATATGACCCGGGGAGGGCAGCAGACCGCCTGACCCTCCCCAGGGATAACAATTTTATACCCCTCACCGAGGGAGAAGTGATCTCCGAAAAGAGTCTCTCCGGAGCTGCTTGCGAATTTATTTGTCCAGACACGGTCGAGGCTAGTCGTGCAGGCCTCACCATGATCCGGAATAGTCGTCCTCCCACCATCAACGGGAGCCCCCTCATCATCATCATCAACATCATCAACATCATCAGCATCATCCTCATCCTCCAACTCCTCCAGGAGGGGCAGATCAACTACGGGAGAAGAAGACCTAGGGCCCCCAAACCTTAGCGGGATGGCTTCCAGTATCCCCTCCTCGTCAAGACGCGACGGGGAACCCCCCGGCGCAGAAGTACTAGTCCCGGCATCAACAGAAGACATGTTCACAACAATTACTAACGAAATAAGAGGTGAGAATTTGTTTGTTTACCTCGAAGAAAAATACTCGCCGGATCGAAGACTGAAGATTGGAAGAAAGAGAAGCTCTTGAAAGTTTAGAAAGATGAAGATTTTGGAGAAAATTTGAGAAAATGAATTTGGTGGCCAAAATCACGGAAGAACTGCCCTATTTATAGGGAAAAGCCCATAAAGAAGGACCAATCAGGGCACAGCCCATGAAGCGTCAACCAATCAACGAACAGACACGTGTCAGACATGCAACCACGGAAAGTCAATCGTTGCAACAGTTGAATGTCAATCAATGCAATAGTGACCAAGCGTCTTCAACACGCCCATTCACATCTCTTCGCCTATTCACCTTCCTCAACAAATTCCTAGGTACCGCTCTCTCCGCCGCCACCGATCAACCAAGCTAGGAAGCACGGCCGGGGCAATCAAAAACAACCGGCACTCTCGGCCCCTGGTCTCGGCCAACGTCATATTCTTTTCCACATCGGATGCCCTTTACGCATCCATGTGGAGGGGGATATGGTACGGCCTAACAAGAACCACGCCGATGCATCGAAGGAGCCGATCGAAAAAAAATTTTGCAAAAATACTTACGCAGAATATACGCTCAACATACATCGGAGCCCATACCACGGCATAGACTACGCTGGGGGCAAATTGATGGGGCATATTCTGCACCGCTGACCAAGTCAACATATTGAGCAAGGTCAAAGATATCCACAGCAAAGTCAACAACTTAGACAGTCTAGCCGATGCAATCCATCGGCCTGTCACCTGGGTCTCGGCCAGACAACTGGCCAGCCGGGGCACATATAGCGTACTCATATCCAAGACCCCTCGGCCGGCCTGCCATAGGTCCATCGGCCAAGGGTAGAACGGTCTTTCCACCTGCTAGCCATTTGGCCACTTGGCCACTACGTGACAAAAGGTGAAAGTCTATAAATACTCCTCAACCTTCATTGAGGAAAGGATCCACAAATTGACCTAATAACCACTATTCATTTGGTAATATCTTCCTTATCTCTCTACAATACATTCTTAGCCAAGTTACAACAACTCTCTAAGTTTACTGACTTGAGCGTCGGAGTGAGTACGCTCGGCCAAAGCCGAGCCCTCAGTTTGTTCATCGTTTCAGGAGACTGCAAGGAGGATTCAAGCAAGGACATCATTCTACGAGCTACGAGTGGTAACAAATATCTGCTCTGGAATTATACCCGGAACAGTACTATTTGTGGAGCGAGCTCAAGCCTTGCATAGGGGAATTTTTAAAATTAGTTTACTTATTGGTTTAGTTTTTACTAGTTTTCATTGGGTTTTTTACACCCACGACATATTTCGTTTTCTTGGTATCCGATCTTTTTTATTATCAAATAATTTTGTCTTAGTATATAAGTTACCCCCTTCATCTCGGTCATTTATTCATCTTTCAGGGTATTGATCAAGACGCAAGGAATATAAAGTATAGCTCTACATAACTTTACTTAGCTTCTTATATTATTATTTTCTTTAAATAGATCGAAAAATTATTAACTTGACTCAAATATCACTTTCATGTAAAATACTAAAATACAATCTTATAAGAGTAGGTCTCCTGAGAGACGGTCTCTTAATAAGCTTTATTGAGAGACCATTGTACAATTTTAAGAAAAAGTGGTACTAAAGGCAATAAAATAGGTACAAATCATGATTAATGATAAAATTGGTACATTTATTATGTAAATAGGTACGAAATTACTATGTTACTATCAACAACAGAAGGGGTACGAAATACAAATAAAAGGGTATGAAAGATTGGTCTCTCAATAACTTAGTGAGAGACCGTCTCTCCCAAGTTTTAGTGATCTTATAAATATATAATTTAAACGGCTTATCACTAAAATGATAAGAATATTTATATATGATACTCCGTATCATTTAGCACATAAGTACTTAAATTGTATAATATCGGTAAAATTTCCGAGTTTATAATCTTAAAGCTTAAAATTCCCGAATGAAATATCACGAAAATACACGTAAAATATAATAATAACGAGTGAAAATGTGTATAACTATAACATGGTATCAGAGCTCAAGGTTTCGTCCTGGGTTTCGAATTTAAACTGGGCTTAAATTATGCCACCGCTGGAGGTTTTTTTTAGGATTCGTTAATTATTGGGTTTTGCCCTGGGTTTCGATAGGATCTAGCCTCACATGTGAGGGGACGTGTTGGAATACAATTCCACATGTGAGTGTCCCACATTGTTGTAAAACTAGTATGGATCCCGCACATGCATGCGTGGTATTTATAGATCTTTTAGTTTATAAATAATGTATTATTTATAGATTTGAAATTGACATATTATTAATTTTTCATATTTCAATATGAGGATAAAAAATGAAATGAAAAACTAATCAAAAGAATTGAGCAAAGCCGTAAAATGTGTATTTTAGTGAAATTTTTTACTACAAAACTAATGGTGCCAATTTATAAATTTTCTCAAATAATTTTAAAGTTTTTTTTGTCAGAAAATTAATAATGTCAGTTCATAATTTTTTTAATACGAATTAAGTACGTGGTATGTTTTTTTTTATACCAAACTAATAATATCAATTTATCGGGTTTTCGAATTTTTAGATTTATACCAATTTTATTTTATTTTAATTAAAAGATTATAATTTAGTTAAAAAAAAGATAATAATGGTAAAAGATTATATCTTAATTAAAAGATAACCATTTATTAAAAATAGAGTCTTATTTTTTCCTTATTTAGCTAGATTCCGTTTGGAGGGAAAACTATTGAAAAGTTTTATTCTCTTAGTAGTAGGGGGGAAGAAAGATTGTTTTAGGGTGGTGCTCATTCATGTCATTGTTTTAGGGTGGTGCTTATTCATGTACGTGTTTTACTCAATCATAGACATACATGACCATAATACCCCTTATATTTTACTGAATTTATTTTTAATACCATTACACCCTCTCTTCTTCATTTATTTTTATAGTACTCTAACTAAGAGCATCCAACCACCACCCGTCCGCCACCATCCACCACCCTCACCGCCGTCTCCCGTGTGCAACCGACCATAAGTAGAACTCACAGATCCGCTATCAGTTCATTGTGACTTGAAATTTTTTCCGAAAATAAAAATGTGTCTGGTATCTATCATTTTTGCAGGAAATTCCTCATACTCATCCGACTCTGAGCCTCCGAGTCCTAAAATAAAAATTACTAAAATAAATACAAAACATTCATAAAAAAAAAAAAAAAAAAAAAAAAAAAAAATTGTACGTGAAACCCAACATGTGCAAACTATTCAGAGTAACATGAGATTTCAGCGTAAGTAGCGATTTGGTGGTATGATGTTCATGCATAACGATTGTGAACTGATGAGTTGGTTTCGCGGTTGTACTGCGAGTTTAATTACTTGATCGATACAAACCCTAATTTAATTAGTCCTAATTTTATTAGTCTAAGCAAACCCTAATATAGTTAATAAAATTAAAAATTAGAATTATTACCTGATCGATATGAGAATTAGCAACCATGATTGTAATTTGACGGAGTAATTTTGTTGATTTGATTAATTTTGTGAGGGAGAGAATTAGAGAGAAAAGTAAAGAGAATTAGGTAAAGGGCATACTATGGAAAAATAATGTAAAAAAATCCATAAAAGAGTAAAATTCGTCCATGAATGAGCAACTACGTTGTTTTATAACCAAGGGTTACTCCTCTTATAGTCAATTATTGGTTTTAGAATAGAATCTTCCTTATGTCGTTACGTGGTTCGTCTCTCCTCCATTTAGATGTAACCCGATCCGTTTGCATGTTCTAACAAACTCAAGCTTTGTAATCCTAAAAATTTTCGGAAGGTAAATGTGATTTTATAATCTAGCCCAACATACTTTTTATTTCTAGATCAACCCCGGTAAAGCTCTCAATAATTCTGAAAAATGAAAGGGACTAAAACCGCAATAATTTAAGTGGAACCACAAATCTCTATCGAAAACGAAAATAAATATTTGGCAACATTGGCCAGCTGGCTTAGAGCCAAGCTTACGCTATCCTTACGTACCGTAGAGTTGTACAACGGTGCGGGCTAACTCAGCCTAGTCCGCACCTCTGGGCCACGAAACTCCAGCACGACCTGCCCATAACACAACCCGACTTCCTCCTCGGGCCGGGCTAGTGCTCACATTTCTTTGGCCTAGCCCGATCCTAGCACAAAAAAAAAACAAAGGAGACCCAGCTCGGCCCGGCCAGGCCATGCCTGATACAGTGGGTTGGGGTCGGACTGGAAGAAGCTGGCAGGACACTAGCTTGACCTAGTCCGATTTCATCTTCGGGTCGTGCCTCGGCTACAATCTCCTAGCTCGGCCCGGTTTGTCTTGGCCCGACCAATTAAACAATAACCCTATCCCTGCCCGATAGATGAGCCGGCTCAAGGTCCGAGTTTCAGGTCCCGACTTGGTTTGCGATGGCCATGGCCAACTTTAACCCATCTCGGGGCCAAGTCGAGTAAAGACCAAACAAGTGTACTTTGCCCAAACCATTCATAATTTAGTGATAGATTGTCATTTTACAGACGATTTCAAGGAGTTTAACACTTTTGCGAATCCAACTAATCAGTGGTGGAGCGGGGCGCTAGATGCCCCGCTAAGGATGGAAAAATTCAAACTTTTTAGTTAAATTTTCGAACTTTTTACAAATATATGTTATGAAATTACTCGTTTGCCCCTGCTGATTTTTTCGCCCCTCCTAACGGAAAATCCTGGCTCCGCTATTGCAGTCTGCAAACTAACTAGAAGCCACTATTTTTTTCACAAAAAACTTATCATAAAAATAATGGCCCCTACGGTCTTAATTACCACTTACCTCTTATCCCTCTTACCTATAAATAATGCAACGTTAGTTAGTGCAAGAACCACAAGAGCAAAGCTAACAAGCCTTGATTTAGTATTGAGACAATTCAATGTCTTTGCCTGAGCTAGTGGTTTTCTCAGTGAGGGATTCGAATGATGCAAGATACTTGAGTTTTACGGGTCCTCAAAGACAACTCCGGTTTGGTCCTGAAGAAGGCGTTTTCAGTGACATAGCAAAGTTCGCTGTCGAGTCGGCCGGAGATGGCCTCGTTCACATTCGATCCTGCTACGAGAACAACTACTGGGCTAGGTAAATTTAAGCACTCTGCCTTTCAGTTTTTTTTATTCGTTTTCTTTCGGTGTCTCGAAATGTCACAAAGGAGGGTCTTATAATACCGATTAAATATAAACCCACAAATTCCCATTTATGACGGGTAATATCCGTCACAAGCTGATGGGTCAAATAAAACCCAATTGGGTAGATAAAGATAAGCCATTTGTGGTTTCCTAAACACTCTTACTTTTGTCTTATCTATCCATGTGAGTGATACGTCACTTGACCCATCACAAGCTTGTGACGGATATATCCGTCATAAGGAGACTTATTAATATAAACCAGGTCATGATTAAATAGCTCTTCTCGAATAACTCTATTAGTAAAGTTAGTTGACATTGCTCACAAGGTGGAGTCTAGTGGTTAAAATTTGGGTGAAATTCCCAGGAGACCTAGGTTCAAGCCTCCCAAGAGCAAAATCTTGTGAAGCATTCTTGGCCTGAGTCCAATCCTAATAGACTTCGAGCCTGTCACCCTCGGATGGCTAACCCGAAACCGGCCCGAAAGGTTAAATTGGCGGGTCTGGCGGGCGGGGTCAGGGGCTATTTGGATTTTAAAAAAAAAAAGAGAAAATAAGGAATTTCACACGTAATCGAAAAGCTTTATATTATTCCGTATTCCATAATAGAAACGACATACATTCGATAACTCCGTAATTATTTGACGTACATAAAGACCACGAAAATACATATTGAAATTTGAAATGACTCGGTTTGCAACACGGGTCCATTGGCGGGTTGGTTACGGGTTGGCCGCACTTTGCTCATAATTTAAATGCTGATTTTCCTTTTTGTAAAAATCTGAAAATGACTAGGGCTGACAAATAAAGGGAGAAGTCAATTCACATCACATTATTTTTTGATTTAAGTATGATATTTATAAAAATAAGATAATAACAAAAAAATTTGAAAAAGAAAAGATATTAGTTTGTCAATATCCATGCGATGTTGGAGAATATATATACGGAGTACATATTAGTTGTCATTATGAGAAGGAAAAATTATGAATTACCACCTAATATGTTCCATTTTTTTACAAATTACCACCTAATTTATTCAACTTTACAAATAACCACCAACTTTTCATATATATCCACACCATTTTCACTTATTCTACATTCTTGTGACGATTTTGCTTAATTATCAACTCGATTTCACTTTAACGACTTTCAATTATTTAAATGACCAAATTACCCTTACTAATTAGACATTTCTCTCACTCCCTCACCCAATTCACAATTACATACACTCATGTGATTAAATTTAGAAATCAATTTACGGATTCTTTCCATTTATCTCATTTTCTTCATCCTTATGACGGTCAGGAAAGCACATCACAATGCTTTCCTCTCTGACTCATGTGCGCACGACTCAGCAAAATCCCGCACGGTGCTCGGCCTCCTCTGCCATTTATGATCACGATGCTTTGCTTTCTCTATCTTTCTTCAATCTATTGATTTGTGACTGGAATTAGCATTTGGTAATTGGGCTGTTCATTCTTCGATCCAAGCGGACCCGTCTTGAACCCGATTACTCTTCTTACTTTGATTTCTTTTGATTGGAGTTTGAATTGATCCAAGTTTAGGCTCGGAGATGGGCTGGTGGTGTATCGACTCCGGGGCAACGCTGCGATTCTTGTCTGGGTAGCATCGAGACATGGTAGCTAGAGTGGGCTGTTTCTGGGCAAAAGAGGGTGGCGGAGCTGTGCAACTCGGTTTCGGTGTCGAGACGAGGTGGCGTTGCTTATGGTGGCTGCAAGTGTTTATGGGTTATGTGAATTTTGGGTTGATAAAAGATGAAGAAAATGGGATAAACTGAAGGAATTCCTAATATGAGTTGTATACTTATATGTAATTGTGAATTGGGGGAGGGAGTGAGTGAAAATGTGAAGGGTAATTTGGTCATTTAAATAATCGGAAGTTGTTAAAATGAAACCGAGTCGATAATTAAGCAAAACCGTCACAAAAATGTAGAATAAGTGAAAATGGTGTGGATATATGTGAAAAGTTGGTGGTTATTTGTAAAGTTGAATATATTAGGTGGTAATTTGTAAAAAATGGAACATATTAGGTGGTAATTCATAATTTTTCCTTATGAGAAACTACTTTTTGAAACTGTATAGATCTCATACCGAATCAACCATTTTACCCAAATTATATCCCAAATTAGCCATTGTCAATTAATTACATTGTTAAAACCTTAAAAATGGTTAAAATGAGAATTAAAAATTTGAAAATGGTTAGTTTGGTAAATACTTTATTAAAATGGTCATTTTAGTAAAAGACCTTAATATTTGTTCAAATAAATGTGGTTATTTTTACGGTTATACTCCCTCTATTTTTTTTTCTTCCCAGTTGCTTTTTCAGGGTCGCCAATATAGTATTTTGAATCTTTGACCATAATTTCCGACAAGTACATGCTAAAACTATTTTTGGTTTTACGAAAAACAGTTAGTCTTGTTGAAGACGGGTCGGAGCAAGTGACGGGTAATGCCACTCACAAAACGGATAGGGGGATAAGGTGGGGGCACCCCCATGTACTTCCCTCTCTCCTCTATTTGGGTCATTTGAGAGAGGAAATGGTATCCGTCACTCTAAAGTGACGGATACGTGCCGTCTTCAATGAAATTTTGTGTACGAAAAATGGTTTTGATAATTAGTTTTAGGATTAAAACATTTTATTTGATGAGTTGATAATTTTAAAAGTTAATCTTGTTCTAAATAGTACCAAATGGCATGCAGGGCATCAAGGCCTGAAACTTGGTTGGTTGCATCAGCCCCAGAGAAATTTGATGACATGTCTAAGGATGGGTGTACATTGTTCTGGCCGCGTTTGAGCGCTGGAAACGTGTTTGTTGAATTCATACATGCGCAAAGTGGGATGAACGTTGTGATGCGTCCACCCAACGATGCGCATGCCTACAGCTTATGTATCGAGCATGGCGCCCCAACTGAGTTTAGCCTCACTGATTTTGCCGTGGTAAGTAGGACTAGACTTCCAAGATACGTAAGTTTCGTAGGTGACAATAACAAGTTTTTGAGCTCTATAAAACTTAACGAAAATAACGGGTACGCACATTTTTTGCAATACGAATTACCCTCGAGCCGAGAGGTGGCGTTCGAGGTCTTGTACAACAAAAGTGGTGACAAATTAAGATTCAAGCCGATTAGTATGAACGATTTCTGCTGTGTGTTAGTGCCTCAGACAACCGTCTTTATAAGGCCTCTCCCCGAATACGACCCAGGCACGTTGTTTGATGCGTCCCTGTCCCTGTATTCCCCGCTTAACACGACAGGGCCGGGGATTGTCTTGCGTTCCCTCGCCAACAACCGGTATTGCCGTAGATCTCCGGCCATTAACCAGGAATTGACTGCCGAATCAAACGACCCGAATGATCGCAATGCCTGGCTCCGGCCTATGGCCCCGAGCGTAGATCGTGTCAATATTGAGAGTTACCGCAAGGCTTGGAGAGGACCCAAGTCATCCCGGATTGTGAAACTACTGCGAATAGAAAATAGGTCAAACCGTGTAAAGGAGTGGGAGGAAACTGTCGAGTATAGTATGACTACGGCCAACACATATAGTAATAGTATGTCCTTAGTCAGAGGTTTGGCCGTGTTCAAAGGCCGGATTCCAATTGTTGGTTCAAATGGGGAACTAGAGTTTCCAAATGCGGTCACAGAAGTTAATACTTCTTGGGGAACACCTAACCACATTCGGTCGGACGCTAAACAGGACCTCCAATTCAAAGTACCACCCATGTCAATAATGATTGCAACTTTGTATGTTAATACGGCCACTTATGAGGTACCCTTCTCCTACGAGCAAATCGACCTCTATCTCTTTGATGTCCCTGAAGTTCAAAATCTCCACGATGGTGTTTTTAAGACCGAATCCGATTATAGTGCCCCCGTCACCTATGACATTCAACCTCTTACATCCCAGGTACGTACCTACACTTTTTTTTTTTTTTAAACACTAATTCTTGTTCCAGATTATTTTTTAACATATAAAATAGTCACATTTCCCCGTCCGCGTCACAAATTACTCGAGAAATGCAAATCAAACATACTCATAAGTCATAAGTCATAATTTTGAAATGCATGCAGGGAATGATCAATGCAATAGATGATGGTATCGAACCAAATGCATCTGATGAGGTTAAGCAAGAATAATAAGGACAGAGATCGATGCATGTATACTTCCATGATTATGTTATTATTATTGTACACTTCCCTTTAAACTTTTATTTCTTATTTAATAAAGTTGGAAGTCTCCTGCATTATTTCTTATTTCAAACTTTTATTATTTTCTAAATACTCAATTTATTATTATTGTTCCGGGTGTAATTCCAGAGCAGATATTTGTTACCACTCGTAGCCCGTAGAATGATGTCTTTGCTTGAATCCTCCTTGCGGTCTCCTGAAACGATGAACAAACTGAGGGCTCGGCTTTGGCCGAGCGTACTCACTCCGACGCTCAAGTCAGTAAACTTAGAGAGAAGTTGGTGTAACTTGGCTAAGAGTGTATTGTAGAGAGATAAGGAAGATATTACCAGATGAATAGTGGTTATTAGGTCAATTTGTGGATCCTTTCCTCAATGAAGGTTGAGGAGTATTTATAGGCATTCGCCTTTTGTCACGTAGTGGCCAAGTGGCCAAGTGACTATCAGGTGGAAAGACCGTTGTACCCTCGGCCGATGGACTTGTGGCAGGCTCGCCGAGGGCCTTGGATGTGAGTACGCGGATATGTGCCCCGGCTAACTGGTTGTCTGGCCGAGACCCAGGTGACCGGCCGATGGATTGCATCGGCTAGACCGTCTAAGTTGTTGACTTTGCTGTGGATATCTTTGACCTTGCTCAATATGTTGACTTGGTCGCGGTGGTGCGAATATGCCCCATCAATTTGCCCCCAGCGTAGTCTATGCCGTGGTATGGGCTCCGATGTGTGTTGAGCGTATATTCTGCGTAAGTATTTTTGCAAAATTTCTGGTATCGGCTTCTTCTGATGCATCGGCGTGGTTCTTGTTAGGCCGTGCCATATCCCCCCTCCACATGGATGCGTAAAGGGTATCCGATGTGGGAAAGAATGTGACGCTGGCCGAGACCAGGGCTGAGAGTGCCGGTTATTTTTGATTGCCCCCGGCCGGTGCTTCCTGGTTTGGGCGATCATGTGGCCGGCGGATAGCAGGTACCTAGGAATTTGCTGGGGGAGATGAATAGGCGAAGAGATGTGAATGGGCGTGTTGAAGACGCTTGGTCACTATTGCATTGATTGACATTCAACTGTTGCAACGATTGACATTCCGTGGTTGCATGACTGGCACTTGTCTGTTCGCTGATTGGTTGACTCTTCATGGGCTGTGCCCTGATTGGTCCTTCTTCATGGGCTTTTCCCTATAAATAGGGCAGTTCTTCCGTGATTTTGGCCATTACTTTCATTTCTTCAAATTTTCTAAAATTTTCTCCAAGATCTTCATCTCTCTAAACTTTCAAGGGTTTCCATTTCCTCTAATCTTCAGAGTTTTTGATCCGGCGAGTGTATTTCTTCAAGGTAATCAAACAACTCTTCTTTTATTTCGTTAGTAATTGTTGCGAACATGTCTTTCGTTGATGCTGGATCTAGTAAACCCGCGTCGGGGGGCCCTAGGTCTCCTTCTCCTGAAGTTGATCCTCAAATTCTTGAGGAATGGGAGGATTCTGATTCCTACGGTGATTTTGGTGATGATTTTGGTGATGAAGTTGAAAGGCCTCGTCCTAATGAAGGGAGGCAGTACGTCCTGGATCACGGCGACGCTTGTAAGGTCCGTCTTGACCGTGCTTGGACTCACAAGCTCGCCAGTTGTTCAGGCGACAAATTTTTCGAGGGCCATTTTTTCTTCGGTAGGGGATACAAAATTGTTATCCCCGAGGAGGGTCGCCGTCTTATTGCCCTCCACCGGCCACACCGGCGTATATATGCGGCATTTGGAGTATGGGCTCCGGTTTCCGCTGAATGGGTACGTTATGGCCATTATTAGAGCCATGAACGTTGCCGTTGCACAACTACACCCGTTGGCTATGAGGACCATAATTGGCTTTGTCTGGCTCTGTCTCTTCAAGGGAGAGGCCCCAACGGTGAATTTATTCCGCCGGCTTCACTGTCTCAAACCATTCTCTGGCCGCGTCGGATGGTACAGTGTGCAAAAGGAGTCGGGTTATGTCTCTGTCGACAAACTTCCTTCTTGCAAGGACTGGCAAGGCCGGTGGGTGTACGTTAAGGTGCCGGATGACTATCCGCTGCCATGCTCCTTCCAGCACCGAGTTAACTTGCGGTGTGAGACTCAGGCGGAGCACGATAGATGGGTTTCCCGGAAGAAGCTCAAAATGGATGCTAGCAGCGTCTATCTCAAGGAGGATGAGAGGCTGGCACTGAGGCTCTTTGAGGTGGACAAGAGTGGGGTGCCGAAAAGATGGATTCCCCGACGCATCATCCTTCGGGATGAGCCGCTCGCCATGTCGGCCTCATACCGCCCTAGCACAGGTGAGTGGGGTCGGTGTGAGGCCCATCGCCGTTCTTAACGCTCTTGTTCCTCGAACTTCGATTTATTTCCCCTACCTTAACTCTTGCTTTGTTTCTTTCGCAGATCACTTTGGAAAGGACTTGTCTGAGGATCTTCTCCGGAGAATGGGGCTGCACAAAGATGGAACCGTTGCTAACTTACATCCCAAGGCTTTAGCCCACGACCGCAGGAAGTCGCCGAGTGATCTTTTGGAACAAAGGGTGAAAGGCTTGAGCGTGGAGGAGGCTCAAGCGAGGGTCGTTAGCGGTGTAGTGCGTCGGACGCGGAAGACGGCATCGACCCCGGTTCAACCTCCTATCCCCTCCCCTAAGAAGGTGGAGATTGTTGATATTCCTGATGAAGGGGACTCGATGCGGAGGGATCTCCCTCATTCGTAAGAGGAAGAAAACACCTCTCACCGCCGCGAGGAGGTGCCTCCTCCGGCCAAGAAGGCCAAGCATGGTACCTATCTATCCCGTGACTTAAATCTAGCCAGGCTTTCGATATGTCGATACACGTTGATACGATGTCTTTATTAAATTTTTGCGACCAACCGCATCGGGTTTCTTTGTCGTTGGGCGGCGTGGAGGGGTCCTCTGCGCGGGTTGGTGATCAAGGCGCCACCGTCAACCCTTCGTCCCAAAAGGCTTCCCCCTCCCAGCCGCAGGCTGGTGGTCAAATTGTTACCACCGTCCCTTCATCCCAGAAGGCTTCCGTCTCCCAGCTTATAGAGGAAGGCACGAAGCTAATTAGGGAGTTGGCAAGGTGGAACGTGGCTACCGGTGCTCGTCTTAAGGAGCAGGGGAGAAGGCCGTGGCTCGCGCTGTGTTCATGAGCGTAATGTCACTAAGCAGGTGGCTGTGTCGGCGAGGCTGGATCTCCTTAATGAGCGGAAGCTTAGGGGAGATGTTGAGAAGGCGCTCTTGGCTGAGAGAAAACTCAGGGAGGACGCTGAAAAGGAGGTCCTTGCTGAGAGAGCCAAGGCCGAGGCTGCGGCAGCCGAAGCTGCGAAGTTGCTGGTGAAGTGTAACCTTGTTCAGGGGCATGCCGACCTCTATCTCCGGCGAAGAACGAGTTCGGGGGCTTGTTTAAGGCCCAAAGCGGAGGTGGTCCGGAGCAAAGAGGCCATCATCAAGCAAAAGGAGGAGGACATTGAGATGCTTCAAGCCGTCATGCTCCCCAACCTGTGCGCTGAATTCCGGGACTTGGCCGAAGGAGCCGCTAGGGAAGCGATCGGGGAGCTTTTCCCTCTTGATGGTTCCTTCCCGTGGGGCAAATATGACGAGCTGCTTGAGGACAAGCTCGAGGCTAAGGAGAAAGCCGTGGTGGAGAAGGCCAAAGAGGCGGCGAGGGCAAAGATGGAGAAGGAGGCGGCCGCGGAGAAAGCAGCTCTTGCTGAGAAGGCTAAAGCGGCCAAAGAGGAAGCCGAGAGAATGAGGGCAGCTGATGACGCCGAGGCCAAAGCGGAGGCTGCCAGAAAAGCTGCTGGGTTGCCTGTTGAAGAAGATGCGGCTACCGCTGCCGATGGTGAGCAGCGACAGACATAGGGAGGCGGGCGGTCGTCACCAGGCTCACCCGGCGTCTCTGATAGCTTCAGCTCCTCACTAATACCATGGGCTGCTTGATGAGAACAAGTTTACAAAGAGATCTCGTGACTCCTCATACACTACCATGTGTTGCTTGATGAGAACAAGTTTACAGCAGATCTGTTTCGGCTGTTCGGGAGCCAATTACTTAGGCCTTCCTCCCTGCCATCTTTTGGTGCTTCAAATGACGTTTGTAATTTTTGCTTTTCTTTCCTTGTATTTTGTACAACTTTGGTAGGTTGTGTTTTGGCCTATCCCAATGGGGACGGCCGTCGTCTGAATTCGTTTTGCCTGTAAACTGTTATTATTAATAAGAGTTCGTTTCTTTTGCCTTCGGCATGGCCGAGGTTTTTACCTCCTTTTTTGTTTGTCTGAGTTGTCCCCTCACGTCTTTAATTGAGTCTCTTTTTATTTCCGCCTTGGCTTGGCCGAGGCAGTTTAGAGTGTGCATCTCAACTGTTAACGCTTTTAAGGCATTTTGATTTGTTTATCAATCGTGCTAGCCGCGACTGTCGCGGCATCTGCTTTCTGATGGGGACCGCCGCTCTTGTCGGTACGACGATGAGTCGGCGTGCGGATAGCGTGTTACGCGGCGTCTACCACTTTGAGTGACCGCTAAGCGTCTACTATTTGGGGTGATCGCCACGCGCTACATTTCTTCATGGGGACCACCGCTCTTGTCTATGACATGAGGTGGCCTGGATAGCGTGTTACGCGGCGTCTACCACTTTAAGTGATCGCCAAGCGTCTACTATTTGGGGTGATCGCCACAGCGCTACATTTCTTCATAACGACGCGCTCTTGTCCAATCGACAAGATGAGACGGCGTCGGCGTCTTCACAACGATCGCCGCTCTTGTCAATCGACAGATGAGATTTCGGCGTCGGCGTCTTTCACAACGATCGCCGCTCTTGTCCAATCGACAGATGAGACGGCGTCGGCGTCTTCACAATGATCGCCGCTCTTGTCCAATCGACAGATGAGACGGCGTCGGCGTCTTCACAACGACCGCCGCTCTTGTCAATCGACAAGATGAGAGAGCGTCGGCGTCTTCACAACGATCGCCGCTCTTTTCCAATCGACAAGATGAGACGAGCGTCGGCGTCTTCAACAACGATCGCTCTTGTCCAATCGACAGATGAGACGGCGTCGGCGTCTTCACAACGACGCCGCTCTTGTCCAATCGACAAGATGAGACGGCGTCGCGTCTTCACAACGATCGCCTCTTGTCCAATCGACAAGTATGAGACGGCGCGTCGGCGTCTTCACAACGACTGCCGCTCTTGTCCAATCGACAGTATGAGACGGCGTCGGCGTCTTCACAACGACTGCCGCTCTTGTCCAATCGACAGTATGAGACGGCGTCGGCGTCTTCACAACGACTGCCGCTCTTGTCCAATCGACAGTGTGAGTCGGCGTCGGTTTCTTTCTTCATGCTAGTGACTTATGGGGAAAATGGACATCTTTATGGAAGACTTGGTCGACTTTACATTAGATATAAACATGCGTCGGGGTGCCCACAACTGTTTTGGGCACCTCCGCCGCTATACAAGGTCTACCAGTTTCCTAACGCCTCACTAGAGGCACTCCTCCCCCGTCAGCCGTCGGTCGCATCCATGAGGTCGCCCTCCCGCTTTGAAAACGAGCTCTTCCCCTTCTCCGACTGCTTCGCCACTTTGAGGGATTGCATGTTGCATCCTCTGGCAGATATCTGGACGTTGACCACCTCGTCCTTCTCGTCTTTGGAGACGAGCTTATGCGCTTCCCCCCGGTCCGAGACGTACACCAGTGTGAGGGCCCGGATGGACATTACTGCGTCGGCGTCGCTTAGAGTGACTCGGCCTATGAGAACATTGTAGGCGGACGAGCCGTCAATGACCACGAACTCGGCTAAGACATTCTTAGCCGCATTCCCCTCGCCGAACATCACCGGTAATCTGATTGAACCCAGGGGTACCAGGCCAGCCCCGGAGAAGCTGTATAGTGGATTGGTGCAGGGGCTCAAGTCCTTCACTCTCAGGCCGAGGCTAAGGAAGCACTCCCTGAACATGATGTTCGTGTAGGCGCCTGTGTCAATCAGGCACCTCTTCACCAGGTGGTTGGATATGTCCAAGTTGACTACGAGTGGGTCACTGTGAGGGGCGATGACTCCCTCGTAGTCCCTCCTCCCAATAGTCATATCGGGAATGTCGGGGGCGGTTGCCGTGTTGGGCACAAAGTTGATGGCCTGATACAGCTCGTTTAGGTGCCGTTTGTGCCCATGAGCTGACCCGCCGTTCTCGTTTCCCCCGATGACCACATTGATCACTCCTATCCGTTGAAAAACGGATTTCTTATCAGAGCCGCTGGCGTCGGTCTTCTGGCCTTTGGCCACATACTTGTCGAGGCTTCCCTTCCGGATTAGCTCTTCGATAGCATTCTTCAGATGCCGGCAGTTGTCAGTGAGGTGGCCGGTGCTACCGTGGTACTCGCAGTACTGGCTCGAGTCACCGTCTCCTTTTGGCTTGGGAGGCCGTTCCCACTTCTGGCCCTCGCTTCTGCTCAGGGCGAAGACCTGGGCGGCCGATGCGACCAGAGGGGTTTTGTCATGGTAATGCCTTTGGTAAAACATTCCCGAACTCCCCCCGGCGCCCGTCGAATCCTGTTTCTTGGCAGATCTATCTGACCGTGACCTGTTATTGTCACGGCGTTTCTCATCGGACCGTGACCTGTTATTGTCACGGCGTCTCTCATCCGGGCTGTCATCCCGGCGACTTTTCTTCTCTGAGGGCTCGGCCTCGCTGGGGCCTACCCAGGTCTTGTGGTAATCTTCCACCTTGATGGCCTGGTCGGCCAACTTCCTCGCGGCGTCTAGGCCCAGGCCCCCGTGCTTGATGAGCTCGTCTTTTAAGCTTCCCTTTGGGAGGCCCTTCATCAGTGCGAAAGCCGCCAATTCGGGGTTGATCTCCCGAATCTGCTGTACCCTGCCGTCGAACCTTTTCACATAGCTTCGTAGAGACTCGCCCTCTTCCTGTTTGATAGTTAGGAGGTCCGATGTCTCCACGGCCTTCCTCTTATTGCAAGAGTACTGGGCCAAGAAGGCGTCCTTTAGGTCGGCAAAGCAGTATACCGAACCGTCGGGAAGCCCCTTGTACCAACTCTGAGCCATCCCATGCAGAGTCGTCGGAAAACCCGGCACTGCACCTCATCGGGCTGCTCCCATACCGACATGTAAGACTCAAAGGCCTCGACGTGGTCGGTTGGGTCACTTGTCTCCTTTGTACGTGAACGCCGCAACTTCACTTAGGTGGCACGGCGATGTCAAGGACATAATCACCGAGGGTCGCTTCACCACGTGTCGGATGATACGTGGCGACCGACTCCTCGCATTCCTAGTCCGCTTCTCTCCTCGTAGCGGGAAGGGCTCCTTCTCCCATTGGGCTTCTTCTCCGACTCTCCCGAGTCGGGCCACTGTTCCCCTGGGTGTGCCTCGTCGGTGTTGCGGCGGCGATGTCCTCTCCCGAGTGCGAGAAGGACTTATGTTTACCACGAGCACCTTGGGCTCCTCCGGCGTCTTGATAGGGTCTGCTTCTGCCAGTGCTCCGTTCAAGTTTCTTGGAGTCACGCTCTGGGCCCTAGTCTCCTGGACGGCTTCCGCCGCTCGTGTCGGCGTGCCTGTGTGAGCCGGTATACTCCCAATTAGGTTTAGGAGTGTCTTCAGTTTTGCCACGTCAACCACCTGTCCCATGATGGTGACCTGGTTGATGGGCGGCGGTGTGTCCGGTATTATCGGCATTCCGAATTCCGGTTGGATTACTCCGCCGGTGGAGGGCTGCACGACTCCAGAATTGTGAAAGGTATCATCTTGGTGGAATGTGGTTTCGTCATTCTCGAATACCTCTTGTTGTTTTGACATCTTCGTAGCTTTTTGGGTGGGTTTTTGTGTTTTTGTTTTTGTTGTTTGGGAATGAATGTGACTAGCTTCTAGTGTCTTTCCCCACAGACGGCGCCAATTGTTCCGGGTGTAATTCCAGAGCAGATATTTGTTACCACTCGTAGCCCGTAGAATGATGTCTTTGCTTGAATCCTCCTTGCGGTCTCCTGAAACGATGAACAAACTGAGGGCTCGGCTTTGGCCGAGCGTACTCACTCCGACGCTCAAGTCAGTAAACTTAGAGAGAAGTTGTTGTAACTTGGCTAAGAGTGTATTGTAGAGAGATAAGGAAGATATTACCAGATGAATAGTGGTTATTAGGTCAATTTGTGGATCCTTTCCTCAATGAAGGTTGAGGAGTATTTATAGGCATTCGCCTTTTGTCACGTAGTGGCCAAGTGGCCAAGTGACTATCAGGTGGAAAGACCGTTGTACCCTCGGCCGATGGACTTGTGGCAGGCTCGCCGAGGGCCTTGGATGTGAGTACGCGGATATGTGCCCCGGCTAACTGGTTGTCTGGCCGAGACCCAGGTGACCGGCCGATGGATTGCATCGGCTAGACCGTCTAAGTTGTTGACTTTGCTGTGGATATCTTTGACCTTGCTCAATATGTTGACTTGGTCAGCGGTGCAGAATATGCCCCATCAATTATTATTATTATTATTATTTTTTTTTTTTTTTTTTTTTTTATTATTATTAGGCTAAATCATCAATTACTCCCTTTTATAGTACACTTTTTCAAAATTACTCCCTTTTATAAAAATTTTTAAAAATTACACCCAAAAAATTGCTGAAATTTTTAAATTGCTCCCAAATCCCTATTTTTGTACATTTAGGACGAAAATGCCCTTGATTCGCAAAATTGGGTCATTTTGTCTGCTTCATATCTGGAGTTTTACATAGACAAAAATTACGTTCTTTATACGGATAGAATCTTGAAGAAGTCTACTTTCCAATGGCGTTGGAATCAATAAGTTTTACCGTGTGAATTTTGCCCAACAAGCCTTCAAAGACTGATACGATTTTAAGACTGAAATTCCCTGTTTTTCCAGATTCGTGTCTGATATTGAGGAGCCATTTCCAAGCTGTTATTTTGATTTAATGTAAACGCCCTTTCACATGGTTGTAGCCCTTTGAGTCTAGTTTCCGAATTGGTAAGGTAGACTTATGGGTGATTTGTAGTTTGTCGGGAATCGCAATTCTCGTGGAAAGACGCAAATCTGTCTTAAAATCGTATCAGTCTTTGAAGGCTTGTTGGGCAAAATTCACACGGTAAAACTTATTGATTCCAACGCCATTGGAAAGTAGACTTCTTCAAGATTCTATCCGTATAAAGAACGTAATTTTTGTCTATGTAAAACTCCAGATATGAAGCAAACAAAATAACCCAATTCTGCGAATCAAGGGCATTTTCGTCCTAAATGTACAAAAATAGGGATTTGGGAGCAATTTAAAAATTTCAGCAATTTTTTGGGTGTAATTTTTAAATTTTTTTATAAAAGGGAGTAATTTTGAAAAAGTGTACTATAAAAGGGAGTAATTGATGATTTAGCCTAAATATTATTATTATTTGAACTTTCACAATTCTGGACTGAAACTCTGAAAGAGGCAAATCGCCACTTGGGATAGCGATTTAGTCTTATTTCGTATTTCAGTGTCATGTCCAATGCCAAAAACAAAACCTCCTATAAGTTGTATGTTTAGATATTTAGGCAAATCGCGTTGCCAAATAGCGATTTTGGTTAATTGGCATGAAGCCATGAACCTTGTGGTCACCCTAAAGGACATAAAACGCCATTTGAGCCACTTTGTCCGCTTTGGAGCTAGCCTCAGTAAACATGTTGAAATAATAAGATCAGAGCCGTTGCTCACCCATGATTCCAGCACCATATATATTGCACATAATATTTGTTTGATATCATTTCCGTAAATATTGTATTGCTAGCTGTTAGATTATTTGTTTCTGTAATTAGCTTAGCTCCCTTAAATGTATAAATAGCTACAAGTCATTCCCCTGTAAACATACGATTGAAT
Organism: Silene latifolia; assembly: GCF_048544455.1. NCBI lineage: Eukaryota > Viridiplantae > Streptophyta > Magnoliopsida > Caryophyllales > Caryophyllaceae > Silene > Silene latifolia. The sequence continues at coordinate 226,083 of NC_133536.1, read as the reverse complement.
AGCAATAATATATATTCCGATAATTTCCGATTTCTAATATGGTATCATTGTTTCAGGAATAAAATCAAATCACAATAATTTCGAAAATCTTCTGTGTTCTTCACGATAATGACGAACACAGCAACCTCCGAAACCAAAACCCCTGCATCCTACTCGATCGTTCCCGTCGAAAATCCGGGAGCGAAGATCACACAAGTTGAATTTACAGGCAAGAATTATGACGATTAGTCTCGTTGTTTCCGTCTCGCTCTCCTTGCCAAAGGCAAGCTCGATTACATTGACGGAAGGATCTCCAAACCAGCAGAAAACGATCCCGATTTCAAAGCCTGGAGATCTGTCAATGCCCTTGTCTCGGCATGGATTTTTAATACTATCGAAGCTGACCTTCGTACATCTATTTCTTTGCAAGATGATGCTACTCTCCTATGGACCGATATCAAGCAGCGTTTTACAGTGGTAAATGATGCTTACATATTTCAATTAGAAAACGATATTAATTCTTGTAAACAGGGGCCGACGGAGACGATAATGGCTTATTACGGGCGCATCAAAAAGTTATGGGATGATCTCATTTCTAATGACGGATTTCCGACTTGTGCCTGCAATCCGTGCTCCTGCAACATGCTCACGCTCCTCGGCCGCCAACGCGAGAAGAAACGGGTACGTTCCTTATGGGTCTCGACTCCCGTTTTGCTACCCTCCGTTCCCATATTCTTGGAACAGAACCCCTACCAAACCTCAATCAGATTTATAGCCGATTGTTACAAGAAGAAGGTATGCGTAGCTCTTTAAATTCCGCCACCCCCAAAACTCGGTTTGACCCTATGATCTTCGTATCACGGGTACAATCTAATTCGACCAACAATCGAGTCAACCAAAGCTCCAAAAACCAACCTGCAAATCCACCCACAAAGTGCATTGCTTGCAAACGTGCAGGTCACCATTACACAACCTGTTTTCGGGTCACCGGGAATTTCCCGGACTGGTGGGGGGATAGACCTCGGGATAGAATTTATGTGGGTCCTGACCCGAATGACCCAAGTCAGATAGTTGTTGTACTGGATACTCGCGGGCGACAGAAACGTGCCTCTCGCCAGCCGTAAACCCGTCGATTCGATAAAGCCTCGTGTCAATATGGGTCAGGTAAACACTCAGGTTCCATCATCATCCGGTGCTGCTACTTTTGATGGCGTGGATTTGAATAATTTAAATCCCGCTGATCGGGCCGAATTAGCTCAGCTATGGCAGGCACACAAAGCAAATAATGATCGACTTAATGGTAATATTCCTCTTTCTTCTTGGATTATTGATACCGGAGCATCCCACCATATGTCGGGTTGCTTATCGCATTTTTATAATATTCGTAATATCGCTCCCTTATCCGTCGGACTTCCGAATGGAGACCGAACTACAGTGACAAAAAGTGGGGACATAATTCTTTCCAATCTATTTATTTTACGTGATGTTTTATATGGCCCCAATCTTCAATGTCACCTTATTGCGGTTTCTAGTTTATTACTTAACGATTCTTTGACTATCCAATTTTCTCGTAATTTATGCTTAATCCAGGACAATTCCTCGAAGATAGTGATTGGTGCGGGTGAGCAGCGCGAGGGACTTTATTTTTTGCGCGATGTCCGCAATGTTGAGCCTAAAGCTTTTATGGTGGAAACGGTTGACGACAATGAACTATGGCACCGAAGGTTGGGGCACCCATCTATCGATATTAATCGTTTTATTTCTGTTTTGAATAATAATCAAACTCAAACTCGTTCTACTTTTCATAGTAAGTTTTGTGATATTTGCCTCCGTGCAAAACAAACTCGGGAACCTTTTCCTTTAAGTTCTAACACTGCTCTTGCTATTTTTGATTTAATTCACTGCGATCTTTGGGGTCCCTACTCCGAAAATGGATCATGTGGTTCTAGATATTTTTTAACAATTGTCGATGATTTTTCACGATCCACTTGGGTCTATCTTCTTCGTCATAAAAGTGATGCGCGTAAAAAATTATTAAATTTTTTTGCTATGGTCGAAAGACAATTCAACAAGAAAATCAAATGTTTGCGCACCGATAATGGCACCGAATTTTCTTGTCTAAAATCCTTTTTCGATGAACAAGGCGTCTTTTTTCAAACCTCCAACGTTGACACACCCCAACAAAACGGTCGCGTTGAGAGGAAGCACCGTCACATTTTAAATGTTGCTCGCGCCCTTCTTTTTCAAGCTTTCTTACCTATATTTTTTGGGGGCAAATGCATTTTGACAGCAGTCTATTTGATAAATCGCACCCCTTCTAAACTTTTGAACGGTAGAAGTCCCTACGAACTTCTTTTTAATAAAACTCCACCAATGGAACACATGCGCACTTTTGGTTGCTTAGCTTATGCGAAAACGATAAATCGATCCCACGATAAATTTGCACCTAAGAGTCGTAAATGTCTTTTCATTGGATACCCTTTTGGTAAAAAGGGATGGCGTCTTTACGACCTCAACACAGGTTCTTACTTTAAGTCATGAGATGTAGTTTTTATTGAAGAAAAGTTCCCTACCAAACTATTAATATTCATGACCATGACGACCCTTCCATGGACCCGTTTGCAAACAACAACCCATCACCTGATCATGTTCTTATTGAACATATACCAACCAATACTTCAAACCCATCTAAACACACAACACCACCCCACCATCGGGCACACCCCCCATGGATCTTGACCCCACAACAAACACCGCAACTTTCATCGAACCTTCGACCTCCACCGTGACACCCATCGAGACCCCAACACCCTCCACTCAACCCGATTCCACCGTTCTAGGACGCGGACATCGTCAAAAGATTCTCAATTCGAATCTTAAAGATTTTGTCGTACACACGACTCGTCCCTCGTCTCATGCTCTCCACGCATCGTCACCATCATCAGGTACTCGTTTTCCTTTAAACAACTTTGTTAGTAATAATGTGTTTTCTGCTAACCATCAAATCTTCTTAACGGCCGTGACCACAAATCACGAGCCTAGCACCTTTTACGAAGCTATGCAGGATCCCAAATGGAAGGAAGCAATGCAACGAGAAGTAGATGCTCTCGAGAAAAATAAAACATGGACTCTCGAACATTTGCCTCCGAACAAAAAGGCAATCGAATCAAAATGGGTTTACAAAATCAAATATAATGCTGATGGTACAATTGAGCGCTACAAAGCTCGCCTTGTTGTCATGGGCAATTGACAAGTTGAAGGCGTCGACTATACAGAAACGTTTGCCCCGACCATTAAATTGGTCACCGTTCGGACTCTTCTAGCTATTGCCGCTGCTAAGAAATGGGAAACGCATCAAATGGACGTCCATAACGCTTTTCTCCATGGCGATCTTCAAGAAGAGGTTTACATGAAGCCTCCACCCGGGTTCCTTTCGAATTCAGATGGGCGAGTCTGCCGGCTTCGCAAATCTCTCTACGGTCTGAAACAGGCCCCTCGATGCTGGTATGACAAACTTGCCTCTACTCTTACTAAATTCGGGTTCAAGCAATGCCCTTATGACCATTCGCTTTTTTCAATCACGACACCTGGCAAAGAAATTCATGTGCTCATTTATGTCGACGACCTTGTCATATGTGGGAATGATTCCAGTACGATCAAGAATTTTAAATCCTACTTATGCGACTGTTTCCACATGAAGGATCTAGGCACTCTAAAATACTTTCTTGGTCTCGAAATAGCTCGAAGCAAAAATGGGATATTTGTCTCACAACGCAAATATGTCATCGATATCCTTAAAGAAACTGGGCTCATTAACTCAAAACCCAAACCCATTCCTATGGAACCTAATCATACTTTGGCTGAGTCCACCGCGCCACCACTAAAAGATCCGCAATCTTATCGTCGCATAGTGGGTCGATTAGTCTACCTCACCATCACTCGACCCGAGCTCATCTATTCTGTACACACCTTGGCGCAATTTATGCAAAATCCCACTACCGAGCATTGGCAAGCCGCTCTACAAGTTGTCCGATATATTAAAAATGCCCCGGGTCAAGGAATTCTCCTACGAGCCAATAATGACTTGTCACTTATCGCATACTGCGACGCAAATTATGGCACATGCCCCTCGACCCGACGCTCTCTCTCCGCTTACTTAATCTTACTTGGATCATCTCCTATCTCCTGGAAAACGAAGAAACAACAAACGGTTTCTCATTCCTCTGCTGAGTCCGAATACCGTGCTATGGCTTACACCACCTGTGAAATCAAATGGCTCAAAGGGCTCATTACCTTCATTGGGATTCCTCACAAGCAACCAGTCAAGTTATTATGCGACAATCAATCCGCACTTCATATAGCGAAAAATCCGGTCTTCCACGAACGGACAAAACACATTGAAATTGATTGCCATTTTATCCGCGATGAAATACAGAAAGGCGTGATCACAACAGGGTACATCAATACGAAGCATCAGCTCGCGGATATATTTACCAAAGCTCTGGCCCGTACTCCATTTTACGACTTGCTATCCAAGTTGGGCGTTACGAACCTACACGCGCCAACTTGAGGGGGGCTAATAAGATCAGAGCCGTTGCTCCAAGGAGCCGTTGCTCACCCATGATTCCAGCACCATATATATTGCACATAATATTTGTTTGATATCGTTTCCGTAAATATTGTATTGCTAGCTGTTAGATTATTTGTTTCTGTAATTAGCTTAGCTCCCTTAAATGTATAAATAGCTACAAGTCATTCCCCTGTAAACATACGATTGAATAGCAATAATATATATTCCGATAATTTCCGATTTCTAATATGAAACGTGTATTACTTTCTAAATAAGAGGTTCCCACGATTGTTTGGCACTACTAGATGCCCAAACAAAGCTCGCCGGGTGCATCGGTTTTCGTGTGGCATTGGTAAAGACACTAGTAATAGATTCAAGTGGTGCCGTGTGTTTGTCACTCGCCTGAGGCATCCGCTTTTGGAGATCGTTATTCGCTTACGATGGTTTTTGACCTATCTGTGCAATAAGCCAATAACGATAGTTGTGTAGAGCACAAACATGCTTTGTGACACACGGTATAGGTCTCCCAACGAACTGCTCTTCTTATGGTTTGTTTACAAGTTTTCTTTTTTTTGTGTAAAGAGAGGAGGTAAAAAAGGAGGAGGGGAGCTATGTTGGTAGCCATTGATGGACTGGTGAAAGGATGTCAGGGTCTCAGGGAACGAAAACGAAAACGGCAGATAGTAAAGTATTTAAGTGGGGATTAAAATCTGATATATGTAGCGTTATAATATATGGCCATTAGCAATGTATTGTGTTGATTTGTTCCATTAATAGATAACCCATTCTAGGCAAATCTTATCTTTATTAATTCAGAAGACAATACTCAATCCAGGGCGTGCCACGTCATTAATTCAACCTTTTTTTTTTGGAAATACTCCCTCCATTCAACTCCACACTACACATATCATTTTTGCACAAGTTTTAAGAAAAAAATTAGAAAATTATTAAAGGTACAAATTGTGGTAAATAAAGTGGTTTTATTAGTAAGAAAAGGTGGGGTTTAGTGGGGTATGAGTGGCAATTTATGTAAATAAGTTGTTTTAATTAGGATAAAATGGTTATTTATCAATCCTTTTTTTAGAAAGGTGTAGTGTGGAGTTGAATGGATGAAAATGGAATATGTGTAGTGTGGAGTTGAATGGAGGGAGTACATGTTATGGTGGGACCCGTTAGTGTGCAATGTATTTATTTCTTCAGAATTCCGGCTATACAAACACGCGACAAATTGCGTCTTAGAACAAATACTATGAAGTAATACTATGAAATAATTTTATACATTTCGAATAAATGAAATTAATGGCATATGAGCGAAATGAATTACAAATTGGAATAAATGAAACTAATTACAAATAAATAAATTACATAATTTAAAAAAAATAATAATAAATTACATAATTACGAGAAGGAATTACATTTAATAACGGGATTGAATTACATATAATGCGAATAAATTACATGCATAATTTTTAAAAACTAGATAGTATGATATATTTTTTTTAAAAAAAATATCATTTGTTATTTCCTCTTAAACTATTGCATGTGAACACGTATTTGTAACAAGTTTAAACATTAATTATGTAGATCGCTGATTTAGACCAACTAGATAAGTACATTAGAAATGCAAAAAAAAAAATACATCTAAAAACATTAATACCGGCCCAAATACATACCCGTGCAATTTTGCACGGGTTTAAAACTTCTCTTTAGGTTCATCATTCATGGAGAATCTTAGCTGCGTTTTTTTATATGGACAGCCAAATTGCTAATTAGCAGCAGTACTATAACTAAACAAGTGGGAAGTTCAAAGTTACAGGAGGTTTTTGTTTTCTGGTTTTAAACATGGACGCAAATATCGCTGATCCACTTGGCGATTTGGCTCTATTTCTGCCACACCAATTTATAGGGGATTTGTTTGTTGGATTTATGTAAAAAGAGTCAAATCGCTGTTTTAAATGGCGATTTAGATTAAGTCTGGCTAAAAAAATGAAAAGTGGTGACGTGGACCCATTGGGAAGAAATAGTTTGAAACCGACCCTAAAACGAGAAATAGTTTGTGAAATAACCCTATTTTAAAAAAAAAAATCGGTTTTACGACCATACCTCGTAATACGGTTACACTATTACTTGTAAGTTATAACCATATTCGTCTCGGTTTAGGATTCCTTCCACTTAAGAGCTCCGTTTCTTCTACTAATTTCATTTAAGAAATTATTTCACCCTTTATCGCTTGAAATTATGGCGCTGTTTGGTAAACAGCATATTGAGAGAAATTAGTAGATTCCGGCTTAATAGGTTGACCAATCAATCTACTATTTTCACGTGTTTGGTAAACGGCATATTCGATAAAGATATTGGTGAATCTCATTTTTTTGAATATCTTGAAATAGCGATATTGTATTAGCATATTCAATTTATACATGAAATCATTCTAATTATCCTATAATCTGCTAATTACCAAACACCCTTTCTTAATCTGCTAATTTAATTTGATAGTCAAACCTGCTACTAAAATCTGCTAACCATAATCTGCCAACGTTATCTGCTATTATGAATCTGCTTTTGCAGTTTGCCAAACAGGGCCATAAATCATTTCAATATAAATCCGTAAGAACAACTGGAGCATAATGACTAGTCATTCATATGAGGCCAGCAGGTCCACGGAAATGCAGGGGACCAAAAAACAACCTCGAAATATTATCGACATTGCCATTTTGGGGATAATGTTGTATCGACATCTCAATCTAGGAAACACGGGAATTGTCAACAATAGCCTCCCACTAAAAGTCAAAGGATAAACAAAACATCATTGTTTTGGAAGGGCTTTTAAGGTAAGATAAAGATTTCTAAAATATTTAAGATATTATCATAATATTTATTGATAATTATTTCTAAATACTAAAGATTTAATTTTATTAAAATAAATAGATACCAAAATATAGAATTTCGATGTCTACAAATGCCCGCGAAAATTGACTTATTCCATCCTACCTACAATTTGGTAGTAGGAAGATGGGGTCGTTTGACTTAATCCATCTATGCTCTCCTTCTAACCCTAGAGATTGTAGCTGTATTTATAGTTATAGCTGGCTTAGAGAGCAAGATAAAGATTTTTAAAATATCTAAGATATTATCATAATATTTATTCGTAATTATCTTTAAATACTGAAGATTTTATTGAAATAAAGAGATACCACAAAATATAAAATTTCGGTGTGTACACTTTCTTTGAAGTATTCATTTTCTCTCTTAGTGTATCTCTCTTTATCTCAGACAAAAGAATAAAACCCTAATTCGGTTTGTCACACAAACCCTCTTTATATAGATGAGAATATGAGATACATAAGTTAGTTTTCTAAAACCTATCAGATAAGCGCAGCTGGCTCTAATCCCCGGTTAGTATTAATTATAAGTCCGACTTATAATTATCCTAATCCCGTACCTTTTGTGTGTGACCCAATAGGCCCATTTAAGACTAACAGATACGATAACCACCTTACGCGTCAAACCGACATTGGCCTCTAGCAAGGCATATCGATTACATAAACTTAAGTTAGTTAATTTATATAGGATAGTGGACAAAACTTCTTTAGTCTCCCACTTGTACATGTCCTTATAAGAACCATTATAAGTCTTTTGTTACTATTGTCTCCAACTGAGAATGAGGTAGGAAAAGTGTTATCCACATATATATCCCAATTATTTTTCTCGAATCCCTGAGTTGACTCGTAAAAGAGTAGATGGATGACAATCATCCCATCTGAGCGCGGTCACGCATTTACACAAGTCACACTCTTCGAGAGGCCAAGAAACAATATACTCCCTTTGTAACACCCCTAATTTCCATAATATAATTTTATAATTTTATTTTCCCATATTTTATATTTTATTTTCGGGAAAATATCCGTTTGTCGTCTTTTGGGCTCGTTGGGCTCGAAAAACGGTGAAGACCCGTTTCTTCCTTGGGTCTCACGTGATTTTGGTGTTGATGGGTGAGTTTTGGGCCTAAACCTAGAATAAACCCATGAGCTTCTCTATAAATATGAAGGGAAACCAAACCCTTGCTCTTCTTTTCTCATAATCTCACAAAAACCCTAAACCTAGTTTCTCTCCTCCTCTCTTCCTCCTCGTGCCGCGCGCCACCCCTGCCTAGGGTTTCGTGCCGTCTTTCTTCCTCCTTCGTTCTTCATCGTTCTTTCGTGCTTAGATCGATCCTACTTCTTGGATTTATCTATCCTCTTCGTAAGTTTTTATGTTTCGCGTAGTTTTTATAGTTTTATAGTTTTTATATATATAGTTAGTATATTTATTAGTTTCGTTGTCTTTGGCACGTGGATGATTTCTATGAAGGCGTGGAAGTTGCACCTGGAGAAGACGTTTATATCGTTGAAGACGATCTTTAGGATTAATTGCTTAATAAGGTAACTAGGTGTTTTCTTTTAATTGTGTTTATGCCAATTGATGTAATTAATATGATTTAATGATTGTCTTGTATGATTGGTATGTGTTAGATTGTTTATTATCATGTTAATTATGTTTTCGCATGTTTGTATATGATTTAATGTATTAATTATACATCGTATGTTATTTACATGTTTATTATGGGTGTCATGAGCGTAATTAGGGTTTACGGATAAACCCTAGTGGCGGCATGATAGGCGGCCAAGAGTTCTCTCCAAAGTTATAGCTAAAGCTAGTATAACCTTGATGATGATTCATGATAGGCGGCCAAGAGATTTTATCCTGAGGAGATGCGCTGGCAGAAGGAGCAGGAGTTCTTTCGTCTGCAGCAAGGTTCTATGACCGTCGAGGAGTACACCAACAAGTTCGTGAAGCTGTCACGTTTCGTTACTTCTGTAGCTATGGACGAGGTTTCGAGGACTCGTCGCTATGAGAAGGATCTAGCTCCTAAGGTCCGGACTGCTATGTCTGGGCATTCCTTCAACTTCTTTCCAGCAGGCTTACGATCGTGCTCTTAGCATCTATGATTCTGTCCTTGCTACCGAGGCCGAGGAGAGTGCGAAGAATAAGTTCATGAAGAGGCCTTATGTTGCTCCTAGTTCTTCCCAGAAGAAACAGAAGTTCGAGGCTCGTCTGTATACACCGCGTGATCAGAGTCAAGCGAGGGAGGGCATGACTTGCTACAAATGCCGGAAGCCTTACCATCCGGAAAAGAGTTGTGCTCCTGATACTCCGATCACATGTTACACATGCAGAGCTCCGGGACACAAGGCTGTTGACTGTCCCCAGAAACCAAAGGCGGAAACGCCGAAGGTTGAGGCTCCGAAGGCTGGACGAGTGTTCGTTATGAGTCGCGCTGAAGCAGATGCTAATCCAGATGTGGTTACGGATACCTTTCTCGTTCATTCTTTATCTGCTTTTGTTCTTTTTTATACGGGTGCATCGATGTCTTTCGTATCCGAATCCTTTTCCGTCCGTGCTGGACTCTCTTCTTCTTCATCCGTTCATACCTCTATATCCCTTCCTACGGGTGAGATTGTTTCTTGCTCCGTTCTTTTCAAGGACGTACCTGTCAGTATCGCAGGGGCGATCCTTCCTGTCGATCTCGTACAATTCAGACTCGGAGAGTTTGATGTGATTTTGGGTATGGATTGGTTATCTCGCTATGACGCTAGGTTCCTGTGTCGTGATCAGAAGATTGTGCTTAAGAGTCCCACAGGTTTGAGGGTTTCTTATCAGGGTGTTAGGGTTACACCTACGGTCAAGTGGGTTTCTTCTATGAAGATGGTTAACATGGGTAGAAAGGGTCATCAGATCTATCTGTGTAGTGTTCATGGTGTTTCAGTTGAGCCTAAGTTAGAGGATATCCCTGTGGTTAGGGAGTTTCCCGATGTCTTTCCTGAGGATCTACCTGGTATTCCTCCTGAGCGAGATGTAGAGTTCTTGATTGAGTTGCTACCTGGAACTGGTCCCATTTCGAAAGCTCCATATCGTATGGCACCAGCTGAGTTACAGGAACTCAAGAAGCAACTTGAGGAGATGATCGATAAGGGTTTTATCCGACCGAGTGCTTCGCCGTGGGGTGCTCCTGTTTTGTTCGTTAAGAAGAAGGATGGTAGTATGCGGTTGTGCATTGACTACCGTGAGCTGAACAAGGTTACTATCAAGAATAAGTATCCTTTGCCGAGGATTGAGGATTTGTTTGATCAGCTCCGTGGTGCAAGTGTGTTCTCGAAGATCGATCTGAGGTCTGGTTACCATCAGATTCCGGTTAGGAATGAGGATATTTCTAAGACTGCTTTTCGTTCGAGGTATGGCCACTATGAGTTCGTGGTGATGCCATTTGGGTTGACGAATGCACCTGCTGTTTTCATGGATCAGATGAACCGCACTTTCAGCGAGTATTTGGATAAGTGTGTCGTGGTGTTCATAGACGACATACTGATTTACTCGAGAGATGAGGCTGAACACGAGAATCACCTTCGTGTTATCTTGGAGATTCTCGCGTAAGCGAAAGTGGTATGCTAAGTTCTCAAAGTGCGAGTTTTGGTTAAAGGAAGTTACCTTCTTGGGTCATGTGATATCTGGCGATGGAGTTATGGTTGATCCGTCGAAGATTCGAGCCGTGGTCGATTGGGAAAGTCCAAAGAATGTGAACGAGGTTCGGAGTTTCCTTGGTCTAGCTGGGTATTATCGTCGGTTTGTTCATGATTTCTCTAAGATTGCGCGACCGATGACTCAGTTAATGAAGAAGGAATCCAAGTTCATTTGGACTGAGGCTTGTGAATCTGCCTTTCAGGAGTTGAAGAAAAGGTTGACTACCGCTCCTGTGTTGACTCTACCAGAAGAAGGTGTTGAGTTCGATGTCTTTTGTGATGCGTCGAAGTTTGGGTTGGTATGTGTCTTGATGCAGAAGGGTAAGGTTGTGGCTTATGCTTCCCGTCAGTTGAAAGTTCACGAGACGAACTATTCGACTCACGATCTTGAGTTAACAGCAGTGGTGTTTGCACTTAAGCTGTGGCGACACTACTTGTATGGGGTCTCTTGCAACTTTTATACGGATCATAAGAGCTTGAAGTATATCTTCACTCAGAAGGATCTTAACATGAGGCAGAGACGTTGGTTGGAGCTGCTTAACGACTACAAGATTGAGCTGCAGTATCATGAGGGTAAGGCAAACGTGGTTGCCGATGCTTTGAGTCGTAAGGTGTGCCATGGTATGAGATCTGTGTTGGTGTTACCTGATGACTTGAGTCGAGAGTTCCAGAAGATGAGTCTTGAGGTAGTTCTTCCTGGTACTTTAGATTTGAGTGCGATGGTTGCTGAGCCCGAGATCCTTCATGAGATCCGAGTTAAGCAAAGAGAGGATGAATACTTAGAAGGAGTTCGAGTCGCTATAAGCGAAGGACGTGCCAAAGACTTCGACGTTGGACCCGATGATGGTCTACGATTCCATGGTCGTTGGTGTGTGCCTAGCTGTGAGATCTTAAAATGTAAGATTCTCAAATAGGCTCATAGTACTCCCTATTCGGTTCATCCTGGTGGTGATAAGATGTATAAGAACCTGAAGCTAAAGTTTTGGTGGCCGGGTATGAAGAAAGAGATCGCCGAGTTTGTGAGTCGTTGCTTGGTTTGTCAGAAGGTCAAGTTCGAACATCAGAGACCTGGTGGTCTACTGCAACCTTTGGAGATTCCCACCTGGAAATGGGATTCGATTTCGATGGACTTCGTCATGGGTTTGCCGAGGTCGCCGAGAGGAATGAATGCGATTTGGGTCGTGGTTGATCGTTTGACTAAGGTCGCGCATTTCATTCCGATGAAGGAGACTTGGAGTCTCGAGGAACTAGCGAATGCTTATCAACGAGAGATCATTCGTCTTCATGGGATTCCTAAGGATATCATCTCCGACCGTGATCCGAGGTTTTGTTCTCAGTTTTGGAAGAAGCTTCAGTTGGCTTTGGGTAGTGAGCTTAAGATGAGTACGGCTTTTCATGCCGCAACTGATGGTCAGACTGAGCGTACGATTCAGACGCTTGAGGATATGTTGCGAGCTTGTGCTTTGGAGTTTCAAGTTAGTTGGGAGAAGAGTTTACCGCTTGTGGAGTTCTCCTACAACAACAGTTATCAAGCTAGTATTCAGATGGCTCCGTTTGAGGCACTTTATGGAAGGAAGTGTCGTAGTCCTTTGTGTTGGGACGATTCTAGTGAGGCTGTCGTTCTTGGCCCAGAGTTGGTTCAGGAATCGATTGAGCAAGTGAGGTTGATCCGTGAGAAGCTTAAGGCAGCCCAGGATCGACAGAAGACGTATGCAGACTTGCGGCGTAGGCCGATTGAGTTTGAGGTTGGCCATAAGGTTTTTCTTAAGGTTTCGCCGATGAAAGGTGTTAAGAGGTTTGGGCTTAAGGGAAAGCTTAGTCCTAAGTATATTGGACCGTATGAGGTGCTCGAGAGAGTTGGCGAGGTAGCCTATAGGTTGGCTTTACCTCCGAATCTGTCGAAGGTTCACGATGTGTTTCATGTGTCGCACTTGCGTCGTTATCGAAGTAATCCTTCTCATGTTCTACAGGCTGATGTTATCGAGGTTGAACCTAACCTGACTTATGAGGAACGTCATGTTCGCATTTTGGAACGTCAGGAGAAGAGGTTAAGAAATAAGGTTGTACCTTTGGTTCGGGTTCTGTGGAGGAGTCAGAAGTTTGAGCAAGAGACTTGGGAAACCGAAGCGTCTATGCGAGAGAAGCATCCACATCTTTTCGAGTGAGGTAGTTCTCTTATCAAGTTTCGAGGACGAAACTTCCTTTTAGGGGGTTGGATTGTAACACCCCTAATTTCCATAATATAATTTTATAATTTTATTTTCCCATATTTTATATTTTATTTTCGGGAAAATATCCGTTTGTCGTCTTTTGGGCTCGTTGGGCTCGAAAAACGGTGAAGACCCGTTTCTTCCTTGGGTCTCACGTGATTTTGGTGTTGATGGGTGAGTTTTGGGCCTAAACCTAGAATAAACCCATGAGCTTCTCTATAAATATGAAGGGAAACCAAACCCTTGCTCTTCTTTTCTCATAATCTCACAAAAACCCTAAACCTAGTTTCTCTCCTCCTCTCTTCCTCCTCGTGCCGCGCGCCACCCCTGCCTAGGGTTTCGTGCCGTCTTTCTTCCTCCTTCGTTCTTCATCGTTCTTTCGTGCTTAGATCGATCCTACTTCTTGGATTTATCTATCCTCTTCGTAAGTTTTTATGTTTCGCGTAGTTTTTATAGTTTTATAGTTTTTATATATATAGTTAGTATATTTATTAGTTTCGTTGTCTTTGGCACGTGGATGATTTCTATGAAGGCGTGGAAGTTGCACCTGGAGAAGACGTTTATATCGTTGAAGACGATCTTTAGGATTAATTGCTTAATAAGGTAACTAGGTGTTTTCTTTTAATTGTGTTTATGCCAATTGATGTAATTAATATGATTTAATGATTGTCTTGTATGATTGGTATGTGTTAGATTGTTTATTATCATGTTAATTATGTTTTCGCATGTTTGTATATGATTTAATGTATTAATTATACATCGTATGTTATTTACATGTTTATTATGGGTGTCATGAGCGTAATTAGGGTTTACGGATAAACCCTAGTGGCGGCATGATAGGCGGCCAAGAGTTCTCTCCAAAGTTATAGCTAAAGCTAGTATAGCCTTGATGATGATTCATGAGTTATTGTAATACTCCGTATTTATAAGTCTTGGGGTTACTCTATCGAGTAGCCCTTACTCTGTCGAGTAAGGGTAAATTGCGAAATAAAATAGTTTCTGACCTGTTGGGTACTCGATCGAGTAGCTGGGGTACTCGATCAAGTAAGGGGGTACTCGATCGAGTACCTTGGGTACTCGATCGAGTGTCCTATTTTTGGGGAGTTTTCTCGGGTTTTGTTAATTATGCGATTAAGGTATTTAAACATAATCGTCATTGTTTTAAATCACTTTTACAAAACCTAAAACCCTGTTTAAGAAAGAAAGCAGCCACTTCATCTTCCTAATCGCATTCTTAGCAATTCCCGGAGTTCAGACGGTCAGCTCGTGTCATAGTTCGTATCGTTGAGTTCCTTGCGTCGAGGGTAAGCTTTTAACGTAATTTTTATGATGTTTTGCTAAGTTTGGTTAAACCCTAATTTAGGGTTTGGGGGTTTTTATGAGTAGTATGTGATGTGTAGTCTTTATGTGTGATGTGTTAGGAGGAGGATTCGTAGAAGAGGCGTTTTGATACAGCTGTAGATACCGTCTGCTTGTTGTGCTTTCCAGGTAGGATTTCCTACTCAGTATTAGTCCCATAATGGGATATTGGTGATGTGCTGTAGTTAGTTGTTTGATATGATGATTGTACTGTGTTTGTGGTTGTGATTGCTGTTGATGGTTCTCGAGATGCGTTCTCGGCTGAGTGGGGTCACTTGCGGGAGTGACTTCACGCCCTAGTTTCGCCCTTCGTGGAACCCGCCACGGAAGGGGATGTGCACATTAATGGACAGGGTTATCGCTCGTATGATGAGCGGGGCTTAGGTGGGAACGGCTGCGGTCCCCATCGCGGGCGGTCCAAAGGTGGACGGTCGGATTGAGATGATGGGAGTTGGTGGTGTGTGTGTGTGTGTGTGATTCAAAAATTGTCTGTTTATCTTATTACTTTTTATTATCTATATTGATTGTGTAATTAGTACGACCCGGTGTTGTTTTGTAAACTGCGGTGATCCATTCGGGGATGGTGAGCGAGATATTGAGCGGTATTGAGATGAGTCTTGGGATAGGCGGGATGCCACGACATGACGATAGGAGTCTTCCGTTGTAGCCTTAGTTTATTTACTTTTCAGTTAGAACAGTCATTTAAGAATATTGTATCGTACTTTGGTTTGGTTTTGAGGATTGTATTTATTCATTAAACTATTTATAATAAACGTTGTTTCGTTTTGTCTATTTGATTATCATACCTCGGGCAACCGAGATGGTAATGTCCTCATACCCGAGTGGTCCTGGTAAGGCACTTGGAGTATGGGGGTGTTACAAATGGTATCAGAGCGACGATCCTGAAACCTGTAACCAATGAACTTAATGAACATAGGGAGTCAATTAAAATGAACCCGGGGTAAAAGTCGTAGGAGCTAGTGCAAAGGCTTGGGAGACGTCCTAAAGTCGCGGGGGTCGCCCTACAACTTTGAACCGGTCACATGGGAAAGTGTTTGTCGAGTCATATGTGTGCTTGGTTAACTTGTTAACAATGTGATGAGGTGTGTGATTGTTGGATGTTGAAGGAGAAGTTGAGAATGTGAAAGAAAAGTAATATATGTGTAGACTTGATGTTGGAATAACATGTTGGATGTTTACAATGTGGCTTTAATAGCATGATGAATTGATCTTGTTGATAGTAGAATAGATGCGTAGCACATTTATTATGATATCATGTGGTTTTATAAAGTTTAGCATGTTAGTATATGACGTAATATGCGGGTAGCTCTTACGTATTAGTAGTACTCGATCGAGTGAGACTGACTCGATCGGGTGGGTTTTTGGCGATTTTGAGTCCAGAATCGAGTTTTGGGGCACTCGATCGAGTAACTAGGGGTACTCGATCGAGTAGGGGGTCACTCGATCGAGTAGCCTAGATACTCGATCGAGTAGGTAAGAGATCGAAGGTCCGTTTGGTTCTGGTTTGGGTACTCGATCGAGTACGTGGGGCACTCGATCGAGTAGCCCGTTACTCGATCGAGCGTGTTTGGGAACTCGATCGAGTGGGTTCTGGGCATCGTGTTTTCATGTTTTGAGGTTTAGTGCGTGTGTTTATGTTTACCCCTTTCTTATATATAGTTTCAAGATGCCGCCCAAGAGAACTGCTTTGTACGCGAGAGCTGAGCTTATGACCACAGATGACATCGTTAAGATGTTAGAGCACCAGGATGCTCTTACTGAGACCCTGAAGAGAGTGAATGAGGACAAGGATAAGAGTAAGGAGAAGGAGGTTGATCATTCTAAAATCAGCCTCTATATTGCGAGGTTTAACCCGAAGGAATACAAGGGGGTTGGGGAGCCTAATCTGCTTGATAGTTGGCTGAGAGAGATGGAGAACATCTTAGACTTGGTTCATTGTCCTGATGAGATGAGAGTGGAACAGTGCGTTCTATCCGAGGGAGGCGAGCAGCAAGTGGTGGGATTCAGTGAAGGTGAGTGCTAAGGAGATATACACCAACCAAGGCTTACCCGCTATACCTTGGGAGGAGTTTCGTAGGGGGGTGTGAGGAAGGAGTTTGTACCGGAGCATGTGAGGAGTAAGTTGAGGGAAGAGTTTGATAAGTTTAAGATGATCCGAGATGTCTGTGCCGAGTACTACGGACAGTTCAATGAGAAGTCCAGGTATCTTTGAGGATATGGGTTTGAGTGAGGAGAACCTGGCATTGAGGTTTGAAAGAGGGTTGACTACCACGATTATGGATAAGTTACCCGTGGGGATCCTTACCGATGTTAAGGAAGCTTATGAGAGGGCTGGGAGAGCTGAGAGGTTGGTGGAGATGGCTCAGGAGAGGTCAGGTGGTGAGAAGAGGAAGTCTGAGAGCGAGGGTGGTGGCCAATCGAATCATAAGAAAGGCAACCACAATCAGTCTAAGGGATTCTCTGCTGGGTCTGGGTTTAGTGCTGGGGCTTCCTTTGGGCGTGGTCGTGGGAGTGTGAGTAATAGTTGGGGAGTGACCTGCTTTGGTTGTGGTGGTGTGGGCCACAAGAGACATGAGTGCACGAGCGCACCGGGGATCTTTTCAGAGACCTGCACAGAGCTTCGCGAGCAACAGGCCGGCTGGAACATGGCCAAACCGGGGAAGTCAGAGCTACCAGAGTGGAGGCAACCGCAATGGCGGTAATTCTTATCAGAAGACACCGACGAACAACAACAACAATCAAGGGTCGGGTGCTAAGCCGACCGCGTCAGCCAGTACTGTCCAGGGAGGTGGGCAGAAGACCAGTGGCAAGTTGTTCATGATGGAGAAGAAGGCAGCTGAGGAAGATGCGCACGTTATCACCGGTACATTCCTTGTTAACGGTATTCCTACGTTTGTTTTGTTTGATTCGGGGGCTTCTCAGTCGTTTGTGTCTTCGAGTCATGTAAAACAGTTGGGTTTGAGAGTATATGAGTCTGTTAGTGTGCAAGTTTTCATACCTTCGGGTGAGTCTGTATCGTGTGGGAGGTTGTTTAGAGATGTATCTTTAATAGTTGGGCAGTCGATTTCCCTGTAGACTTGCTAGAGTTTCCTTTTAATGGTTTTGAGATGATAGTTGGGATGGATTGGTTAGGAAAGTATAAAGCTAAGATAGACTGTCATCAAAAGAAAGTGTCCTTAAGAGGTCCAAAGGGTGTTAGTGTGTCTTACCGTGGGTTTCTAGTCAAACCCAAAGTTAAGTTGATTGCAGCTGTCACCTTGAAGTCTTATCTGAGGAAGAGATGTCCTTTGATCTTGTGCCATGTGAGAGATGACCGGATAGAGAGTCCGACAGTTGATGAGATACCAGTGGTGGGAGAGTTTGCAGATGTTTTTCCGGAGGAGATTCCGGGGTTGCCACCGAAGAGGGAGATAGATTTCACCGTAGAGTTGAAGCCAGGGACGGGGCCAATCTCTAAGGCACCGTACCGTATGGGTCCTAAGGAGATGGAGGAGCTTATGAAGCAGTTGGATGATTTGATAGAGAAGGGATACATTAGACCAAGTGTATCGCCTTGGGGAGCACCAGTTCTTTTCGTGAAGAAGAAAGATGGGAGCTTGAGGTTGTGCATAGATTACGAGGAGAGTGAACCGTGTGACGATAAAGAACAAGTATCCTTTGCCAAGGATAGATGACCTGTTTGATCGGTGAGCGGTGCAACATCTTTTTCTAAGATCGATTTGAGGTCGGGGTACCATCCGGTGAAGATTAGAGAGGTGGACATACCAAAGACAGCTTTCACGTCGAGGTATGGCCATTATGAGTATGTGGTGATGCCGTTTGGGTTGTCTAATGCGCCGCGGTGTTTATGGATTTGATGAATAGAATCTTCGAGACAGTTCTTGGACCGGTTTGTGGTGGTGTTTATCGATGACATCTTAGTCTACTCTAAGACTAAGGAGGAGCATGAGGAGCATCTGAGGATCGTGTTGCAGACTTTGAGGGATCATGAGTTGTATGCTAAGCTGTCCAAGTGTGAGTTCTGGTTAGAGAAAGTTGCTTTTCTGGGGCATGTAATCTCTAAAGATGGGGTAGTCAGGGATCCGGCGAAGATTGAGGCGGTGACAAAGTGGGAAGCACCGAAGAATGTTCTTGAGGTTAGAAGTTTCTTGGGTTTAGCTGGATACTACGGACGGTTCGTGAAAGATTTCTCCAAGATAGCTAGACCGATGACAGCGTTGATGAGGAAAGAGAACAGGTTTCGTTGGGATGAGAGTTGTGAGACGGCGTTCCAAACATTAAAGGAGCGTTTGACCACAGCTCATGTCCTCGCATTGCCTGAAGGGAGCGAGAATTTCGAGGTTTATACGGATGCCTCGAAGAATGGGTCGGATGTGTGTTGATGGAGAATGGTAAAGTGATTGCCTATGCTTCTAGGCAGTTGAAGCCTTATGAGGAGAACTACCCTACTCATGATCTGGAGTTGGGTGCAGTGGTGTTTGCTCTCAAGATTTGGAGACATTACCTTTATGGAGCAATCTTTAAGGTATTTTCTAATCACAAGAGTCTTAAGTACATCTTCACGCAGAAGGAGTTGAACATGAGACAGAGGAGGTGGATGGAGTTGATTGGCGACTACGACATGGAAATCATCTACCATGAAGGGAAGGCCAATGTTGTTGCTGATGCTTTGAGTAGGAAGAGTGTACATTCCTTGTGTACAGCTCTATCTTTGATGAGGCTGAGAGATGAGGTAGCGAGCTTTGGGATACATATGATGCGAAAGGAGATGCCATGGGTGATATGATAGTACACCGGTTTTATGATGATATTCGGGATAAACGGGCTTTGGATCCTAAGATAGTGGAGTGGAGAGTCGGAGTAGAGAAAGGGACAAAGTGTCCGGTTTTCTATTCATACAGATGGTAGTTTGAGGTTTGATGGTCGGTGGTGTGTTCCTAATGATGAGGAGTTGAAAAAGACGATCATGACAGAAGCGCATTGCACACCATATTCAGTTCATCCAGGTGGAGAGAAGCTATACAAGGATTTGAAGAAAACGTTTTGGTGGCCTGGGATGAAGAAAGAGACAGCTGAGTTTGTGTCCCGTTGTTTGACATGCCAAAGAGTTAAAGGGGAACAGAGAAGACCACAAGGTAAGATTCGGTCTTTAGAGGTGCCTGAGTGGAAGTGGGAATCCATTTCCATGGATTTCATTGTGGGTTTGCCTAAGAGTCAACAAGGTAACAACATGATTTGGGTGATAGTGGATCGTCGACCAAGTCACTCACTTTGTTCCAATGAAAGATACATGGACTAAGGCACAATTGGCTATGGCCTATCGAAAGAACGTGCTTAAGTTACATGGAGTCCCTAAGGACATAGTGTCCGACGAGATGCGAGGTTTATATCGAGGTTTTGGAAGGAGTTGCGGAATCGTTGGGAACGACTTTGAAGATAAGTACGATTTCATCCTGCGACGATGGGCGATCGAGAGAACAATCAAGACTCTTGAGGATATGTTGCGAGCTTGTGTGATGGATTTTGGTGGTAGGCGGGAGCAGGGTTGGACCTGATAGAATTTTCTTACAACAACACTATCACACCAAAGTATAGGTATGGCACCGTTTCAGGCTTTGTATGGGAGGAGGTGTAGGAGTCCAATCTGTTGGGGCGATAGTCTTTGCCGAGGCAAAGTGGTTTTAGGACCAGAGATGGTGCATGAGATGGTGGAAAGTTAAGATGATCGAGGAACGGATGAGAGCGACCCAGATCGACAAAAGAGTTATGCAGATCTACATCGTCGGGACATAGAGTTTCAAGTTGGGGACAAGGTTCTTTTGAAAGTGTCTCCGATGGGTGGAGTTATGAGATTTGGGAAGAAAGGCAAGCTAAGTCAGAAGTTTATAGGGCCTTATGAGATCTTAGAGCGAGTTGGGGAAGTTGCTTATCGTTTGGCTTTACCAGCTGCGTTGGAGAGAGTGCATAATGTGTTTCATGTATCGCAGCTACGGAAGTATGTGAGTGACCCGTCACATGTGTTGGAGGCAGAGAGCTTAGAGCTGGATGAGTCTTTATCATATCTGGAGGTGCCTAAACAGATTCTAGACCGAAAGGTTAGAAAGACCAGGAGTGGTGAGACAGTTTTGCTTAAGATCCTTTGGTCTAACCACGAGACCGAGGAAGCTACATGGGAGGCAGAGGATATCATGAAAGAGCGTTACCCTTTCCTTTTTGATCAGGTATGTATGGTTACGGGGACGTAACCTTGTTTCTTTTAGGGGGGTAGGAGATGATCGCGAGCAGTTTTTAAGAGTTTTGTACACCTTTCCTGTGTTGTGTCGGGATGTTTGTCGGGATGAGTTGGGTTAGTGTCATGTTTTATGTTATGTTAAAATTTTGTTTGGCTTGTGAGTCGGGAATGTTGTGGGAGTACCTTTGTTTGGTAGTGGTTTGAACTTCGGGGACGAAGTTCCTTTTAAGGAGGGAAGACTGTAATACTCCGTATTTATAAGTCTTGGGGGACTCTATCGAGTAGCCCTTACTCTGTCGAGTAAGGGTAAATTGCGAAATAAAATAGTTTCTGACCTGTTGGGTACTCGATCGAGTAGCTGGGGTACTCGATCGAGTAAGGGGGTACTCGATCGAGTACCTTGGGTACTCGATCGAGTGTCCGGTTTTACGGGGAGTTTTCTCGGGTTTTGTTAATTATGCGATTAAGGTATTTAAACATAATCGTCATTGTTTTAAATCACTTTTACAAAACCTAAAACCCTGTTTAAGAAAGAAAGCAGCCACTTCATCTTCCTAATCGCATTCTTAGCAATTCCCGGAGTTCAGACGGTCAGCTCGTGTCATAGTTCGTATCGTTGAGTTCCTTGCGTCGAGGGTAAGCTTTTAACGTAATTTTTATGATGTTTTGCTAAGTTTGGTTAAACCCTAATTTAGGGTTTGGGGGTTTTTATGAGTAGTATGTGATGTGTAGTCTTTATGTGTGATGTGTTAGGAGGAGGATTCGTAGAAGAGGCGTTTTGATACAGCTGTAGATACCGTCTGCTTGTTGTGCTTTCCAGGTAGGATTTCCTACTCAGTATTAGTCCCATAATGGGATATTGGTGATGTCTTTGTAGTTAGTTGTTTGATATGATGATTGTCTTGTGTTTGTGGTTGTGATTGTTTGTTGATGGTTCTCGAGATGCGTTCTCGGGTGAGTGGGGTCACTTGCGGGAGTGACTTCACGCCCTAGTTTCGCCCTTCGTGGAACCCGCCACGGAAGGGGATGTGCACATTAATGGACAGGGTTATCGCTCGTATGATGAGCGGGGCTTAGGTGGGAACGGCTGCGGTCCCCCATCGCGTAGGTCCAAGTGGACGGTCGGTATTGAGATGATGGGAGTTGGTGGTGTGTGTGTGTGTGTGTGTGACAGTTCAAATTTGTCTGTTTATCTTATTACTTGTTATCTATATTGATTGTGTAATTAGTGCGACCCGGTGTTGTTTTGTAAACTGCGGTGATCCATTCGGGGATGGTGAGCGATATTGAGCGGTATTGAGATGAGTCTGGGATAGGCCGGGATGCCACGACATGACGATAGGAGTCTTCCGTTGTAGCCTTAGTTTATTTACTTTTCAGTTAGAACAGTCATTTAAGAATATTGTATCGTACTTTGGTTTGGTTTTGAGGATTGTATTTATTCATTAAACTATTTATAATAAACGTTGTTTCTGTTTTGTCTATTTGATTATCATACCTCGGGCGACCGAGATGGTGATGTCCTCATACCTGAGTGGTCCTGGTAAGGCACTTGGAGTATGGGGGTGTTACAAATGGTATCAGAGCGACGATCCTGAAACCTGTAACCAATGAACTTAATGAACATAGGGAGTCAATTAAAATGAACCCGGGGTAAAAGTCGTAGGAGCTAGTGCAAAGGCTTGGGAGACGTCCTAAAGTCGCGGGGGTCGCCCTACAACTTTGAACCGGTCACATGGGAAAGTGTTTGTCGAGTCATATGTGTGCTTGGTTAACTTGTTAACAATGTGATGAGGTGTGTGATTGTTGGATGTTGAAGGAGAAGTTGAGAATGTGAAAGAAAAGTAATATATGTGTAGACTTGATGTTGGAATAACATGTTGGATGTTTACAATGTGGCTTTAATAGCATGATGAATTGATCTTGTTGATAGTAGAATAGATGCGTAGCACATTTATTATGATATCATGTGGTTTTATAAAGTTTAGCATGTTAGTATATGACGTAATATGCGGGTAGCTCTTACGTATTAGTAGTACTCGATCAAGTGAGACTGACTCGATCGGGTGGGTTTTGGCGATTTTGAGTCCAGAATCGAGTTTTGGGGCACTCGATCGAGTAACTAGGGGTACTCGATCGAGTAGGGGGTCACTCGATCGAGTAGCCTAGATACTCGATCGAGTAGGTAAGAGATCAGAAGGTCTGTTTGGTTCTGGAGTTTGGGTACTCGATCGAGTACGTGGGGCACTCGATCGAGTAGCCCGTTACTCGATCGAGCGTGTTTGGGAACTCGATCGAGTGGGTTCTGGGCATCGTGTTTTCATGTTTTGAGGTTTAGTGCGTGTGTTTATGTTTACCCCTTTCTTATATATAGTTTCAAGATGCCGCCCAAGAGAACTGCTTTGTACGCGAGAGCTGAGCTTATGACCACAGATGACATCGTTAAGATGTTAGAGCACCAGGATGCTCTTACCGAGACCCCAAGAGAGTGAATGAGGACAAGGATAAGAGTAAGGAGAAGGAGGTTGATCATTCTAAAATCAGCCTCTATATTGCGAGGTTTAACCCGAAGGAATACAAGGGGGTTGGGGAGCCTAATCTGCTTGATAGTTGGCTGAGAGAGATGGAGAACATCTTAGACTTGGTTCATTGTCCCGATGAGATGAGAGTGGAACAGTGCGTTCTATCCGAGGGAGGCGGCGGGCAAGTGGTGGGATTCAGTGAAGGTGAGTGCTAAGGAGATATACACCAACCAAGGCTTACCCGCTATACCTTGGGAGGAGTTTCGTAGGGCTGTGAGGAAGGAGTTCGTACCGGAGCATGTGAGGAGTAAGTTGAGGGAAGAGTTTGATAAGTTTAAGATGATCACGAGATGTCTCAGAGCCGAGTACTACGGCACGGTTCAATGAGAAGTCCAGGTATCTTTGAGGATATGGGTTTGAGTGAGGAGAACCTGGCATTGAGGTTTGAAAGAGGGTTGACTACCACGATTATGGATAAGTTACCCGTGGGGATCCTTACCGATGTTAAGGAAGCTTATGAGAGGGCTGGGAGAGCTGAGAGGTTGGTGGAGATGGCTCAGGAGAGGTCAGGTGGTGAGAAGAGGAAGTCTGAGAGCGAGGGTGGTGGCCAATCGAATCATAAGAAAGGCAACCACAATCAGTCTAAGGGATTCTCTGCTGGGTCTGGGTTTAGTGCTGGGGCTTCCTTTGGGCGTGGCCGTGGGAGTGTGAGTAATAGTTGGGGAGTGACCTGCTTTGGTTGTGGTGGTGTGGGCCACAAGAGACATGAGTGCACGAGCGCACCGGATCTTTTCGAGACTCCGCACGAGCTTCGCGAGCAACAGGCCGGGCTGAACATGGCCAAACCGGGAAGTCGAGCTACCGAGTGGAGGCAACCGCAATGGCGGTAATTCTTATCAGAAGACACCGACGAACAACAACAACAATCAAGGGTCGGTGCTAAGCCGACCGCGTCGGCCAAGATCTTGTCCGGGAGGTGGGCGGAAGACCGATGGCAAGTTGTTCATGATGGAGAAGAAGGCGGTGAGGAAGATGCGCACGTTATCACCCCAGTACATTCCTTGTTAACGTATTCCTACGTTTGTTTTGTTTGATTCGGGGCTTCTCGGTCGTTTGTGTCTTGAGTCATGTAAAACATTGGGTTTGAGAGTATATGAGTCTGTTAGTGTGCAAGTTTTCATACCTTCAGGTGAGTCTGTATCGTGTGGGAGGTTGTTTAGAGATGTATCTTTAATAGTTGGGCAAGTCGATTTCCCTGTAGACTTGCTAGAGTTTCCTTTTAATGGTTTTGAGATGATAGTTGGGATGGATTGGTTAGGAAAGTATAAAGCTAAGATAGACTGTCATCAAAAGAAAGTGTCCTTAAGAGGTCCAAAGGGTGTTAGTGTGTCTTACCGTGGGTTTCTAGTCAAACCCAAAGTTAAGTTGATTGCAGCTGTCACCTTGAAGTCTTATCTGAGGAAGGGATGTCCTTTGATCTTGTGCCATGTGAGAGATGACCGGATAGAGAGTCCGACAGTTGATGAGATACCAGTGGTAGGAGAGTTTGCAGATGTTTTTCCGGAGGAGATTCCGGGGTTGCCA
Organism: Silene latifolia; assembly: GCF_048544455.1. Classification (NCBI taxonomy): domain Eukaryota; kingdom Viridiplantae; phylum Streptophyta; class Magnoliopsida; order Caryophyllales; family Caryophyllaceae; genus Silene; species Silene latifolia. The sequence goes on along the minus strand of NC_133536.1, from coordinate 201,049 downwards.
CCGAAGAGGGAGATAGATTTCACCGTAGAGTTGAAGCCAGGGACGGGGCCAATCTCTAAGGCACCGTACCGTATGGGTCCTAAGGAGATGGAGGAGCTTAGGAAGCAGTTGGATGATTTGATAGAGAAGGGATACATTAGACCAAGTGTATCGCCTTGGGGAGCACCAGTTCTTTTCGTGAAGAAGAAAGATGGGAGCTTGAGGTTGTGCATAGATTACGGGGGGGAGCCGAACCGTGTGACGATAAAGAACAAGTATCCTTTGCCAAGGATAGATGACCTGTTTGATCACCGAGCGGTGCAACGATCTTTTCTAAGATTGATTTGAGGTCGGGGTACCATCCGGTGAAGATTAGAGAGGTGGACATACCAAAGACAACTTTCACGTCGAGGTATGGCCATTATGAGTATGTGGTGATGCCGTTTGGGTTGTCTAATGCACCGGCGGTGTTTATGGATTTGATGAATAGAATCTTGACGTTCTTGGACCAGTTTGTGGTGGTGTTTATCGATGACATCTTAGTCTACTCTAAGACTAAGGAGGAGCATGAGGAGCATCCGAGGATCGTGTTGCGACTTTGAGGGATCATGAGTTGTATGCTAAAAGTTGTCCAAGTGTGAGTTCCGGTTAGAGAAAGTTGCTTTTCTGGGGCATGTAATCTCTAAAGATGGGGTAGCTGTGGATCCGGCGAAGATTGAGGCGGTGACAAAGTGGGAAGCACCGAAGAATGTTGTTGAGGTTAGAAGTTTCTTGGGTTTAGCCGGATACTACGACGGTTCGTGAAAGATTTCTCCAAGATAGCTAGACCGATGACAGCGTTGATGAGGAAAGAGAACAAGTTTCGTTGGGATGAGAGTTGTGAGACGGCGTTCCAAACATTAAAGGAGCGTTTGACCACAGCTCCTGTCCTCGCATTGCCTGAAGGGAGCGAGAATTTCGAGGTTTATACAGATGCCTCGAAGAATGGGCTGGGATGTGTGTTGATGTAGAATGGTAAAGTGATTGCCTATGCTTCTAGGCAGTTGAAGCCTTATGAGGAGAACTACCCTACTCATGATCTGGAGTTGGGTGCAGTGGTGTTTGCTCTCAAGATTTGGAGACATTACCTTTATGGAGCAATCTTTAAGGTATTTTCTGATCACAAGAGTCTTAAGTACATCTTCACGCAGAAGGAGTTGAACATGAGACAGAGGAGGTGGATGGAGTTGATTGGCGACTACGACATGGAAATCATCTACCATGAAGGGAAGGCCAATGTTGTTGCTGATGCTTTGAGTAGGAAGAGTGTACATTCCTTGTGTACAGCTCTATCTTTGATGAGGCTGAGAGATGAGGTAGCGAGCTTTGGGATACATATGATGCAGAAAGGAGATGCCATGGGTGATATGATAGTACACCTGGAGTTTTATGATGATATTCGGGATAAACAGGCTTTGGATCCTAAGATAGTGGAGTGGAGAGCTGGAGTAGAGAAAGGGACAGTGTCCCGGTTTTCTATTCATACAGATGGTAGTTTGAGGTTTGATGGTCGGTGGTGTGTTCCTAATGATGAGGAGTTGAAAAAGACGATCATGACAGAAGCGCATTGCACACCATATTCAGTTCATCCAGGTGGAGAGAAGCTATACAAGGATTTGAAGAAAACGTTTTGGTGGCCTGGGATGAAGAAAGAGACAGCTGAGTTTGTGTCCCGTTGTTTGACATGCCAAAGAGTTAAAGGGGAACAGAGAAGACCACAAGGTAAGATTCAGTCTTTAGAGGTGCCTGAGTGGAAGTGGGAATCCATTTCCATGGATTTCATTGTGGGTTTGCCTAAGAGTCAACAAGGTAACAACATGATTTGGGTGATAGTGGATCGTCTGACCAAGTCAGCTCACTTTGTTCCAATGAAAGATACATGGACTAAGGCACAATTGGCTATGGCCTATCGAAAGAACGTGCTTAAGTTACATGGAGTCCCTAAGGACATAGTGTCCGACGAGAGATGCGAGTTTATATCGAGGTTTTGGAAGGAGTTGCGGGAATCGTTGGGAACGACTTTGAAGATGAGTACGACATTTCATCCCGCGACAGATGGATGGGCGACGAGAGAACAATCAAGACTCTTGAGGATATGTTGCGAGCTTGTGTGATGGATTTTGGTGGTAGGCCGGGAGCGAGAGGTTGGACCGATAGAATTTTCTTACAACAACAACTATCACACCAAAGATAGGTATGGCACCGTTTCAGGCTTTGTATGGGAGGAGGTGTAGGAGTCCAATCTGTTGGGGCGATAGTCTTTGAGGCGGTGGTTTTAGGACCAGAGATGGTGCATGAGATGGTGGAACAGTTAAGATGATCGGGAACGGATGAGAGCGACCCGGATCGACAAAAGAGTTATGCAGATCTACATCGTCGGGACATAGAGTTTCAAGTTGGGGACAAGGTTCTTTTGAAAGTGTCTCCGATGGGTGGAGTTATGAGATTTGGGAAGAAAGGCAAGCTAAGTCAGAAGTTTATAGGGCCTTATGAGATCTTAGAGCGAGTTGGGGAAGTTGCTTATCGTTTGGCTTTACCACCAAGCGTTGGAGAGAGTGCATAATGTGTTTCATGTATCGCAGCTACGGAAGTATGTGAGTGACCCGTCACATGTGTTGGAGGCAGAGAGCTTAGAGCTGGATGAGTCTTTATCATATCTGGAGGTGCCTAAACAGATTCTAGACCGAAAGGTTAGAAAGACCAGGAGTGGTGAGACAGTTTTGCTTAAGATCCTTTGGTCTAACCACGAGACCGAGGAAGCTACATGGGAGGCGGAGGATATCATGAAAGAGCGTTACCCTTTCCTTTTTGATCTGGTATGTATGGTTACGGGGACGTAACCTTGTTTCTTTTAGGGGGTAGGAGATGATCGCGAGCGATTTTAAGAGTTTTGTACACCTTTCCTGTGTTGTGTCGGGATGTTTGTCGGGATGAGTTGGGTTAGTGTCATGTTTTATGTTATGTTAAAATTTTGTTTGGCTTGTGAGTCGGGAATGTTGTGGGAGTACCTTTGTTTGGTAGTGGTTTGAACTTCGGGGACGAAGTTCCTTTTAAGGAGGGAAGACTGTAATACTCCGTATTTATAAGTCTTGGGGGACTCTATCGAGTAGCCCTTACTCTGTCGAGTAAGGGTAAATTGCGAAATAAAATAGTTTCGACTGTTGGGTACTCGATCGAGTAAGGGGTACTCGATCGAGTAAGGGGTACTCGATCGAGTACCTTGGGTACTCGATCGAGTGTCCGGTTTTACGGGGAGTTTTCTCGGGTTTTGTTAATTATGCGATTAAGGTATTTAAACATAATCGTCATTGTTTTAAATCACTTTTACAAAACCTAAAACCCTGTTTAAGAAAGAAAGCGACCACTTCATCTTCCTAATCGCATTCTTAGCAATTCCGAGTTCGAGACGGTCGGTTCGTGTCATAGTTCGTATCGTTGAGTTCCTTGCGTCGAGGGTAAGCTTTTAACGTAATTTTTATGATGTTTTGCTAAGTTTGGTTAAACCCTAATTTAGGGTTTGGGGGTTTTATGAGTAGTATGTGATGTGTAGTCTTTATGTGTGATGTGTTAGGAGGAGGATTCGTAGAAGAGGCGTTTTGATACAAATTTGTAGATACCGTCTGCTTGTTGTGCTTTCCGGGTAGGATTTCCTACTCGCATTAGTCCCATAATGGGATATTGGTGATGTCTTTGTAGTTAGTTGTTTGATATGATGATTGTCTTGTGTTTGTGGTTGTGATTGCTGTTGATGGTTCTCGAGATGCGTTCTCGGCCGAGTGGGGTCACTTGCGGGAGTGACTTCACGCCCTAGTTTCGCCCTTCGTGGAACCCGCCACGGAAGGGGATGTGCACATTAATGGGACGGGGTTATCGCTCGTATGATGAGCGGGGCTTAGGTGGGAACGGCTGCAGTCCCCCATCGCGGGGCGGTCCAAAGGGGACGATCGATTGAGATGATGGGAGTTGGTGGTGTGTGTGTGTGTGTGTGACATTCAAATTGTCTGTTTATCTTATTACAGTTATCTATATTGATTGTGTGATTAGTACTGACCCCGGTGTTGTTTTGTAAACTGCGGTGATCCATTCGGGGATGGTGAGCGAGATATTGAGCGGTATTGAGATGAGTACTGGGATAGCCGGGATGCCACGACATGACGATAGGAGTCTTCCATTTGTAGCCTTAGTTTATTTACTTTTCAGTTAGAACAGTCATTTAAGAATATTGTATCGTACTTTGGTTTGGTTTTGAGGATTGTATTTATTCATTAAACTATTTATAATAAACGTTGTTTCTGTTTTGTCTATTTGATTATCATACCTCGGGCGACCGAGATGGTGATGTCCTCATACCTGAGTGGTCCTGGTAAGGCACTTGGAGTATGGGGGTGTAACAGTTATAACTAAAGTTAATACAACTTTGGGTAGTTACTCTAGTTATGGCTGGACCTACTATAACATTGAAGTGCGAGTCAAGGTTATAGCTGTAACTAATATAACCCTGAGATTTATGGCTCAAGGTTATGGTTAATGCTAGTATAATTTTGAGTTTCGTGTCAAGGTTATGGTTGAGGTGTGTATAACTTCAAGTTATATATACTAAAGTTATAGTAGAGGTTACTATAACCTCGCATCCAGAGTTTATGTTATGGTTAGGATTACTATAACATTGAATTATTAATGTTAAAGTTATAGCTGAAGTTACTATAACATTGGTTGCTTATACCTGTTTCATATGTGGTATTGTGTTCAGTGTGTTATGTCCTTGTGTTGCATATATCTTTGGTTACTCTTGTTCATATGATAAGTAGGATGGTCAGTTATACTATCTTACGAGTTGAGTCGTGATGTTGGTCACGCATGTTAGTACAGTCAGTTATACTGTGCATTGGTTTGTTTGCTAGTTTGAATAGATGACGGTAGTATCAGTTATATACTATCGGAATGAACCAACGCTACCCGTCGATGCGGGATTTATTTGGTCTGTGTTCGGGGGTGGCCAGAGGCAGTGGTTATACGCCTGGGTCCCGAGTGTCGTTCGGTTTGCACCGAGAGTCTGGCCAGGTCTTAGACATATAGGCAGTGGTTATACGCTATACATAGTACCGTGGAGGCAGTGGTTATACGCTCCACACCGATGGAGGCAGTGGTTATACGCTCCGTCAGCTAGAGGCAGTGGTTATACGCTCTGGCAAGTTAGAGGCAGTGGTTATACGCTCTAACGGGCGTTCGCTCTATTCGCTATGCTTTGTTGCTAGCTTTGTGCCTTCTGTTGCTGTGGATTGTGTGTTACCATGTTTGCTATGCTTCAATGCTAGCTTTGTGCCTTAGGTTGTTGTGGGTCGTTTGTCACTACTAGTCTTGTAAGTGTTCATGGTCTAGTGGTCGCATATGGTCTAGGTTTGCATGTTTGCATCCGTTTAAGATTGATTGAGTCATGGTAACCTATGTTGGGTTTTCATGAGTATAGATGGTCTCGCATGTTTACTAGTTTTGCATTTCAATTGTTAATGATTGTTGGTTATATTCAATTGTTGTAAACATGACTGGGAGAGCATCTAGTTACTCCCGACTGATTGTCGACCCCCCTTTCAGGTTGTTCAGTTCGTTGCTGTTTGGTTGATGCTTGCTTGGGGAATGTGCGAAGCGAGCTTAATAATAAATTAGGACTTTACTTTATGTTTTAAGGACCTTGAATAATGTATTAGTTTGTTTTGGAGTTAGTAGCGAACCGGATTGGTCAGGTGTTTCCGCCACCTTGACCCTTTTATCAGTATCGTACTCTGATATTTATTTTATATAAGTTTTTCCTTTGTTTTATAATCCGGGTTGTTACACCCTTCACAAGGGAGAAGCAAATCCCCTCTTGTCTAACCACATCCTATCACATGCTCCATGCACACACAATGATCAGCCATGATCCCCTTTTACAGCAGACTAGGAATGATATCAAAGTATACACTTCACATGTACAGAATAGTCAAAGACTCAGGTCTAAAGACCAAAACAAGTCAACAACTTGCAAAGAACTTTACTGACACTAAGCGAATCCTTAGTAAGTCCTTTTAGGCGGGTTTGTCTAATGTGTATTCTTCAACACACATCCATGTACCTGGCTTAGTATCCCCATACCAATGACTTAGGAACATAGTCATCAACCAGCGTACATACTAGTCATTTATGAATATTCAAATGTCCCAACATAATACTCTGACTAGAGACACAAATAATCACATCATCGAACTGGAGTTCCACAACTAAGTCACGCACGTAGTGATCCATTTCCTAAATGTATACTCCGTATTATTTAGGGACAAACAATTCAAACAAGATTTGAATAAAATGCAATTTTATTAAAAAAAAATGCAATTGTTGTTACAAAAAATCCAACAAATATTTGAACTTTACATGACTGTATTTGGTCTTATAGATTAAGAGTAATATCAAAGATTTCATACGACCGTAAATAGTGCCAAAAAGCAAGTGTTAACTTTCGTTTGGATGAGAGAGAGTATGCTACAAGACAATCTTATATGGGCCAAAAGGGACAAGTCATTCATCGTTTGCCACATGTCCACTAGATAGAGGGAGGACCACCCATATTCCTATTGAATTACGGAATCGTTTTAGTTCATCAATTGGTCTCCCTTGTGACGGGTTACCATTTGTGGCGGATATTTTGTGAGATAAAATGGTAACAAAATGGGTTAGTGGAGAAAGGGGACCACGTGAACAGTGTTGCAGAGAGAGAAAAAATGGGTACTTTGTGAGGTAAAATGGTATCCGTCACTCCAAAGTGACGGATATTGTTGGTCACAAATGAGATTTTGTGTTAGTTCATACGGGGCCGAAAACTACAATAATTTTAAATGTGGACTACAACCACAACTCTCCCAAAAGATCGTCTTATGACATCCAAACTACTAAATACCGTTGACAAATTGCTAAATATCGTCGACAAATTTTAATGATTTTCCTAATCTACCCCCTCACTCTAAACCCCCATATATTAACATCCTTTTTTCAAGTACGACATTTTTGTCACCGCCGCTACAATTCCGCCACCAAATTCAAGGAATTGACGACGCAAGTATTTTAAACTAGTTTAACTTTTAAAAATTTTGTAATTAGTCAATAAATTTAGGTGGTTTAGAATAAAATCGTTATTGTTAGAACGGATTGATTATCGATCCCCGCGGTGATCTCCTTTGTTTGTTTTTTTGTGCTAGGATCGGGCTAGGCCAAAGAAATGTGAGCACTAGCCCGGCCCGAGGAGACATTCGGGTTGTGTTATGGGCAGTCGTGCTAGAGTTTCGTGGCCTAGAGGTACGGACTAGGCCGAGCTAGCCCGCACTGTTGTACAACTCCACGGTACGTAAGGATAGCGTAAGCTTGGCTCTAACCCAGCCGGCCGATGTTGCCAAATACAGTGACACATCATGCATGCCAAATATTTATTTTCGTTTTCGATAGAGATTTGTGGTTCCACTCTAAATTATTGCGGTTGTAGTCCCTTTCATTTTTGAGAATTATTGAGAACTTTACCGGGGCTGATCTAGAAATAAAAGGTATGTTGGGCTAGATTATAAAATCACACTTACCTCCCCAAAAATTTTAGGATTACAAAGGTTGAGCCTCGTACAACAATAATAAATCTAACCGAGCTTATATATGTGTATTTTTTTTTGAGCTTTTATATATTTTTTATTTAAATTTAATTTTTTTGATGTGAAAATAAAAATCTAATTGAGCTTATATATATTATTCTTGAGTTTCATTATAATTTTTTAAAACCAATATTTTTATAATGAATCTCATATTATTTCAAATAAAACTTATAATTAATAAGTTTAAACTCAAATAATTCATTATAAAGTTTATATTCCTTGATAGATGAACCATCTCAACCAAAACCTTAAGGTGATGGTTGAGGCCCGACTATTATAATTATTCCTATTACGCTCCCTCACTCAAATGCCCATTGGGCTTGAAGAGTGGTTGGTTGTCACCGCTCCCCGTCTGCACTGTGTCTTTGGAATTCCACTTCGAGTTTTTGAGGAGTTTTGAGGTTGCCAGGATTTGAACCCGTGACTTTCGGTCGTCACAGTGGCTCTGATACCATGATAGATGAACCAACTCAACCAAAAGCTTAAGGTACCATGATAGATGAATCATCTCAACCAAAACCTTAAGGTGATGGTTGAGGCCCAACTATTATAATTATTCATGTTATTCCTTACTATACAATCAATATAACTAATTAGTTGAACAGTCTACTTACTGAACTCGCTCCACCTTGCACAACACAAGCATTTTCTAATTTCTACCATCAACCCATGCACAACCAAAGGCGTTTTCAATTTCAATTAGGCTTCAATTAGTAATTTAGTGTATCATCTTGGAGGTCTTGGGTTCGAAACCCATGAGTCTATTTTCTCTCTCTTTTTTTAATGCTTCTTCTAAACACACTTTTTATAGAAAAAAAAGAATTGGGTTATTAACTTCAGATCTTCAATAATATTTTTCGTAATGTATCAATAAAAATCACAAAAATATTTTTAATAACGTGCCCTTATAATTTTAGAATGATCAATATTATAGCTCCTGCCTATATATGCATGGGATTGGGCTGATCTGCCGCTAGAACGTATATACGTGGATTATGAAAGAAGAAGAATTCGAGGCTGGGAAATAAAGCTTTCGTACTCGTGAGATATTTTTGCTATAAACAGATTTCCTAGATAGATGTCGATACAAGCATTATCCTCACAAATGACAATTCTTTTTTGTGATTTTAGTCCCTTTCATTACTGAAAACGTGCATTATTGAACAAGACAAGATTTTGAGGCGCTGTTCTTTGGTCCATTGCATTTCCAATTTCCATGGACCTTTTGGCTTCATATGAATGACTAGTCATTTTTGTTATCCTTATCTTTTTTATGTTCACAAACTTCTTTATCCGAAGAGAATGAATTTGAATCCACCCATTTCCTCCCTCTTCATTTTTCTCTTGATTTTTACGAGTTTAGATTTTATACTGAAATGATCTATAACGTTCTGAAAAGAATCCTAGTTCAAATTGAATATATTAATTACCACTTACCTCTTATCCCTCTTACCTATAAATAATGCAACGTTAATTAGTGCAAGAACCGCAAGAGCAAAGCTAACAAGCCTTGATTTAGTATTGAGACAATTCAATGTCTTTGCCTGAGCTAGTGGTTTTCTCAGTGAGGGATTCGAATGATGCAAGATACTTGAGTTTTACGGGTCCTCAAAGACAACTCCGGTTTGGTCCTGAAGAAGGCGTTTTCAGTGACCTAGCAAGGTTCGCTGTCGAGTCGGCCGGAAATGGCCTCGTTCACATTCGATCCTGCTACGAGAACAACTACTGGGCTAGGTAAATTTAAGCACTCTGCCTTTCAGTTTTTTTTATTCGTTTTCTTTCGGTGTGTCTAAATGTCACAAAGGAGGGTCTTATAATACCGATTAAAATATAAACCCACAAATTCCCATTTATGACGGGTAATATCCGTTACAAGCTGACGGGTTAAATAAAACCTACTTGGGTAGATAAAAATAAGCCATTTGTGGTTTCCTAAACACTTTTACTTTCGTCTTATCTATTCATGTGAGTGATACGTCACTTGACCCATCACAAGCTAGTGACAGAACCAGGTCATGATTAAATAGCTCTTCTCGAATAACTCTATTAGTAAAATTAGTTGACATTGTCAGTAAGGGTGGAGTCTAGTGGTTAAAATTTGGGTGAAATTCCCAGGAGATCCATGTTCAAGCCTTCCAAAAGCAAAATCTTGTGGAGCATTCTTGGCCTTAGTTCATTCCTAATAGACTTCGAGCCTGTCACCCTTGAGTGGTTTACCTGGTATACGTGGTTTGTCGGGTCTGGCGGGCGAGTCAGGGGCTATTTGGATTTTAAAAACATAGAAAATAAGGAATTTCACACGAAATCGAAAAGCTTTATATTATTCCGTATTCCATAATAAAAACGACGTACATAATGACCACGAAAATACATATTGAAATTTGAAAGCCGACGCCGAGATTGAGCGCCACCCGGTGGCGCCGTATCATTATCCATCTGAAAATGACTAGGGCTGACAAATAGAGGGAGAAGTCAATTCACATCACATTATTTTTTGATTTAAGTATGATATTTATTAAAATAAGATAATCACAAAAAAATTTGAAAAGAAAAAGGTATTAGTCTATCAATATCCATGTGATGTTTGAGAATCCCCTATCTATAAAAGCTAAAGCATTTAGCTTCTTCCTATTGGTTGCTGAAATTTAGGCATTGAAAAACAAAATTAATGATGTAGGGTCCCCCATGATCTCTCAAAAGATTAATTACTCTCTTTCTTCTTTCTTTATAATATCACCATCTAATTATTCTAATTATTAGATTAGTATTAGATAAAACAACTCTGTAGAAGTAGAAAGAAAAATCAGATCTAAATAACACAAAAAAAAGTACATTAAAAAAGATGCCCTTCTAAATAACACAAAAAAAAATACATTAAAAAGATGCCCCGGAACATAATCAAACTACAATAAAAATAAAATTTATTAAAAGAAATTTTTCAAAAAGAAAAAAGCATATTTCATCAAATCTATCAGAATTACGTAGTAAAAACTGTAATTATTTTAAAATTATGGAAAAGATAATAAAAATAAATTCAATAGCAATATTCCTAAAAATAAATCAATAATATTTATCAGATCAAACATGCAAAAAAAAAAATTAACAATGAGATGTATATATAGGACATTAGATCAAAGATGTTTTCGAATTACATCAACATGGAAAAAAAAATTAAATCAAGTGCCAATGAGAAATCAAAAAAATTAGTTTTGACAAAGTTCGAAAGTATAAATCAACAAAACAAAACAAAAAATCGAAAAATTAGTAGTCAACAAAATAGTTTAGACGAATATAGGACGTATGTCATTCGAAAATAAGAAAAGTTAGATCATCTACCTTGCAAACATACTATTGAATTAACATTTCACTTCTTCTAAATAAACTATAGTGGTGTTAGGCGGTGGTGGTCATCGGTTGTGAGGACATGAAAAGGCGGCATAACTGTTATAGTGATGTGAGTGAAAAATTTGGCAGATTTATTAATTAAATGAAATACGGGTATGGGGAGAAAGTTAGATGATTTGCTAAATGAGTGAGGGTTTTGAATAATTTTGAGTGAAGCCAAACTCAAAAGTGTAGGGTTTAGGATTTGCTTTGTATATTATACCATTATTTAGGTCATTAATTATGTTAAATGGGTTGTTGGCACTTGGGCCTAATGTAGATCGATGAGATGTCCGCAATAAAATGTTGAATCAGATTATGAATGGGTAATTTAGTTATTAATTAATTAATTCGTCTTAAAATCAAAACGAGTCAAATAATATCCTATTTGCATACATTAGACAAATTTTTTGCTAATTCCAATGTATTCTGTTTTTGTTTCCTGTGTACTTGATCCGTCTTAAGTGTAAGACGAATATGCCCGTCTTAAATATGAATTTGTGTGAAACGGTGTTACCATGTTAGACGGTTTCATTGTTAAAAATAAAAATTATTTATTAGCATTACATGAATACTTTTCTTATAAAAATGCATCGTTTTACAGTATGAGACCGTTATTTTATAATTTATGTAAGAAATATACTCCGTATATAACTTAAAATAGAAATAGATAACAAAGTATTATTTCGATTCAGACTCATATTATAGTTGTATGAACTTTTAGCGCAGTGAGAACACGGCGGCTAAATTGTAATTTGGCATAATTAGAATTGTTGCTCACCCTATTGTCAAGAATCAAGATAATACTTTGTTATGTACGACATTGAATATTTAATCACATTTATTATTCAAATATTCGATGATAACGCTAATATTACGACCCCGTGCATTCTCTGCACGGGTATAAAACTAGTATATATATATACCGAGTACATATTAGTTGTCATAATGAGAAACTACTTTTTGAAACTGTATAGATCTCATACGAATTAACCATTTTATCTAAATTATATCCCAAACTAGCCATTGTCAAAATTAATTACATTGTTAAAACCTTAAAAATGGTTAAAATGGGAATTAAAAATTCGAAAATGGTTAATTTAGAAAATACTTTATTAAAAATAGTCATTTTAGTGAACGACCCTAATATTTGTTCAAATAAATGTGGTTATTTTTACGAGTTAAGCATAAGAGAAGGACCCGAACTTTACTATTTTTTCCAGTTAAGGACTTGTACTTCAAAATATTTCAGTTAAGGAACTCCAACCTTAATTCAGTCTAACTGCCGTTAAAACTAATACCAGCTAAATATTACAGTATCAATGCATCATAGCAATTTTGATAAAATCATCTCAGAATGAAGGTAAAGTAATGACTTAATTTTCTCTTTCAATTCCCATGTCTTATTCGGTGAATCTCGAGAAAGCAAGTCATTTTTGTGATTGAATGTTTTATAAACAATCCAACTATTGATTTGATTTCATCATAGTAAAGCTTATATAAATACTCACTAAGATCAATTAGCAATTTTAATTTTCCCTTTAAATTCCCGTCATATATTATTGCACCAGAATTCATTTGAAACTTACATTAATTAAGATCAATTAGCAATAATTACACCGATAACGGCTTATATTAGAAACTGACGAACCATACGAATTCCGTCAATGGGTATATATATACGTGTACATATTAAACCAAGATCTCAATTTATATTCCCGCAAAAAAAAAAATCTCAATTTATATATTCAAATATGAGTTCGCGTCAAACTCACCTGTACGTTCCGTCGTTTATGAACCCACTTGAGTGCTTGATAGTGAAGGAGAGAATGAGATGAAGGGAAAGATGAGGAAGAATTAAGTATTACTGAATTGTTGTACGATTTTCTAGAAAAGCCGCTCAATCAATTTATCTCAATTTTTTTTCAATGTTCATGTAAACTAGAAGAAGTTAACGGTGTTAAGGTTGAAGTCCCTTAACTGTAAAGTTTAATAGTTGAGGTCCTTACCTGGAAAATAAACGATAGTATAGGTCCTTATCTTTGTGTTAACTACTCTTATTTATACGGTTATACTCCCTCAATTTTTTTTCCTTCCAAGTTGCTTTTTCACCATCGCCAATATAGTATTTTGAATCTTTGACCATAATTTCCGACAAATACATGCTAAAACTATTTTTGGTAGTCAAAAATAATATTTTACCAAAAATGGTTTTGATAATTAGTTTTAGGTATTAAAACTTTTTATTTCCTTAATATATTCACGATGAAAGTTTAGTAATTTTGACGTTAAAATATTAGTTGATGAGTTGATAATTTTAAAAGTTAATCTTGTTCTAAATAGTACCAAATGGCATGCAGGGCATCAAGGCCTGAAACTTGGTTGGTTGCATCAGCCCCAGAGAAAGTTGAGGACATGTCTAAGGATGGGTGTACATTGTTCCGGCCGCGTTTGAGCGCTGGAAACGTGTTTGTTGAATTCATACATGCGCAAAGTGGGTTGAACGTTGTGATGCGTCCACCCAACGATGCGCATGCCTACAGCTTATGTATCGAGCATGGCGCCCCAACTGAGTTTAGCCTCACTGATTTCGCCGTCATAAGTAGGACTAGACTTCCAAGATACGTAATGTTCCTCGGTGACAATAACAAGTATTTGAGCTCTATAAAACTTAACGAAAATAACGGGTACGTACATGTTAGGCAATACGAATTCCCCACAAACCGAGAGGTGTTGTTCGAGGTCTTGTACAACAAAAGCGGCGACAAATTAAGATTAAAGTCGATGAGTATGAACGATTTCTGCGGTGTGTCACTGCCTCATACAACCGTCTATATAAGGCCTCTCCCTGAAAACGACCCAGGCACGTTGTTTGATGCGACCCTGTATTCCCCGCCTAACACGACAGTGCCGGGGATTGTCTTGCGTTCCCTCGTCAACAACCGGTATTGTCGTAGATCTCCGGCCATTAACCAGGAATTGACTGCTGAATCAAACTCCCTCAATGATCTCAATGCCTGGCTCCGGCCTATGCCCCCGAGTTTATATCGGGTCAATATTGAGAGTTTCCGCAAAGCTTGGAGAGGACCCAACTCATCCCGGGTTGTGAAGGAAGTGCGAATAGAAAATAGGTCAAACAGTGTAATGGAGCGGGATAATGAAAGTGTCGAGTATATTATGACTACGATCAACTCATATAGTAATAGTATGTTCTTAGTCAGAGGTTCGGCCGTGTTCAACGGCCGGATTCCAAAAGTTGGTTCAAATGGGGAACTAGAGATTCCAAATGCGGTCAGACAAGTTAATACTTCTTGGGCAACACCTAGCTTCGATCAGTCCGCCGTTAAACAAGACCTCAAATTGAAAGTACCACCCATGTCAATAATGGTTGCAACTGTGTCTGTTATTACGGTCACTTATGAGGTACCCTTCTCCTACCAACAAATCGACGTCTTTCACTTTGATGGCCCTGAACCTCAATATCTCCACGGTGGTGTTTTTAAGACGGAATCCGATTATAGTGCGGTCACCTATGACATTCAACCTCTTACATCTGAGGTACGTACGTACTTTTTTTTGGAAACACTAATTCTTGTTCCAGATTATTTTTTAACATATATAAAAGGAAAATAGTCACATTTCCCGTCCGCGTCACAAATTACTGGAGAAATGCAAATCAAACATACTCATAATTTTGAAATGCATGCAGGGAATGATCAATGCAATAGATGATGGTATCGAACCAAATGCATCTGATGAGGTTAAGCAAGAATAATAAGGAGAGAGATCGATGCATGTATACTTCCATGATTATGTTATTATTATTGTACACTTCCCTTCAAACTTTTATTTCTTATTTAATAAAGTTGGAAGTCTCCTGCATTATTTCGAGTTAACCCAAAGACAAGGACCTATACTATCGTTTTTTTTATAGTTAAGGACCTCAACTATAAAACTTTACGGTTAAGGGACTCAACCCTAACCCCGTTAACTTTAATTTACATGAACATTCCAAAACGAATAACCTATATATTGAATGAACGGCTTTTCTTGTAAAATCATACAGTACGTAATGCTTAAGATCTTCCCCTTTATCTCATTCTCTCCTTCCCTATCAAGCACTCAAGTGGGTTCATAAATGGCGGAACCGGTGAGTTTAACGTGAACTCATATGAATATATAAATTGAAATCTTGGTCGAATATGAACAGAGTAGTGTTTGGATAGTACACGTATATACTCGATAACGGAATTCGCTTGGTTCGTCTGTTTCTAATATATAAGCCGTTATAAATGTGCAATTATTTCCATTTTCCAATTGATCTTAATGTAAGTTTCAAATTAAACGAATTCTGGTAAGAATAACAACTTGCAACATTGATTTTATTTCATCATAGTAAAGCTTATACAAATACCCACATTGATTTTACGACAAGACTGCTGTGCTCTCGTGCTTGTTTGGTTCTCCTTCTTCCTGATAATCACTCATTTTATGGTCTTTATATTTATGGTCTTTATATTTATGGTCTTCATATTCATACAGAGTTACAGACTATATATGTATATAACAAAAGTATTCAACTCTCAGAAACTGCATTTAATAAATCCGCCGCCATCGCGATATCGTGCTCAAGAAATCCCAACATAGATAAGAAGACTGAGAATGGGTTTGGTAGAACTAGTCGTAATAATTAAGAACAAGAAATTCAATTTGTGAAGTTCCGCCATCGATTTCGGAATGTCGTGTGTTGGGAGATAGAGATTAAAGATGGACAAGAATGATACAACATTGTCAACTAACGGAAAAGCAAACGGAAAGAGGGCTCAGGTCCTTAACTGGATTTTTTTGAAGTTCAATCCCTTAACTGAAAAAAAAAACATAGTTTAGGTTCTTATCTTACCCTTAACTCGCATTATTTCTTACTAGTTGAAAAGTCCGTGCGATGCACGAGGCTCCGATTAGGATCATCTTTAACAATATGCGTGTTGCATATTTTAAGAATTTGATGAACAAAACATATCGTAAACATTGGTTTACGTTGCTATGTTTTGATAATAGAAGTCAGGTAAGTTGATAAATAAAAAAGTATTACTATGTTGAAAATTACAAAACTCTGAAAGGTTGATTTAGTTGATTATTGATGAATCATCAATCCGTTTAACATAAAAGCTACTTCATTTGTTATCAATTACTCCGTATATCAATTGTATCACATTCAAACACATTGTTGTATTATGTAGTTACCTATTTCTATTGTTGCACGCACCACCTGTTTTTAGTTAATATAAAGCGCTATTGTCGAAATGTGGTTTATTTAGTTCCCCAAAATGAACACGTGGTAACGGCTAAGAGGGATTTTTTTGAGATTCTCAAATTAGATTAACCTACAATAACACCTACCAATATACGGAGTATTATAGTATTCTCAATGTAAAAGCTAAATGGTATTACGTAAACAACAAGTATCTCAATTATATATGAAGCTTGTTTAAAAAAATTGATAAATCTCTAAACAATAGAATGTTTTTTTTTGAAAGGCACAATATAATGTTTTTGACTATTTACAATTAAAACTGAGATTCCTTATAGCTTCATGCAAAATATATAATACGACACCTAATTTAATAGAAATGTGAAAACTTCTTTGTAAACAATATTTTTCGTGTGGCCTTAATGCACTTGTTCCCTATCATTGATGTAGAACTTTAATCCCTTGGTGACGTTCTTAACGTTGTTACGTAAAGCTGGATTAAAATATGGTTTCGGCCAATAAACTTTAACATGATTGAATGATTGTCCCTGACTCTTATTTATCGTCATAGCGTAGCATGACCTGAACGGATGTCGTCGCCGCGTAAGAACAAAAGTTTTGTTTTTTTAACAGAGGAAGTCATCACTATTCTTGTGCGCATGCATGAACATATGTGTCATTAAAATTCATCACAATACGTTACCGCATAACTAAAAATGCAATAGGTCTTGGTATAGACGGGTGGGGCGAACAGACGGATAAAGACCTCTAATAAAATGGGTAGGGGGACAAGGTGGGGCACCCCCCATGTGCTTCCCACTTTATGACAAATGGATATTTTGTGAGGGAAAATGGTATCCGTGTATACGTATAGACGGATAATGTCCGTCTATAATGAGAATTTGTGCTAAAAATGTCATGCACGTTCTAAATCCACGGTGAAATATATGTTTTCCCCCACGGACAGCACAACAATAAACATACAACAATCAAATGAGTTTAGTATGGTGGTGGAGGACGTTGCCCGTCTCATTCTTTAATTAATCATGAGGTCAGGAATTCGATCCATGTCCATGAAAATGGAACAAAATCTTTAATCAGGCGTTTACCTGTTCGTGAAAGCATTCGCGGTAAGAGAATTATACTTTGTTGTTGACGGTGTTCCCGTGACATTGGGAATATTTGGAGGATACTCTATTTTAGAGGCCCAAATAGCACAAAACATTTTATTTATACTGGTGGACTTTTGGTTCCTACTAATTAGGATCTTGGCCCTTTTGGTGTAGCAGTCTATATCTTGGGCTTTTATTTCAATATATATACTCCGTATATATATACTGGGCTTTTACAACACACCATTTACACTAGCCCTTGCTAATTAAGAACCAAGCTCGACATGAACCATTCAAAGCCAAATGGGCTTGATTCCGGTGGTTGGCTGGTTGACTATCGTGGTGGTTAGGGTATTTTATTGGGCGGGATAGTTGACTGGCTTGGTCGTTGCAGGGAGATGAGCGGGTTAGATATATATGGAAAGGTTAATATCCTAAATTAACAAGTCTTTAGACAATTAACAAAACAAAAAAAAAGATAATGTAAAGAATGACTGAATGAGCGGGTTAGGTATAAGAAAATATTAATATCCTAAATAAGTTTTTAGTTTTCTTATTCTATTGTTCGAGCAAAGAGCGACTTGATAAAATGCAACGGGACATATAACCAATAATGTATAAGAAAGTAACATTGTGGCAGGGGCGCTCAAATAGGCACTCGGACAAAAAGGTGGGCCGAGCCGGAGAAGGTTAGCCCCTGAGTGAAGGTGGACCTGAAAGTCTGGAACTAGCTTGGTTTAGGTTCAAGGGGCGGGGGGGTTAAAGCGTGCCTCCGAGATAAAGGACGGATCAGGCGGGGCAAAAATGGACCCGAATGGTTGGCTGGTCTTTACCTTTGGCGTACCCTAGTACATACTTTACTACACAAGATGAGATACAAAAGTCGATATATGGGGTGCACGAGAAAAAGGTTCGAGAAACTACGTCCTAGCCAGTAGCAAAGTAAGACCAAGGTTCTTATAATCTTATCTTTATTAATTCAGAAGACAATATTCAATCCAGGGCGTGCCACGTCATTAATTCATCTTTTTTTTTTGGAAATTCATGTTATGGTGGGACCCGTTAGTGTGCAATGTATTATTTCTTCAGAATTCCGGCTATACAAACATGCGACAAATTACGTCTTAGAATAAATACTATGAAATAATACTATGAAATAATTTTATACATTCCGAATAAATGAAATTAATGGCATATAAGCGGAATGAATTACAAATCGGAATAAATGAAACTAATTACAAATAAATGAATTACATAATTTGAAAAAAATAATAATAATAAAATTACGTAATTACGAGAAGGAATTACATTTATTTACGGGATTGAATTGTTAATTGCTAATTGTTCATGTTAATATTTGTTAATTCAGATTGTTAATGTTAACATTATCTATTACACATTAATCATGTACATCACAGAATGTCATCTATTGCCCAATTATTATAATAGAAATGCAAATTTAAATATTCATCAAAAAATATTCTTATCGATCTAATATATACCCGTGCAATTTTGCACGGGTTTAAAACTAGTAACGCTTTAAACGAACCAATAGCTCCGCATATGTATACGCGGATACTCCTCTAATCACAAAATCCCCAAAAAAACCCTAATTTCCCCAATCTTCAGCTTCATCGTCACAAACCCTGAGATCGTCGGAAAATCGAAACAACGATGTCGCACATCGGAAGAGCTGGTCCTCCCGACATCACCGACACTTACTCTCTCCTCGTCCTCAACATCAGCTTTCGTATAATTTCTCTATCTATTTTCCCTTTTTAATTTTCAATTTTCAATGTTTTTCGATGAATCTTTAGTTATATATGGATTTTTAATCGAGCAGGAACAACTGTAGATGATTTATTTCCGTTGTTCGACAAATACGGCAAAGTTGTCGACATTCATATCCCTAGAGATCGAAGGTTGTAACCTTTACTCCTTTTTTCATGATTAATTTTCTAAAAATGAAGTAATTTGATTAGGATTGCTCGCTCCGGCTCGATTGATTCAAACGTAAAGAATCAGTTGTGTCGGAGGGAGTATTAGGTTAGGGGAACGATTTGTTGACTTAAAACTGTTAAATTGTGTAATACTGTAGGACTGGTGAATCTCGTGGTTTCGCATTTGTGCGGTACAAGTATGGAGATGAGGCACAGAAGGCTGTTGATAGGCTTGATGGTATTCTGACTTTGATTCGATTTAGTACTCTCTCTGTCCCAATCATTTGTTTACGTGGTTGAAATACGTCTCACAAAGTATTGAAAAAGAGTAAACAATTGGTTGAGATGAATCGAGTATCTTGCAAACTAGTAATGCTGTAGTTATATTTTTGGTGGATGTGTTTTTTACTTGTATTGTTTGATTTTTTTTTTTAGGGAGGCAGGTGGATGGTAGAGAAATTGCGGTCCAGTTTGCAAAATATGGACCAAATGCTGAGAGAATGTGAGTAATAGTTGTTAGTTGATTGTGTGGCCAGTTTCTGTTACTTCTTTTTATACAGAGTTTGTTATTTCAATATGGTGGCTAGTTGTTGGCATGTTAATTCTTTTTACGTAGTAGTTTGTTTATCGATTAGCTTGGTAGAAGACTAAAAGTTTAGGGGTGAAATTTATGAATGTTTTATGTAGTAGCTTGTTTATCGATCAGCTTGGTAGAAGACTAAAAGTTTAGGGGTGAAATTTATGAATGTTTGGAAGACGTATGACCAGTCTCCACTTTTGTTGGTACAAAGTACAAAGTGTTTGTAAGGAATGTGCGATTGATTAGGTTCAAATCAGGAATATGCGATTGATTAGGTTCAAATCAAGCTGTGCTTGCTCTTTGGTAGTTTGCATATGTTACTATGGGTAATTTTGATGAGCTTTAATTTGCAGCAAACGTGCCAGACTGGTTATTTGCATCAAAGTGAAGTCATCGAAATTTGCATCAATTGACAACTATTTATTATCACGAGACGTGAAGTTAGTTAAATCAACCAGTTTGCTTTACTATAGGGACTTTGACGAGCTTTCTTCGTGTTTATTGCTTGTACGCATTTTCTTATGTAGATAAGCTGATGCAATGTCTTCGCTGGTATGCCGTAGATGGCTTCAGTGCAGATTTTGGTAAAGAATTTAAATGCCAATTACTAGACAGTAGATAGTTAGGTATACATTTTATAGGTTTTGAATTTTTGAGTCATGTGTCATCTGCTGGTTTTGCTGTTACTGTTTGTATTATTGTGACGTTGCCTTTTTTACTCGTCTCCAAATATGGTTTCAGTCATTCTTGTTCATTGTTTTCAGCCACAAGGGAAGGATCCTGGAGCCTATTGCCAAGGTTAGAAGCCCAAGGCCAAGGTAAATATCTTTAGTTTAGTTAACTAGCCGTGTCTATTGCTGTGGTTAAATTTATTCTCATCGTTCATATGCACCATCACAGTTTAGAGTTTGATAATGTTATGTTAATTCTATTTCTACTGATATGTGTTATTGGCTTTCCCTAAATTAAAATGATGAATTTTCTAATTATTCGAAGATCACTATATTTGCTGAAGTGAATGATATGGTTATCCGTTATCATTTTCCAAGCCTGCTCCTCCCATCAGTGGTTGGTTCCCTGATATTTGTCTGGCTAATATGTGTATGGCCGATGGAAAGGCATATAATTTTCAGGATTTAGGGAGCATTGGAAAATTGTTATCAGTTTTTAAAATTTTCGATAAAAAGAACCCCAATTTTCCACCCCTGTTCATTTTTGCTGCTTCACAAAATTTTCTCGTTTTTCTCCTTTCGAAACCACAACCCTAATCATGCAGTAGGAATGTTGGTTACTTTCACTTGCATGCTCCATCAAGTCCCTCACTCATCATCAGCATCACCATCATTAAGTTGATTCTTGATTTTGATTTCGGTGCTGGATTGAGTTTGGCATTGGCTTTACTTGGCGTTAGGTTGGACTTTAGATATGCTATTTTTTTAATGGTTTGAAAGGAGTTGGAAGGCAGAATATAGCATGCTTTTGCAAATACTTGTGGCTGTTACGGGGTTTTGTTGGAATTGAATGGACTTCAAAAATTAACGGGCAGTTTTGACTTTTGATCATAACCTAGGCATTTGGTAGATAAAGAACCATAATGAAGTTCGTGGTTGGTATAGGTGGTTGATTGGTTTGCGCAGTCTTTATTGAACTTGTTTAAGAATTTCGGCCGTTGTCATTTGTATGCACAGCTCGAGTACATTGTAATTTATGGTATAAGACCGCGGACGTCTTTTAATTTACTCATTTTAAAGTGTGTATAAAAAAGCGTTCAAGTATTCAGAGTATGTTAGAAATCCTAGATGACAATTTGATGAACAATTTTTTTTCTCTCTATATGCACTTTCAAACCATAATATTTTCTTTATTGGAGGAGATAGTGGTCATGACTCATGACTAAGCTTATCTGTATCTTGTTTTCTCTCAGGAATTTCCCTTTGGTAATACTTGTCTCAAATTGATTGCCCTTGTTTTTGTCTGAGCTCTGTTCTGGCCTCTCTTTCATTTAACATTTTAGCTTTCTGTTGTAATTGGGTTATAAGTATTTCATAGGCTTCTAGCTTTCCATTCTGTGTTATTTGAAAGTATGCATGTGATTTGTAAAAATAATTGATGGGTTGTCAAAATTTGTCATCAGGTCCCGTGATGACTACAGGGACAGGGACTACCACAGAAGAAGCCGCAGTAGAAGTGCTGACAGGTACGATCGTGATAGATACAGGGAAAAAGACAGAAGTTACCGCCGTCGCAGCAGGAGTCGTAGCTACAGTCCTGGCTATTCAAGAGGTCGTGGCCGAGATCGTTATGATGATGAGAAGAACTATGGAAGCAGATCTCCTAAAAGGTTACTCCATCAAATTGAAAGATTTATCCGAGTCTTATACAGTCAGCTCCTTTCATTATCTGATCTCTTTATTTCTGGCTTGTTATAGTGCCTCTCCTCCAAGACGAAGTCGGAGTTCACGTAGAAGTCCTTCTCCCCGCCTAATCTCACCTCGCAGGCCATCTGTTTCTAGGAGTCGTTCTCCAGATAGGCACAGTCCTAAAGCACCCTCTGTTTCTCCTCGTCGTTCTGTCTCCCCTCGTGTTTCGCGCAGCCCCTCTCCTCGCAAGTCAGATTAGGTGAAGATATACTGCTTTATTGTTTATGTTGGTTGTCTTTTTCGTAAGATTCATTATTTGACTGCCTTGTGTCATTTTGCTTGCAGGCGGAGGTGTCTTCAAGATCTTCTATGTTGACAATCGCTTGTGATTCAGTAATTTGCAGTGTTGAGCTAGCATTTATGAGTAGACTGGGCTTAGTAGCTGTTACAAACTAATATTTGTGGGTCTGTTGATTTTACTCAGTACTGTCTTGGACTGCAGTAGATGTTGAGTTTTTCTGCTGGCGTTGTGCTCTTGTGGAGGCATAACTATGGTTTGTCCTAAATTTCCATCTGTTATATGTGGTCATTGTTCCATGTATTACTTAAAATGCTTCCATTTCAATTTTATGCTGTGAACGTTGACGCTGTTAGTCTGGTCTGTTACCTTAGATTGAGAAGAGTTGAGGAAGGTTGATAGGCAGATTGATGAGATGCAAAGTTGGTGATGCTGGTGCTGTTTGTGTTTGTTTCGTTGATGATATCCTCATATTTGCCCTGTCATCTGGAAATACTGCTGGTAGTGCTTCCTGGTATTTTCATCAATTAGTCCTGCAAATTGGTGAGGCTAATTAAAACTGACATAAAGTGTTTCCTTGAGTCTTGGTTCTTACAAGACCTTTCTATGCTCCAACTTGGCTGTACTAGCTGATTTTCTCAAAATCTACTTTATGTTAAATACATCTCCGTGTGTTTTTTTGAAATTAGTTTGTTTGGCCAATTGACCATCATTTCCTTACAATATTCTTACTAGACATATTCTACATAGTACATTGTATCCTTGCATATATTTCGGAAAATTATTGATCAAAATTGAAAAGTGTTGAGTTGATCAGGACTAAAAAAGTCGAGGAAATTTAATTTTGAGATAGAGGTAATGATAAGGAGAAGGTTAGACAATAGCATTGATGTGCTCCTGTAAGTTTCTGGGTTCGTGAAGTCTAATGTCGGTGATCAACAATTATCATGTAGGTGTATAAAACCCTGCTGTAAGTTTCTGGGTTTCTGATTGATTCAGATGTTGAGCACACTTAATTTGCTCTGATTGTTTTTATCTGCTGAATTTAATAGCTTATGGCTCGTGACTGTAGCTGTGAAGTAGTAGATGACCTGTTTACTATGTTTGATGTGCTCGCATTGCTGAAGTAGATCAGTTGATAAGGTATTCATAACTTGTAGCCGGTGCTGATCAGGGTTGGGTCGGGATAGGCCAGCTGTACGTGCAGAAGTGAGTTAAGCATTATTTCTACAAAATCTAGTGTTATGTATGACTTGGGCTAGATTACGGGCTTCATGGCCCATTTCTCGAGGATTTATTCATATAATGATAAGTGATAATGATTTGTTTTAGGGTAGGGATTAGCTTTTGGTGCAAACTGCAAACCTTGAGGGATTTTGATTTATCTCTTTGTTTTTATTTTTGTGTATATCTAGGGTTATGAATGTTGACAACTTTGCCGTGTTTGTTGAAAGGGGTTGATTTTTTTTTTTTTTTTTAAATGACCACAATATATTATTAGTGCAAGATGAAAGGAGTGTTGAAAGATCATTGATGAACTAAAAAGTCATCAATAACTATAATGTATCGATAATAAAATTTAGAAGACAAGTGTTTACAAATGGTGCCGAGCTAAAGAAAAGGTTTTTTTAACAATGTAATGAATTTCAACAAGCTATTTCTTATACAACATCCAGCTACTAATCACTAGGTCTGATTAGCAGTGTATTGGTTATGACCGTTGAATATTGTACTAGAGTCGGATACAGCTTCGAGTGTGTTGCTTGGTCCTGGCAAGAATGTTGTCCAATACCAAAATTGACGTAAGCAAAGTCGGCCTAATTAGAGATTTCACTGCCCAAAAAAAGTGGGATATAATAAAAGAGCGCATTAGATGCTGCTACTAGAAATTTTGCAACGCATTTGGATTTTACTAGAAATTTTGCTAATGTGTTACTTTAGAATCAATAAAATCATCTTAGCGCGAGTGACTGACGGATAATTACCTACAAGAATAATTCATCCACCCTTAGGGGTCGAGGATGGCCTGACCTTCACCCATCCTGGGGAGAATCCAAATACGAAGACAATTTTATTAGTTGATTATTATATTACATCTTCTGTTTCATTTTGTGTCTCATCTTGTATTTCATACTTTCATCACTTCTCCTATTACCATTTCTATTATCTAAAGTGTGATATCTCAAGATCTTAAGGTGATGGACACAAGATGGAACAAATGATCTCAACTGGTGTTGTCGAGTGATGGAACAAATGTAGGTGTTTAATTCATAGGTTCATTTCACATTAAACTCGCTTTCATTCTCTAATTATATTGGACGATTACTTCACTCTTTCCGTCTGAATTTGAGTTTAAATAAGCTAAGTTGACTTCAGCTAAACCTATAATCGATAAAAAATAATCAGAATTGCACCGAAATTCTTTCAAATTAAGCCGGAAAGAACATGTTTCTTAACTTAGTTCAGTGAGACTCCCCAACTGCTAAATTTCGTGATTATCACACTAATTAAACTGTGGGACCAGCCTTCAAACTCGAAACAGCAACAATGGCGTCCTCAGCGATTTCTCTCTCCTCTTCACCCACCACCATTCCTCCAAGCTTTCTCTCTCTTCACCCATCTTTCTCCCGTAACTTTGCTCCTCCGAATTTCACCCCTGTTTCTCTCTCTTCATCCTCGAATAATCTCTCTTCCTTCATCGTTTCGGCTTCTCTCAACTCTACTGACGCTTCCATCCCCATTGAAAAGCGTCGGTACTCTTTATTTTGTTTGATTGATTGCTGATTTCATTTTTCTGCTTAATTTTATGATTAATCCTAATTTTATAGCTCAACAAACCATGCAGGATTTGCGGCATTTCCTACGGTGTTGGATATTGATCAAATTCGCGACATTTTACCTCATCGGTTAGTTTAATTGCTCAATTTTGGGGAATTAGGGTTTATATATAGGGGAATTATATTAAATTGCAATTGATCATTGTTGTGGCAGAACTAAGGGGGATAGCAGGGCTGCAACACATAAACGACGAGACAATTGAAACTTTTTAGTTAGAATTTGGGAAACAAAGTTCTAATTTACAACCAAGTGGTGTTAGTCCAGTAGCCGGTTAAACCTTGAAGCTTGCAGAAATGCAGGAGTTGAGAGGTCCCGGTTCGACTACCAGCTGGGGCGATGATCACTTGGCCACTGCAGCCCCCGAAGGGGTGGCTTACATTAGGCCCGGGGGGATTCAACCCCATCGTCATAAAAAAAAAAAAAATCGAATTTACGCTATTGTCCGCCAACTAAAAATCCTGATTTCGCCACTGATTGTAGTGGCAAAAGTGCGGAACTAAGGGGACTAGCAGGGGCCGCAGTCAATGAACAGTGAAATTGTAATCTACGGTATTGTCAGCTAAGTAAAAATCATGGTTTGTTGCTTACAATGTCTAGGTATCCATTTCTGTTAGTGGATAGAGTGGTGGAGTATAACCCTGGAGTGACGGCAGTGGCGATCAAGAATGTGACGATTAATGATAACTTCTTCCCGGGACATTTTCCGCACAGGCCTATTATGCCTGGTGTTCTTATGGTTGAGGTTTGCTTGATCAACTTCTGTCTTATTTTCATTTTGATAAATATGATCATTGTTACACTTACACCATCATAAAATGCCAATATGGTACTCGGTATATGTTCACTCGGATTTTGTAGTCGGGCTATTGTGAAATATTAATAGTTGAAAAGTGTTCACTCAACATGTAAGGATTGGTGATAATTCTGCAATTTTGCCAATGATTCTTTTACTCTTTGCCTAGCGAATTCCCCTTTCCCTAGTATTGTGTGGTCTCATGGCTCATCTCACACCCGAAAGAAAACATTCAAAGGATCGGTGAGTGTGTTGGTCTTGAGGGGTATAGTTAAACATTAGAAAACCCGAGATATGGTCATAGGGTATTTTTCGAACTATTCATTGAGGTTAGGGCGTGTTAAATGATTTTGAAAACCAAAAGTACCATGTTAGAATTACCAAAAATATAGGAGTATACAAATAGAAAATCCCAATAGATTATGAGGGCTTCATGCCTTCATCACACCCTGATGGAAGTTGTAGCCATCAAACCATCATTTCTCGTTTTTTTGGGTGAAATATTATTGGAAGAATACTTTATTTGCTCTAAGCCATTCCATTCCATTACATAATTAAAAGTTTTGAGAAATTAAGTGTATATGAGAACAGACTAAATAATAAAGATTAGGCATCACGAACACTTAGGTGTGTGAGTATCAGTGACATGATCACTTGCATTCAGGCAATGGCACAAGTAGGTGGATTGGTCATGCTGCAAACAGAAGCTGGAGGAACTAGGGAAAATTTCGTCTTTGCTGGTATCGACAAAGTAAGATTTAGGAAGCCAATTATTGCAGGGGATACCTTGGTGATGCGGACGTCACTTGTCAAGTTGCAAAAACGCTTTGGTATTGCAAAAATGGAAAGCAAGGCATATGTTGGAGGTGAACTTGTGTGTGAAGGAGAGTTTTTGATGGCTATGGATAAAGATTCTAGTGAGTAGTTACTAGTAAGTAGTATCAGAAGAAAACTGACTTCATATCCTCACTGTTCTGTTCAAAGCAAAATGAATAGTGGATAATCGTAGGAAGAATTGTTAGATGTAAAGAACTGATACACAAATTGAATGGAGGATTATTAACCATACTTGAGATTTTACTTAACTTGCTTTTCTTGGTTACATACTTACATTCCTTTGATTTGGGCTATTCTAGGTGCTGGTTTTTTGTTAACTGCATCTTGAGTCTTTTCATTTGGTACTGTGACTTCTACTAGATTTCATTTTACCGACTTACACTCACGAATAATATCATACTAGTTGAAAAAAGTAGAAACTATAGAGCTTATCTATCTTACTCCTGTAGCACTCTATTCTGAACCAGATTTCTGTTTCATTTACCATTTGTTGTGCATTTGTTTGCTTTTACATCTACGTTGTTGCTGATATTTATTGCTACTGTTCTCTAAAAATAATCCATTGTACATTTGTACATACTGGAGGGTTAGTAACATGGTTAGCGGCTCCACTCGGGTGCCCTACGAATCGCTAATCAAATTCTGTAAGAGCGTATTGACAGTGAATCCGGTCACCCTGGTTGGTAAAAATAGAAGAAAAGAAACTGCTCCAAATTAGAATTTCTAGACATCTGGAGCATATAGAATGGAGTTTGGATTTGACCACGTCCTGGATGTTGAATGGAATTTATTGACCATCTGCACCTAATCATAACATTATTTATTTTTAGTCAATTAATTGTATTTTGAGTCAAAGTTTCCAAATAAAGAATTCTTCCCAGACAACATATTGCCAACGATGTGGACTTGCCTAGGTACTCTATTTGGGTCAGTTGTCCCTTATTTCTGGCTCACCTCTCATTTCACTTTGACTTTTTTTCCATCTTTGACATTCTTTTCGAGACTTTATTTACACACACACAAAAAAATCCTTGGGAAGGATTGGAGTTTTCTGTAGTTTGTCTTAATAAACGCTTACAAAAACAAAAGGTTATTATCCATAAGGTTTATGTACGGTCACGGGAAAAAAACTTCTGAGGAGATGCATATCTGGTCAGCCTACCCTTTCGGATCGAGTCGTTAACAGGCCGGATCATTTCAGGTCAATTTTGTGTGCCGGGTGAGTCGGGTTTGGATCACTAATTGTCGGATCATGTCGGGTTTCGGGTGGGGTCAAGTTTGCCAGCTCTAGTTCAGAGCCAAGCCACACAACTTAAAGAACAAGTCAATTCATTTGATGTTTTCAAAAGAGACAGTGTTTTGCAAAAACCAATTGACTTCAAACTTTGATATATAAAGAACTCAGTCTTAGCTCACCTGATGGAGAAAGCAAGCTTCTCTTATTCTTCTCTTGCATGAGAAAAGAAAGTAAATTGACAATGCTACTCAAACCTCTATTTTCTCTTCTTCATCTTTTCCTTCTGATAAGTCTGGTTTTCTTACTCAATCCTAACTCGACTCGAGCAACTCCACAAGAAGCCGAGGCCCTTATCCGATGGAAAGAAAACCTTCATACCGAAAACCAGACATTTCTTTCTTCTTGGTCACTTCCAAGGGCAAGTCTAACTGCGAATAATCGAGCTATCAGCTCACCATGCTTTTGGCTTGGGGTCGGATGTGTTGATGGAAGTGTTACTAGCTTGAACTTAACAAATGTGGGATTAACAGGTACTTTGTATTCCTTCAATTTCTCTGCCTTGCTTAACCTATCTATTCTTGATCTGCATGGTAATAACTTCTATGGGAATATCCCTTCGTCGATCACTAATCTCACTAAGCTCACTAGTCTTCACTTAGGACTTAACCAATTCTCTGGGACAATACCCGGAGAACTTGGGGCAATGACTGCCCTTAGGAACCTGAACTTAAACCACAACTCTCTTTCGGGTCATATTCCGCCTTCTCTTGGCAATTTATCCAACCTTTCTTCTCTTATCCTTGGGAATAATTGGTTAGTAGGCGGAATCCCTTTTGAGCTCGGAAAACTTACATCTTTAACTGAGTTTCGGGCCAATTTTAACAACCTTACAGGATCACTACCGCCTTCAATTGGTAATCTGGTAAAACTGAAGGTTTTATCAGTGTATGGGAACCAATTGTCTGGTTCATTACCAAAAACGATTGGTAACCTTACTAACCTGGCCTTGTTTTTGGTATCCCGAAATGCATTTACGGGATCATTACCAGATAATATTTGCCAGGGTGGAACACTTCTGGACATTTGTGCAAATAACAATATGTTCACAGGAAGTGTCCCAAAATCGTTGAAAAACTGCACCCGCTTAACCCGACTGAGAATTGAAAAAAACCAGCTTGTGGGTAACATAACAGAAGATTTTGGTGTATACCCTGATATTAGTTACGTTGATTTAAGCTATAACCAATTTGAAGGGGAGATTTCACCCAATTGGGGAAAATGCAAAAACCTGACTAGTCTGAAGATTTCTAACAATAACATAAGTGGTATAATACCGCCCGAGATACGAAATGCAGTTCAGTTGCAGTATCTTGATCTGTCATCAAACCAATTAGTTGGGGTCATTCCTAAAGAATTGGGTAGTTTGAAGGCATTGTTCAATCTCTCATTGAGCCGTAACAAGCTTTTTGGGATTGTTCCCAAAGAACTTGGTGATTTGAGCGATTTAGCCTCTCTTGATCTTGGCATGAACTATTTGAATGGCTCAATCCCTGAAGAACTCGGCTACTGCTCGAAAATAATCGAGATGAATCTTAATGGAAACAACTTGTATGGTAACATTCCTTGGCAAATTGGCAATCTTGTGAACTTGCAGGTTCTACTGGATTTAAGCAAAAACCTGCTATCTGGTGAAATTCCCTTACAACTTGGTAATTTGGTCGACTTGGAGATACTAGATCTTTCTCATAACAATCTTTCGGGTGAAATCCCAGTAACATTTGATCAACTCCAGAGCCTGCAAGTCATTAACGTCTCCTACAACAAACTTGAGGGTCCTATTCCCGACAGCAGCGTGTTTCAGAAAGCTCCCTTGACATCATTCATGGGAAATCAAGGTTTATGTGGGAAAATACCCAGCTTAATCCCTTGCCCTAAAACCTTGAAAACGCCGAAAATGAAGCACAAATACACAGCAGCTCTGATAATTTCCCCTGTTTTTTCAGCTGCCCTAATCATATGCGTAATTTTTGCACTTGTCTACTACACACGGAAAGCTGGGAGGAAAGAAGACGAGCTAGAACCAGAGTTCTTCTCTATAAGGAAATTCGATGGAAAGCTGAGGTATGGTGACATAAGAAAAGCTACAGACGGATTCGCTGATGAGTATTGTATTGGTGTTGGTGGACATGGGCGGGTTTATAAAGCTGTACTATCCACGGGTCAAGTTGTTGCTGTTAAAAAGCTGGGATCAATCCTAAACTCACATCTTGAAGATCGGAAGAACTTTGAGACAGAAATCGAAGTATTAACGAAGATAAGGCATCGCAACATTGTTAAGCTTTATGGGTTTTTCTCTAATGCTGATCACTCATTGTTGGTTTACGAGTACTTGGAGAGGGGTAGCTTGGGAAAAGTGCTCAAGGATGACAAGGAGTGCAGAGAATTCGCCTGGGAGAAAAGGGTGCATGTCATCAAAAGCATTGCGCATGCGCTTTCTTATATGCACCATGATTGTTCTCCTCCTATCATCCATAGAGATCTTTCTTCTAATAATGTGCTGCTTGACAAGGATTTTGAGGCCCGGGTTTCCGACTTTGGCACAGCCAAGCTACTGAGTCTGGACTCCTCCAACCTGACTGAGGTCGCCGGAACATATGGCTATATTGCTCCAGGTAATTGACTAATATCTTGGTTCGTACTCAAATTTCGTTGGTAATTAACATTTTTTATACCATATACAGTCGGACGAAAATGTGTACATCAGACCCCTTAACTTCTTTATAGGCCAGGAACTTTTGAGATAAAGCTACACAAAGGATTAATATTGCTGTATTGAGATTGCAATGTTTAATTATGTCATAATCATAACCTCGAATTTGATCTTCATGACTTGCAGAGCTTGCGTACATGATGAATCCCACCAATAAATGCGATGTATACAGCTTTGGAGTTCTATCACTGGAAATCATAATGGGAAGCCATCCTGGGAACTTGATGTCGCCTTATTCAAGTTCATCTGTGAATTCTTCAACATCTCCTCACCCATCATCTTTCGTCTCTCTGCTTCAAAATCATACTAAATCTTACAAAGATCTCTTAGACCATCAAATATCAGAACCTTCCCCGGAAATGGCTGATGAAATAGCAGCAATTATCAAGCTAGCTGCTGAATGCACTAACTCTAATCCAGACCAGAGACCAACCATGCGAAATGTGTGCCAGCGGTTGTCACCAACGCGAAAGATTGGTCATTATGAGTCATTATTGCAGACAAACACATCGCTGAACATGTCTGGGAGTCGATGGGAAAGTTCAAGCTACACAAGGTCACATAGCGCAGTCTTTTGAACGTTGAAAAGATTGTGTAGTCTGAAATTCCGAAAGAGTACAGGAAATTTTTCGGGCTTGGACTCGGTTCAAACCAACTGTAGAAACAGACTTGAATCCCATCATTTGTAGGTTGTGACTTGTTATGTGATTGTGCACTCAATTATTATTTCTGACAAAAATGAATAAATGATGAATGAATAAATGGATTCCAATCATAGGAATTATAACACATGCACTTGTTAAGACTACTAAATGCAACATAACATAATTATTACTCATCCTTTAATATGAACCTTTCCAAACGTTATCCGTTAGAAAATACTTCCTACAATTTCAAGAAATTGATGCATATAGACATATAGTAAAGAGTGACAGGTAAGAAATGTTGGCTAGCACCCTGTCTACTTGCTGGCTATTTCATATTCTATGCCTGTAACTCTGTTAGTTAACGTCCGAACCATTAGGCTGAGACCTTTGTTCGTATGATCTTGTATTCGACTAGTAACTACATAATTATTTAGTAGTCTCTTAAATATGTTCTCGAAATGTTCATTTACATATAGATAGTTTTATGAGAGTAATTTTAAAATACACAACTTATACACAATAACTAATTTAACCATTAAAATTATGACTACTTAAATTTTAAAATACGTTTTATCAAAACTGTATTTATCACTTGCAAAATTCGAGCTGAATAAGAAATTAAGAATGCTCAAAATTAACCACATATATTCAGAATTATTTTGTGATATAAATATTACTCCCTCTGTCCCGGTCATTTGTTGCCCTTTTCCATTTTGGGGTGTCTCATTCATTTGTTGTCCTTTCTATTTTAAGAATGAACTTGATGAGTAATTTGATCATCCCCATTCAATTTGTTCCACATGTCATTTAGTTATTGGCCTATTCCTCTTTCCTTGGTCTTTGTGCCAAAACGAAAGGACAACAATTGACCGGGACGGAGGGAGTATTAAAATTTAAGGTAGATTGGGAATTTAGGGTGTGTTTGGATAGCAAAAGTGGAGGGAAAAGGAGGGGAGATGGAAGGAGGGAAGGGAAAGGGAGAGAAAGGAAGGGGATGGGGAATGGAGTGTGGTTGTTTGGATACATTTTCCCTCCAAATCTTGCCTATTGTGAAGAGATTTTGATTAGGCTTGGAGGAGGGATAATGGATCCCTCCAAATCTCTCCACCTCCATTTCCCTCCAATCATATTTGCTATCCAAACAAAAGATTTTAAATTCCCTACCCTCCCTCCCTTTCTTTTCCCTCCAAATCACTCAATCCAAACACACCCTTAAAATCCCTATCCAAATCACATTTTATTACTCCGTACTAATTTAATATAAGCAAAACTTAAAAAAAAAAAAATAATAATAATTTGATGGACCCAAGACTGGTGGTAGTCTGGTGGACCATGGCCATGTGCAGCCTTACCTGTTCTGAGAACTACACAACACAAACTTCCATTATAATATTAACATCATCAATTAACTTACTCCAATACATCCTTTTGTTATAAGCTGTCATCTAACCAAACCTCAATTTTTAAGCTAAGTTTCAAATTTATTCTATTCCGATCCCCCCCTTATCTCGCAATTTACGGGAGCCATTCCGATACCAACTTTCTCTACTTTCCAGTTCTTTGACAGCCCAGATATACCTATGTGCTTTTCCTCACATAAAAAGCCTGTAATCTCAAATTCACAGTCTTTCTCTACTTTGCACCATAGTTTTGTTCCAAAGTTTTCAACTTTATGCACAAAATGAAGAAAAGATACAATCTTTGGCAGAATTTATTGCTGATTTTAGCAACTTGGTCATGTTTTTGTTGCTGTACTGATAAAAATGCAGTTTCTGCAGCAGAAACAGTTGATGCTACTGATGTTTCTGTAATGTTAGCACTGAAAAAGAGCTTGAATCCACCTGTGTCACTTGGGTGGGCTGACCCGGATCCATGTAAATGGACCCATGTGGGTTGTTCAGATGAAAAACGGGTGACCCGGATTCAAATAGGCCATCAAAACCTTGAAGGTACACTTCCTGCAGATCTTTCTGTATTAACTTCACTTGAAAGGTTAGAACTTCAGTGGAATAAACTGTCAGGTTCACTTCCTAGCTTAAAAGGGTTGAATTCATTGCAAGTTATAATGTTGAGTAATAATAATTTTAGTTCAATTCCTATTGATTTCTTTGATGGGTTAACTTCACTGCAATCTGTTGATATTGATAATAATCCTCTTGATGCTTGGGAAATTCCTGAATCATTGAAAGATGCTTCTTCATTAAAGAATTTTTCTGCTAATTCTGCTAATGTTATTGGTAAAATACCTGATATTTTCGGGTCGGATTCGTTTCCGGGTTTGGTTAATTTGCATTTGGCATTTAATAATTTGGAAGGTGAGTTGCCAAGTAGTTTTATTGGGTTTGGAATTCAGTCATTGTGGGTTAATGGACAGAAAAGTGAGGGTAAACTTGGTGGAAGAATTGATGTTTTGCAGAATATGACTTCTTTGAAAGAAGTTTGGTTGCATGATAATGGGTTTTCTGGTCCGTTGCCGGACTTTTCGGGTTTAAATGATCTGCAGGTATTAAGTGTTAGGGATAATTTGTTAACTGGGGTTGTTCCATTGTCTCTAATGAAGTTGGATTCGTTGACGGTTGTGAATTTGACTAATAATTTACTTCAAGGGCCTGTGCCTGTGTTTAAGAGCTCGGTTGTGGTTGATTCGACTAATAATACGAACAGTTTCTGCTTGCCAAGTCCCGGTGATTGTAGCCCTCAAGTGAATGTACTATTGTCAGTAGCCAAGTCCATGTGTTATCCAGCAAGGTTTGCTCAAAACTGGAAAGGAAACGACCCGTGTGCTGATTGGCTTGGTATCACTTGCACCAATGGTAACATTACTATAGTTAATTTGGAGAGGTTAGGTCTCAATGGAACTATTTCTCCTGCTTTTTCCAGTCTCGGATCATTGCAAAGGCTAATTCTTGCTGATAATAACCTCACTGGTACTATTCCTCAGGAGCTCACTACTCTGCCGTCCCTTACTGAACTAGATGTGTCAAATAATCAGCTGTATGGCAAAGTTCCGTCATTTAAGAAAAACTTGATTCTAAAAACACAGGGTAATCCTGACATTGGTAAGGATTTGAGCCAGATAACTCATAGTCCGGACGGTTCCTTTCCGGGATCCACAGCTGACGGGAAAAGTGGTGGCCCCGGCAAGAAATCTGAACTTTCTAGTGCTGCAATTATTGCTATTTGCGTGATTGGGGCTGTTCTCTTTTTGATTATTTGTGGTGTCGTGGGATTCTGTCTTTACAAAAGGAAGCAAAGCAAGTTTAGTAGAGTGCAGAGTCCTAATGCCATAGTAATCCACCCCCAGCATTCTGGGTCCGATAATGACAGTGTTAAAATCACCGTTGCTGGTTCAAGTGTCAGTGTTGTCACTCCTAGCGAGAGTCACACCTTTCAGGGGAGTGAAACAGGTGATGTCCAAATGGCTGAAAATGGAAATATGGTTATTTCCATCCAAGTCCTCAAAAATGTGACTAACAATTTCAGTGAGGACAACATTTTGGGAAGAGGTGGTTTCGGAACTGTATACAAAGGAGAATTGCACGATGGCACGAAGATTGCTGTGAAAAGAATGGAGTGTGGTGTAATAACCGGAAAGGGGTTGAATGAGTTCAAATCTGAAATCGCGGTCTTGACCAAGGTTCGACATAGGCATTTGGTTGCACTTCTTGGGTACTGTTTGGATGAGAATGAGAAGCTGCTGGTATATGAGTACATGCCTCAAGGAACCTTGAGTAGATTTATCTTTAACTGGGCCGAGGAAGGGTTGAAGCCTTTGGAATGGACTAGGAGGCTAAGCATTGCCTTGGATGTAGCGAGAGGCGTTGAGTATCTCCATACGTTGGCCCATCAGAGCTTTATACACAGGGACCTAAAACCTTCTAATATCCTACTTGGAGACGATATGAGGGCAAAGGTTGCAGATTTTGGTCTCGTGCGTTTGGCTCCTGAAGGCAAGGCCTCCATTGAAACTAGGATTGCTGGAACCTTCGGCTACTTGGCGCCAGAATATGCAGGTATATTTTCGTGCATGTTTTGATTGTCCTCCTGTCAAGTTACGGAATAATTTGTTTTTTTTTTCTGCACTGCTGTTCTTTTCTTATATATCTGAAATGATCCGGCTAGTACCCTATCTAAATGGTTTGACTAGTCTGCTCGTATTGTTACGGCTTTTGATTCTTTGGTTCAACCGTTCTCTCATGAAATTGTGATTGCAACAGTGACAGGGCGAGTAACCACCAAAGTCGATATCTTTAGCTTCGGAGTGATACTCATGGAGTTGATTACAGGAAGGAAAGCCTTAGATGAGACACAGCCCGAGGAAAGCATGCATCTTGTCACATGGTTCAAGAGGATGCACCTCAACAAGGAAACTTTCCGCAAGGCCATTGACCCTACTATTGATCTCGATGAGGAGACTCTCGCCAGCGTCAGCACGGTTGCTGAGTTGGCAGGCCACTGCTGCGCGAGGGAACCATATCAAAGGCCAGACATGGGCCACATTGTGAATGTCTTATCGTCTCTAGTAGAACAGTGGAAACCGGATGACTCAAGCTTTGACGACTGTTATGGGATTGATCTGGATATGTCTCTACCACAAGCCCTTAAAAGATGGAAGGATTCTGAAGGAACTAGCCAGGTGGACTCCACATCATCATCCTTTGTGGCAGACAACACTCAAACTAGCATGGTTGCTCGTCCATACGGATTCGCTGAGTCATTCACTTCAGCAGACGGAAGATGAGGAAGGTAACTAGCATTATTTTGGTGGTACTCGTTTTTGTTTTAGATGTATATCTGATAGTTTATCAGTTTATTTTTCGTTGGGGTGTTTTTGCTTTATCAGGGGATGAAGCTTTTGTTAACTTGATCTGTATTTGCGCTTTTCACTGATATAGATTAGGAGGAACGAGTGAAACAAAAATCACTTCTTTTCTCTGGATTTGTGTATTCTGAAATTCTACGTTGTACCTGAAAGTGTGAATTTTATGCATTTTTGCAAAACTAATTGATTAAACCTCACCCATCAACTTCGAACTTCTGGTTTTGGCGGTTCTTTAGTACTGTATAATGAGATGAGAACAAGTTCATTATCTATACTTTAAGGCTAAATGGTGTTTGCGTCAGAGGTGCAAGACGAGTTTACGAGTATATTTTACAAAAGGAACTCCAAGGGTACTTTGATGCTAACAGGTTTCGGATCTTGTTCATGATACTATCTTGGTGACTATCACAGCTACTGTAACCGATATCTCAGCTTGATTATGTAATCAATAGACAGTATGGTGTACTGTTTGTTACCCATGCTACTTTACGTTAGCTGATGATCATATCTGTTTTTGTTGAGATGGTCATCTTAAACCTTTGCATGACACTTTTTGCCGTTAAGACGGCACTTTCCGTCTCAAGCTTTTTTTTTTTTTTTTTTTTTTTTTTTTTTTTTGGTGACGAGGGGTTTAATCCCCGAGCCTCAGATTCCGGCGTCACCACCTCCTGGGCCATAAAAACCACCCCAAATGGGACCGCCGAGATAACCGCATGCAATTCTTCATCTCATGGGTTCAACACGGACGCGCACTTCGCTGCGCTTTGAAGCTTTGAGTTTACCCAAGTCTCAAGCTTATGCAATAAAGATGTTTATTGTTTAGTCGTTTTCCCGTATTAGGCAATGTGCAACTTGAAGTTGTTGGTCCTATTCCTATATACCTTATCCACTACTCCATACTTCACCACTTGACACTTGAGTGGTAGGTCCAATTTGATGTTCCTCATGCGGATCTTCATGTATAACGCTTTACGAGTATATTTTTGTAAAAGGAACACCAAGGGTACTTTGATTCTAACAGGTTTCGGATCTTGATCATGATATCATCACTCGATGACTTTCACGGCTACCTTAATCTATATCTGCGTATTATTAGCAAGAAATTATATTAGGTATCAACTCCTTAAGTGAAAAGGGATATACTCCTTAAGTGAAAAGGTATTGTATAGTATCCCTAATGATGGCAGCGAACTTCTACCTGTAAGAATGTATTCTTATTGGTTTCTTTCTGTCAGTTTTAAAATGCTTTAAGAATTTGAGATAAACGAGACGGAACTATACAAATACCATAAGTGGATATAGTATTAAGTATTAACCAGTAAAACATTTTCCTGGATGAATTTGTCACTCTACTCATGCACGTAAAT
This sequence comes from Silene latifolia, assembly GCF_048544455.1. Taxonomy (NCBI): domain Eukaryota; kingdom Viridiplantae; phylum Streptophyta; class Magnoliopsida; order Caryophyllales; family Caryophyllaceae; genus Silene; species Silene latifolia. The sequence goes on along the minus strand of NC_133536.1, from coordinate 163,131 downwards.
AAATTAGTCGCTAATTACACTATATCTGCTGGTTGCTGACTAATACCGATGGATGCTTTGCCTAGCAATCTATGGAGTATCGGGATCCAGTGTTGGGCCAGTTCGCCTGCTTCTTGGCAGTCTCTCCCAGTAACTCCAACAGCTTCTCTGTTGGCTTTCGTCGCCTTTTCGATCTTGTTCTGGTCAGGAGTCTCGTGACATTTGCAGCCGAGTAGTGACCACCATCAGTACCTGTATAAGAAGAGTCGTCTATCACAGTTAATATCGTCAACCAAAAAACACAATCAAGAAGGCATATTATAAACAACTCATCTGTATTTTTCAAAGAATGTGGCCAGAACACTAAAACTTTCTATTCTGTATGATGGCCTGTAAGGCTCTGTGCGCGTAATGTTTCAGAATTCACCTGATAAAAAAGTAAAAAAGGCAATATGTTTCAGAATTTACCTTCCATTTGATTCAAGTCATTAAACCCATGATTCCCATCTTGCTGCTGATCAGGAGTATCAGGACGAGGAACTGACTGTAAGAAACAAAGTTCTTCCTCAGACATCTCTGAATCACTAAGCATTGATTCATTTTCCATTGTAATAATGTCAACCTCTTCATCATGGTTAAAAACCGACTCTTCCACCTGTAAGATGTTCAGATTTTAACATAAAAACACCAAAAACACAGTATACTTAAATCAGACAGGAATGTGAATGTTCAAGTTCAATTGACCTGTCTTATTTCAGGCAGAACTTCAGGCACAATGTCAAATTCATCCTCTCTTTCCACATACTCTTCCATATGATCAAGCTCTTTAAAGTCGGGATAAAACGCACTCCATTTCTCGGCATAGGCTTTGGCCCATATGTATATCAAGCCGGTCATAGATAACGAGACAATGATAGGGTGAACAGGATGCCAAGCCAAACTAATCAAGCCTACTTTTGGAGGACCTTTAAGAATTTTCACAACGCGACCATCACTATCCCAGATGTGTATCTTGTGCTCCCTACCAGTCGACCCACCAATTATCCACTCGCCATTTCTACTGAAGCAAGGAGCCTTCCAATGGTTTCTAGCAACCGGGTCGTGAAACTCATAACACAACCCCAAGCTCTTTGTTCCTATGGCTCCAAGATCAGTCAACATCTCACCCATTTTACAAAGCGTTTTCAGGCCGTCTTTCAAAGGAAGCCTATTCTCAAAAACCCTAATAGTTCCGTCACTTGAATTTGTGAGAAGGTACATACCGTTCCTACTAAAGACAATGTTCTTAATCACAGCACCCCTAGCATGATAAACTACTGCGCGTAATTGAATACTGTGATGATCAATTATGAGTATCTCACCCTTAGAATTACCCACATAAACAAGATCGCCATGGATATTAAAGCAAGAAGGAATATGAGAAGCAGAATCCTTTACACATTCCGAGACTGAAATAGGCAAGACAGTAGATTTCCCGGTGTTCAGATCAACTAAAAATGGAGCTGAATATATAGGATTTACCAAGCATAGAGATGGAATAGAAGAGCCAGGATGTAGTTGAGCATGCAAAGAGATTAACTTTATAGTTGTTTGGGCAACCTTTACTCCAGTAGCTACATCCCAAAGGATCAATCTCTTGTCGGCCATGGAAACTAGAATGCGATGGCCATACTTTGACCAACAAACACTAGTTATGACAGCAGTGCAATCTTCATCCTTGAGCTCCTTTGCAATCACTCTTGTTTCGAAGTCCCAGATGACACAACTTCCATTAGAGCACCCAGCTGGGAGAAAATCAAACAGTGTCAACAGTTATCAATAACTGAAGTAGCTAGTCACATTCACAACCCAAGCAAGCCCTTAAATGTGACAATGGACGGATTTAATTTCCTCCAAACTGACCTGAAATTTCTACAACATACGGAAGAGAGTCGGAAGGAAAGCATTATACCTTCATTCACCTCCCATCCTGACCCACCCCCTGCCTCCCCTTCCCCTCCCTACTACAAAATGTATCCAAACACGCCTTAAAGCTCGTCTGATAAAAAAACAATCAAAGGTACCATCTTTTTAATGTATCTAACAAACATATGTATCCCTACTACAAAATGTATCCAAACACAGTAAAAAACAATCAAAGGTACCATCTTTTTAATGTATCTAACAAACATATGTATCCCTACTACAAAATGTATCCAAACACAGTAAAAAACAATCAAAGGTACCATCTTTTTAATGTATCTAACAAACATATGTATCCCTACTACAAAATGTATCCAAACACAGTAAAAAACAATCAAAGGTACCATCTTTTTAATGTAACTGGCAAACATATGTATCGCTACTACAAAATGTATCCAAACACAGTCAAAAACGATCAAAGCTTCCGTCTTTTTAATGTGACTGCCAAATATTGGAAGAATTTAGTGTAGAATATACATAGAAAAGTGAAAGTTTTAGTCTTTTCTTGGTTTTTGGAACTTTAACACAAGATTTCTGCAATCTGCCAACTTATTTTATTTACTTAGACAAATAACTGCAAAAAATCTTATGCCAAGAACACATCTTTCTTGGTGCAGCATATTACACAGAACATGAAGATGGAAATAGAAACATTTTGAGAGAAAAATATACCAGCAAGAAGAGTGCCTCTGCGATTAAAGGCCATGCATTTGATGACACCAGCATGTTCCAAGTATTCTTCTATCACCTCTGGAATCTCCTTTTGCATTGAATCATCTTTTTCACATTATTGACATTTACATAAGACTAAAGCTTGAAACTTTCAGCATTGCAGACAAAATAAAAGAAAATCAAGGAAATTTGGAGTTACCTGTGTTTGGGGTGTTCATCCTTCCTTCAATCCTTGGAAATTGGAAAATATTGCTTGCTAAGAAGGTACTAGAGTAGTAAGTTAGTAACTAGTAACTAGCCAGGACCTTTGACACGTAAGACCGTCTCATTCTTTAATTTATGCAATGTTGATATTAATTGGGAACTCACTTTACCTGTTTAGACCCGTCAATGTTAAAATTGTTATTCGTTGGAAAAAGATGTCTTGCTTCATAATATCGAATGCCCATTATTGAGAAAGTCATGAGTCGTGGTAGTATGTAAATCACGAAAGTAACCTCAAGTTTTGACGTAAGTGTGCTTTAACTAATAAAACTAGGGATTCATCGGTAATGACATATTTTATTTACTTACAATAAAAAATATTAATTTGGAGTAAACGAAATATCACTCACTCAAAAGCTCATTTATTGGATGTGTCATGTGTGCTTGGGCGGATAAAGCACGCTCATTATTTGCATGACACAGTGAGAAGAATAAATTATGCTCATGAAATAATGTTTTAAACACTTCAAAAAGAACTATTTGTGATTTTTTTTTCTTCTAAAAAATAGATTAAAATCTAGTGCACACTTTCGAGGCATTCACGAATTTTCCGAGCTAAGGAATTTCAGCTCACCTTGACTCATTAAACCCTCGAGCCAAGCTTGGATTAAGATGGTTCGAGTTACTTGCAAGTTATATTGTGTCAATATCACCCTTAGAATATACACCAAGACACAAAAATCGAATAGATTATCCAACCTTGTAAATAAATGGAATTTAATTTTGACAAAAAAACATTAAGGGGTTGTTTGGTTGCCATAAGGGAAGATAAATTCACATGAACTCCAATTTCACATGAAATGGAAATTCATGTGAATTGCACAAAAAGTGTTTGGTTGGCATATGGGTAATGAATTCATGTGGGAATTGCTACTTACCTAGGGGGGGCTAGGTAAGCAATTCATGAATTATACCACCAGTTGTACACTTGTACGGTGTAGAATCTGAGCTTTGTAATAAAGAATCCGAGTTCTATTTTAAAGAATACGAGTTTTATTAGATAGTATCTGATTTCATCTATTTACCCAATAAAAATATAACTGTGAATAAGCTCAGAAAAAATACACATAAGCTCGATTTATTTTACCATTAGTTGTACCATGCTCATGTACAACTGGATGTATAATCTTATTTGTCCTAGGTAAGTGACTTCCTCCATAATGGAGGAACTTAAATTCCATGGGAAGTTCCACTTCCCATGATTTTGGCAACCAAACAAGTCCATAATATTGCAATTCATGGGATTTTCAAAATCCCATGAATTTAAAGGGTAACCAAACAAGTCCTAATTCCCCAAAGATTTAATTGGCTCACATAATTGAACATGATCTCCTTAATGGTACCTCATTTGTACCTGTTTTGTACCTATAGTGTCCTTAATGCCTTAATTGTGGCCCATTTGTAATAATCCCCCCTTTTTTGGTTCAACATCAATACAATAATGGTCAATTCACTCAATTGCAATCAAAGATGGTAAAAATATGAGCTTTCCATGATTTTCCAATTCTTCTCCTCAATTTGCTTATAATTTATTCATTTCAAAGATTCCCACCATTATTTCCTTTACTTTTCTTCACCCTCAAACACCCATTTTTCTCAATTCCATCACCAAAGTAATCCTCAAATTGATCGAATTATTTGTGGGATTTGTGAAAATTTAAGTTTGGAAGAAATTTTTGGGGATTTAATTTGGTGGGTACATTGAAAAATGGATACAATTTATCAAAAGCTTCGAGATTTGGATGCGTACCCTAAAATTAATGAGGATTTTTATAAGAGAACTTTTTCTGGTGGTATTATCACCATTGTTGCTTCCTTAATCATGTCATTGCTCTTCATCTCTGAGTTCAGTATGTCCTTTTTATTACTCCCTTCGTCGCAATCATTTGTTTACTTGTTATTTTTTTTATAACGGGTGTTTTAATTGTAGGTAAACAAATGATTGGCACGGAACTTTCCTTTTCATGTCAATTTTCATTCAAAGTTGTTTGCTTTTTAGAAATTTGTAGTTGTTTGGTATCTTGTTTGTTTGCTTTGATGTGGTGAATTGATGCAAAAGCTTCATAATTTTGTTAAATTATGATGATTCGGTATTGTTTAAAGAATTTGAGCATTAGTTTGGGGGTAATGTATGACAAATCGCCATGAATTAGCTATAAACTGGGTATGTTACAGGTTTGATGGAAGGGTTGTTACTAGTTTAGTTTTAGCAAGTTGGTAATCCTTGAAAGGCGAAATCTTTGATCTTCTTGTCAGCTTTGGTTGTGGGTTGCAGTCACTGGAAGGTTTAGAACAGTACACCATGTACACTTTTTGTACAAGTAATTATTGATAGTGATTCATCATACACCCATGGACTACTTGAAAGTCAAGTAATTAACGGAAACACCGCAAAGTATATGCTTAGTATTAATATTAGTTTGGTCATAATTTTGATTAGGGCGACCACAACATAATTGCTAAAGACAAGGAGGAGGATTTAAAGGGAGCCAATATCGTTTGTTTGGATAGCAAAGTGGTGGTGAAGGGATATGGAGGGGAGGGAAAATGTATCCCTACATTTCCCTCCTCCAAGCCAAAATATTTTCCTTCCAAAGGAATGATTTGGAGGGCAAACTTATCTCCCAATCCTCCCATCCTTTCCTTCCCTTTTCCTTTCCTTCCTCCTCCAAGCGTAATTTTCATTCAAAGTTGTTAGCTTTCTCTCCAATTTTTGTATCCAAACAAGCCCTACCCTTAGGCCTTGTTTGGATGAGGGGATTGGGAGCGAAAGAAAGGGGAGGGATACAAAATCTCTTACGTGGATAATATTTGGGGTAGGAGGGAAATGGAGGAGAAGGGGTTTGGAGGGATGCATATTCCCTCCTCTAAGGTAAATCGAAAACCCTCCAACATAGGAAAGACTTGAAGAGAAATTGTATCCAAACATACATGCTCCATTCCTCCTCCTCTTCTCTTCCCTCCCTTTCCTTTCCCTCCTACTTTTCTATCCAAACAAGGCCTGAATGTGGCCAGTATTTTGAAACACCTAAAGCTTAAAAGCACACTCCAATGCGCTGTTGGACGGTTGGACCAGTCTTCTCCAAGACTTTTATGGTCTAGTTTGCTATCTGGTTAGCATGTGCATGCAGAACACTTGTGTTGCATTTGTTATTATTCCAACATTTCCATATTTCCGTTGGAGCCAAAGACTCTTTACTCTTTGGTTCTGGATTGTGATGGAATAAATCCAAATGATTCACTAAAGTGGTTGCGCTTCTTTCTATTGTGAAGTAGTGGTCCTTCGATGTAGTTCTCAACGTAATTTTCATCTTGGGTCATTCGGAAACAACCTCTTTGGGTTGCTAACACAAGGGTAAGGCTGTGTACATCCGACCCCCCCCCCCCTCCTTACCCCGCAAATTGCGGGAGCCATTGAGGCACTGGGGTAATGTTGTTGTTGGAATTATTCCAAATTTCTAATGTATTCCGTACATTTTATAACGCAATGCAAGTTAGAACCAATTGGCGATATTTTGAAGTTATTCAAATTCTAGTCTAAAGTTTTGATGCTTGATTCTGGTTTATATCTGTTCAATTGTATGCTTGATATAACTGCTTGCCTAGCTGAAAATTCTGTCATTTGTGGGTGTTAATTTCTTTTTGAACCACTTACATTTTGTGCCACTTGGTGTTATGCATGCAGGATCATATCTCCATACTATTAAAGAGACCACACTTGTAGTTGACACATCTAGAGGGGGGACTCTGCGCATCAATGTAAGATTTTTGTTTGCTTTGCTATCCAATATGGTACCACAAGTTTTGTCTGGTAGGTGTTGCCTTGTTGCTTATTCCATCCCGTAGTTGTCATATAGTTCAAGGCCTTAAAGTTTTCTCCATCTTCAAGAATACTGACATGGAGTTATGGATCACTGATCATTGGTGTTTGCTTAGTGTTCAACTTCAGTAGTATTTCTTTTGCCTATTATAACCAGAAGTTTGATATGTGTTCCTCATAGTATTATTGAATCTTTGTTTTTATCTTCTCTGCGTGTTCTATTGTTGGTTACTCCGTATTACTTCCCTTTTTGGATATTTTGTAACTTCTTTTGGAGAACTTGTCATTTATTGATACATGCTTTTTGCTATTTAATTGCAGTTTGATATTACTTTTCCTGCAGTCCCTTGTACAATTCTCAGCATCGATGCTGAAGATATTAGTGGAGAGAAGCATTTTGACATAGTAAGTGACTTACAGAGACCTACTGCTCAAGCATTCTGCTAATTTCCTTTCTTCTGAGAATATAATATGTCTTGCTTACTTGTAGAGACATGATATTATCAAAAAGAGAATTGATGTCCATGGGAATGAAATTGAAGCAAGGAAGGATAGCATTGGAGCCCCAAAGGTTAGATACAATACCACATAATTCCCTCGTCCTCCTACTATCATAGCATTAGTAATTAGTTCAGGGACACACACACACTGTCATTCTGTCGATTATTTGTCATTTTTTTTTATGGTATACATGGTTTTCAAATTTTATCGCATGTTAATTCTTATGGACACCCTTTTAAAACTATAAATAATCCAATATCTTACTTTAGGCTTAATTAACTTTGTTAATACTGCTGTTATTTGAACTTGGAAACAGAATCAGTTTGCCTAAATGATACCCTAGGAAACGGGTCATAACTAATGCATGACAGCTGAACCTTCTTGGCATATGTTGCTAGAAAATTTTGTATGGCAAGTGGGTCATTTCACTCACTATTGTCAAGCTTTCTTGAATTAGCTCATGAGGTTTTTCAGGGGTACACGTGGTGGTAGTTTTTTTTACCAGATCAGTACATAGTAGCTGGTTAAGTATTGCAGGTTACTCTCAACCGCCTCTATGTTTTCAGCACAACGGAAATGGTGTATGCATTTATTCCTTTATACTCGTCATAGAAGGGGGCCTTTGACCACTGTGACTAATGTTGGTTGTAGTGGCTGATAAAGAATTTATGTGAAAGTTAGATGAGTAGAGAAGTCCAAAGGAATAATGGGAGATGTATTTAATGCATCATTTGATGCCTAGGGGCTTGGCTATGAAAATTGATGGAGTTAATGTTTTGTGTTGTAGATTTTGATTATTGAACATAAACAGCATCTCAAATCTCAGTATTGAAGTGTTGTGCGGACTGTAGGTAGCAAACTTCTGAATTCTGGCAAAAATATTTTAGAGGCCCCAGATTTTGAAGGATAGTGCTTTAAATAGGACCAAAGTCACAAGACTTCATTGATTATTTAGTATGTTGGTGATAGAGATAGCTCATTTGTGATTGTATTTTGTTCTTTTACACCCAGAAAAAGTGTTTTCCAGTCGTTATTGTTTGCTGGCAATTTCTTTGTGCTGTATTTTATTTTCTGTTCTGTGGCATATATGTTACTGTATTTAATTAATTCAGCTAATTTCTTTCCAGATTGAGAAGCCTTTGCAGAAACATGGTGGGAGACTCGAGCACAACGAGACATATTGTGGTTCATGTTATGGAGCAGAAACGGTAGTTTCCCTTGTATAGTATCCTACTATCCTGATAATACATATATGGTGATTCATACTTTAGTTTTAGTTGCTGTATTAAGGCTTTTGGATAACTCGTAACCAACACCCTGTCTCAATGGAAGGGCATCTGCATGCCTGTTTCTTTGATATAGACCTTGGTTCGAGTTACACATTTAAGAAAGTATATATATGGCATACCAGCTTTCCTCGTGTGTTTTTCTGCACTTGACTTCCACTAGTCTCAAATTCAAGGACCTTCAAGCTCCGTGGTTTGAAATTATGGAACATTATTTTATTTTGAAGTTTCCAAATTTGCCCTTGCTTGGCAGGCCGATGACCATTGCTGCAACTCATGTGAAGAAGTTCGTGAAGCATACCGGAAAAAAGGCTGGGCATTACATAATTTGGATATGATAGATCAGGTATGGCCTTCTTAATATTTGTCCTACTAACGTTCCAAGTGATAGCACTATATCTTGAATTACTGTGATTATTGATCATTTTTGTGCTCTCTTTTGAGTAGTGTGTGAGGGAAGGTTTTTTCCAAAAGATCCATGAGGAAAAAGGTGAAGGTTGCAATGTTAACGGATTTCTGGAAGTTAACAAAGTGGCTGGAACTTTCCATTTTGTACCTGGAAAGGCCTTCCATATATCAGATTTTCAACCTGCTGATCTGATTGCTGTTCAAAAGGATGATTACAATGTATGTTCTTGAATCATTTAAACTCGCATTTTGGCTTTGTAATGTATATAAGAAAGCCTTTCCCTCGTTTAAGCTCTGAGACAGATCAATTCATCTTGGCTATGACAGATAAGTCACAAAATCAACAAGTTAGCTTTTGGAGAGTATTTTCCCGGCGTGATGAATCCTTTGGATGGGTAATGTTTTGTTATGAATGTGCTTTATATTGGATGAACAACGTGAGTACCTTCATAAGACGTACTCCTATTAGGAGCAAAAAACTGTCTCTTACTGGTGTTAATACGTTGTGGTGTTCGTTCTTATTTTGTATCTTGAACGAGGGTTGGCACAAAATTTGGAAAATTGCCCAAAACAATTGCTTCTTGGTTTAATTTCCTGTTGACCCCGACCCCGTATAAATTTTGTTCGAAAATAATAGACCCCCTTTTTCTAACTATACTTAAAAACTGAGGTCATTTAGACTAAAAATTTTGTTTCTGCTGTTATTAATCAGGGTGCAGTGGCTGCAAGACACGACTAGTGGAATGTACCAGTATTTTGTCAAGGTTTGCTTATCAACTGCATTAGCCACCTATTTAACCTACTATCCCAGCCCGTAAATTGTCTCGTTAAGAAATTTTGTGGTCGTCTTTAAAAATTCTTGCAAAACTCCTTGTAATTGAAGGTTCCTTGATTAAGTTTGACCATATATTTCAGGTTGTCCCAACTGTATATACCGATAAGAAAGGACATAATATCGAATCAAATCAGGTACTCCGTATTAATCTATCTAAGGAGAATTGATTAATGCCCTTTTGTATAGGAATAATAATTATGTGAATGTGGTTTTGTTTAGTTCTCTGTGACAGAACACTTGAGGAATTTAGACGCTGGACATTATCAGGCTGTTCCAGGGGTTTTCTTCTTCTACGATCTTTCTCCAGTAAAGGTTGGTTCGTCATCTTGGATGCATTTTTATGAAGGCCTTCTAATTTTATTTTTTCTTTTGTTATAATTTTTCGTTGCTCCTTTAGAGTCCATTCCAGTTGAGATTGCTAAATTTTCATTTTTTTAGGTGACCTTCTTGGAGAAGGGTATGTCATTTTTACACTTCATGACTAATGTCTGCGCTATCGTTGGAGGTAAACTGCTCTTTCCAACCAGCTTATCTCTTTTAAAAGATGCCCCTATGATATTTGTGTTTCATGTCTTCCACAATCGGGAATACTAGTTGTGACCAAGCTTAGGTTATTATAGACTTATTAATATTGAATACCCCTCCTAGAAAATAAGGGAAGGGCATTCTAAATATAAAACCAACAACTAAAAGCTAAAAGGAATTTTGATTCTATGAAATTCCTGATAAATAAAGCTCTGAAGTGTGAATAAATCTCTCAACTGTGATATTTATGCCTTTCTTTTTCGCAAATTCTCGTATGAGACTGTCTCATGATAACACATCATGAAACTACCCATACGAGAACTCAAAACTCAATGAGTTTGCTGTTGTTGAGTTGGTTGAGATGATGGGTTTGATTTTTGTTAAACATGTAGTTTCACATCATATCTTAGTTTTAATAGAGGCTTAGACACGTCGAGGTAACAAGAGCCCGTGGTGATGGCCTGATGGGGCGCACACTCATGCGCCCTCTCTGTTTCGACAGACAAAATTGAATTTTTAGAAGCAAAAGCTGTGTGACATTACCCCTTTTTTCTTGATTTTAAAGAATGCTAACATGTATACTAGTAGAAGTTGAAATCTTGGGATAATGAGGTAAAGACGTAAAGTATATACGGAGTAATAAAATAACTATAAGTTTGGGAAGTGTATATTAGTAGGGATCGTTAGTTGTGCTTTCTGTAAAAGGCACACCTAAGGCTCGCCAGCTACTAATGCCTCCTTAAGAGCCTGATTTTTAAAATAAGCGTTGTATTAACCCGAGACTTTGTCAAGAGACTAATTATACCTTGATCTCTTTATGCCTTTACACAGGTACTTTCACAGTAGCAGGTATAACGGACTCCTTTGTATTTCATGGTAGAAAGGTTGTGAACAAGAAGCTATTAAAGAAACTTGGCTGACAATCCCGACACTTCCTGAATGCACTGCTGCACCTGCATGTTCTATTTTCGACTGTGGTGGCTTAATTGTGGAAGAGCTCGACATTAATGGAGAGCAAACATTCAAGTGATCTTTCTAATGGCTGATTTAGTGGAAAGATTTTGGTTATTTGATCTTGTCCTCCTGAAGTTTGTGACATTGATTCAGGTGTTCACTTTTGTAGCTGCTGGTGTAAATACATTGAGAATAGTTTTAACCGCGGAAATATCATTCATATATAGACCACAGATTACTCATTGTGTTCTTTGCTGTGGAAACTGGTTTGTTACTCTCTCGTCTGATATACTGTTAAAACTTTCTGATGTAAGCCATTAGAATTAAATTACAGCGAAAAATGTTTTGCCAAATTGGTGAAAATACACCCATGGGTCAGTTGATTATTTTCCTGAAATTGTTCCCTTCCATTTCATTGATCTCTTCCTCGTTCAATCATGACACAGACTTTAAGGGTTCGTTTGGATTGAAGGAATTAGAGAGAAGGGGAGGGGAGGGAAAGGGAGGGATTTAATTTCCTTTGTTTGGAAAAAAAAATATGGGAGAAAGGAAATGGAAGGGGAGAGAAATGAGAGGACTTATTTTCCCTCCTATAGAACAAACTATAATCTTTCCAATGGTGGCAAGATTTGGAAAGAAAACATTATTTGACTTTCAATTATACCACCAACATCCTTCAATCCTCCATCCATTCTTCATCTCCCTCCTTCCTCCCCTTCCATTTCCCTTCATATTTTTTGTTATCCAAACACCCACATCTCATTTGCCCTCCCCTTCTCTCCCCTCCCTTCACCTCCCCTCACTCCCCCTCCCCTCCCCTTCCCTCTTAAAATTGTATCCAAACGGACCCTAAAGAGACGAAACTAATCAAAGATATTAAAGGAATGCAGGATTTTTCTTTTCAACTGTACCAAGACTTCGGCAGAAATCGTAAAGGGAGTGTTGAATAATTGACCTGTGTTGTGTTCCCAACAATTTCAAAATCCTTAAATTTATACTGATGTTATACTTCTACACCTCAAAAATAGTCTATAACTGAGATGAAAGGGTAAAAAGAGGTGTCAAAAGTTGCACAGCTACTTCCTATAAATTGACTACAACCTCAGAAAGCTTCAACAATGTGGTCTGGAATTCGACGTGCTGCATCTCTTCTCTTGTCAGCCATGAAGACAAATAACGATTTATTCCGTCATTCCCACAATCACCTTTACTTGCTATTGTCGAGGCCAAAGTAAACCTGGTGATATGCTTAAGGTTTAGATCAGAAGGGTCTCTAATATATTGTTCCACAGTGTCCCTTATGGCATCTCGCCAAATAGGACGGGCTAGCTTAAGGAAGTCACGGATAGCCAAGACCGGGATGCTGACACTTCCGAGAGGGGACTCTGTGTGTCCACCTCTTGCATGGTAATCTGATCCTCCAAGCTTCAAGAGGCCGTAAGTATCAGCTAGGTCGCTGTATACTGTAAGAAAGGCGTTCAACATTTATCAGGAAATTTAACATACTATGAGACAACTTAACATCAACCTATGGTGATAAAATTCTTAGGTAAAGAAGTCTCCTACTTTCAGAGTCGAGACCAGCTTAATCCATATGTATTAATAGTCCTCTTCCTATATACCACTACCATTCTCTCTTCCCAAAACAACCACCACCCTGGCGCTTGTGGCTTGCCACATTACTGCCATAGGTGCCGGAAACCCTTTTTTTCTTCAGTATATTTATTTTATTTTGGGCGTGGGGAAGGGTATCTGTTGTCAAGGAGTAGTTGGTCTGAGGCAGCCACCCCAATGCCATATGTAAGGCTCGAAGATGAAATACCTGCCAGTTTTCCATCACTTCTATAAGCTTCAATTCCATGGAGACCTGCCTCACTTAATCTGCTTATAATTGGTACAGAATTCTTCAAAGACCACGGATGGGCTAAAACAGAAACTCCTCCAGTTTTACGTATGAATTGGACAGCTTCTTCAGCACAAGGCTCACTTCCCCTGTAACCAAAACAATTTGATGCTCAATTTCGTCTTTTTTAACTTATCATAAAATGAAATCGAACAAAATATGAACTTAGATAGTTAGATATCTTACTTAGAGTAAGCAGGCCCGTCGTCATACAGATATCGAGCAAATGCTTGCTTAAGATCTTCAACATGACCTGCTTCAACCATTGCACGAGCTACATGCAGTCTTCCAGGGGCAACTCCACTGCCTGCAATTCTAGTGACATGCTCCCATTTAACCGGCATCTTGAGCTTATTCAACTTTGAGAGCATGTTTTTTGCACGAATGTAACGACCATCTCTAATGTCAGCTAGAAACTTATCAAACTCATCAAAGTTTGATGGTCCGCAACTGCTATAATATGCAAGGATGTGGACGGGCTCTTCGTCTGAATTATCTCTGTTCATCAGTTCAATGTACAAGTCACGAAAATATGGCATAAGCTATCTTCGATAATATATACTACCTCCGTCAAAGAGTTACTGCTCCCATTTAACTTTGATGGTCAGCCAATGTCTATGACTAGCAATTTATCCAATTATAAACGGAGGTACAATGCAAAATTTGTCATGTTTGATGGATCGCAACAACTATTTCCATATTATCATTTTTAATTTTTAGATATACAGAAATATCAGTCAAGACATTGTTTGATCATCAGAGTCAGAAGGAGCAATATAAATGAGATGACGTATAAAGAGTAAGGTACCGCGTTAAATTTGTCAACATAGAGAGGCTGCCCCAGGAGGCCGGCATTGGTTAAATGAGTAAAATTTCTGTATATTATAGATAGACAGCTAGTGCTGTCTACAAATACATATGCATTCAATAGTCGAAGCTCTACAAAAGTTCTTGCATAAAGGTTTTCATTGGGTGTTGAAAGGGAAAATATTTTCGTACTTTGACATGGGGCTTTGTAGATATTAAGTACAGCGTTAATTATGTTAAAGAAGAAACTGAAATTCTTGCCTTGCAGAGAAAAGAGTACTGATCTCAACTCCAGGAATGATCTTGATACCAAACTTACGAGCAGCTCCCAGGGCCTCGGGGATGCCAGCCATTGTATCATGATCAGTGAGAGCAAGAACTTTCACCTGTTCTGAAGACACCACAGAAACATAGATCACACATCTTATCAATTGTTCTGAAGGAATTTAGAAACCTAGGGTATATGTGAAGCTACTAAAGGATCAAGGAACTCGGATCATAGATGTCACGTATTTTGGATGAAAACTTAGCCAGACAGGCTTTTCTTTTTGGGTGAAACATTGATCGGTAAGAATGAGCAACTTTGGTAGCTCGTCTGAGTTAGAACATTAAGTCTCATGAACAGCAAAGATTTCCAAACTAGATATCATTCTCAAATCATCAAGCAAGCTACTGCTCCATTTAAGCGCTCTAACTGTCCAAGAAACAGTGCACGTGTTTTAAAAGTTCTAGTAAGCACACTATCAGATACCTGTGCGACCTAGAAAAAGTGGCCTAAAATATGATAATCAAGTTCAGTGTTTCCTTGCTTACATGAGTTGCTATGCGCAGCAGCGCAGGTATGCACTGCCAGTGTGCAATACCAAGTTATTTATGATCAAAGGATAGTGTGACTACTGTGGCCAAGCATCTAAAGTACAAAACTCAAAAGTAATAGCCACATTACTATTTCGGTGTTCCACACCAACTTTCTCCAATCCCTTCCCCCAAAATTCCTTTTAGTAACCCACATAATACAATATAGTGTGTAAAAGAGTTGTGCTTGCATTGCTGTCCTTTCAGAAACATACAACAAAAATCATACAGTGAAGATGAGAATGGACCTCTAAGGATGACAAAAAAGAACAAAAAGATAGACAAAGTGATACTCATGAATGTACTATCTTCTTCAACAGTACCCTTTATGAATCAGATGATTCCAAGGAATACCATACACAGGTCCTTTCAACATCTTTGTAAGGCCACCCTTAGGTGTCAAGCTTGCATACATCAAACTACTCATTACACATCCCCTCTTAGCCTTACTTATGAGAGGCATTCAGATTTTGTATGGTATCTATATATGGCATGATATTGGCAACTTAACAAGTCGAAAACAGTCTTGATAATAATCACAAATTCCCACCACCTACAAGTGTTAGTTAGTTTAGCACTTAAAGTCATCAAGTAGTTTACTACTCGAAACCCGCCAGCATCAAAATTCAAAAGTGACCTTTGCAAACAAGACAAGAGCCACCAGAAATCAAAGTTGTAACCTTTTTAACATACTTAAAACCGAAACATACAAAAAAAGACGGAGACATCCAAATAAGAAAAACGTAAAGAAATGGGCGGGACAAAGGGAGTAAGATACACACCCCATTATGGTGAGCTCTCTCAACAAGAGCAGAAGGAGACAAATACCCATCACTGCAAATAGAATGAGAATGCAATTCAAACACAATTTTATCAGAAAAACAAGCTGGATTCATAACATCAGGTAAAAAACCATCTTTATTTTCCTGATGATTATCAAAAGATAAATGAACCCATTCATTAATAGATTTCAAAGCCAAAGTTTGTTCAACAGTCATCTTTCTCTTAGCACCACCTCTCTTCTTCTTCTTGTTCTTCCTCCCTTCCCCCATTATTATTATGTAATTAATTCAAAGTTGTGATTTTTTTTGTGGGTTTTGTTTGAATTAATAAGCGGCCATGGAAGAAAGTAATGAACAGTTAACTAGGTTTGAAATGATCCTTCAAAAAAAAAAAAAAAACTAGGTTTGAAATGAAATGGGTGTATGGGATTCTACAGTGGGTAATAGGATGTCTCTTCTGTGAGTCTATGAATCTATGATGTGTCACATTCGGTGATAGATCGATAGCATAACGTTTTTACTGTTGATCTCGGGTTATGTACATCTGTGGACTCTAGTTTTGTTCCTCCAAAATTAAACAAGTTTTCGAGGTCGGATTTTACTATCGGTTGTATTTAGAGAATAAAATCGTGTTCATTTGTAAAGAAGTTGGGCCACTTTATAAATTTATAGAACTTGAAAACTCTAAAGTCTAAACTTTGTAAAGAATTCTTTTAGGAACAACTTCAACTCCTAAGAAGTTAGGAGTATTTCGATAGTTATATCTTTTATGAATGAGCTCTATACCTGGTCAAACCAACATATACACCCGATGATATAATCAAAGGATTGTTATCACTAGTAGGTTAAATCTCAACTCTATAACCGAGTAAAGCGTGATTTGTGTTTGGGCCATAGATGATTAATTGGCCATAGACACAAATGAACTACTCCGTAAAAGGTTTAGAACGGACTAGAAGTCCTGAAAATATATTAGTGATGGTATGCCTTTTTTTTCCTCCTAACTAATCCCCTCCCCTCAGTATCAATTCCTATGGATCCATAGGGTCAATCTACATGTGATTCAACAAATTATTCATCCATAAATAACTCCAAAATATATGTATAGTTTAACTTATACTTAACCAAGTCAATTTAGTCTTGCTCTGGAGTATGTCTCAAATAATAGTTTACACTTACTTATTTTTACGAGGGTGAAATAAAGAAAGTGTAAACTATCTACCCAAATCTTAACGAGTTTCGTAACTTATCTAGGTCTTTGTAGTATACCAAATTACCAACCTAGGTTGATTGGTGAGTAATTTACCAACTTTGTCAACCTATTTACTAATTTATTTATTTTTGGGTGAAAATTTACTAAAATTATTGATGATTCAAGATTTTTTTTTAAAAAAAGGCACATAAATTAAAACCCAAATACACGCGATTCCGTATATTTTGTTGGGTCTATCGCCCCACCTCTTCTCTTGTTAATCTTACCAGAAGAGCAAAGACAAAGGGGGTTCAAGTTGATAAGGCTCTCAGTTAACATCTCAGGGTTTTACCAACAACCCTTACCTTCTTCCTTTTCCTTTTCCTTTCAACAACCTTGGTTAGTCTCTTTTTCAACTCTTTTTCTAATGCAACTTCTTTGTTTTGTCTCTTATTTTGTTAGCTGTTTAGGGTTTCTCTTAATTTCCCATGAATTCCTTTAATTTTGTTCATTGTATGCTTGTAAAGACGACTTCTTTTTGCTTTAGATTGATTTTTTGTACATAGGTTTATTGAATTTCATATGGGTTTGTACATTTCATCACTAATTTGGATTGAAAAGGGCTGTTTATGTTGGTAATAGACTTTTAAAGTTTACACCTTAGGGCAGTTTTGTGCTGTTATTTAGCTTTTTGTTTATGAATTTGGTTGGAGATGTTCCAAGTTTACAGCTTTCAGGAATGGTTATACTGTATATTAGCTTAATGGCGAATTTGTTTGAGATGGATTTTGAATTTAGCAATGTTATTGGTGAATGGAGCAGGTGAGAAATTTAGATGGCGACACAAATGGCGCGCGAGTGGGTTGGAATTCAGCAGTTCCCAGATGCTACGCAGAACAAGTTATTTGAACTGTTGGGGAAATTGAAACAAGAGGTTGGTTGTCTTGATTGCTGTTTTCGCTTAAGAGCCGATTTTTGTCGTTGTGGGCACTACTGCAGTTGGGTGTATGTGTGTGGAATGTGGATTGCTGATATTTTTATGTGTGTGTTTTGTGCGTTGTAGAATGTGGACTCTTTGACCATTCTTGTGCTGGGAAAAAGCGGTATGGGTAAATCTTCGACCATAAACTCAGTTATTGGTGAACGAGTGGTTTCCGTTAGTGCTTTTCAGGTATGCTGTCCTTTTCTTTATTTGATTGTTAGGAAATTAGCATGATTTAGTGCTATACTTATTACTTCTGGCTGGAAAGAGGAGTGTGAATATTTGGTGGTAGTTATATGAACTGCTGCTTTCGTAAAAAGTACCATAGTAGCATGCCGTGGATTTCTGGAAGATGGATGGGGCATAGAATTTTAAGTTACTGCATTCTTATTTCTCCGAGAATATCAATATGTAGAAAGTAATATTATTGTGCATTGACTTAAGAGGGAATAGGGATAGGATCACACGATAGGAGCTACCTCTTTCATCTCAACTTAAGGCTTTATTCTGTGTGTTTTAATTGACAGTCTGAAGGACCAAGGCCAGTGATGGTTTCTCGCTCAAGAGCTGGATTTACCCTGAACATCATTGACACACCAGGTCTCGTTGAAGGAGGATATGTCAATGACCGAGCTCTTCATATAATTAAAAGGTTTGTTCATGATACCAATCAAAGTATTGCAGTGTTTCTTTTGCGTAGGTTACTTTCTACTATATTTTGGGCCAGTTGTTTCCATGGTGCTTACTTGTTACTTCAAGTTTCACCATTGGCTCTGGTGGATCTTTCTGCTCATTAGTCGTTCAATTTACTGTGTAGCTATCTTCATGGTTTGTATTTACCTTTTCGTATATACATATATATACGTTTCTCCAGTGACCACTAACATTTAAGTGGCCTTCCTTCGTAGTGGCATTGTTTTGTGTCAATCACAACCTGCTGATGTGGATCTGTTGAATTGCTTTTTCTTAGTTGTTGAAGTCATAGGGTACCAAGCTGTATCCATTGTTGTTTTGAGCGTGCCATATGAACATATTAAGTTCATATTTTTTTGTCCTGTGTAAACCTCTCTCTTGAAATTGTGCTTTGTTTTTATTTCTTTTTAAACTTCCATACGGACTTGTGCTTTGAGGGTGATTATGGACTTTCTGTTTGTTTGAGGAGAAGGGCTTAGAAGATTTGATAAGGACTACTTATATTATCCCTAGTTGTGTAAAATAAAAATGTGAGCTACTTATATTATCCCTAGCTGCATAACATAAAGATAAGGACTAAGGATAATGTGGCATCTCTACGTGTAAATTCTGCAAGTACAGGATAATAATGATATATCTATCACATAATTGTAAAGATGACCTCTAGCCAAAACGGACAAAATAAATGGGATGAAGGGAGTTTTTGTTGCTTCTGCTGTCACGTACTAATCCAATGTCCACATCTCTGATAAACTTCTTCCTTTTGTCTGGTTGGAGCAGCTTTCTACTAAACAGAACAATCGATATTTTACTTTATGTGGACCGACTGGATACCTATCGAGTCGATACCTTGGATAGGCAGATAATCAAGGCAATAACAGATGGCTTTGGCAAAGCAATATGGAACCGAGCTGCTGTTGTGCTTTCTCATGCCCAACTCTCACCCCCAGATGGATTAAGCTACGAAGACTTTGTTGCTAAAAGATCGGAGGCTCTTTTGAAAGTTGTTCGTCAAGGTGCTCGTATAAAGAAGCAAGATACCCTTGTAAGACACCTCTCTTCTAGATGCATCCCTCCCCCTCTCCTGTGTTCATATATAGCTGTTTGGTTCTGTTTTTGAAAATTGAAATGATAATCTGCCCAATTCTTATACGCTATCTCATGATGTTTTAACCACTTAATGTATATAACCTTGCTTAATTTAACTTTAGGTCAAGGATGATAGCAAGAAATACCTATCCACCCATATTTATATATTTGGGTGTCCATGTCGACATTTTTAGAACCTTTTAAGGCTCTAAGGCCTTGTTTCTAAACTGCATATCAATAACATTATTTTTTCTGGATCTTTAGAGTGTTATCACTATCTGTATAAGATTGTGTTATTCAGAAGTCAGAACAATCATGTTAAATATGATTTTTTTGGTGTCTCAATGGTAAAAAGTTCATTTAGTTATAGCTTAAAACGTGTACATAAAGTTTATGAGAAGAAAATAGATGGCATTATATGTTGGCGTTTTTGTGGGCTACCAATGTGTGTTCTGAAGGTTCTCTTTCAGTGCTATATGGCGGAATCTGTTTATGTATTTATACCATCCACTCTCGCACTCTCATTTATATAGTTTACACAAATAAGTGAAAAATGGAGAATTAGTGTGCAGGCTGCTTTGGCCCTGCCAGTCTACGACTCTATTGTTTGACTGATTTAGACTGATGTTGTGTTTGGTTGTAATATACTTTGTGCAAAATGCAAAACAGGTTCTAAGCATTAAACATCATGTTCATGTCTTCTTAGTGTTAAATCCTTGTATTTACTGTTATCATTTCTGGAGGGAGTTGCTTGTAGATTATTCTAAAATGGAAACAGAAGATATCTTTAAGAGAAATGAACTGGTTCATCAGAGTATAGGAGCCCCTTTTACATTTGCTTGCGACTTTTGTTCTCGTATGGTTGCGAGTCTTACCTTAAAATAAAGACCATGGTTGATAAATTGACTGGTGAAAGATAATAAAAGTAGGGTTGGTGTTATTTGTTTCAGTGACTTCTATGCATTTCTAACTTAGAATTCATGAATGCCTCATGTTTGGATCTTCACCACATTCAGGAAATGCGGTCTTTATAATTCTAAACAACATTTGACAGTAATGTCAAACTGTATAATTTTAATTGAATTTGTTACCTTTCTCATAGGCATCCTCCATCCCCGTAGTTTTGGTTGAGAACACTGGGAGATGTACCAGGAGTGATGAACATGAAAAGGTTAGTACTTGCATTCCTGTTACAAAATAAGTCATACGCCGTATGTATTATTTCTGCTTTTAATGAATATTTCTCAAGTGGTATGTATGATTAACCTTGTTTATAGATTCTTCCTGATGGGGTAGCATGGATTCCAAACTTGGTTAAAGTCATCACTGAAGTTGTTTTAAACGGAAGCAAGGGTATCCTCGTAGATGAGAGATTGGTTGAGGGACCTAATCCCAATGAGCGTGGAAAGTACTTGATGCCGTTGATTTGGGCAGCTCAAGTAAGTTCCTAGGCGTAATACATCCGCCTTTAAGATTTCTCTTTTTTTATAATCTGCTATAACATTTACTCTTTAAATGAACGCGTAGTTTTTGCTCACTTCACTGAAATAGCTAAAGAACGAAAAAAAACTTGTTTTTCCTCACAAATTTACCCTCCAACATTAAACCAACATTACTAGTTTGGCCTATTTTTGTACTTCATATGATCAACTTTGGCTTATGCGACTGCAGTTTCTGTTGTGGAAGCAACTCAGGGGTTCAATCAAACAAGATATTGCCAGAGAAGATAAGCCTGCTTGGGAACTCCGCGACAAAGTTGTTACTCCTCGCAAGTTCTCATAAAATCCACCACCTTTTTTCCGTCAGTCACCGGTTGGTTATAATCATCAGCAGTCTAGTAACTTATGAGTATCAGAAAGAGCGGGAATTTAATTCTCTTTTCCTTTTTTTTTTTCCAGAGAAACAATAGTCTGATATAAACCTTTGAATCTGCTATCAGTAATACTCTGCTAATGTATATCTTATGGTTGTAAGATCTTCACTTTATATGACCTGTTTTATTCAATATGCTTTTGCGCCTTGTGTCCAGAGATTTCAATGTCATTTTCACACATTATGTCCTAAATAAAGCTATTTTGGCTCGTGTTCTCGTTGATCACGTAGGTATGTGTAATTTTATGGTTTTACTTTACTTTACTTACCCGAAACACAGAAATTTATTGTATTATCGAGTCCTATTCATGTCAATTACAGAATGATAATAAGAAGGATGCATTATTTATTATTCTGTATGTAATTGGAGTAGGATAATTAAGCAAGTTACTCTTTAGTCTTTAGTAGCCTTGCTTTGAAGTGTTCTCTTGGAATAATAAGGGTATAGAGATAAAACGCAACACAGGCAATCAAAGGCCCAACCCAATATACC
Organism: Silene latifolia; assembly: GCF_048544455.1. Taxonomy (NCBI): domain Eukaryota; kingdom Viridiplantae; phylum Streptophyta; class Magnoliopsida; order Caryophyllales; family Caryophyllaceae; genus Silene; species Silene latifolia. Next base: position 141,257 of record NC_133536.1, on the reverse strand, counting down.
CAATGACCTGTCCAAAGATGACCTCCCCTCACAATCGCTGGCCCAATACATCGAGCCGGGTTCATTCCAGCTCCCGAGTACCCTTTCTTGGTCGTAACAGTGGTCGAGACAAACACCAGAACCCCAACTACTATTCCGATAATTGAACACACCATGAGTGGGCCCAGGGCATGTAACTGGCGATGATCAAATGCAATCCACACCGGCAATAGAAAAACAAAGGTACAAATGATCTCGAGCCAAAGCCCCTGGCTTATATCCAAGCCAACTGTAGTCGGGCCATTTGGGCCCGGTGCGACCACTGTGAGGGTACACCCACCCAAAGAAAAATTACTTGTTATGGACTTGCTAACGACAGCCTCAAGAGCTAAGGCCCCAAAAATAGCACCAATGCATTGGGCCAAGATGTAGACGAAGGCCCGGGAGAAGGAGATGAGTCCCACGAAGGCGGCCGGGAGAGTGATGGCAGGGTTCATGTGGCCACCGGAGATTGGGGCGGTAGCTAGGAGGAGAATTGCGATTATGATTGCAATAAAGAAAGCAATGAGTATATTAGGTGTATTGGTAGTGGTTTCGAAGGAGGAGATCACAATTGTGTCAATCATGAATACTAGGACTGCTGTTCCTATTAGCTCCGCCACTGATGCTCGCCATACCTGCAACATTAACATCATTGAATAAATTAGACTTGCTCGCCATAATTTATATATATTTTAAAACCATCTTACAAAAAGCCGAAATATGTTAATGGGATTATGTGGACTTCATGGTAAGACGGTCCTACAGAATAATTAATCTTGTGTAAGTATCGACTAGCTTATCTAGTATAGTTATTGACGAGTGATAATTTCAAACTTTTATAAAATTACGGATTTACAAAGCCTCTGTTTTCGTCTCTGGATTGAGTGGATGAATATATACTCCGTATTATTAAAGTAAATTAATTGAAATGTACTCTGAAATACGTAAACATAGGAGCAAGAGTAACCTAATGATCAACCAACCTGCAAAGTGAAGAGCTCCTCAATTCCAAGTCGATGAGCAAATATACTCGACACTGGCACCCGACTTTCTTCAGCTGCACCTTGTTCGTTCCTGCAACATGATAATAATTTAGACAAATTTGAAAATGTACAAACCATAATAACAATTTAGACTAGCTAGAATAAAAAAAACATATATAAATGGAATGTGTAGCGAGAAAATTACGAAGGATTAAGAGAGTTGTGCAAAGGAGTGGCGGAAATAGGGAGAATTCTGGCAATAGTAGCTCCTTGAGGTAGATATTGATCTTCATTTTCCGTAATAACAAGAATGTTTTCAGCCATTATTACTTAATTCAAAGATGGAGCTCAAGTTCTGAAATAATAAACGTAGCTAAACTTGTTGATGGAGTTATATAGACACTTGAAATGTGATTAATTGCAGTTGGTACGGTAGGAAGTTGTATATATATAAGCCATATTTTTGACCTTTCTATTTATGAAAGAAACAACAGATAGGTTGGTTACTTTAATATATAGCTTGCTTAATGAATCATCATATATACTCCCTCCTATTCATTTATTTTGTCCCCCTTCTATTTTGCACAATAATTAAAAAAATAATTTTGGACCACACAAAACACTCTATTCCACTCTACCCCACATATAATTAAATTTGGAACACACAAAAGTTACCAAAAAAGGAAAGAGAGACAAAAATCCGACTAGCTTCGATAAAGAAAGAGGAACAAAATGAATGAATAGGAGGGAGTATAACTTATAAGCTATTCGTACCCTTGAAGAATCTACTATCTAGTTATACGTACGAGTGTGTTTTAATGGATCACGGTACTACGTAATGACTTATTTGCCATGTAACTCATGGCTAAAACGGTTTACTAAGTATTTTAATTTAATTATTACGCATTTACGCTATATATGATGGAAATAAAGATGATCGAAACGCCAAAAGAAAGCAATTGCCGAAATGCTTGTCATACTCTTAATTAATTAATTGTTTGAACAACTGCATATTTAATTTATCCAGCTACTTCCAGGTGGGGTATACTTCTCGATTGCTTAAATATATACATGACGCATAATTATTAAGTTATGGTATGTCTAAGTTTGATTTAACAATCAATGTTGGAAGTCCATATTCCATGCATGCATTATAATACAAAGATTTGACAGAGAACTTTTGAACATAGTCCTAATACATATAAGTAACTCTGTGGCGTGTTCAATGATACGGCTCTTTATTGTAATAGCTTCAAACAACGGTATCCATGTTCTGATGATTAATAGATGAACTACTTTCATGAAGCAATAAGCAATTCCATTTATACGTATAATTAACGAAATATATCTAAATGCCTGTGTGTATATATAAGCTTTGATGCCATTTGAGATATGGAGTAATTCTTATCCAGTTATACATACGATTTAAACAAATAATGAAGGCAACGAGATATGGAGTAATTCTTATCGAGTAATATGAAGGAAGATTGACTTTTTCTCGTCTTCTCGCCAGTGACTTGTGCTATTCTCCACAAATCCGCATGCATGCAATCAAGAAATGTATCCATTATTCCAGAAGGCAAGTTGCAAGTATTATTATTGAGTCATTAAATTAATTCAAGGTCCATTCGTCATATATAAGTGCGTTTAGACTAGATAGTCTTACTCGTGCATCCTCCTTTCACACTTTTAAATATAGAAGAGTTGGATAATAAGGACCAACACTAAGGAGGCGCTTAATTACAAAGATATTAATATATCACAAATTCTTATTTCAGACCGCCCTATCCATCTGAAATGGTCAGACGGATACCATTTTCTCTCACAGAAAACACATTTAGGTGTGAGTGGGAAAGCACATGGGGGTGTGTTAAGATTATAGAGGAGAGATTGCATAAGGGGGAATTGTATTATTGATTGTGACTTACATGATTATGGTGAGGGTATTTATAATACCTCTCATCTTAATGAAGATTAACCCTAATTTGGCTAACCCTAATGGTAGCCGGGCCTATTATAGGCCCAATCTCCTAATAGGGTGTCCCACCGCCCATGTGCTTCTCACTTGTGAGAGGTCTTATTGCGGTCTGAAATAAGGCGGTCTTAAGCAAGACGGACTGTTAATATATACTCGTATATATGTTGGTGTTTTATTTTGATTTAGATCAACTTGCAAGAGGTTATATTAACTCGTTTTAATAAGAGGTCTTTAGATTAATCTACAAAGTACAACTAGGTTGAGATATTGAAGTAATTGAACTAACATACTCAGCGACTCGAGTATCATTTGCCATAGATAGTGCAAACCGGAAGAAACATTAGTGATAATATTCTGGTGGCTCACGAGGCCATCAATAAAATCTCGAGCCATGGAAAGGGGAGACAAGCATTATGTGCCTTCAAAGCAGATATGAGCAAGGCGTATGACAGGGTCAGATGGGATTTCTTGGAAGCGGTATTGGTAAAGTACGGTTTCCCTCCGCATTTGATTTCACTCATGATGAATTGTGTCACGACAGTGAGTTATGAAATCCTGGTAAATGGGGTTCCTTTACCACAATTCAGGCCTAGGTGTGGTCTAAGGCAAGGGGACCCGCTATCCCCTTATCTTTTCATCCTGTGTATGGAGGTTCTGTCCCGAAATGTCAAACACGCACACGACCTAAATTTGATACATGGTATTCATTTGGTTAAGGAAGTTAGCCCCATTACACACCTCTTTTTCGCGGATGACTCAATCTTTTTCTTCAAGGATAAGGGGAATTCGGTAACTCATTTAGTGCAAATCATCAAGGAATACTGCGACGCGTCGGGTCAAAGGTTGAATGTGGATAAGTCAGGGATTTTGTTCAGTCCGAGTACTACTTTAGCTAAAGCCCAGAAGATTATGAAGGCTTTTGACATCAAGAGAAACAATGGCATTGGAAAGTATCTGGGTATCCCTGCTGAATTTAAAGACTCCAAACAAGGCATTTTTAACGCGCTTATTGAACATGTCACCAGACGCATTTCTTCATGGAATGGGATTTTTCTTTCACCAGCTGGACGACTTACTCTAATCTCATCGGTTCTATCAAACCTTTCAAATTACTTTCTATCGGTCTTCAAAGTACCGGTAAGTGTGGCAAATAAGATTAACTCTATTTTGACACAATTTTGGTGGACGGGATGTAGGATGGGGCATAATATCCACTGGTGTAGCAAAAATTTTCTGAGCCTTCCAAAGAGTGGGGGAGGCTTGGGCATTCGAAATGTGAAATGTCTCAATCAAGCGTTACTGAATCATCGCTTTTCTGCAAGATTTTCAGGCAAAAGATTTTTGGCACGCAAGAGATCCAGCAAGGTATGACTCCCCGTAGGTGCAACGGGTGTTCATGGGGGACGCGAAGCATTCTATATGGGTTGTCTGTCGTCATGGAGAATATGGGGTGGAAGCCTGGTATTAACTCGAAGATCAATGTCTGGACTGCAAGATGGGTGGGGGGAGAGAGACCGGAGCCCAAAGAAGATTGGCTTAACCTTAGCAATGGATTCCTTTCTAACCTACAGGTACGGAACCTGTTCCATCCTAATGGTAGGTGGAATAAGGTCTTCATTGAAGGGCTGTTCACTGAGGAGTGGGCTACACGGATCCTTGCTATACCAAGGTGTGAAGTGAGGAGCAAGGATAAGGTTTTTTGGCCGCTCACAACAACAGGTGAGTATACGGTAAAGAGTGGATATGGTTTAATATTTACTGATTACATGGCCAAAGTTGGGACGGATAAAGACTACAGTCGACTAAGTGACCGAGGACGACTGTTCTGTCGAAAAGTGCTATGGAGGTTGCCTATCCCACAGATGTGGAAACTCCTGCTCTGGAAGACTATTACAAATGTGCTTCCGACTGGGAATGAGATCATAAAGCGGAAGATTGACGCGGATCCGTTCTGTGACATATGCGGAGGGGACCGGCACATTATGGAAACACCTGAACACCTGTTCAGGGACTGTGGACTCTCTCGAAGAATCAAGGCGGATCGACCCTAGGCATTAGGGTTGAGGGTGCGAGGAGCATTCCAATTTCAAATTGGATTTGCGATCGGTTACAATACTTGCGTAAAAAGGACCAGGGGATGAACCAGGTGATCCAGTTTGTGGCAACTTTGTGGGGCATATGGACAATGAGGAACAAAATCAAATTTCAAAATCAAGCGGTCAACTCGCATGTGATCACGAATATGGTCTACAAGGCAATTGGGGAGAAAGTACACATCTTGTGTAATTCCATGAACTCGAGGCAAAATCGGAGTGAACTGCGGTGTGAGGAAGAAGGAGCCTGTCAAAGGGACGTGGCTGATATTCGCAACGGACACCCGGTATGTGTTGTTGGCAAGCCATCCGGCTGTACGGTGGTACGCGTAAAAGTGGACGCTAGCTGGAACCAGACTTTTGAGGCGGCTTTCGGGTGGATTGCTTATGATGGCACGGGCGGGAACTAGGTCGTAGACAAGTACGCACTGTAGCCGAATCACCGATACAAGCTGAAGCCCTGGGGGTTCGGGACATCGTGGAGTGGGCATGTGAAGAGCAGATTTTACATCTGGATATCTCGTCGGATTGCTTGCAACTTATCAGCCAAATAGCAGGAGTGGACAAGGATAATCACAAGATCGCAGGGCTCTTGGAAGATCTTAGGGGTTCTTTTAGTTTCTTTCACTGTTTATGTTTCAATTTTATACCGAGGCAGATGAATGGCATTGCGCATAACCTTGCTAAGCAAGCCATGAAACTGTAGAACCTTATTTTACAGCTGACAAAAAAAAAAAAAAAAAAAAAAAAAAAAAAAAAAAGGGAAAGTTGTTGAAGCACGCACAAAATTAAATTGGACATAGAAAAGGGACGGCAAATCAAATTGCCTTGTGTATGAATAAGTTCGTTGAGGCAAAGATGTAGTTAATGCTGCAAATGTTGTTGAATTTGGTTTGTCTCCATCAATTTTGCATGCTATACCCAATATATGTATGCATGCATCCGAGATGATGTCAGAAGAAAGGTGCATAACCTTCACTTATACACTTCAATTTGAGCCGTTTGGGAGGCTATACAGGGCCGTGTTTCTTTTTTCTCCCGATTTTTCTACCATGTGTCAAGGATCGTTTCAGAAGTTATCCTATTTGATTTCAACCCCAGTCACCAAATAACAAGTATTATAACATTTTCAACGAGTCTCCAATTTTCGCCTAAGACTGGTTTATCGCACACTGGCAGACTCAAATGTCCTCTGTTGTTTCTCAAATTTCTAAGCCCGCTTTGTCAAACCCGAGAAATCATCTGTGTGATTTACGGATATTTTTGTTCCATAACCTTAAAATCCCCAAAAACGAGTATTATACACTTCAATTTGAGCCGTTCAGGAGGCTTAAGGGGTCATGTTTCTTTTTCTCCCGGTTATTTTACCATGTGTCAAGGGTCGCTTCAGGAGTTACCCCATTCGATTTCAACCCCAAATAAAGAGTATACTAACATTTTTACCCAGTCTTCGATTTTCGCCTAAGACTGATTTATCGCACACTAGCAGCCTCAAATCTCCTCTATTGTTTCTCAAATTTTGTGAGGCCGCTTTGTCTGACCCGAGAAATAATCTGTGTGATTTACGGACATTTTTGTTCTGGGACCTTAAAATCCCAAAAAACGTGTATTATACACTTCAATTTGAGCCGTTCGGAAGGCTAGACGTGGTCGTGTTACTTTATCTCCCGACTTTTGTACAATGTGTCAAGGGTCGTTTAAGGAGTTACCCTATTCAATTTCAACTTCAAATAAACGAGTCTCTGACTTCTGCTCAAGACTGGTTTATCGCACACTGGCAGCCTCAAATCTCCTATATTGGTTCTTAAAATTTGTGAGGCTGCTTTGTCTGACCCGAGAAATCATCTGTTGATTTACGGACATTTTTGTTCCGGGACCTTAAAATCCCGAAAAACGTGTATTATACATTTCAATTTGAGCCGTTCGGAAGACTGTACGGGGTCATGTTACTTTATCTCCTAGTTTTTCTACAATGTGTCAAGGGTCGCTTCAGAAGTTACCCTATTCGATTCAAGCCCAAATAACAAGTATTATAAAATTTTCAACGAGTCTCTGATTTCCACCCAAGACAGGTTCATCGCACACTAGGAGCCTCAAATCTCCTATGTTGCAGGATTTCCGGAAATTTTTGTTCCGGGACCCTGTAGTTTCAAAAACCGTGTATTATACACTTCAATTTGAGCCGTTCTAGAGGTCATAGCGGATCACCCTTCTTTTTCTCCAGGTTTTTCTATAAGGTGTCCGAGTTCGTTTCAGAAGTTAACCAATTCCATTTCAAGCCCTAATAACAACTATTAATCCATTTTTCACGATTATCCAAGGTTCGACGAATGTTGGTTTATCACATACCGGCACCCCCAAATTTCCTCCGTTGCTCCTCAAATTTTGTGTGGCCACTTTACCTGATCCGGTGAGCCTTTTGTGTGATTTTCGCAGAATTTTGTTCTGAGACCCTGTAATCTCTATAACCGTGTATTATACACTTCAATTTGAACCGTTCAAGAGGTCATACCAAACCATGTTTCTTTTTCTTCCGGTTTATCTACCACGTGTCCGAGGTCATTTCGGGGTGCCGGTGTGCCACAAACCAGCATTCGCCGAAACTCGGATTATCGTGAAAAATGTGTTGATGCTCGTTATTTGAGGCTGAAATCGAACAGGTTGATTCCTGAAATGAGCTCCGACGCGTGATTTAAAAACAGAGAAAAAAAGAAACAGGTTCCGGTACGACCTTCCGAACGGCTGAAATTGAAGTGTATAATACATGGTTTTTCGGGATTCCGGGGTCCCGGAAAAAAATTCTTCGGAAATCACATAGAAAGTTCCTCGGGTCATATAAAGCGGCCACGCAAAGTTTGAGCAGCAACGGAAGACATTTGGGGGTTCCGGTGTGCTACAAACCAGCATTCGCCGAAACTCGGATTATTGTGAAAAATGTGTTAAAGCTCGTTATTTGAGGCTGAAATCGAACAGGTTGATTCCTGAAATGAGCTCGGACGCGTGATTGAAAAACAGGGAGAAAAAGAAACAGTTCCGTGATTTACCTTCCGAACGGGCACAAATTGAAGTGTATAATACACGGTTTTTCAAGATTCCGAGGTCCCGGAATAAAATTCTTCGGAAATCACATAGAAAGTTCCTCGAGTCTGATAAAGCGGCCACGCAAAGTTTGAGCACCAACGGAAGACATTTGGGGGTGTCGGTGTGCCACAAACCAGCATTCGCCGAAACTCGGATTATCGTGAAAAATGTGTTAAAGCTCGTTATTTGAGGCTGAAATCGAACAAGTTGATTCTGAAATCGAACAGGTTGATTCCTGAAATGAGCTCGGACGCGTGATTGAAAAACAGGGAGAAAAAGAAATAGGTTCCGGTACGACCTTCCGAACGGCTCAAATTGAAGTGTATAATACACGGTTTTTCGGGATTCCGGGGACCCGAAATAAAATTCTCCCGAAATCACATAGAAAGTACCTCGGGTCAGATAAAGCGGTCACGCAAAGTTTGCGCACCAACGGAAGACATTTGGGGGTGCCGGTGTGCCACAAACCAGCATTCGTCGAAACTCGGATTATCGTGAAAAATGTCTTAAAACTCTTTATTTGAGGCTGAAATAGAACAGTTTGATTCCTGAAATGAGCTCGGACGCGTGATTGAAAAACAGGGAGAAAAAGAAACAAGTTCCGGTACGACCTTCCGAACGGCTGAAATTGAAGTGTATAATACACGGTTTTTCGGGATTCCGGGGTCCCGGAATAAAATTCTCCGGAAATCACATAGAAAGTTCCTCGGGTTAGATAAAGCGGCCACGCAAAGTTTGAGCACTAACGGAAGACATTTGGGGGTGTCGGTGTGCCACAAAACAGCATTCGTCGAAACTCGGATTATCGTGAAAAATGTGTTAAAGCTCGTTATTTGAGGCTGAAATCGAACAGGTTGATTCCTGAAATCGAACAGGTTGATTCCTGAAATGAGCTCGGACGCGTGACTGGAAAACAGGGAGAAAAAGAAACAGGTTCCGGTACGACCTTCCGAACGGCTGAAATTGAAGTGTATAATACACGGTTTTTCGGGATTCCGTGGTCCCGGAATAAAATTCTCCGGAAATCACATAGAAAGTTCCCCGGGTCAGATAAAGCGGCCACGCAAAGTTTGAGCACTAACGGAAGACATTTGGGGGTGTCGGTGTGCCACAAACCAGCATTCGCCGAAACTCGGATTATCGTGAAAAATGTGTTAAAGCTCGTTATTTGAGGCTGAAATCGAACGGGTTGATTCCTGAAATGAGCTCGGACGCGTGATTGAAAAACAGGGAGAAAAAGAAACAGGTTCCGGTACGACCTTCCGAACGGCTGAAATTGACGTGTATAATACACGGTTTTTGGGATTCCGGGGTCCCGGAATAAAATTCTCCGGAAATCACATAGAAAGTTCCTCGGGTACGATAAAGCGGTCACGCAAAGTTTGAGCACCAACGGAAGACATTTGGGGGTGTCGGTGCACAACAAACAAGTATTCGCCGAAACTCAGATTATCGTGAAAAATGTGTTAAAGCTCGTTATTTGAGGCTGAAATCGAACAGGTTGATTCTGAAATCGAATAGGTTGATTCCTCAAATGCGTGATTGAAAAACAGGGAGAAAAAGAAATAGGTTCCGGTACGACCTTCCGAACGGCTGAAATTGAAGTGTATAATACACGTTTTTCGGGATTCCGGGGTCCCGGAATAAAATTCTCCGGAAATTACATAGAAAGTACCTCGGGTCAGATAAAGCGGTCACGCAAAATTTGAGCACCAACGGAAGACATTTGGGGGTGCTGGTGTGCCACAAACCAGCATTCGCCGAAACTCGGATTATCGTGAAAAATGTGTTAAAGCTCGTTATTTGAGGCTGAAATCGAACAGGTTGATTCCTGAAATGAGCTCGGACGCGTGATTGAAAAACAGGGAGAAAAAGAAACAAGTTCCGGTACGACCTTCCGAACGGCTGAAATTGAAGTGTATAATACACGGTTTTTCGGGACTCCGTGGTCCCGGAATAAAATTCTCCGGAAATCACATAGAAAGTTCCTCGAGTCAGATAAAGCGGCCACGCAAAGTTTGAGCACTAACAGAAGACATTTGGGGGTGTCGGTGTGCCACAAACCAGCATTCGCCGAAACTCGGATTATCGTGAAAAATGTGTTAAAGCTCGTTATTTGAGGCTGAAATCGAACATGTTGATTCTTGAAATCGAACAGGTTGATTACTGAAATGAGCTCGGACGCGTGACTGAAAAACAAGGAGAAAAAGAAACAGGTTCCGGTACGACCTTCCGAACGGCTGAAATTGAAGTGTATCATAATACACGGTTTTTCGGGATTCCGAGGTCCCGGAATAAAATTCTCCGAAAATCACATAGAAAGTTCTTCAGGTCAGATAAAGCGGTCACGCAAAGTTTGAGCACCAACGGAAGACATTTGGGGGTGCCGGTGTGCCCTGGCTTAAACGCATTCGCCGAAACTCGGATTATCGTGAAAAATGTGTTAAAGCTCGTTATTTGAGGCTGAAATCGAACAGGTTGATTCCTGAAATGAGCTCGGACGCGTGATTGAAAAACAGGGAGAAAAAGAAACAGGTTCCGGTACGACCTTCCGAACTGCTGAAATTGAAGTGTATATAATACACGGTTTTTCGGGATTCCGTGGTCCCGGAATAAAATTCTCCGGAAATCACATATAAACTTCCTCAGGTCAGATAAAGCGGCCACACAAAGTTTGAGCACTAACGGAAGACATTTGGGGGTGTCGGTGTGCCACAAACCAGCATTCGCCGAAACTCGGATTATCGTGAAAAATGTGTTAAAGCTCGTTATTTGAGGCTGAAATCGAACAGGTTGATTCCTGAAATCGAACAGGTTGATTCCTAAAATGAGCTCGGACGCATGATTGAAAAACAGGGAGAAAAAGAAACAGGTTCCGGTACGACCTTCCGAACGACTGAAATTGAAGTGTATAATACACGGTTTTTCGGGATTCCGGGGTCCCCGAGTAAAATTCTCCGGAAATCACATAGAAAGTTCCTCGAGTCAGATCAAGCGGCCACACAAGGTTTGAGCACCAACGGAAGACATTTCGGGGTGCCGGTGTGCCACAAACCAGCATTCGCCGAAAATCGGATTATCGTGAAAAATGTGTTGATGCTCGTTATTTGAGGCTGAAATCGAACAGGTTGATTCCTAAAATCGAACAGGTTAATTCCTGAAATGAGCTCCGGCGCGTGATTTAAAAACAGAGAAAAAAAGAAACAGGTTCCGGTACGACCTTCCGAACAGCTGAAATTGAAGTGTATAATACACGGTTTTCCGGGATTCCGGGGTCCCGGAATAAAATTTTCCGGAAATCAAATAGAAAGTTGCTCGGGTCATATAAAGCGGCCACGCAAAGTTTGAGCAGCAACGGAAGACATTTGGGGGTTCCGGTGTACTACAAACCAGTATTCGCCGAAACTCGGATTATCGTGAAAAATGTGTTAAAACTCGTTATTTGAAGCTGAAATCGAACAGGTTGATTCCTGAAATGAGCTCGGACCCGTGATTGAAAAACGGGGAGGAAAAGAAACAGGTTCCGGTACGACCTTACGAACGGCTAAAATTGAAGTGTATAATACACGGTTTTTCGGGATTCCAGGGTCTCGAAATAAAATTCTCCGAAAATCACATAGAAAGTTCCTCGGGTTAGATAAAGCGGCCACGCAAAGTTTGAGCACCAACGGAAGACATTTGGCGGTGCCGGTGTGCCACAAACCAACATTCGCCATAAATCGGATTATCGTGAAAAATGTGTTAAAACTCGTTATTTGAGGCTGAAATCGAACAGGTTGATTTCTGAAATCGTACAGGTTAATTCCTGAAATGAGCTCGGACGCGTGATTGAAAAACAGGGAGAAAAAGAAACAGGTTTCGGAATGACCTGCCGAACGGCTGAAATTGAAGTGTATAATACACGGTTTTTCGGGATTCCGGGGTCCCGGAATAAAATTGTACGGAAATCACATAGAAAGTTCCACGGGTCAGATAAAGCGGTCACGCAAAGTTTGAGCACCAACGGAAGACATTTGGGGGTGCCGGTGTGCCACAAACCAGCATTCGCCGAAATTCGGAATATCGTGAAAAATCTGTTAAAGCTCGTTATTTGAGGCTCAAATCGAACACAATGAATCCTGAAATGAGCTCGGACGCGTGATTGAAAAAAAGGGAGAAAAATAAACAGGTTCCGGTACGACCTTCCGAACGACTGAAATTGAAGTGTATAATACACAGTTTTTCGGGATTCCGGGGTCCCGGAATAAAATTCTCTAGAAATCACATAGAAAGTTCCTCGGGTCAGATAAAACGGCCACGCAAAGTTTGAGCATTAAAGGAAGACATTTGGGGGTGTCGGTGTGCCACAAAACAGCATTCGTCGAAACTCGGATTATCGTGAAAAATGTGTTAAAGCTCGTTATTTGAGGCTGAAATCGAACAGGTTGATTCCTGAAATCGAACAGGTTGATTCCTGAAATGAGCTCGGACGCGTGACTGGAAAACAGGGAGAAAAAGAAACAGGTTCCGATTTACCTTCCGAACGGGTACAAAATTGAAGTGTATAATACACGGTTTTTCGGGATTCCGTGGTCCCGGAATAAAATTCTCCGGAAATCACATAGAAAGTTCCCCGGGTCAGATAAAGCGGCCACGCAAAGTTTGAGCACTAACGGAAGACATTTGGGGGTGTCGGTGTGCCACAAACCAGCATTCGCCGAAACTCGGATTATCGTGAAAACTGTGTTAAAGCTCGTTATTTGAGGCTGAAATCGAACGGGTTGATTCCTGAAATGAGCTCGGACGCGTGATTGAAAAACAGGGAGAAAAAGAAACAGGTTCCGGTACGACCTTCCGAACGGCTGAAATTGACGTGTATAATACACGGTTTTCGGGATTCCGGGGTCCCGGAATAAAATTCTCCGGAAATCACATAGAAAGTTCCTCGGGTACGATGAAGCGGTCACGCAAAGTTTGAGCACCAACGGAAGACATTTGGGGGTGTCGGTGTGCAACAAACAAGTATTCGCCGAAACTCGGATTATCGTGAAAAATGTGTTAAAGCTCGTTATTTGAGGCTGAAATCGAACAGTTGATTCTACAAATCGAACAGTTGATTCCCGAAATGCGTGATTGAAAAACAGGAGAAAAAGAAATAGGTTCCGATGCGACCTTCCGAACGACTGAAATTGAAGTGTATAATACACGTTTTTCGGGATTCCGGGGTCCCGGAATAAAATTCTCCGGAAATTACATAGAAAGTACCTCGGGTCAGATAAATCGGTCACGCAAAATTTGAGCACCAACGGAAGACATTTGGGGGTGCTGGTGTGCCACAAACCAGCATTCGCCGAAACTCGGATTATCGTGAAAAATGTGTTAAAGCTTGTTATTTGAGGCTCAAATCGAACAGGTTGATTCCTGAAATGAGCTCGGACGCGTGATTCAAAACAGGGAGAAAAAGAAACAAGTTCCGGTACGACCTTCCGAACGTCTGAAATTGAAGTGTATAATACACAGTTTTTCGGGATTCCGGGGTCCCGGAATAAAATTCTCTAGAAATCACATAGAAAGTTCCTCGGGTCAGATAAAACGGCCATGCAAAGTTTGAGCATTAAAGGAAGACATTTGGGGGTGTCGGTGTGCCACAAAACAGCATTCGTCGAAACTCGGATTATCGTGAAAAATGTGTTAAAGCTCGTTATTTGAGGCTGAAATCGAACAGGTTGATTCCTGAAATCGAACAGGTTGATTCCTGAAATGAGCTCGGACGCGTGACGGAAAACAGGAGAAAAAGAAACAGGTTCCTGCATTTACCTTCCGAACGGCTGAAATTGAAGTGTATAATACACGGTTTTTCGGGATTCCGTGGTCCCGGAATAAAATTCTCCGGAAATCACATAGAAAGTTCCCCGGGTCAGATAATGCGGCCACGCAAAGTTTGAGCACTAACGGAAGACATTTGGGGGTGTCGGTGTGCCACAAACCAGCATTCGCCGAAACTCGGATTATCGTGAAAAATGTGTTAAAGCTCGTTATTTGAGGCTGAAATCGAACGGGTTGATTCCTGAAATGAGCTCGGACGCGTGATTGAAAAACAAGGAGAAAAAGAAACAGGTTCCGGTACGACCTTCCGAACGACTGAAATTGACGTGTATAATACACGGTTTTCGGATTCCGGTCCCTAATAAAATTCTCCGAAATCACATAGAAAGTTCCTCGCACGATGATGAGCGGTCACGCAAAGTTTGAGCACCAACGGAAGACATTTGGGGGTGTCGGTGTGCAACAAACAAGTATTCGCCGAAACTCGGATTATCGTGAAAAATGTGTTAAAGCTCGTTATTTGAGACTGAAATCGAACAGGTTGATTCTGAAATCGAACAGGTTGATTCCTGAAATGCGTGATTGAAAAACAGGGAGAAAAAGAAATAGGTTCCGGTACGACCTTCCGAACGGCTGAAATTGAAGTGTATAATACACGTTTTTCGGGATTCCGGGGTCCCGGAATAAAATTCTCCGGAAATTACATAGAAAGTACCTCGGGTCAGATAAAGCGGTCACGCAAAATTTGAGCACCAACGGAAGACATTTGGGGGTGCTGGTGTGCCACAAACCAAAGATTCGCCAAACTCGGATTATCGTGAAAAATGTGTTAAAGCTCGTTATTTGAGGTGAAATCGAACAAGTTGATTCCTGAAATGAGCTCGGACGCGTGATTCAAAACAGGAGAAAAAGAAACAAGTTCCGATTTACCTTCCGAACGGCACGAAATTGAAGTGTATAATACACGGTTTTTCGGATTCCGTGGTCCCTAATAAAATTCTCCGGAAATCACATAGAAAGTTCCTCGGGTCAGATAAAGCGGCCACGCAAAGTTTGAGCACTAACGGAAGACATTTGGGGGTGTCGGTGTGCCACAAACCAGCATTCGCCGAAACTCGGATTATCGTGAAAAATGTGTTAAAGCTCGTTATTTGAGGCTGAAATCGAACATGTTGATTCTTGAAATCGAACAGGTTGATTACTGAAATGAGCTCGGACGCGTGACTGAAAAACAGGGAGAAAAAGAAACAGGTTCCGGTACGACCTTCCGAACGGCTGAAATTGAAGTGTATCATAATACACGGTTTTTCGGGATTCTGAGGTCCCGGAATAAAATTCTCCGAAAATCACATAGAAAGTTCTTCAGGTCAGATAAAGCGGTCACACAAAGTTTGAGCACCAACGGAAGACATTTGGGGGTGCCGGTGTGCCTGGCAAACATTCGCCAAAAACTCGGATTATCGTGAAAAATGTGTTAAAGCTCGTTATTTGAGGCTGAAATCGAACAGGTTGATTCCTGAAATGAGCTCGGACGCGTGATTGAAAAACAGGGAGAAAAAGAAACAGTTCCGTCGACCTTCCGAATCTGAAAATTGAAGTATATAATACACGGTTTTTGGGATTAGTGGTCCCTAATAAAATTCTCCTAAATCACATATAAACTTCCTCAGGTCAGATAAAGCGGCCACACAAAGTTTGAGCACTAACGGAAGACATTTGGGGGTGTCGGTGTGCCACAAACCAGCATTCGCCGAAACTCGGATTATCGTGAAAAATGTGTTAAAGCTCGTTATTTGAGGCTGAAATCGAACAGGTTGATTCCTGAAATCGAACAGGTTGATTCCTGAAATCGAACAGGTTGATTCCTGAAATGAGCTCGGACGCATGATTGAAAAACAGGGAGAAAAAGAAACAGTTCCTGATTTACCTTCCGAACGATCAAATTGAAGTGTATAATACACGGTTTTTCGGGATTCCGGGGTCCCGGAGTAAAATTCTCCGGAAATCACATAGAAAGTTCCTCGAGTCAGATCAAGCGGCCACACAAGGTTTGAGCATCAACGGAAGACATTTCGGGGTGCCGGTGTGCCACAAACCAGCATTCGCCGAAAATCGGATTATCGTGAAAAATGTGTTGATGCTCGTTATTTGAGGCTGAAATCGAACAGGTTGATTCCTAAAATCGAACAGGTTAATTCCTGAAATGAGCTCCGGCGCGTGATTTAAAAAAAAAAACAAGAGAAAAAAAAACAGTTCCGATTTACCTTCCGAACAATTGAATTGAAGTGTATAATACACGGTTTTTCGGGATTCCGGGGTCCCGGAATAAAATTTTCCGGAAATCAAATAGAAAGTTCCTCGGGTCATATAAAGCGGCCACGCAAATTTGAGCAGCAACGGAAGACATTTGGGGGTTCCGGTGTACTACAAACCAGTATTCGCCGAAACTCGGATTCTCGTGAAAAATGTGTTAAAGCTCGTTATTTGAGGCTGAAATCGAACAAGTTGATTCTGAAATCGAACAGGTTGATTCCTGAAATGAGCTCGGACGCGTGATTGAAAAACAGGGAGAAAAAGAAATAGGTTCCGGTACGACCTTCCGAACGACTGAAATTAAAGTGTATAATACACGGTTTTTCGGGATTCCGGGGTCTCGGAATAAAATTCTCCGTAAATCACATAGAAAGTTCCTCGGGTCAGATAAAGCGGCCACGCAAAGTTTGAGCACTAATGGAAGACATTTGGGGGTGTCGGTGTGCCACAAACCAGCATTCGCCGAAACTCGGATTATCGTGAAAAATGTGTTAAAACTCGTTATTTGAGGTTGAAATTGAACGGGTTGATTCCTGAAATCGAACAGGTTGATTCCTGAAATGAGCTTGGACGCGTGATTGAAAAACAGGGGAGAAAAAGAAATAGGTTCCTGATTTACCTTCCGAACTACTGAAATTGAAGTGTATAATACACGGTTTTTCGGGATTCCGGAATAAAATTCTCCGGAAATCACATAGAAAGTACCTCGGGTCAGATAAAGCGGCCACACAAAGTTTGAGCACCAACGGAAGACATTTGGGGGTGCCGGTGTGCCCAAACCAAAGATTCTGGCGAAACTCGGATTATCGTGAAAAATGTGTTAAAGCTCGTTATTTGAGGTGAAATCGAACAAGTTGATTCCTGAAATGAGATCGGACGCGTGATTGAAAAACAGGAGAAAAAGAAACAGTTCCTGTTTACCTTCCAAACGGCTGAAATTGAAGTGTATAATACACGGTTTTTCGAGATTCCGGGGTCCCGGAATAAAAATCTCCGGAAATCACATAGAAAGTTCCTCGGGTCAGATAAAGCGGCCACGCAAAGTTTGAGCATTAACGGAAGACATTTGGGGGTGTCGGTGTGCCACAAACCAGCATTCGCCGAAACTCGGATTATCGTGAAAAATGTGTGAAAGCTCGTTATTTGAGGCTGAAATCGAACAGGTTGATTCCTGAAATGAGCTCGGACGCGTGATTGAATAACAGGGAGAAAAAGAAACAGTTTCCGTCACGACCTTCCAAACGGCCGAAATTGAAGTGTATAATACACGGTTTTTCGGGATTCCGTGGTCCCTAATAAAATTCTCCGGAAATCACATAGAAACTTCCCGGTCGATAAAGCGGCCACGCAAAGTTTGAGCACTAACGGAAGACATTTTGGGGTGTCGGTGTGCCACAAACCAGTATTCGCCGAAACTCGGATTATCGTGAAAAATGTGTTATAGCTCGATATTTGAGGCTGAAATCGAACAGGTTGATTTCTGAAATCGAACAGGTTGATTCCTTAAATGGGCTCGGACGCGTGATTGAAAAACAGGGAGAAAAAGAAACAGTTCCGTTCGATCGACCTTCCGAGCAAAAAATTGAAGTGTATAATACAAGGTTTTTCGGGATTCCGGGGTCCCGGAATAAAATTTTCCGGAAATCACATAGAAAGTACCTCGGGTCAGATAAAGCGGTCACGCAAAGTTTGAGCACCATCGGAAGACATTTGGGGGTGCCGGTGTGCCACAAACCAGCATTCGCCGAAACTCGGATTATCGTGAAAAATGTGTTAAAGCTCGTTATTTGAGGCTGAAATCGAACAGGTTGATTCCTGAAATGAGCTCGGACGCGTGATTGAATAACAGGGAGAAAAAGAAACAGGTTCCGGTACGACCTTCCAAACGGCTGAAATTGAAGTGTATAATACACGGTTTTTCGGGATTCCGTGGTCCCGGAATAAAATTCTCCGGAAATCGCATAGAAACTTCCCCGGGTCAGATAAAGCGGCCACGCAAAGTTTGAGCACTAACGGAAGACATTTTGGGGTGTCGGTGTGCCACAAACCAGTATTCGCCGAAACTCGGATTATCGTGAAAAATGTGTTATAGCTCGATATTTGAGGCTGAAATCGAACAGGTTGATTCCTGAAATCGAACAGGTTGATTCCTGAAATGGGCTCGGACGCGTGATTGAAAAACAGGGAGAAAAACAAACAGGCTCCAGTACGACCTTCCGAACGGCTGAAATTGAAGTGTATAATACACGGTTTTTCGGGATTCCGTGGTCCCGGAATAAAATTCTCCGGAAATCACATAGAAAGTTCCTCGGGTCAGATAAAGCGGCCCTACAAAGTTTGAGCACCAACGGAAGACATTTGGGGGTGCCGGTGTGCCACAAACCAGTATTCGCCGAAACTCGGATTATCGTGAAAAATGTGTTATAGCTCGATATTTGAGGCTGAAATCGAACAGTTGATTCCTGAAATCGAACAGTTGATTCCTGAAATGAGCTCGGACGCGTGATTGAAAAACAGGGAGAAAAAGAAATAGGTTCCGGTACGACCTTCCGAACGACTGAAATTAAAGTCTATAATACACGGTTTTTCGGTATTCCGGGGTCTCGGAATAAAATTCTCCGGAAATCACATAGAAAGTTTCTCGGGTCAGATAAAACGGCCACGCAAAGTTTGAGCACCAACGGAAGACATTTGGGGGTGTTGGTGTGCCACAAACCAGCATTCGCCGAAACTCGGATTATCGTGAAAAATGTGTTAAAGCTCGTTATTTGAGGCTGAAATCGAACAAGTTGATTCTGAAATCGAACAGGTTGATTCTTGAAATGAGCTCGGACGCGTGATTGAAAAACAGGGAGAAAAAGAAATAGGTTCCGGTACGACCTTCCGAACGACTGAAATTAAAGTGTATAATACACGGTTTTTCGGGATTCCGGGGTCTCGGAATAAAATTCTCCGGAAATCACATAGAAAGTTCCTCGGGTCAGATAAAGCGGCCACGCAAAGTTTGAGCACTAACGGAAGACATTTGGGGGTGTCGGTGTGCCACAAACCAGCATTCGCCGAAACTCGGATTATCGTGAAAAATGTGTTAAAACTCGTTATTTGAGGTTGAAATTGAACGGGTTGATTCCTGAAATCGAACATGTTGATTCCTGAAATGAGCTCGGACGCGTGATTGAAAAACAGGGAGAAAAAGAAATAGGTTCCGGTACGACCTTCCGAACGGCTGAAATTGAAGTGTATAATACACGGTTTTTCGGGATTCCGGGGTCCCGGAATAAAATTCTCCGGAAATCACATAGAAAGTACCTCGGGTCAGATAAAGCGGCCACACAAAGTTTGAGCACCAACGGAAGACATTTGGGGGTGCCGGTGTGCCCAAACCAGCATTCGGCGAAACTCGGATTATCGTGAAAAATGTGTTAAAGCTCGTTATTTGAGGTCAAATCGAACAGTTGATTCCTGAAATGAGATCGGACGCGTGATTGAAAAACAGGAGAAAAAGAAACAGGTTCCGGTTTACCTTCCAAACGGGTGAAATTGAAGTGTATAATACACGGTTTTGAGATTCCGGTCCCTAATAAAATTCTCCTGGAAATCACATAGAAAGTTCCTCGGGTCAGATAAAGCGGCCACGCAAAGTTTGAGCACTAACGGAAGACATTTGGGGGTGTCGGTGTGCCACAAACCAGCATTCGCCGAAACTCGGATTATCGTGAAAAATGTGTTAAAACTCGTTATTTGAGGTTGAAATTGAACGGGTTGATTCCTGAAATCGAACAGGTTGATTCCTGAAATGAGCTTGGACGCGTGATTGAAAAACAGGGAGAAAAAGAAATAGGTTCCTGATTTACCTTCCGAACGGCAATTTGAAATTGAAGTGTATAATACACGGTTTTTCGGGATTCCGGTCCCTAATAAAATTCTCCTAAATCACATAGAAAGTACCTCGGTCGATAAAGCGGCCACACAAAGTTTGAGCACCAACGGAAGACATTTGGGGGTGCCGGTGTGCCCAAACCAGCATTCGGCGAAACTCGGATTATCGTGAAAAATGTGTTAAAGCTCGTTATTTGAGCCTGAAATCGAACAGGTTGATTCCTGAAATGAGATCGGACGCGTGATTGAAAAACAGGGAGAAAAAGAAACAGTTCCGATTTACCTTCCAAACGGTGAAATTGAAGTGTATAATACACGGTTTTTGAGATTCCTGGTCCCTAATAAAAATCTCCGAAATCACATAGAAAGTTCCTCGGGTCAGATAAAGCGGCCACGCAAAGTTTGAGCATTAACGGAAGACATTTGGGGGTGTCGGTGTGCCACAAACCAGCATTCGCCGAAACTCGGATTATCGTGAAAAATGTGTGAAAGCTCGTTATTTGAGGTCAAATCGAACAGTTGATTCCCGAAATGAGCTCGGACGCGTGATTGAATAACGGGAGAAAAAGAAACAGGTTCCGTCGACCTTCCAAACGGCCGAAATTGAAGTGTATAATACACGGTTTTTCGGGATTCCGTGGTCCCTAATAAAATTCTCCGGAAATCACATAGAAACTTCCCGGGTCGATAAAGCGGCCACGCAAAGTTTGAGCACTAACGGAAGACATTTTGGGGTGTCGGTGTGCCACAAACCAAAGATTCGCCAAACTCGGATTATCGTGAAAAATGTGTTATAGCTCGATATTTGAGGTGAAATCGAACAGTTGATTTCTCAAATCGAACAGTTGATTCCTTAAATGGGCTCGGACGCGTGATTGAAAAACAGGAGAAAAAGAAACAGTTCGATTTACCTTCCGAACGGCTGAAATTGAAGTGTATAATACAAGGTTTTTCGGGATTCCGGAATAAAATTTTCCGGAAATCACATAGAAAGTACCTCGGTCGATAAAGCGGTCACGCAAAGTTTGAGCACCATCGGAAGACATTTGGGGTGCCGGTGTGCCACAAACCAGCATTCGCCGAAACTCGGATTATCGTGAAAAATGTGTTAAAGCTCGTTATTTGAGGCTGAAATCGAACAGGTTGATTCCTGAAATGAGCTCGGACGCGTGATTGAATAACGGGAGAAAAAGAAACAGTTCCGATTTACCTTCCAAACGGCCGAAATTGAAGTGTATAATACACGGTTTTTCGGGATTCCGTGGTCCCTAATAAAATTCTCCGAAATCGCATAGAAACTTCCCGGGTCGGATAAAGCGGCCACGCAAAGTTTGAGCACTAACGGAAGACATTTTGGGGTGTCGGTGTGCCACAAACCAGTATTCGCCGAAACTCGGATTATCGTGAAAAATGTGTTATAGCTCGATATTTGAGGCTGAAATCGAACAGGTTGATTCCTGAAATCGAACAGGTTGATTCCTGAAATGGGCTCGGACGCGTGATTGAAAAACAGGGAGAAAAACAAACAGGCTCCAGTACGACCTTCCGAACGGCTGAAATTGAAGTGTATAATACACGGTTTTTCGGGATTCCGTGGTCCCGGAATAAAATTCTCCGGAAATCACATAGAAAGTTCCTCGGGTCAGATAAAGCGGCCCTACAAAGTTTGAGCACCAACGGAAGACATTTGGGGGTGCCGGTGTGCCACAAACCAGTATTCGCCGAAACTCGGATTATCGTGAAAAATGTGTTATAGCTCGATATTTGAGGCTGAAATCGAACAGGTTGATTCCTGAAATCGAACAGGTTGATTCCTGAAATGGGCTCGGACGCGTGATTGAAAAACAGGGAGAAAAAGAAATAGGTTCCGGTACGACCTTCCGAACGACTGAAATTAAAGTCTATAATACACGGTTTTTCGGTATTCCGGGGTCTCGGAATAAAATTCTCCGGAAATCACATAGAAAGTTTCTCGGGTCAGATAAAACGGCCACGCAAAGTTTGAGCACCAACGGAAGACATTTGGGGGTGTTGGTGTGCCACAAACCAGCATTCGCCGAAACTCGGATTATCGTGAAAAATGTGTTAAAGCTCGTTATTTGAGGCTGAAATCGAACAAGTTGATTCTGAAATCGAACAGGTTGATTCTTGAAATGAGCTCGGACGCGTGATTGAAAAACAGGGAGAAAAAGAAATAGGTTCCGGTACGACCTTCCGAACGACTGAAATTAAAGTGTATAATACACGGTTTTTCGGGATTCCGGGGTCTCGGAATAAAATTCTCCGGAAATCACATAGAAAGTTCCTCGGGTCAGATAAAGCGGCCACGCAAAGTTTGAGCACTAAGGGAAGACATTTGGGGGTGTCGGTGTGCCACAAACCAGCATTCGCCGAAATTCGGATTATCGTGAAAAATGTGTTAAAACTCGTTATTTGCGGTTGAAATTGAACGGGTTGATTCCTGAAATCGAACATGTTGATTCCTGAAATGAGCTCGGACGCGTGATTGAAAAACAGGAGAAAAAGAAATAGGTTCCGTCGACCTTCCGAACGCAGGCTTGAAATTGAAGTGTATAATACACGGTTTTTCGGGATTCCGGGGTCCCGGAATAAAATTCTCCGGAAATCACATAGAAAGTACCTCGGGTCAGATAAAGCGGCCACACAAAGTTTGAGCACCAACGGAAGACATTTGGGGGTGCCGGTGTGCCCAAACCAGCATTCGGCGAAACTCGGATTATCGTGAAAAATGTGTTAAAGCTCGTTATTTGAGGCTGAAATCGAACAGGTTGATTCCTGAAATGAGATCGGACGCGTGATTGAAAAACAGGGAGAAAAAGAAACAGTTCCGTCGACCTTCCAAACGGCCGAAATTGAAGTGTATAATACACGGTTTTTCGAGATTCCGGTCCCTAATAAAATTCTCCGGAAATCACATAGAAAGTTCCTCGGGTCAGATAAAGCGGCCACGCAAAGTTTGAGCACTAACGGAAGACATTTGGGGGTGTCGGTGTGCCACAAACCAAAGATTCGCCGAAACTGGATTATCGTGAAAAATGTGTTAAAACTCGTTATTTGAGGTTGAAATTGAACGGGTTGATTCCTGAAATCGAACAGGTTGATTCTGAAATGAGCTTGGACGCGTGATTGAAAAACAGGAGAAAAAGAAATAGGTTCCTGATCGACCTTCCGAACGTTTGAAATTGAAGTGTATAATACACGGTTTTTCGGGATTCCGGAATAAAATTCTCCGGAAATCACATAGAAAGTACCTCGGTCGAGATAAAGCGGCCACACAAAGTTTGAGCACCAACGGAAGACATTTGGGGTGCCGGTGTGCCCAAACCAAAGATTCTACGAAACTCGGATTATCGTGAAAAATGTGTTAAAGCTCGTTATTTGAGCCGAAATCGAACAGTTGATTCCGAAATGAGATCGGACGCGTGATTGAAAAACAGGAGAAAAAGAAACAGTTCCTGATTTACCTTCCAAACGGCCGAAATTGAAGTGTATAATACACGGTTTTTCGAGATTCCGGTCCCGAATAAAAATCTCCTGAAAATCACATAGAAAGTTCCTCGGGTCAGATAAAGCGGCCACGCAAAGTTTGAGCATTAACGGAAGACATTTGGGGGTGTCGGTGTGCCACAAACCAAAGATTCGCCGAAACTCTCGGATTATCGTGAAAAATGTGTTAAAGCTCGTTATTTGAGGTTGAAATCGAACAAGTTGATTCCTGAAATGAGCTCGGACGCGTGATTGAATAACAGGGAGAAAAAGAAACAGTTTCGATTTACCTTCCAAACGGTCAAATTGAAGTGTATAATACACGGTTTTTCGGGATTCCGTGGTCCCTAATAAAATTCTCCGAAATCACATAGAAACTTCCCGGTCGATAAAGCGGCCACGCAAAGTTTGAGCACCAACGGAAGACATTTTGGGGTGTCGGTGTGCCACAAACCAACATTCGCCGAAACTCGGATTATCGTGAAAAATGTGTTATAGCTCGATATTTGAGGTCGAAATCGAACAGTTGATTTCAAAATCGAACAGTTGATTCCTTAAATGGGCTCGGACGCGTGATTGAAAAACAGGAGAAAAAGAAACAGTTCCGATTTTACCTTCCGAACTAGGAAATTGAAGTGTATAATACAAGGTTTTTCGGGATTCCGGGGTCCCGGAATAAAATTTTCCGGAAATCACATAGAAAGTACCTCGGGTCAGATAAAGCGGTCACGCAAAGTTTGAGCACCATCGGAAGACATTTGGGGGTGCCGGTGTGCCACAAACCAGGATTCGCCGAAACTCGGATTATCGTGAAAAATGTGTTAAAGCTCGTTATTTGAGGCTGAAATCGAACAGGTTGATTCCTGAAATGAGCTCGGACGCGTGATTGAATAACGAGGAGAAAAAGAAACAGTTCCTAGACGACCTTCCAAACGGTTGAAATTGAAGTGTATAATACACGGTTTTTCGGATTCCGTGGTCCCTAATAAAATTCTCCGGAAATCGCATAGAAACTTCCCCGGGTCAGATAAAGCGGCCACGCAAAGTTTGAGCACTAACGGAAGACATTTTGGGGTGTCGGTGTGCCACAAACCAGTATTCGCCGAAACTCGGATTATCGTGAAAAATGTGTTATAGCTCGATATTTGAGGCTGAAATCGAACAGGTTGATTCCTGAAATCGAACAGGTTGATTCCTGAAATGGGCTCGGACGCGTGATTGAAAAACAGGGAGAAAAACAAACAGGCTCCAAAGACGACCTTCCGAACGGTACAAAATTGAAGTGTATAATACACGGTTTTTCGGGATTCCGGGGTCCCGAATAAAATTCTCCGGAAATCACATAGAAAGTTCCTCGGGTCGAGATAAGCGGCCCTACAAAGTTTGAGCACCAACGGAAGACATTTGGGGTGCCGGTGTGCCACAAACCAAATTTCGCCAAACTCGGATTATCGTGAAAAATGTGTTATAGCTCGATATTTGAGGCTGAAATCGAACAGGTTGATTCCTGAAATCGAACAGGTTGATTCCTGAAATGGGCTCGGACGCGTGATTGAAAAACAGGGAGAAAAAGAAATAGGTTCCGGTACGACCTTCCGAACGACTGAAATTAAAGTCTATAATACACGGTTTTTCGGTATTCCTGGTCTCGAATAAAATTCTCCGGAAATCACATAGAAAGTTTCTCGGTCGATAAAACGGCCACGCAAAGTTTGAGCACCAACGGAAGACATTTGGGGGTGTTGGTGTGCCACAAACCAGCATTCGCCGAAACTCGGATTATCGTGAAAAATGTGTTAAAGCTCGTTATTTGAGGCTGAAATCGAACAAGTTGATTCTGAAATCGAACAGGTTGATTCTTGAAATGAGCTCGGACGCGTGATTGAAAAACAGGGAGAAAAACAAATAGGTTCCGGTACGACCTTCCGAACGACTGAAATTAAAGTGTATAATACACGGTTTTTCGGGATTCCGGGGTCTCGGAATAAAATTCTCCGGAAATCACATAGAAAGTTCCTCGGGTCAGATAAAGCGGCCACGCAAAGTTTGAGCACTAACGGAAGACATTTGGGGGTGTCGGTGTGCCACAAACCAGCATTCGCCGAAACTCGGATTATCGTGAAAAATGTGTTAAAACTCGTTATTTGAGGTTGAAATTGAACGGGTTGATTCCTGAAATCGAACATGTTGATTCCTGAAATGAGCTCGGACGCGTGATTGAAAAACAGGGAGAAAAAGAAATAGGTTCCGGTACGACCTTCCGAACGGCTGAAATTGAAGTGTATAATACACGGTTTTTCGGGATTCCGGGGTCCCGGAATAAAATTCTCCGGAAATCACATAGAAAGTACCTCGGGTCAGATAAAGCGGCCACACAAAGTTTGAGCACCAACGGAAGACATTTGGGGGTGCCGGTGTGCCCAAACCAGCATTCGGCGAAACTCGGATTATCGTGAAAAATGTGTTAAAGCTCGTTATTTGAGGCTGAAATCGAACAGGTTGATTCCTGAAATGAGATCGGACGCGTGATTGAAAAACAGGGAGAAAAAGAAACAGGTTCCGGTACGACCTTCCAAACGGCTGAAATTGAAGTGTATAATACACGGTTTTTCGAGATTCCGGGGTCCCGGAATAAAATTCTCCGGAAATCACATAGAAAGTTCCTCGGGTCAAATAAAGCGGCCACGCAAAGTTTGAGCATTAACGGAAGACATTTGGGGGTGTCGGTGTGCCACAAACCAGAATTCGCCGAAACTCGGATTATCGTGAAAAATGTGTGAAAGCTCGTTATTTGTGGCTGAAATCGAACAGGTTGATTCCTGAAATGAGCTCGGACGCGTGATTGAATAACAGGGAGAAAAAGAAACAGTTCCTGATGACGACCTTCCAAACGGCTGAAATTGAAGTGTATAATACACGGTTTTTCGGGATTCCGTGGTCCCGGAATAAAATTCTCCGGAAATCACATAGAAACTTCCCCGGGTCGGATAAAGCGGCCACGCAAAGTTTGAGCACTAACGGAAGACATTTTGGGGTGTCGGTGTGCCACAAACCAGTATTCGCCGAAACTCGGATTATCGTGAAAAATGTGTTAAAGCTCGTTATTTGAGGCTGAAATCGAACAGGTTGATTCCTGAAATCGAACAGGTTGATTCCTGAAATGGGCTCGGACGCGTGATTGAAAAACAGGGTCAAAAAGTAACAGTTCCGTTTACCCTTCCGAACGGTTTGAAATTGAAGTGTATAAATACACGGTTTTGGGGATTCGGGGTCCCGGAATAAAATTCTCCGGAAATCACATAGAAAGTTCCTCGGGTCAGATAAAGCGGCCACGCAAAGTTTGAGCACCAACGGAAGACATTTGGGGGTGCCAGTGTGCCACAAACCAGCATTCGCCGAAACTCGGATTATCGTGAAAAATGTGTTAAAGCTCGTTATTTGAGGCTGAAATCGAACAGGTTGATTCCTGAAATGAGCTCGGACGCGTGATTGAATAACAGGGAGAAAAAGAAACAGGTTCCGGTACGACCTTCCAAACGGCTGAAATTAAAGTGTATAATACACGGTTTTTCGGGATTCCGTGGTCCCGGAATAAAATTCTTCGGAAATCGCATAGAAACTTCCCGGGTCAGATAAAGCGGCCACGCAAAGTTTGAGCACTAACGGAAGACATTTTGGGGTGTCGGTGTGCCACAAACCAGTATTCGCCGAAACTCGGATTATCGTGAAAAATGTGTTATAGCTCGATATTTGAGGCTGAAATCGAACAGGTTGATTCCTGAAATCGAACAGGTTGATTCCTGAAATGGGCTCGGACGCGTGATTGAAAAACAGGGTCAAAAAGTAACAGTTCCGATTTACCTTCCGAACGGTTTAAAATTGAAGTGTATATAATACACGGTTTTTCGGGATTCCGGGGTCCCGAATAAAATTCTCCGAAAATCACATAGAAAGTTCCTCGGGTCGATAAAGCGGCCACGCAAAGTTTGAGCACCAACGGAAGACATTTGGGGGTGCCAGCAGTGTGCCCAAACCAAAGATTCGCCGAAACTCGGATTATCGTGAAAAATGTGTTAAAGCTCGTTATTTGAGGCTGAAATCGAACAGTTTGATTCCTGAAATGAGCTCGGACGCGTGATTTAAAAACAGGGAGAAAAACAAACAGGCTCCAGTACGACCTTCCGAACGGCTGAAATTGAAGTGTATAATACACAGTTTTTCGGGATTCCGTGGTCCCGGAATAAAATTCTCCGGAAATCACATAGAAAGTTCCTCGGATCAGATAAAGCGGCCCTACAAAGTTTGAGCACCAACGGAAGACATTTGGGGGTGCCGGTGTGCCACAAACCAGTATTCGCCGAAACTCGAATTATCGTGAAAAATGTGTTAAACCTCGTTATTTGAGGCTGAAATCAAACAGGTTGATTTTTGAAATGAGCTCGGACGCGTGATTGAATAACAGGGAGAAAAAGAAACAGGTTCCGGTACGACCTTCCGAACAACTGAAATTGAAGTGTATAATACACGGTTTTTCGGGATTCCGTGGTCCCGGAATAAAATTCTCCAGAAATCACATAGAAAGTTCCTCGGGTCAGATAAAGCGGCCACGCAAAGTTTGAGCATTAACGGAAGACATTTGGGGGTGTCGGTGTGCCACAAACCAGCATTCGCCGAAACTCGGATTATCGTGAAAAATGTGTTATAGCTCGATATTTGAGGCTGAAATCGAACAGGTTGATTCCTGAAATCGAACAGGTTGATTCCTGAAATGGGCTCGGACGCGTGATTGAAAAACAGGGTCAAAAAGAAACAGGTTCCGGTACGACCTTCCGAACGGCTGAAATTGAAGTGTATATAATACACGGTTTTTCGTGTATCCGGGGTCCCGGAATAAAATTCTCCGGAAATCACATAGAAAGTACCTCGGGTCAGATAAAGCGGCCACGCAAAGTTTGAGCACTAACGGAAGACATTTGGGGGTGTCGGTGTGCCACAAACCAAAGATTCGCCAAAACTCGGATTATCGTGAAAAATGTGTTAAAGCTCGTTATTTAGGCTGAAATCGAACAGTTGATTCCTGAAATCGAACAGGTTGATTCCTGAAATGAGCTCGGATCCGTGATTGAAAACAGGAGAAAAAGAAACAGTTCCGATTTACGACCTTCCGAACGGTACAAATTGAAGGGTATATAAATACACGGTTTTTCGGGATTCCGGTCCCGGAATAAAATTCTCCGAAATCACATAGAAAGTACCTCGGTCGAGATAAGCGGCCACGCAAAGTTTGAGCACTAACGGAAGACATTTGGGGGTGTCGGTGTGCCAGAAACCAAAATTCGCCGAAACTCGGATTATCGTGAAAATGTGTTAAAGCTCGTTATTTGAGGGTGAAATCGAACAGGTTGATTCCTGAAATCGAACAGGTTGATTCCTGAAATGAGCTCGGATGCGTGATTGAAAAACAGGAGAAAAAGAAACAGTTCCGATTTACCTTCCGAACTACAAATTGAAGTGTATAATACACGGTTTTTCGGATTCCGGGGTCCCGGAATAAAATTCTCCGGAAATCACATAGAAAGTACCTCGGTCGATAAAGTGGCCACGCAAAGTTTGAGCACCAACGGAAGACATTTGGGGGTGCCAGTGTGCCCAAACCAAAGATTCGCCGAAACTCGGATTATCGTGGAAAATGTGTTAAAGTTCGTTATTTGAGGGTGAAATTGAACAGGTTGATTCCTGAAATGAGCTCGGACGCGTGATTGAAAAACAGGAGAAAAACAAACAGGCTCCAAAGATTTACCTTCCGAACGGTTTGAAATTGAAGTGTATAATACACGGTTTTTCGGGATTCCGTGGTCCCGGAATAAAATTCTCCGGAAATCACATAAAAAGTTCCTCGGGTCAGATAAAGCGGCCACGCAAAGTTTGAGCACTAACGGAAGACATTTGGGGGTGTCGGTGTGCCACAAACCAGCATTCGCCGAAACTCGGATTATCGTGACAAATGTGTTAAAGCTCGTTATTTGAGGGTGAAATCGAACAGGTTGATTCCTGAAATCGAACAGGTTGATTCTTGAAATGAGCTCGGATGCGTGATTGAAAAACAGGGAGAAAAAGAAACAGGTTCCGGTACGATCTTCCGAACGGCTGAAATTGAAGTGTATAATACACGGTTTTTCGGGATTCCGGGGTCCCGGAATAAAATTCTCTGGAAATCACATAGAAAGTACCTCGGGTCAGATAAAGCGGCCACGCAAAGTTTGAGCACCAACGGAAGACATTTGGGGGTGCCCGTGTTCCCAAACCAGCATTCGCCGAAACTCGTATTATCGTGAAAAATGTGTTAAAGCTCGTTATTTGAGGCTGAAATTGAACAGGTTGATTCCTGAAATGAGCTCGGACGCGTGATTGAATAACAGGGAGAAAAAGAAACAGGTTCCGGTACGACCTTCCAAACGGCTGAAATTGAAGTGTATAATACACGGTTTTTCGGGATTCCGTGGTCCCGGAATAAAATTCTCCGGAAATCGCATAGAAACTTCCCGGTCGATAAAGCGGCCACGCAAAGTTTGAGCACCAACGGAAGACATTTTGGGGTGTCGGTGTGCCACAAACCAGCATTCGCCGAAACTCGGATTATCGTGAAAAATGTGTTATAGCTCGATATTTGAGGCTGAAATCGAACAGGTTGATTCCTGAAATCGAACAGGTTGATTCCTGAAATGGGCTCGGACGCGTGATTGAAAAACAGGAGAAAAACAAACCGGGCTCCAGTACGACCTTCCGAACGGCTGAAATTGAAGTGTATAATACACGGTTTTTCGGGATTCCGTGGTCCCGGAATAAAATTCTCCGGAAATCACATAGAAAGTTCCTCGGGTCAGATAAAGCGGCCCTACAAAGTTTGAGCACCAACGGAAGACATTTGGGGGTGCCGGTGTGCCACAAACCAGTATTCGCCGAAACTCGGATTATCGTGAAAAATGTGTTATAGCTCGATATTTGAGGCTGAAATCGAACAGGTTGATTCCTGAAATCGAACAGGTTGATTCCTGAAATGGGCTCGGACGCGTGATTGAAAAACAGGGAGAAAAAGAAATAGGTTCCGGTACGACCTTCCGAACGACTGAAATTAAAGTCTATAATACACGGTTTTTCGGTATTCCGGGGTCTCGGAATAAAATTCTCCGGAAATCACATAGAAAGTTTCTCGGGTCAGATAAAACGGCCACGCAAAGTTTGAGCACCAACGGAAGACATTTGGGGGTGTTGGTGTGCCACAAACCAGCATTCGCCGAAACTCGGATTATCGTGAAAAATGTGTTAAAGCTCGTTATTTGAGGCTGAAATCGAACAAGTTGATTCTGAAATCGAACAGGTTGATTCTTGAAATGAGCTCGGACGCGTGATTGAAAAACAGGAGAAAAACAAATAGGTTCCTGATTTACCTTCCGAACGATCAAATTAAAGTGTATAATACACGGTTTTTCGGGATTCCGGAATAAAATTCTCCGGAAATCACATAGAAAGTTCCTCGGGTCTGATAAAGCGGCCACGCAAAGTTTGAGCACTAACGGAAGACATTTGGGGGTGTCGGTGTGCCACAAACCAAAGATTCGCCAAACTCGGATTATCGTGAAAAATGTGTTAAAACTCGTTATTTGAGGCTGAAATTGAACAGGTTGATTCCCGAAATCGAACAGGTTGATTCCTGAAATGAGCTCGGACGCGTGATTGAAAAACAGGAGAAAAAGAAATAGGTTCCGTGACGACCTTCCGAACGGTTGAAATTGAAGTGTATAATACACGGTTTTTCGGATTCCGGTCCCTAATAAAATTCTCCGTAAATCACATAGAAAGTACCTCGGGTCAGATAAAGCGGCCACACAAAGTTTGAGCACCAACGGAAGACATTTGGGGGTGCCGGTGTGCCCAAACCAGCATTCGGCGAAACTCGGATTATCGTGAAAAATGTGTTAAAGCTCGTTATTTGAGGCTGAAATCGAACAGGTTGATTCCTGAAATGAGATCGGACGCGTGATTGAAAAACAGGAGAAAAAGAAACAGTTTCCTGACGACCTTCCAAACGGCCGAAATTGAAGTGTATAATACACTTGGTTTTTCGAGATTCCGGTCCCTAATAAAATTCTCCGGAAATCACATAGAAAGTTCCTCGGGTCAGATAAAGCGGCCACGCAAAGTTTGAGCATTAACGGAAGACATTTGGGGTGTCGGTGTGCCACAAACCAGCATTCGACGAAACTCGGATTATCGTGAAAAATGTGTGAAAGCTCGTTATTTGTGGCTGAAATCGAACAGGTTGATTCCTGAAATGAGCTCGGACGCGTGATTGAATAACAGGGAGAAAAAGAAACAGGTTCCGGTACGACCTTCCAAACGGCTGAAATTGAAGTGTATAATACACGGTTTTTCGGGATTCCGTGGTCCCGGAATAAAATTCTCCGGAAATCACATAGAAACTTCCCCGGGTCGGATAAAGCGGCCACGCAAAGTTTGAGCACTAACGGAAGACATTTTGGGGTGTCGGTGTGCCACAAACCAGTATTCGCCGAAACTCGGATTATCGTGAAAAATGTGTTATAGCTCGATATTTGAGGCTGAAATCGAACAAGTTGATTTCTGAAATCGAACAGGTTGATTCCTGAAATGGGCTCGGACGCGTGATTGAAAAACAAGGAGAAAAAGAAACAGGTTCCGGTACGACCTTCCGAACGGCTGAAATTGAAGTGTATAATACAAGGTTTTTCGGATTCCGGTCCCGAATAAAATTTTCCGGAAATCACATAAAGTACCTCGGTCGATAAAGCGGTCACGCAAAGTTTGAGCACCAACGGAAGACATTTGGGGATGCCGGTGTACCACAAACCAAGATTCGCCGAAACTCGGATTATCGTGAAAAATGTGTTAAAGCTCGTTATTTGAGGCTGAAATCGAACAGGTTGATTCCTGAAATGAGCTCGGACGCGTGATTGAATAACAGGGAGAAAAAGAAACAGGTTCCGGTACGACCTTCCAAACGGCTGAAATTAAAGTGTATAATACACGGTTTTTCGGATTCCGTGGTCCCTAATAAAATTCTTCGAAATCGCATAGAAACTTCCCGGGTCGATAAAGCGGCCACGCAAAGTTTGAGCACTAACGGAAGACATTTTGGGGTGTCGGTGTGCCACAAACCAACATTCGCCGAAACTCGATTATCGTGAAAAATGTGTTAAAGCTCGTTATTTGAGGCTGAAATCGAACAGGTTGATTCCTGAAATCGAACAGGTTGATTCCTGAAATGGGCTCGGACGCGTGATTGAAAAACAGGGTCAAAAAGAAACAGGTTCCGGTACGACCTTCCGAACGGCTGAAATTGAAGTGTATAAATACACGGTTTTTGGGGATTCAGGGGTCCCGGAATAAAATTCTCCGGAAATCACATAGAAAGTTCCTCGGGTCAGATAAAGCGGCCACGCAAAGTTTGAGCACCAACGGAAGACATTTGGGGGTGCCAGTGTGCCCAAACCAGCATTCGCCGAAACTCGGATTATCGTGAAAAATGTGTTAAAGCTCGTTATTTGAGGCTGAAATTGAACAGGTTGATTCCTGAAATGAGCTCGGACGCGTGATTTAAAAACAGGGAGAAAAACAAACAGGCTCCAGTACGACCTTCCGAACGGCTGAAATTGAAGTGTATAATACACAGTTTTTCGGGATTCCGTGGTCCCGGAATAAAATTCTCCGGAAATCACATAGAAAGTTCCTCGGATCAGATAAAGCGGCCCTACAAAGTTTGAGCACCAACGGAAGACATTTGGGGGTGCCGGTGTGCCACAAACCAAAGATTCGCCAAACTCGAATTATCGTGAAAAATGTGTTAAACCTCGTTATTTGAGGCTGAAATCAAACAGGTTGATTTTTGAAATGAGCTCGGACGCGTGATTGAATAACAGGGAGAAAAAGAAACAGTTCCTGATTTATTTCCGAACAATCAAATTGAAGTGTATAATACACGGTTTTTCGGATTCCGTGGTCCCTAAATAAAATTCTCCGAAATCACATAGAAAGTTCCTCGGGTCAGATAAAGCGGCCACGCAAAGTTTGAGCATTAACGGAAGACATTTGGGGGTGTCGGTGTGCCACAAAACCAAAGATTCGCCGAACTCGATTATCGTGAAAAATGTGTTATAGCTCGATATTTGAGGCTGAAATCGAACAGGTTGATTCCTGAAATCGAACAGGTTGATTCCTGAAATGGGCTCGGACGCGTGATTGAAAAACAGGGTCAAAAAGAAACAGGTTCCGGTACGACCTTCCGAACGGCTGAAATTGAAGTGTATATAATACACGGTTTTTCGTGATTCCGGGGTCCCGGAATAAAATTCTCCGGAAATCACATAGAAAGTACCTCGGGTCAGATAAAGCGGCCACACAAAGTTTGAGCACCAACGGAAGACATTTGGGGGTGCCGGTGTGCCCAAACCAGCATTCGGCGAAACTCGGATTATCGTGAAAAATGTGTTAAAGCTCGTTATTTGAGGTCAAATCGAACAAAGTTGATTCCTGAAATGAGATCGGACGCGTGATTGAAAAACAGGAGAAAAAGAAACAGTTCCGGACGACCTTCCAAACGGTAAAATTGAAGTGTATAATACACGGTTTTTGAGATTCCGGTCCCTAATAAAATTCTCCGGAAATCACATAGAAAGTTCCTCGGGTCAGATAAAGCGGCCACGCAAAGTTTGAGCATTAACGGAAGACATTTGGGGGTGTCGGTGTGCCACAAAACTGAACTCGCCAAACTCGGATTATCGTGAAAAATGTGTGAAAGCTCGTTATTTGTGGCTGAAATCGAACAAAGTTGATTCCTGAAATGAGCTCGGACGCGTGATTGAATAACAGGAGAAAAAGAAACAGTTCCTATGACGACCTTCCAAACGGCTGAAATTGAAGTGTATAATACACGGTTTTTCGGGATTCCGTGGTCCCGGAATAAAATTCTCCGGAAATCACATAGAAACTTCCCCGGGTCGGATAAAGCGGCCACGCAAAGTTTGAGCACTAACGGAAGACATTTTGGGGTGTCGGTGTGCCACAAACCAGTATTCGCCGAAACTCGGATTATCGTGAAAAATGTGTTATAGCTCGATATTTGAGGCTGAAATCGAACAAGTTGATTTCTGAAATCGAACAGGTTGATTCCTGAAATGGGCTCGGACGCGTGATTGAAAAACAAGGAGAAAAAGAAACAGTTCCGTAGACGACCTTCCGAACTAGTAAATTGAAGTGTATAATACAAGGTTTTTCGGGATTCCGGTCCCTAATAAAATTCCGGAAATCACATAGAAAGTACCTGGGGTCAGATAAAGCGGTCACGCAAAGTTTGAGCACCATCGGAAGACATTTGGGGGTGCCGGTGTGCCACAAACCAGCATTCGCCGAAACTCGGATTATCGTGAAAAATGTGTTAAAGCTCGTTATTTGATTCCTGAAATCGAACAAAGTTGATTCCTGAAATGAGCTCGGACGCGTGATTGAATAACGGGAGAAAAAGAAACAGTTCCTGACGACCTTCCAAACGGCCGAAATTAAAGTGTATAATACACGGTTTTTTCGGATTCCGTGGTCCCTAATAAAATTCTTCGAAATCGCATAGAAACTTCCCGGTCGATAAAGCGGCCACGCAAAGTTTGAGCACTAACGGAAGACATTTTGGGGTGTCGGTGTGCCACAAACCAGTATTCGCCGAAACTCGGATTATCGTGAAAAATGTGTTATAGCTCGATATTTGAGGCTGAAATCGAACAGGTTGATTCCTGAAATCGAACAGGTTGATTCCTGAAATGGGCTCGGACGCGTGATTGAAAAACAGGGTCAAAAAGAAACAGGTTCCGGTACGACCTTCCGAACGGCTGAAATTGAAGTGTATAAATACACGGTTTTTGGGGATTCAGGGGTCCCGGAATAAAATTCTCCGGAAATCACATAGAAAGTTCCTCGGGTCAGATAAAGCGGCCACGCAAAGTTTGAGCACCAACGGAAGACATTTGGGGGTGCCAGTGTGCCCAACCTAGCATTCGCCGAAACTCGGATTATCGTGAAAAATGTGTTAAAGCTCGTTATTTGAGGCTGAAATTGAACAGGTTGATTCCTGAAATGAGCTCGGACGCGTGATTTAAAAACAGGGAGAAAAACAAACAGGCTCGATTTACCTTCCGAACGGCCGAAATTGAAGTGTATAATACACAGTTTTTCGGGATTCCGTGGTCCCGGAATAAAATTCTCCGGAAATCACATAGAAAGTTCCTCGAATCAGATAAAGCGGCCCTACAAAGTTTGAGCACCAACGGAAGACATTTGGGGGTGCTTGGTGTACCACAAACCAAGATTCGCCGAAACTCGAATTATCGTGAAAAATGTGTTAAACCTCGTTATTTGAGGCTGAAATCAAACAGGTTGATTTTTGAAATGAGCTCGGACGCGTGATTGAATAACAGGAGAAAAAAAACAAATGTTTCCGTCGACCTTCCGAACAATCGAAATTGAAGTGTATAATACACGGTTTTTCGGGATTCCGTGGTCCCGGAATAAAATTCTCCGGAAATCACATAGAAAGTTCCTCGGGTCAGATAAAGCGGCCACGCAAAGTTTGAGCATTAACGGAAGACATTTGGGGGTGTCGGTGTGCCACAAACCAGCATTCGCCGAAACTCGGATTATCGTGAAAAATGTGTTATAGCTCGATATTTGAGGTCAAATCGAACAGTTGATTCCTGAAATCGAACAGGTTGATTCCTGAAATGGGCTCGGACGCGTGATTGAAAAACAGGGTCAAAAAGAAACAGTTCCGCACGACCTTCCGAACGGCCGAAATTGAAGTGTATAATACACGGTTTTTCGTGATTCCGGAATAAAATTCTCCGGAAATCACATAGAAAGTACCTCGGTCGATAAAGCGGCCACGCAAAGTTTGAGCACTAACGGAAGACATTTGGGGGTGTCGGTGTGCCACAAACCAAAGATTCGCCAAACTCGGATTATCGTGAAAAATGTGTTAAAGCTCGTTATTTGAGGTGAAATCGAACAGGTTGATTCCTGAAATCGAACAGGTTGATTCCTGAAATGAGCTCGGATCCGTGATTGAAAAACAGGAGAAAAAGAAACAGTTCCTGACGACCTTCCGAACGGCCGAAATTGAAGTGTATAATACAAGGTTTTTCGGATTCCGGTCCCGAATAAAATTTTCCGGAAATCACATAGAAAGTACCTGGGTCGATAAAGCGGTCACGCAAAGTTTGAGCACCAACGGAAGACATTTGGGGGTGCCGGTGTGCCACAAACCAAAATTCGCCGAAACTCGGATTATCGTGAAAAATGTGTTAAAGCTCGTTATTTGAGGTGAAATCGAACAGGTTGATTCCCGAAATGAGCTCGGACGCGTGATTGAATAACGGAGAAAAAGAAACAGGTTCCGATTTACCTTCCAAACGGTCGAAATTAAAGTGTATATAATACACGGTTTTTCGTGATTCCGGTCCCGAATAAAATTCTCCGAAATCACATAGAAAGTACCTCGGGTCAGATAAAGCGGCCACGCAAAGTTTGAGCACTAACGGAAGACATTTGGGGGTGTCGGTGTGCCACAAACCAAAGATTCGCCAAACTCGGATTATCGTGAAAATGTGTTAAAGCTCGTTATTTGAGGTTGAAATCGAACAGTTGATTCCTGAAATCGAACAGGTTGATTCCTGAAATGAGCTCGGATCCGTGATTGAAAAACAGGAGAAAAAGAAACAGTTCCTATGACGACCTTCCGAACGGGCCGAAATTGAAGTGTATAATACACGGTTTTTCGGGATTCCGTGGTCCCTAATAAAATTCTCCTAAATCACATAGAAACTTCCCCGGGTCGGATAAAGCGGCCACGCAAAGTTTGAGCACTAACGGAAGACATTTTGGGGTGTCGGTGTGCCACAAACCAGTATTCGCCGAAACTCGGATTATCGTGAAAAATGTGTTATAGCTCGATATTTGAGGCTGAAATCGAACAAGTTGATTTCTGAAATCGAACAGGTTGATTCCTGAAATGGGCTCGGACGCGTGATTGAAAAACAAGGAGAAAAAGAAACAGGTTCCGGTACGACCTTCCGAACGGCTGAAATTGAAGTGTATAATACAAGGTTTTTCGGGATTCCGGGGTCCCGGAATAAAATTTTCCGGAAATCACATAGAAAGTACCTGGGGTCAGATAAAGCGGTCACGCAAAGTTTGAGCACCATCGGAAGACATTTGGGGGTGCCGGTGTGCCACAAACCAGCATTCGCCGAAACTCGGATTATCGTGAAAAATGTGTTAAAGCTCGTTATTTGAGGTCAAATCGAACAAAGTTGATTCCTGAAATGAGCTCGGACGCGTGATTGAATAACAGGAGAAAAAGAAACAGTTTCGTACGACCTTCCAAACGGCCGAAATTAAAGTGTATAATACACGGTTTTTCGGGATTCCGTGGTCCCTAATAAAATTCTTCGAAATCGCATAGAAACTTCCCCGGTCGATAAAGCGGCCACGCAAAGTTTGAGCACTAACGGAAGACATTTTGGGGTGTCGGTGTGCCACAAACCAAAGATTCGCCGAAA
This sequence comes from Silene latifolia, assembly GCF_048544455.1. NCBI lineage: Eukaryota > Viridiplantae > Streptophyta > Magnoliopsida > Caryophyllales > Caryophyllaceae > Silene > Silene latifolia. The sequence continues at coordinate 102,958 of NC_133536.1, read as the reverse complement.
CTCGGATTATCGTGAAAATGTGTTATAGCTCGATATTTGAGGTCAAATCGAACAAAGTTGATTCCCAAATCGAACAGTTGATTCCCGAAATGGGCTCGGACGCGTGATTGAAAAACAGGTCAAAAAGAAACAGTTCCTGACGACCTTCCGAACGGCAAAATTGAAGTGTATAAATACACGGTTTTTGGGGATTCAGGGGTCCCTAATAAAATTCTCCGAAAATCACATAGAAAGTTCCTCGGGTCGATAAAGCGGCCACGCAAAGTTTGAGCACCAACGGAAGACATTTGGGGGTGCCAGGTGTGCCCAACCTAAAGCATTCGCCAAACTCGGATTATCGTGAAAAATGTGTTAAAGCTCGTTATTTGATTCCTGAAATCGAACAAAGTTGATTCCTGAAATGAGCTCGGACGCGTGATTTAAAAACAGGAGAAAAACAAACAGGCTCGATTTACGACCTTCCGAACGGTGAAATTGAAGTGTATAATACACGCTTTTTCGGATTCCGTGGTCCCTGAATAAAATTCTCCGGAAATCACATAGAAAGTTCCTCGAATCAGATAAAGCGGCCCTACAAAGTTTGAGCACCAACGGAAGACATTTGGGGGTGCCGGTGTGCCACAAACCAGTATTCGCCGAAACTCGAATTATCGTGAAAAATGTGTTAAACCTCGTTATTTGAGGCTGAAATCAAACAGGTTGATTTTTGAAATGAGCTCGGACGCGTGATTGAATAACAGGGAGAAAAAGAAACAGGTTCCGGTACGACCTTCCGAACAACTGAAATTGAAGTGTATAATACACGGTTTTTCGGGATTCCGTGGTCCCGGAATAAAATTCTCCGGAAATCACATAGAAAGTTCCTCGGGTCAGATAAAGCGGCCACGCAAAGTTTGAGCATTAACGGAAGACATTTGGGGGTGTCGGTGTGCCCAAAACCAAAGATTCGCCGAACTCGGATTATCGTGAAAAATGTGTTATAGCTCGATATTTGAGGCTGAAATCGAACAGGTTGATTCCTGAAATCGAACAGGTTGATTCCTGAAATGGGCTCGGACGCGTGATTGAAAAACAGGGTCAAAAAGAAACAGGTTCCGGTACGACCTTCCGAACGGCTGAAATTGAAGTGTATATAATACACGGTTTTTCGTGATTCCGGGGTCCCGGAATAAAATTCTCCGGAAATCACATAGAAAGTACCTCGGGTCAGATAAAGCGGCCACGCAAAGTTTGAGCACTAACGGAAGACATTTGGGGGTGTCGGTGTGCCACAAACCAGCATTCGCCGAAACTCGGATTATCGTGAAAAATGTGTTAAAGCTCGTTATTTGAGGTCAAAATCGAACAGTTGATTCCTGAAATCGAACAGGTTGATTCCTGAAATGAGCTCGGATCCGTGATTGAAAAACAGGGAGAAAAAGAAACAGTTTCCGCGACCTTCCGAACGGTGAAATTGAAGTGTATATAAATACACGGTTTTTCGGATTCCGGTCCCGGAATAAAATTCTCCGGAAATCACATAGAAAGTACCTCGGTCGAGATAAAGCGGCCACGCAAAGTTTGAGCACTAACGGAAGACATTTGGGGGTGTCGGTGTGCCACAAACCAAAGATTCGCCAAACTCGGATTATCGTGAAAAATGTGTTAAAGCTCGTTATTTGAGGGTGAAATCGAACAGGTTGATTCCTGAAATCGAACAGGTTGATTCCTGAAATGAGCTCGGATGCGTGATTGAAAAACAGGGAGAAAAAGAAACAGGTTCCTGATGACGACCTTCCGAAAATAAAATTGAAGTGTATAATACACGGTTTTTCGGGATTCCGGGTCCCGGAATAAAATTCTCCGGAAATCACATAGAAAGTACCTCGGTCGATAAAGTGGCCACGCAAAGTTTGAGCACCAACGGAAGACATTTGGGGGTGCCAAAGTGCCCAAACCAAAGATTCGCCAAAACTCCTGATTATCGTGAAAAATGTGTTAAAGCTCGTTATTTGAGGCTGAAATTGAACAGGTTGATTCCTGAAATGAGCTCGGACGCGTGATTGAAAAACAGGGAGAAAAACAAACAGGCTCCAGTACGACCTTCCGAACGGCTGAAATTGAAGTGTATAATACACGGTTTTTCGGGATTCCGTGGTCCCGGAATAAAATTCTCCGGAAATCACATAAAAAGTTCCTCGGGTCAGATAAAGCGGCCACGCAAAGTTTGAGCACTAACGGAAGACATTTGGGGGTGTCGGTGTGCCACAAACCAGCATTCGCCGAAACTCGGATTATCGTGAAAAATGTGTTAAAGCTCGTTATTTGAGGGTGAAATCGAACAGGTTGATTCCTGAAATCGAACAGGTTGATTCCTGAAATGAGCTCGGATGCGTGATTGAAAAACAGGGAGAAAAAGAAACAGTTTCCGATGACGACCTTCCGAACGGCTGAAATTGAAGTGTATAATACACGGTTTTTCGGATTCCGGGGTCCCGGAATAAAATTCTCTGGAAATCACATAGAAAGTACCTCGGGTCAGATAAAGCGGCCACGCAAAGTTTGAGCACCAACGGAAGACATTTGGGGGTGCCCGTGTTCCCAAACCAGCATTCGCCGAAACTCGTATTATCGTGAAAAATGTGTTAAAGCTCGTTATTTGAGGCTGAAATTGAACAGGTTGATTCCTGAAATGAGCTCGGACGCGTGATTGAAAAACAGGGAGAAAAACAAACAGGCTCCAGTACGACCTTCCGAACGGCATAAATTGAAGTGTATAATACACGGTTTTTCGGGATTCCGTGGTCCCGGAATAAAATTCTCCGGAAATCACATAGAAAGCTAGGTTGCACGAAAACGGACACGGACACGGGACACGGACACGACACGGACACGCGACACGGCAATCCGAAAATTTTAGGACACGGACACGGCAAAAAAAATCAATATACATATTAAAATAAAGGGAATTTGAAGAACATCATAACCAACATCTAATCTTTGGTCATTTAAAGGCTACAAAGACGTAAAATGACAAATCTCCACAAAGGATTATTCAAATATGATAAGTCTATCCTTCTCAAAAAAAAAGAAAAAACAAATGAAAAAAGAAAAATGAAACAGTTAACACCTCCCCCAAAAAATTACTCCCTTCTCCAAACCATATGAATACTCAATTAACCCCATAAATCATAATCCTCACTATACTGTACGTATAGTACTCTAGTACTCCCTTCCTCAAAGCATTTCCCTAAATCAACATCATCACCCCTAAATCATAATCAACATCATCATCCATCGTCATCCCCAAATTACACATCGTCATTAACAATACCTCCTGACTCCTACCCAGATTACATCGTCATCCCCAAATCACAATTATTTTGATTAATTGTGATCTCAAACCCATTAAGCCTTTTTTTTAAAAAAAAAAATTGAATGTTTTATGTCTAAATAAACCCTCTTATTTGGTACTCTTTTCATTGATGAAAGTGGGTCAAAATTGATGGCCAGTGAGCAGTGGAACTCAAACTAGGTGAGTAGTGGCCGACGGCGAGGAGAGGGCGGCGGACGGCAGACGGCGGAGGGGAGGCTGTTGGCGGCGACGGTGTTTACATGTATTGTGAGTAAACAAGTGGTTTGGTTTGGAAAACCTATGTTGATGTCGTGAATATCATTGGGCGATTTTGTTTGAAAAGCTAATTTGGCGTGTCCATGTAAAACGGACCGTGTCTAAGCAAATTGGACCGTGTCCGACACTTCCTCGATTAAAATAAAACCGGGGACACGGTTTATGGCGTGTCCGACACGTTTTTTGCCGTGTCCAAGGCGTGTCCGTGTCGGACACGGTGTCCGACACGTATGGGCTGAAAAGTTGCCGTGTCCGTGCAACCTAGATAGAAAGTTCATCGGGTCAGATAAAGCGGCCACGCAAAGTTTGAGCACTAACGGAAGACATTTGGGGTTGTCGGTGTGCCACAAACCGTCACGAAAACTCGGATTATCGTGAAAAATGTGTTAAAGCTCGTTATTTCAGGGTGACATCGAACAGGTTGATTCCTGAAATCGAACAGGTTGATTCCTGAAATGAGCTCGGATGCGTGATTGAAAAACAGGGAGAAAAAGAAACAGGTTCCGGTACGACCTTCCGAACGGCTGAAATTGAAGTGTATAATACACGGTTTTTCGGGATTCCGGGATCGCGGAATAAAATTCTCCGGAAATCACATAGAAAGTACCTCGGGTCAGATAAAGCGGTCACGCAAAGTTTGAGCACCAACGGAAGACATTTGGGGGTGCCGGTGTGCCACAAACCAGCATTCGCCGAAACTCGGATTATCGTGAAAAATGTGTTAAAGCTCGTTATTTGAGGGTGAAATCGAACAGGTTGATTCCTGAAATGAGATCGGACGCGTGATTGAAAAACAGGGAGAAAAAGAAACAGGTTCCGGTACGACCTTCCAAACGGCTAAAATTGAAGTGTGTAATACACGGTTTTTCGGGATTCCGGGGTCCCGGAATAAAATTCTCCGGAAATCACATAGAAAGTTCCTCGGGTCAGATAAAGCGGCCCTACAAAGTTTGAGCACCAACGGAAGACATTTGGGGGTGCCGGTGTGCCACAAACCAGTATTCGCCGAAACTCGGATTATCGTGAAAAATGTGTTAAACCTCGTTATTTGAGGCTGAAATCGAACAGGTTGATTTCTAAAATGAGCTCGGGCGCGTGATTGAATAACAGGGAGAAAAAGAAACAGGTTCCGGTACGACCTTCCGAACAGTTGAAATTGAAGTGTATAATACACGGTTTTTCGGGAGTACGGGGTCCCGGAATAAAATTCTCCGGAAATCACATAGAAAGTTCCTCGGGTCAGATAAAGCGGCCACGCAAAGTTTGAGCATTAACGGAAGACATTTGGGGGTGTCGGTGTGCCACAAACCAGCATTCGCCGAAACTCGGATTATCGTGAAAAATGTGTTAAAGCTCGTTATTTGAGGCTGAAATCGAACAGGTTGATTCCTGAAATCGAACAGGTTGATTCCTGAAATGAGCTCGGATCCGTGATTGAAAAACAGGGAGAAAAAGAAACAGGTTCCGGTACGACCTTCCGAACGGCTGAAATTGAAGTGTATATAATACACGGTTTTTCGGGATTCCGGGGTCCCGGAATAAAATTCTCCGGAAATCACATAGAAAGTACCTCGGGTCAGATAAAGCGGCCCTACAAAGTTTGAGCACCAACGGAAGACATTTGGGGGTGCCGGTGTGCCACAAACCAGTATTCGCCGAAACTCGAATTATCGTGAAAAATTTGTTAAACCTCGTTATTTGAGGCTGAAATCAAACAGGTTGATTCCTGAAATGAGCTCGGACGCGTGATTGAAAAACAGGGAGAAAAAGAAACAGGTTCCGGTACGACCCTCCAAACGGCTGAAATTGAAGTGTATAATACACGGTTTTTCGGGATTCCGGGGTCCCGGAATAAAATTCTCCGGAAATCACATAGAAAGTTCCTCGGGTCAGATAAAGCGGCCCTACAAAGTTTGAGCACCAACGGAAGACATTTGGGGGTGCTTGTGGTGCCACAAAACCAAGATTCGCCGAAACTCGAATTATCGTGAAAAATGTGTTAAACCTCGTTATTTGAGGCTGAAATCAAACAGGTTGATTTTTGAAATGAGCTCGGACGCGTGATTGAATAACAGGGAGAAAAAGAAACAGGTTCCGGTACGACCTTCCGAACAACTGAAGATGAAGTGTATAATACACGGTTTTTCGGGATTCCGTGGTCCCGGAATAAAATTCTCCGGAAATCACATAGAAAGTTCCTCGGGTCAGATAAAGCGGCCACGCAAAGTTTGAGCATTAACGGAAGACATTTGGGGGTGTCGGTGTGCCACAAACCAAAGATTCGCCGAAACTCCTGATTATCGTGAAAAATGTGTTAAAGCTCGTTATTTGAGGCTGAAATCGAACAGTTGATTCCTGAAATCGAACAGGTTGATTCCTGAAATGAGCTCGGATCCGTGATTGAAAAACAGGAGAAAAAGAAACAGTTCCGACGACCTTCCGAACGGCTCAAATTGAAGTGTATATAATACACGGTTTTTTCGGATTCCGGTCCCGGAATAAAATTCTCCGGAAATCACATAGAAAGTACCTCGGGTCAGATAAAGCGGCCACGCAAAGTTTGAGCACTAACGGAAGACATTTGGGGGTGTCGGTGTGCCACAAACCAAAGATTCGCCAAACTCGGATTATCGTGAAAAATGTGTTAAAGCTCGTTATTTGAGGGTGAAATCGAACAGGTTGATTCCTGAAATCGAACAGGTTGATTCCTGAAATGAGCTCGGATGCGTGATTGAAAAACAGGAGAAAAAGAAACAGTTTCCGATTTTACCTTCCGAACAGTTTGAAATTGAAGTGTATAATACACGGTTTTTCGGGATTCCGGGTCCCGAATAAAATTCTCTGAAATCACATAGAAAGTACCTCGGGTCAGATAAAGCGGCCACGCAAAGTTTGAGCACCAACGGAAGACATTTGGGGTGCCCGTGTTCCCAAACCAAGGATTCGCCGAAACTCGGATTATCGTGAAAAATGTGTTAAAGCTCGTTATTTGAGGCTGAAATTGAACAGGTTGATTCCTGAAATGAGCTCGGACGCGTGATTGAAAAACAGGGAGAAAAACAAACAGGCTCGAAAGACGACCTTCCGAACGGTGAAATTGAAGTGTATAATACACGGTTTTTCGATTCCGTGGTCCCTAATAAAATTCTCCGGAAATCACATAAAAAGTTCCTCGGGTCTGATAAAGCGGCCACGCAAAGTTTGAGCACTAACGGAAGACATTTGGGGGTGTCGGTGTGCCACAAACCAAAGATTCGCCAAACTCGGATTATCGTGAAAAATGTGTTAAAGCTCGTTATTTGAGGGTGAAATCGAAGAGGTTGATTCCTGAAATCGAACAGGTTGATTCCTGAAATGAGCTCGGATGCGTGATTGAAAAACAGGGAGAAAAAGAAACGGTTCCTAGTTTACCTTCCGAACGGCCGAAATTGAAGTGTATAATACACGGTTTTGAATCGGTCCCGAATAAAATTCTCTGAAATCACATAGAAAGTTCCTCGGGTCGATAAAGCGGCCACGCAAAGTTTGAGCACCAACGGAAGACATTTGGGGTGCCGTGTTCCCAAACCAAAGATTCGCCGAAACTCGTATTATCGTGAAAAATGTGTTAAAGCTCGTTATTTGAGGCTGAAATTGAACAGGTTGATTCCTGAAATGAGCTCGGACGCGTGATTGAAAAACAGGGAGAAAAACAAACAGGCTCCAGTACGACCTTCCGAACGGCATAAATTGAAGTGTATAATACACGGTTTTTCGGGATTCCGTGGTCCCGGAATAAAATTCTCCGGAAATCACATAGAAAGTTCATCGGGTCAGATAAAGCGGCCACGCAAAGTTTGAGCACTAACGGAAGACATTTGGGGTTGTCGGTGTGCCACAAACCAGCGTTCGCCGAAACTCGGATTATCGTGAAAAATGTGTTAAAGCTCGTTATTTCAGGGTGACATCGAACAGGTTGATTCCTGAAATCGAACAGGTTGATTCCTGAAATGAGCTCGGATGCGTGATTGAAAAACAGGGAGAAAAAGAAACAGTTCCGTATTTACCTTCCGAACAGGCCAAAATTGAAGTGTATAATACACGGTTTTTCGGGATTCCGGGATCGCGGAATAAAATTCTCCGGAAATCACATAGAAAGTACCTCGGGTCAGATAAAGCGGTCACGCAAAGTTTGAGCACCAACGGAAGACATTTGGGGGTGCCGGGTGTGCCTAAAACCAAAGATTCGCCGAAACTCGGATTATCGTGAAAAATGTGTTAAAGCTCGTTATTTGAGGGTGAAATCGAACAGGTTGATTCCTGAAATGAGATCGGACGCGTGATTGAAAAACAGGGAGAAAAAGAAACAGGTTCCGGTACGACCTTCCAAACGGCTGAAATTGAAGTGTGTAATACACGGTTTTTCGGGATTCCGGGGTCCCGGAATAAAATTCTCCGGAAATCACATAGAAAGTTCCTCGGGTCAGATAAAGCGGCCCTACAAAGTTTGAGCACCAACGGAAGACATTTGGGGGTGCCGGTGTGCCACAAACCAGTATTCGCCGAAACTCGGATTATCGTGAAAAATGTGTTAAACCTCGTTATTTGAGGCTGAAATCGAACAGGTTGATTTCTAAAATGAGCTCGGACGCGTGATTGAATAACAGGGAGAAAAAGAAACAGGTTCCGATCGACCTTCCGCAGTTGAAATTGAAGTGTATAATACACGGTTTTTGAGTACGGGGTCCCTAATAAAATTCTCCGAAATCACATAGAAAGTTCCTCGGGTCAGATAAAGCGGCCACGCAAAGTTTGAGCATTAACGGAAGACATTTGGGGGTGTCGGTGTGCCACAAACCAAAGATTCGCGAAACTCGGATTATCGTGAAAAATGTGTTAAAGCTCGTTATTTGAGGTCGAAATCGAACAGTTGATTCCCAAATCGAACAAAGTTGATTCCCGAAATGAGCTCGGATCCGTGATTGAAAAACAGGAGAAAAAGAAACAGGTTCCTCATTTTACCTTCCGAACGGTTGAAATTGAAGTGTATATAATACACGGTTTTTCGGGATTCCGGGTCCCGAATAAAATTCTCCGAAATCACATAGAAAGTACCTCGGGTCAGATAAAGCGGCCCTACAAAGTTTGAGCACCAACGGAAGACATTTGGGGGTGCTTGGTGTGCCTAAACCAAAGATTTCGCCAAACTCGAATTATCGTGAAAAATTTGTTAAACCTCGTTATTTGAGGCTGAAATCGAACAGGTTGATTCTGAAATGAGCTCGGACGCGTGATTGAAAAACGAGGAGAAAAAGAAACAGTTCCGTCGACCCTCCAAACGGCCGAAATTGAAGTGTATAATACACGGTTTTTCGGGGTCCCGGAATAAAATTCTCCGGAAATCACATAGAAAGTTCCTCGGGTCAGATAAAGCGGCCCTACAAAGTTTGAGCACCAACGGAAGACATTTGGGGTGCTTGGTGTGCCAAAACCAAGATTCGCCGAAACTCGAATTATCGTGAAAAATGTGTTAAACCTCGTTATTTGAGGCTGAAATCAAACAGGTTGATTTTTGAAATGAGCTCGGACGCGTGATTGAATAACAGGGAGAAAAGAAACAGTTCCGTTCATTTACCTTCCGAACAACTGAAGATGAAGTGTATAATACACGGTTTTTCGGGATTCCGTGGTCCCGGAATAAAATTCTCCGGAAATCACATAGAAAGTTCCTCGGGTCAGATAAAGCGGCCACGCAAAGTTTGAGCATTAACGAAAGACATTTGGGGGTGTCGGTGTGCCACAAACCAGCATTCGCCGAAACTCGGATTATCGTGAAAAATGTGTTAAAGCTCGTTATTTGAGGCTGAAATCGAACAGGTTGATTCCTGAAATCGAACAGGTTGATTCCTGAAATGAGCTCGGATCCGTGATTGAAAAACAGGGAGAAAAAGAAACAGGTTCCGGTACGACCTTCCGAACGGCTGAAATTGAAGTGTATATAATACACGGTTTTTCGGGATTCCGGGGTCCCGGAATAAAATTCTCCGGAAATCACATAGAAAGTACCTCGGGTCAGATAAAGCGGCCACGCAAAGTTTGAGCACTAACGGAAGACATTTGGGGGTGTCGGTGTGCCACAAACCAAAGATTCACGCCGAAACTCGGATTATCGTGAAAAATGTGTTAAAGCTCGTTATTTGAGGGTGAAATCGAACAGGTTGATTCCTGAAATCGAACAGGTTGATTCCTGAAATGAGCTCGGATCCGTGATTGAAAAACAGGGAGAAAAAGAAACAGTTCCGGTTTACCTTCCGAACGGGGTGAAATTGAAGTGTATATAATACACGGTTTTTCGGATTCCGGTCCGAATAAAATTCTCCGGAAATCACATAGAAAGTACCTCGGGTCAGATAAAGCGGCCACGCAAAGTTTGAGCACTAACGGAAGACATTTGGGGGTGTCGGTGTGCCACAAACCAGCATTCGCCGAAACTCGGATTATCGTGAAAAATGTGTTAAAGCTCGTTATTTGAGGGTGAAATCGAACAGGTTGATTCCTGAAATCGAACAGGTTGATTCCTGAAATGAGCTCGGATCCGTGATTGAAAAACAGGGAGAAAAAGAAACAGTTCCGGTACGACCTTCCGAACGGTTTGAAATTGAAGTGTATATAATACACGGTTTTTCGATTCCGGTCCCGGAATAAAATTCTCCGGAAATCACATAGAAATTACCTCGGGTCAGATAAAGCGGCCACGCAAAGTTTGAGCACTAACGGAAGACATTTGGGGGTGTCGGTGTGCCTGAAAACCAAAGATTCGCCGAAAACTCGGATTATCGTGAAAATGTGTTATAGCTCGATATTTGAGGCTGAAATCGAACAGGTTGATTCCTGAAATGGGCTCGGACGCGTGATTGAAAAACAGGGGTAAAAAAAAACAGGTTCCGTCACGACCCTTCCGAACGGTCAAATTGAAGTGTATAATACACGGTTTTTCGGGATTCGGGGTCCCTAATAAAATTTTCCGAAATCACATAGAAAGTACCTCGGGTCGATAAAGCGGTCACGCAAAGTTTGAGCACCAACGGAAGACATTTGGGGGTGCCGGTGTGCCTGACCAAAGATTCGCAAAACTCGGATTATCGTGAAAAATGTGTTAAAGCTCGTTATTTGAGGCTGAAATCGAACAGGTTGATTCCTGAAATCGAACAGGTTGATTCCTGAAATGAGCTCGGATCCGTGATTGAAAAACAGGGAGAAAAAGAAACAGGTTCCGGTACGACCTTCCGAACGGCTGAAATTGAAGTGTATAATACACGGTTTTTCGGGATTCCGGGGTCCCGGAATAAAATTCTCCGGAAATCACATAGAAAGTACCTCGGGTCAGATAAAGCGGCCACGCAAAGTTTGAGCACTAACGGAAGACATTTGGGGGTGTCGGTGTGCCACAAACCAGCATTCGCCGAAACTCGGATTATCGTGAAAAATGTGTTAAAGCTCGTTATTTGAGGGTGAAATCGAACAGGTTGATTCCTGAAATCGAACAGGTTGATTCCTGAAATGAGCTCGGATGCGTGATTGAAAAACAGGGAGAAAAAGAAACAGGTTCCGGTACGACCTTCCGAACGGCTGAAATTGAAGTGTATAATACACGGTTTTTCGGGATTCCGGGGTCCCGGAATAAAATTCTCTGGAAATCACATAGAAAGTACCCCGGGTCAGATAAAGCGGCCACGCAAAGTTTGAGCACCAACGGAAGACATTTGGGGGTGCCCGTGTGCCCAAACCAGCATTCACCGAAACTCGTATTATCGTGAAAAATGTGTTAAAGCTCGTTATTTGAGGCTGAAATTGAACAGGTTGATTCCTGAAATGAGCTCGGACGCGTGATTGAAAAACAGGGAGAAAAAGAAACAGGTTCCGGTACGACCTTCCGAACGGCTGAAATTGAAGTGTATATAATACACGGTTTTTCGATTTCAAGGTCCCTAATAAAATTCTCCGAAATCACATAGAAAGTACCTCGGTCGAGATAAAGCGGCCACGCAAAGTTTGAGCACTAACGGAAGACATTTGGGGTTGTCGGTGTGCCACAAACCAAATGTTTCAAACGAAACTCGGATTATCGTGAAAAATGTGTTAAAGCTCGTTATTTGAGGGTGACATCGAACAGGTTGATTCCTGAAATCGAACAGGTTGATTCCTGAAATGAGCTCGGATGCGTGATTGAAAAACAGGGAGAAAAAGAAACAGTTCCTGACGACCTTCCGAACGGTTGAAATTGAAGTGTATAATACACGGTTTTTCGGATTCCGGGGTCGCGGAATAAAATTCTCCGGAAATCACATAGAAAGTACCTCGGGTCAGATAAAGCGGTCACGCAAAGTTTGACCACCAACGGAAGACATTTGGGGGTGCCGGTGTGCCACAAACCAGCATTCGCCGAAACTCGGATTATCGTGAAAAATGTGTTAAAGCTCGTTATTTGAGGGTGAAATCGAACAGGTTGATTCCTGAAATGAGATCGGACGCGTGATTGAAAAACAGGGAGAAAAAGAAATAGGTTCCGGTACGACCTTCCGAACGGCTGAAATTGAAGTGTGTAATACACGGTTTTTCGGGATTCCAGGGTCCCGGAATAAAATTCTCCGGAAATCACATAGAAAGTTCCTCGGGTCAGATAAAGCGGCCCTACAAAGTTTGAGCACCAACGGAAGACATTTGGGGGTGCCGGTGTGCCACAAACCAGTATTCGCCGAAACTCGGATTATCGTGAAAAATGTGTTAAACCTCGTTATTTGAGGCTGAAATCGAACAGGTTGATTTCTAAAATGAGCTCGGACGCGTGATTGAATAACAGGAGAAAAAGAAACAGTTCCTGATTTACCTTCCGAATGTAATAAAATTGAAGTGTATAATACACGGTTTTTCGGGAGTACGGGGTCCCGGAATAAAATTCTCCGGAAATCACATAGAAAGTTCCTCGGGTCAGATAAAGCGGCCACGCAAAGTTTAAGCACCAACGGAAGACATTTGGGGGTGCCGGTGTGCCAAAACCAGCATTCGCCGAAACTCGGATTATCGTGAAAAATGTGTTAAAACTCGTTATTTGAGGTTGAAATCATACAGGTTGATTCCTGAAATGAGCTCGGACGCGTGATTGAAAAACAGGGAGAAAAAGAAACAGGTTCCGGTACGACCCTCCAAACGGCTGAAATTGAAGTGTATAATACACGGTTTTTCGGGATTCCGGGGTCCCGGAATAAAATTCTCCGGAAATCACATAGAAAGTTCCTCGGGTCAGATAAAGCGGCCACGCAAAGTTTGAGCACTAACGGAAGACATTTGGGGGTGTCGGTGTGCCACAAACCAGCATTCGCCGAAACTCGGATTATCGTGAAAAATGTGTTAAAGCTCGTTATTTGAGGCTGAAATCGAACAGGTTGATTCTTGAAATCGAACAGGTTGATTCCTGAAATGAGCTCGAACGCGTGATTGAAAAACAGGGAGAAAAAGAAATAGGTTCCGGTACGACCTTCCGAACGGCTCAAATTGAAGTGTATATAATACACGGTTTCCCGGGATTCCGGGGTCCCGGAATAAAATTTTCCGGAAATCACATAGAAAGTTCCTCGGGTCAGATAAAGCGGCCACGCAAAATTTGAGCACCAACGGAAGACATTTGGGGGTGCCGGTGTGCCCAAACCAGCATTTGCCGAAACTCGGATTATCATGAAAAATGTGTTAAAGCTCGTTATTTGAGGCTGAAATCGAACAGGTTGATTCTGAAATCGAACAGGTTAATTCCTGAAATGAGCTCGGACGCTTGATTGAAAAACAGGGAGAAAAAGAAATAGGTTCCGGTACGACCTTCCGAACGGCTCAAGTTGAAGTGTATAATACACGGTTTCTCGGGATTTCGAGGTCCCGGAATAAAATTCTCCGGAAATCACATAGAAAGTTCCTCGGGTCAGATAAAGCGGCCACGCAAAGTTTGAGCACCAACGGAAGATATTTGGGGTGCTGTGTGTCCAAACCAAAGATTCGCCAAACTCCTGGATTATCGTGAAAAATGTGTTAAAGCTCGTTATTTGAGGCTGAAATTGAACAGGTTGATTCCTGAAATGAGCTCGGACGCGTGATTGAAAAACAAGGAGAAAAACAAACAGGCTCCGGTACGACCTTCCGAACGGCTGAAATTGAAGTGTATAATACACGGTTTTTCGGGATTCCGTGGTCCCTTTAATAAAATTCTCTGGAAATCACATAGATAGTTCCTCGGGTCAGATAAAGCGGCCACGCAAAGTTTGAGCACTAACGGAAGACATTTGGGGGTGTCGGTATGCCACAAACCAGCATTCGCCGAAACTCGGATTATCGTGAAAAATATGTTAAAGCTCGTTATTTGAGACTGAAATCGAACAGGTTGATTCCTGAAATCGAACATGTTGATTCCTGAAATGAGCTCGGACGCGTGATTGAAAAACAGAGAGAAAAAGAAATAGGTTCCGGTACGACCTTCCAAACGGCTGAAATTGAAGTGTATAATACACGTTTTTCGGGATTCCGGGGTCCCAGAATAAAATTCTCCGGAAATTACATAGAAAGTACCTCGGGTCAGATAAAGCGGTCACGCAAAATTTGAGCACTACCGGAAGACATTTGGGGGTGCTGGTGTGCCACAAACCAGCATTCGCCGAAACTCGGATTATCGTGAAAAATGTGTTAAAGCTCGTTATTTGAGGCTGAAATCGAAAAGGTTGATTCCTGAAATGAGCTCGGACGCGTGATTCAAAACAGGGAGAAAAAGAAACAAGTTCCGGTACGACCTTCCGAACGGCTGAAATTGAAGTGTATAATACACGGTTTTTCGGGATTCCGTGGTCCCGGAATAAAATTCTCCGGAAATCACATAGAAAGTTCCTCGGGTCAGATAAAGCGGCCACGCAAAGTTTGAGCACTAAGGGAAGACATTTGGGGGTGTCGGTGTGCCACAAACCAGCATTCGCCGAAACTCGGATTATCGTGAAAAATGTGTTAAAGCTCGTTATTTGAGGCTGAAATTGAACAGGTTGATTCCTGAAATCGAACAGGTTGATTCCTGAAATGAGCTCGGACGCGTGATTGAAAAACAGGGAGAAAAAGAAACAGGTTCCGATTTACCTTCCGAACGGTTTGAAAATTGACGTGTATAATACACGGTTTCTCGGGATTCCGGGGTCCCGGAATAAAATTCTCCGGAAATCACATACAAAGTTCCTCGGGTCAGATAAAGCGGCCACGCAAAGTTTGAGCACCAACGGAAAACATTTGGGGGTGCCGTTGTGCCCAAACCAGCATTCGCCGAAAAACTCGGATTATCGTGAAAAATGTGTTAAAGCTCGTTATTTGAGGCTGAAATCGAACAGGTTGATTTCTGAAATGAGCTCGGACGCGTGATTGAATAACAGGGAGAAAAAGAAACAGTTTCCGGTACGACTTTCCGAACAGCTGAAATTGAAGTGTATAATACATGGTTTTTCGGGATTCCAGGGTCCCGGAATAAAATTCTCCGGAAATCACATAGAAAGTTCATCGGGTCAGATAAAGCGGCCACACAAAGTTTGAGCACCAACGGAAGACATTTGGGGGTGCCGGTGTCCCCAAACCAGCATTCGCCGAAACTCGGATTATCGTGAAAAATATGTTAAAGCTCGTTATTTGAGGCTGACATCGAACAGGTTGATTCCTGAAATCGAACAAGTTGATTTCTGAAATGGGCTCGGACGCGTGATTGAAAAACAGGGAGAAAAAGAAACAGGTTCCGGTATGACCTTCCGAACGGCTGAAATTGAAGTTAATACACGGTTTTTCGGGATTCCGGGGTCCCGGAATAAAATTCTCCGGAAATCACATAGAAAGTACCTCGGGTCAGATAAAGCGGTCACGCAAAGTTTGAGCACCAACGAAAGACATTTGGGGGTGCCGGTGTGCCACAAACCAGCATTCGCCGAAACTCGGATTATCGTGAAAAATGTGTTAAAACTCGTTATTTGAGGCTGAAATCAAACAGGTTGATTCCTAAAATAAGCTCGGACGTGTGATTGAAAAACAGGGAGAAAAAGAAACAGGTTCCGGTCCGACCTTCCGAACGGCTGAAATTGAAGTGTATAATACACGGTTTTTCGGGATTCCGGGGTCCCGGAATAAAATTCTCCGGAAATCACATAGAAAGTTGCTAGGGTCTGATAAAGCGGCCACACAAAGTTTGAGCACCAACGGAAGAAATTTGGGGGTGCCGGTGTGCCACAAACCTGTATTCGCCGAAACTCGGATTATCGTGAAAAATGTGTTAAAGCTCGTTATTTGAGGCTGAAATCGAACAGGTTGATTTCTGAAATAAGCTCGGACGCGTGATTGAATAACAGGGAGAAAAAGAAACAGGTTCCGGACGACCTTCCGAACAGCTGAAATTGAAAGGTATAATACATGGTTTTTCGGGATTCCAGGGTCCCGGAATAAAATTCTCCGGAAATCACATAGAAAGTTCATCGGGTCAGATAAAGCGGCCACACAAAGTTTGAGCACCAACGGAAGACATTTGGGGGTGCCGGTGTCCCCAAACCAAAGATTCGCCAAACTGGATTATCGTGAAAAATGTGTTAAAGCTCGTTATTTGAGGTGACATCGAACAAAGTTGATTCCTGAAATCGAACAAGTTGATTTCAAATGGGCTCGACGCGTGATTGAAAAACAGGAGAAAAAGAAACAGTTCCGGTATGACCTTCCGAACGGCAAATTGAAGTTAATACACGGTTTTTTCTGGGATTCCGGTCCCGAATAAAATTCTCCGAAATCACATAGAAAGTACCTCGGGTCAGATAAAGCGGTCACGCAAAGTTTGAGCACCAACGAAAGACATTTGGGGTGCCGGTGTGCTACAAACCAAAGATTCGCCAAAACTCGGATTATCGTGAAAAATGTGTTAAAACTCGTTATTTGAGGTCAAATCAAACAGGTTGATTCCTAAAATAAGCTCGGACGTGTGATTGAAAAACAGGAGAAAAAGAAACAGTTTCCTACGACCTTCCGAACGGCTGAAATTGAAGTGTATAATACACGGTTTTTCGGATTCCGGTCCCTAATAAAATTCTCCGGAAATCACATAGAAAGTTGCTAGGGTCTGATAAAGCGGCCACACAAAGTTTGAGCACCAACGGAAGAAATTTGGGGGTGCCGGTGTGCCACAAACCTGTATTCGCCAAACTCGGATTATCGTGAAAAATGTGTTAAAGCTCGTTATTTGAGGCTGAAATCGAACAAAGTTGATTTACAAATAAGCTCGGACGCGTGATTGAATAACGGGAGAAAAAGAAACAGTTCCTGACGACCTTCCAACAAATTGAAATTGAAAGGTATAATACATGGTTTTTCGGGATTCCGGGGTCCCGTAATAAAATTCTCCGGAAATCACATAGAAAGTTCCTGGGTCAGATAAAGCGGCCACGCAAAGTTTGAGCACTAACGGAAGACATTTGGGGGTGTCGGTGTGCCACAAACCAAAGATTCACAAAACTCGAATTATCGTGAAAATGTGTTAAAGCTCGTTATTTGAGGTCAAATCGAACAAAGTTGATTCCTGAAATGAGCTCGGACGCGTGATTGAAAAACAGAGAAAAAAAACAAACAGTTCCTGATTTACCTTCCGAACGGCTGAAATTGAAGTGTAAAATACACGGTTTTTCGGGATTCCGGGTCCCTAATAAAATTCTTCGAAATCACATAGAAAGTACCTCGGGTCAGATAAAGCGGCCACAAAAAGTTTGAGCACCAACGGAAGACATTTGGGGGTGCTTGGTGTACAAAACCAAGATTCGCCAAACTCGTTTTATCGTGAAAAATGTGTTAAAGCTCGTTATTTGATTCCTGAAATCGAACAAAGTTGATTCCTGAAATGAGCTCGGACGCGTGATTGAAAAACAGGAGAAAAACAAACAGTTCTCCGTGACGACCTTCCGAACGGAAATTGAAGTGTATAATACACGGTTTTTCGGGATTCCGTGGTCCCTAATAAAATTCTCTGAAATCACATAGAAAGTTCTCGGGTCGATATAAGCGGCCACACAAAGTTTGAGCACCAACGGAAGACATTTGGGGGTGCTGGTGTGCCACAAACCAACATTCGCCGAAACTCCG
The DNA here is from genome assembly GCF_048544455.1 of Silene latifolia. Taxonomy (NCBI): domain Eukaryota; kingdom Viridiplantae; phylum Streptophyta; class Magnoliopsida; order Caryophyllales; family Caryophyllaceae; genus Silene; species Silene latifolia. The sequence goes on along the minus strand of NC_133536.1, from coordinate 85,194 downwards.
ATTATCGTGAAAAATGTGTTAAACCTCGTTATTTGAGGTCAAATCGAACAGTTGATTTCTCAAATGAGCTCGGACGCGTGATTGAAAAATAGGAGAAAAACAAACAGTTCCGATTTACCTTCCGAACGGCCAAATTGAAGTGTATAATACACGGTTTTTCGGGATTCCGGGGTCCCTAAATAAAATTCTCCGGAAATCACATAGAAAGTTCCTCGGGTCAGATAAAGCGGCCACACAAATTTTGACCACCAACGGAAGACATTTGGGAGTGCCGGTGTGCAAAAACCAAAGATTCGCCAAACTCGAATTATCGTGAAAAATGTGTTAAAGCTCGTTATTTGAGGTCAAATCGAAAAGTTGATTCCTAAAATGAGCTCGGACGCGTGATTGAAAAACAGAGAGAAAAAACAGTTCCGCACGACCTTCCGAACGGTTGAAATTGAAGTGTAAAATACACGGTTTTTTTCGGGATTCCGGGTCCCTAAATAAAATTCTTCGGAAATCACATAGAAAGTACCTCGGTCGATAAAGCGGCCACAAAAAGTTTGAGCACCAACGGAAGACATTTGGGGGTGCCGGTGTACAAAACCAAGATTCGCCAAACTCGTTTTATCGTGAAAAATGTGTTAAAGCTCGTTATTTGAGGCTGAAATTGAACAAAGTTGATTCCTCAAATGAGCTCGACGCGTGATTGAAAAACAGGAGAAAAACAAACAGCTCCTCGATTTACCTTCCGAACGGCTGAAATTGAAGTGTATAATACACGGTTTTTCGGATTCCGTGGTCCCTAATAAAATTCTCTGAAATCACATAGAAAGTTCCTCGGGTCGATAAAGCGGCCACGCAAAGTTTGAGCACCAACGGAAGACATTTGGGGTGCCGTTGTGCCACAAACCAACATTCGCCGAAACTCGGATTATCGTGAAAATGTGTTAAACCTCGTTATTTGAGGTGAAATCGAACAAAGTTGATTTCTCAAATGAGCTCGGACGCGTGATTGAAAAATAGGGAGAAAAACAAACAGAACCGACGACCTTCTTCCGAACGGCCGAAATTGAAGGGTATAATACACGGTTTTTCGGGATTCCGGGTCCCTAATAAAATTCTCCGGAAATCACATAGAAAGTTCCTCGGGTCAGATAAAGCGGCCACACAAATTTTGACCACCAACGGAAGACATTTGGGAGTGCCAAATTACAAACCAAGATTCGCCAAACTCGATTATCGTGAAAATGTGTTAAACCTCGTTATTTGAGGCTGAAATCGAAATCGAGTTGATTTCTCAAATGAGCTCGGACGCGTGATTGAATAACAGGAGAAAAAGAAACAGTTCCTAAGTCGACCTTCCGAACAAATTAAATTGAAGTATATAATACACGGTTTTTCGGATTCCGTGGTCCCTAATAAAATTCTCCGGAAATCACATAGAAAGTTTCTCGGGTCAGATAAAGCGGCCACGCAAAGTTTGAGCACTAACGGAAGATATTTGGGGGTGTCGGTGTCCACAAACCAAAGATTCGCAAACTCCTGATTATCGTGAAAATGTGTTAAAGCTCGTTATTTGAGGTCAAATCGAACAGTTGATTCCTGAAATCGAACAGTTTATTTCCTGAAATGAGCTCGGACGCGTGATTGAAAAACAGGAGAAAAAGAAACAGTTCCGGCACGACCTTCCGAACGGCCAAAATTGAAGTGTATAATACACGCCGGGATTCCGGTCCCTAATAAAATTCTCTGAAATCACATAGAAAGTTCCTCGGTCGATAAAGCGCCACGCAAAGTTTGAGCACTAAGGGAAGACATTTGGGGGTGTCGGTGTGCCACAAACCAAAGATTCGCCGAAACTCTGATTATCGTGAAAATGTGTTAAAGCTCGTTATTTGAGGCCGAAATTGAACAGGTTGATTCCTGAAATCGAACAAAGTTGATTCCCAAATGAGCTCGGACGCGTGATTGAAAAACAGGAGAAAAAGAAACAGTTCCTTGACGACCTTCCGAACGGCTGAAATTGACGTGTATAATACACGGTTTCTCGGGATTCCGGTCCCTAATAAAATTCTCCGAAATCACATACAAAGTTCCTCGGTCGATAAAGCGGCCACGCAAAGTTTGAGCACCAACGGAAAACATTTGGGGGTGCCACAGTTGTGCCAAACCAAAGATTCGCCGAAAAACTCGGATTATCGTGAAAATGTGTTAAAGCTCGTTATTTGAGGGTGAAATCGAACAGGTTGATTCCTTAAATGAGCTCGGACGCATGATTGAAAAACAGGAGAAAAAGAAACAGTTCCGGTCCGACCTTCCGAACGGCTCAAAATTGAAGTGTATAATACACGGTTTTTCGGGATTCCGGTCCCTAATAAAATTCTCCGAAATCATATAGAAAGTTGCTCAGGTCGATAAAGCGGCCACACAAAGTTTGAGCACCAACGGAAGACATTTGGGGGTGCCGTGTGCCACAAACCAAGATTCGCCAAACTCCTGATTATCGTGAAAAATGTGTTAAAGCTCGTTATTTGAGGTCAAATCGAACAGTTGATTTCTGAAATGAGCTCGGACGCGTGATTGAATAACAGGGAGAAAAAGAAACAGTTTCCGATTGCGACTTTCCGAATGTTAAATTGAGTGTATAATACATGGTTTTTCGGATTCCGGGGTCCCTAATAAAATTCTCCGGAATCACATAGAAAGTTCATCGGGTCGATAAAGCGGCCACACAAAGTTTGAGCACCAACGGAAGACATTTGGGGTGCCGGTGTCCCCAAACCAAAGATTCGCCGAAACTCGATTATCGTGAAAAATGTGTTAAAGCTCGTTATTTGAGGTCGACATCGAACAAAGTTGATTCCTGAAATCGAACAAAGTTGATTTCTCAAATGGGCTCGACGCGTGATTGAAAAACAGGAGAAAAAGAAACAGTTCCTGTATGACCTTCCGAACGGCCAAATTGAAGTTAATACACGGTTTTTCGGGATTCCGGAATAAAATTCTCCGGAAATCACATAGAAAGTACCTCGGTCGATAAAGCGGTCACGCAAAGTTTGAGCACCAACGAAAGACATTTGGGGTGCCGGTGTGCCACAAACCAAGATTCGCCGAAACTCGGATTATCGTGAAAAATGTGTTAAAACTCGTTATTTGAGGCTGAAATCAAAAAGGTTGATTCCTAAAATAAGCTCGGACGTGTGATTGAAAAACAGGAGAAAAAGAAACAGTTCCGACGACCTTCCGAACGGCCAAATTGAAGTGTATAATACACGGTTTTTCGGGATTCCGGTCCCTAATAAAATTCTCCGAAATCACATAGAAAGTTGCTAGGTTCGATAAAGCGGCCACACAAAGTTTGAGCACCAACGGAAGAAATTTGGGGGTGCTTGGTGTGCCACAAACCCGTATTCGCCAAACTCCTGGATTATCGTGAAAATGTGTTAAAGCTCGTTATTTGAGGCTGAAATCGAACAAAGTTGATTTCTCAAATAAGCTCGGACGCGTGATTGAATAACAGGGAGAAAAAGAAACAGTTCCTGACGACCTTCCAACAAATTTGAAATTGAAAGGTATAATACATGGTTTTTCGGGATTCCGGGTCCCTAATAAAATTCTCCGAAATCACATAGAAAGTTCCTCGGGTCAGATAAAGCGGCCACGCAAAGTTTGAGCACTAACGGAAGACATTTGGGGTGTCGGTGTGCCACAAACCAAAGATTCGCCGAAACTCGAATTATCGTGAAAAATGTGTTAAAGCTCGTTATTTGAGGTCAAATCGAAATCAACAAAGTTGATTCCTGAAATGAGCTCGGACGCGTGATTGAAAAAACAGAGAAAAAAAAACAGTTCCGACGACCTTCCGAACGGGCCAAATTGAAGTGTAAAATACACGGTTTTGGATTCCGGGGTCCCTAATAAAATTCTTCGAAATCACATAGAAAGTACCTCGGTCGATAAAGCGGCCACGAAAAGTTTGAGCACCAACGGAAGACATTTGGGGTGCCGGTGTGCCACAAACCAAGATTCGCCAAACTCGTTTTATCGTGAAAATGTGTTAAAGCTCGTTATTTGAGGTGAAATTGAACAGTTGATTCCTGAAATGAGCTCGGACGTGATTGAAAAACAGGAGAAAAACAAACAGAGCTCCTGACGACCTTCCGAACGGCTGAAATTGAAGTGTATAATACACGGTTTTTCGGATTCCGTGGTCCCGGAATAAAATTCTCTGAAATCACATAGAAAGTTCTCGGTCGATAAAGCGGCCACGCAAAGTTTGAGCACCAACGGAAGACATTTGGGGGTGCTTGGGTGCCACAAACCAAGATTCGCCAAACTCGGATTATCGTGAAAATGTGTTAAAGCTCGTTATTTGAGGCTGAAATCGAACAGTTGATTCCTGAAATGAGCTCGGACGCGTGATTGAAAAATAGGAGAAAAACAAACAGTTCCTAGACGACCTTCCGAACGGGCAAATTGAAGGGTATAATACACGGTTTTTTCGGATTCCGGTCCCGAATAAAATTCTCCGGAAATCACATAGAAAGTTCCTCGGGTCAGATAAAGCGGCCACACAAATTTTGACCACCAACGGAAGACATTTGGGAGTGCCGGTGTGCCACAAACCAAAGATTCGCCGAAACTCTGATTATCGTGAAAAATGTGTTAAACCTCGTTATTTGAGGCTGAAATCGAACAGGTTGATTTCTGAAATGAGCTCGACGCGTGATTGAATAACAGGAGAAAAAGAAACAGTTCCGGACGACCTTCCGAATAATTTGAAATTGAAGTATATAATACACGGTTTTTCGGGATTCCGGGGTCCCGAAATAAAATTCTCCGGAAATCACATAGAAAGTTCCTCCGGTCAGATAAAGCGGCCACGCAAAGTTTGAGCACTAACGGAAGATATTTGGGGGTGTCGGTGTCCACAAACCAAAGATTCGCCAAACTCGGATTATCGTGAAAAATGTGTTAAAGCTCGTTATTTGAGGTCAAATCGAACAAAGTTGATTCCTGAAATCGAACAGTTGATTTCCTGAAATGGGCTCGACGCGTGATTGAAAAACAGGAGAAAAAGAAACAGTTCCGACGACCTTCCGAACTACAAATTGAAGTGTATAATACACGGTTTTTCGGGATTCCGGTCCCGAATAAAATTCTCTGAAATCACATAGAAAGTACCTCGGTCGATAAAGCGGTCACGCAAAGTTTGAGCACCAACGGAAGACATTTGGGGGTGCCGGGTGTGCCAAACCAAAGATTCGCCAAACTCTGATTATCGTGAAAATGTGTGAAAGCTCGTTATTTGAGGTCAAATTGAACAGTTGATTCCTGAAATGAGCTCGACGCGTGATTGAAAAACAGGAGAAAAACAAACAGTTCCTGACGACCTTCCGAACGGCAAAATTGAAGTGTATAATACACGGTTTTTCGGATTCCGTAGTCCCTAATAAAATTCTCTGAAATCACATAGAAAGTTCCTCGGGTCTGATAAAGCGGCCACGCAAAGTTTGAGCACTAACGGAAGACATTTTGGGGTGTCGGTGTGCCACAAACCAGAATTCGCCGAAACTCGGATTAACGTGAAAAATGTGTTAAAGCTCGTTATTTGAGGTCAAATCGAAATCGAATTGATTCTCAAATGAGCTCGGACGCGTGATTGAAAAACAGGAAAAAAAACAGTTCCGATACGACCTTCCGAACGGCTGAAATTGAAGTGTATAATACACGGTTTTTTCGATTCCGGTCCCTAATAAAATTCTCCGAAATCACATAGAAAGTACCTCGGTCGATAAAGCGGCCACACAAAGTTTGAGCACCAACGGAAGACATTTGGGGGTGCCGGTGTGCCAAAACCAAAACTCCTTCATTATCGCCAAACTCGTTTTATCGTGAAAATGTGTCCAAATTGAACAGGTTGATTCCAAATGAGCTCGGACGCGTGATTGAAAAACAGGAGCAAAACAAACAGTTCCGCACGACCTTCCGAACGGCTGAAATTGAAGTGTATAATACACGGTTTTTCGGGATTCGGTTCCGAATAAAATTCTCCGAAATCATATAGAAAGTTGCTCGGTCGATAAAGCGCCACACAAAGTTTGAGCACCAACGGAAGACATTTGGGGTGCTTGTGCCACAAACCAAAGATTCCCCGAAACTCCTGATTATCGTGAAAATGTGTGAAAGCTCGTTATTTGAGGCTGAAATTGAACAGGTTGATTCCTGAAATGACCTCGGATGCGTGATTGAAAAACAGGAGAAAAACAAACAAGCTCCTGAGACGACCTTCCGAACGGTCAAATTGAAGTGTATAATACACGGTTTTTCGGGATTCCGTAGTCCCGGAATAAAATTCTCCGGAAATCACATAGAAAGTTCCTCGGGTCAGATAAAGCGGTCACGCAAAGTTTGAGCACCAACGGAAGACATTTGGGGGTGCTGGTGTGCCACAAACCAAAGATTCGCCGAAACTCTGATTATCGTGAAAATGTGTTAAAGCTCGTTATTTGAGGCTGAAATTGAACATGTTGATTCCTGAAATGAGCTCGACGCGTGATTGAAAAACAGGAGAAAAACAAACAGTCCTGCACGACCTTCCGAACGGTCGAAATTGAAGTGTATAATACACGGTTTTTCCGGGATTCCGTAGTCCCTAAATAAAATTCTCCGGAAATCACATAGAAAGTTCCTCCGGTCAGATAAAGCGGCCACGCAAAGTTTGAGCACTAACGGAAGACATTTTGGGGTGTCGGTGTGCCACAAACCAAGATTCGCCAAAACTCGGATTAACGTGAAAAATGTGTTAAAGCTCGTTATTTGAGGTCAAATCGAACAGTTGATTCTCAAATGAGCTCGGACGCGTGATTGAAAAAAGGAGAGAAAAAACAGTTCCTGGACGACCTTCCGAACGGCTGAAATTGAAGTGTATAATACACGGTTTTTCGGGATTCCGGTCCCTAATAAAATTCTCCGGAAATCACATAGAAAGTACCTCGGGTCGATAAAGCGGCCACACAAAGTTTGAGCACCAACGGAAGACATTTGGGGTGCTTGGTGTGCCACAAACCAAGATTCGCCAAAACTCGTTTTATCGTGAAAATGTGTCCGAAATTGAACAAAGTTGATTCCTGAAATGAGCTCGGACGCGTGATTGAAAAAAAAGGAGCAAAACAAACAGTTCTCGTGACGACCTTCCGAACGGCTGAAATTGAAGTGTATAATACACGTTTTTCGGGATTCCGGTTCCGAATAAAATTCTCCGAAATCATATAGAAAGTTGCTCAGTCGATAAAGCGGCCACACAAAGTTTGAGCACCAACGGAAGACATTTGGGGTGCTTGGTGTGCCAAAACCAAAGATTCCCAAACTCCTGATTATCGTGAAAATGTGTGAAAGCTCGTTATTTGAGGCTGAAATTGAACAGTTGATTCCTCGAATGACCTCGGATGCGTGATTGAAAAACAGGAGAAAAACAAACAAGCTCCTATTTACCTTCCGAACGGTAAAATTGAAGTGTATAATACACGGTTTTTTCGGATTCCGTAGTCCCTAATAAAATTCTCCTGAAATCACATAGAAAGTTACTCGGGTCAGATAAAGCGGTCACGCAAAGTTTGAGCACCAACGGAGACATTTGGGGTGCCGGTGTGCCAAAACCAAAGATTCGCACAAACTCCTGATTATCGTGAAAAATGTGTGAAAGCTCGTTATTTGAGGTCAAATTGAACAACAGTTGATTCCTGAAATGAGCTCGGACGCGTGATTGAAAAAATGGAGAAAAACAAACAGTTCCTGATTTACCTTCCGAACGGCTCAAAATTGAAGTGTATAATACACGGTTTTTCGGGATTCCGTAGTCCCTAATAAAATTCTCCGAAATCACATAGAAAGTTCCTCGGGTCAGATAAAGCGGTCACGCAAAGTTTGAGCACCAACGGAAGACATTTGGGGTGCCGGTGTGCCCTGAACCAAAGATTCGCCAAACTCGGATTATCGTGAAAATGTGTTAAAGCTCGTTATTTGAGGCTGAAATTGAACAAATTGATTCCCAAATGAGCTCGGACGCGTGATTGAAAAAAGAGAGAAAAACAAACAGTTCCGATTTACCTTCCGAACGGCCGAAAATTGAAGTGTATAATACACGGTTTTTCGGGATTCCGTAGTCCCTAATAAAATTTTCCGAAATCACATAGAAAGTTCCTCGGGTCTGATAAAGCGGCCACGCAAAGTTTGAGCACTAACGGAAGACATTTGGGGGTGTCGGTGTGCCACAAACCAAAGATTCGCCAAACTCGAATTATCGTGAAAAATGTGTTAAAGCTCGTTATTTGAGGTCAAATCGAAATTCGAAAATCAACAGTTGATTCCTGAAATGAGCTCGACGCGTGATTGAAAAACAGGAGAAAAAAAAAAGTTCCTAGACGACCTTCCGAACGGCTGAAATTGAAGTGTATAATACACGGTTTTTCGGATTCCGGTCCCTAATAAAATTCTCCGAAATCACATAGAAAGTACCTCGGTCGATAAAAGCAGCCACACAAAGTTTGAGCACCAACGGAAGACATTTGGGGTGCCGGTGTGCCAAAACCAAAGATTCAAAACTCGTTTTATCGTGAAAATGTGTTAAACCTCGTTATTTGAGGCTGAAATCGAACAAGTTGATTCCTGAAATGAGCTCGACGCGTGATTGAAAAACAGGAGAAAAAACAAACAGTTCCTATGACCTTCCGAACGGCAAATTGAAGGGTATAATACACGGTTTTTCGGATTCCGGTCCCTAATAAAATTCTATGGAAATCACATAGAAAGTTCCTCGGGTCAGATAAAGCGGCCACACAAAGTTTGACCACCAACGGAAGACATTTGGGAGTGCCGTGTGCCAAAACCAAAGATTCGCCAAACTCTGATTATCGTGAAAATGTGTTAAACCTCGTTTTGATTTGAGGTGAAAATCGAACAAAGTTGATTTCTCAAATGAGCTCGACGCGTGATTGAATAACAGGAGAAAAAAGAAACAAATGTTCCTGACGACCTTCCGAATAGTAAATTGAAGTATATAATACACGGTTTTTCGGATTCCGTCGTCCCTTAATAAAATTCTCCGGAAATCACATAGAAAGTTTCTCGGGTCGATAAAGCGCCACGCAAAGTTTGAGCACTAACGGAAGATATTTGGGGGTGTCGGTGTCCACAAACCAAAGATTCACCAAATTTGGATTATCGTGAAAAATGTGTTAAAGCTCGTTATTTGAGGTTGAAATCGAACAAAGTTGATTTCAAATCGAACAGGTTGATTTCTGAAATGGGCTCGACGCGTGATTGAAAAAACAGGAGAAAAAGAAACAGTTCCTGACGACCTTCCGAACGGCTAAAAATTGAAGTGTATAATACACGCTTTTCGGATTCCGGTCCCTAATAAAATTCTCCGAAATCACATAGAAAGTACCTCGGTCGATAAAGCGGTCACGCAAAGTTTGAGCACCAACGGAAGACATTTGGGGGTGCCGGTGTGCCAAAACCAAAGATTCCCCAAACTCGGATTATCGTGAAAAATGTGTGAAAGCTCGTTATTTGAGGTCAAAATTGAAAATCAACAGTTGATTCTGAAATGAGCTCGGACGCGTGATTGAAAAACAGAGAGAAAAACAAACACAAAGTCCTGATTTACCTTCCGAACGGCTGAAATTGAAGTGTATAATACACGGTTTTTCGGATTCCGGTTCCTAATAAAATTCTCCTAAATCATATAGAAAGTTGCTCAGTCCGATAAAGCGGCCACGCAAAGTTTGAGCACCAACGGAAGACATTTGGGGTGCTGGTGTGCCACAAAACCAAAGATTCCCAAACTCCTGATTATCGTGAAAATGTGTTAAAGCTCGTTATTTGAGGTCAAATTGAACAAATTGATTCCTCGAAATGACCTCGGATGCGTGATTGAAAAACAGGAGAAAAAACAAACAAGCTCCTGACGACCTTCCGAACGGCCAAAATTGAAGTGTATAATACACTACGGTTTTTCGGGATTCCGTAGTCCCTAATAAAATTCTCCGAAATCACATAGAAAGTTACTCGGTCGATAAAGCGGTCACGCAAAGTTTGAGCACCAACGGAAGACATTTGGGGTGCGGTGCCACAAACCAAAGATTCGCCAAACTCCTGATTATCGTGAAAATGTGTTAAAGCTCGTTATTTGAGGTCAAATCGAAATTGAAAATCAACAGTTGATTCTTGAAATGAGCTCGACGCGTGATTGAAAAAACAACAGGAGAAAAACAAACAGTTCCTGATTTACCTTCCGAACGGTACAAATTGAAGTGTATAATACACGGTTTTTGGATTCCGTAGTCCCTAATAAAATTCTCCGGAAATCACATAGAAAGTTCCTCCGGTCAGATAAAGCGGCCACGCAAAGTTTGAGCACTAACGGAATACATTTGGGGGTGTCGGTGTGCCACAAACCAAAGATTCGCCGAAACTCGAATTATCGTGAAAATGTGTTAAAGCTCGTTATTTGAGGTCAAAAAAATCGAAATCAAAGTTGATTCCTGAAATGAGCTCGGACGCGTGATTGAAAAACAGGAGAAAAAAAACAGTTTCCGCATTTACCTTCCGAACGGCCAAATTGAAGTGTATAATACACGGCCGGATTCCGGTCCCTAATAAAATTCTCCGAAATCACATAGAAAGTACCTGGTCGATAAAGCGGCCACACAAAGTTTGAGCACCAACGGAAGACATTTGGGGTGCCGGTGTGCCACAAACCAAAGATTCGCCAAACTCGTTTTATCGTGAAAATGTGTTAAACCTCGTTATTTGAGGTCAAATCAACAAAGATTGATTGATTCCTGAAATGAGCTCGACGCGTGATTGAAAAACAGGAGAAAAACAAACAGACTTCCGGATGACCTTCCGAACGGCCGAAATTGAAGGGTATAATACACTTGCCGGATTCCGGTCCCTAATAAAATTCTCTCGAAATCACATAGAAAGTTCCTCGGTCGATAAAGCGCCACACAAAGTTTGACCACCAACGGAAGACATTTGGGAGTGCCGGTGTGCCACAAACCAAGATTCGCTAAACTCCTGATTATCGTGAAAATGTGTTAAACCTCGTTATTTGAGGTCAAATCGAACCTTAAATCGTTGATTTCTCAAATGAGCTCGACGCGTGATTGAAAAACAGGAGAAAAAGAAACAGTTCCGTACGACCTTCCGAATAGCTGAAATTGAAGTATATAATACACGGTTTTTTTCCGGATTCCGTGGTCCCTAATAAAATTCTCCTAAATCACATAGAAAGTTTCTGGTCGATAAAAAGCGGCCACGCAAAGTTTGAGCACCAACGGAAGATATTTGGGGGTGTCGGTGTCCACAAACCAAAGATTCGCCAAATTTGATTATCGTGAAAATGTGTTAAAGCTCGTTATTTGAGGTTGAAATCGAACAAAGTTGATTTCAAATCGAACAGTTGATTTCCAAAATGAGGCTCGACGCGTGATTGAAAAACAGGAGAAAAAGAAACATGTTCCATTTACCTTCCGAACGGTCAAAATTGAAGTGTATAATACACGCCGGATTCCGGTCCCTAATAAAATTCTCCTGAAATCACATAGAAAGTTCCTGGTCGATAAAGCGGTCACGCAAAGTTTGAGCACCAACGAAGACATTTGGGGTGCCGTGTGCCACAAACCAAAGATTCCCAAACTCCTGATTATCGTGAAAATGTGTGAAAGCTCGTTATTTGAGGTCAAATTGAAATCGAAAGTTGATTCTGAAATGAGCTCGACGCGTGATTGAAAAAAAGAGAAAAAAAACAGTTCTCCTAGATTTACCTTCCGAACGGTACAAATTGAAGTGTATAATACACGCTTTTTCGGGATTCCTAGTCCCTAATAAAATTTTCCTAAAAATCACATAGAAAGTTCCTCGGTCGATAAAGCGCCACGCAAAGTTTGAGCACCAACGGAAGACATTTGGGGTGTGCAGTGCCACAAACCAAAGATTCGCCAAACTCGAATTATCGTGAAAATGTGTTAAAGCTCGTTATTTGAGGTCAAATCGAACAAAAATCGAACAAAGTTGATTCCAAATGAGCTCGACGCGTGATTGAAAAACAGGAGAAAAAAAACAGTTCCTGCATTTACCTTCCGAACGGCCAAATTGAAGTGTATAATACACTTTTTTCGGATTCCGGTCCCTAATAAAATTCTCCTAAATCACATAGAAAGTACCTCGGTCGATAAAGCGCCACACAAAGTTTGAGCACCAACGAAGACATTTGGGGGTGCCGGTGCCACAAACCAAAGATTCGCCAAACTCGTTTTATCGTGAAAATGTGTTAAACCTCGTTATTTGAGGTCTGAAAAATCAATGTGTTGATTCCCTGAAATGAGCTCGACGCGTGATTGAAAAACAGGAGAAAAAGAAACAGACCTGTTTGACCTTCCGAACGGTCAAAATTGAAGGGTATAATATACACTTTTCCGATTCCGGTCCCTAATAAAATTCTCCGGAAATCACATAGAAAGTTCCTCGGTCAGATAAAGCGGCCACACAAAGTTTGAGCACCAACGGAAGACATTTGGGAGTGCCTGGTGTGCCACAAACCAAAGATTCGCCAAACTCCTGATTATCGTGAAAATGTGTTAAACCTCGTTATTTGAGGTCAAATCGAACAAAGTTGATTCTCGAAATGAAATGAGCTCGAAATGAGCGACGCGTGATTGAAAAACAGGAGAAAAAGAAACAGTTCCTAGTACGACCTTCCGAATAGTCAAATTGAAGTGTATAATACACTTGCCGATTCCGTGGTCCCTAATAAAATTCTCCGAAATCACATAGAAAGTTTCTGGTCGATAAAGCGCCACGCAAAGTTTGAGCACTAACGGAAGATATTTGGGGGTGCCGTGTGTCCACAAACCAAAGATTCGCCAAACTTTGATTATCGTGAAAAATGTGTTAAAGCTCGTTATTTGAGGTTGAAATCGAACAGTTGATTCCTCAAATCGAATGTTGATTCCTCGAAATGAGCTCGACGCGTGATTGAAAAACAGGAGAAAAAGAAACAGTTCCTGATTTACCTTCCGAACGGCAAAAATTGAAGTGTATAATACACAAGCTTTTTCGGGATTCCGGTCCCTAATAAAATTCTCCGAAATCACATAGAAAGTTCCTCGGTCGATAAAGCGCCACGCAAAGTTTGAGCACCAACGGAAGACATTTGGGGGTGCCGTGTGCTACAAAACCAAAGATTCCCCAAACTCCTGATTATCGTGAAAATGTGTTAAAGCTCGTTATTTGAGGTCAAATTGAACAAAGTTGATTCCAAATCGAACAAAAGTTGATTCTGAAATGAGCTCGACGCGTGATTGAAAAACAGGAGAAAAAAAACAGTTCCTGATTTACGACCTTCCGAACGGCCAAATTGAAGTGTATAATACACGGTTTTTTTTCGGATTCCGTAGTCCCTAAATAAAATTTTCCTGAAATCACATAGAAAGTTCCTGGTCGATAAAGCGCCACGCAAAGTTTGAGCACTAACGAAGACATTTGGGGTGCCGGTGTGCTAAAACCAAAGATTCACCAAACTCGATTATCGTGAAAATGTGTTAAAGCTCGTTATTTGAGGTCAAATCGAACAAAGTTGATTCCCGAAATGAGCTCGACGCCGATTGAAAAACAGGAGAAAAAGAAACAGGTTCCTACGACCTTCCGAACGGCTGAAATTGAAGTGTATAATACACGGTTTTTCGGATTCCGGTCCCTAATAAAATTCTCCGAAATCACATAGAAAGTTCCTGGTCGATAAAGCGGCCACACAAAGTTTGAGCACCAACGAAGACATTTGGGGGTGCCGCAGTGCCACAAACCAAGATTCGCCAAACTCGCTTTTATCGTGAAAATGTGTTAAACTCGTTATTTGAGGTCAAATCGAACAGTTGATTCCTGAAATGAGCTCGATTCGAAATGAGCTCGACGCGTGATTGAAAAACAGGAGAAAAAGAAACAGTTCCTGATTTACCTTCCGAACGGTACAAATTGAAGGGTATAATACACTTGCCGGATTCCGGTCCCTAATAAAATTCTCCTGAAATCACATAGAAAGTTCCTCGGTCGATAAAGCGCCACACAAAGTTTGAGCACAACGGAAGACATTTGGGAGTGCCTATGTGCCACAAACCAAATTTCAAAACTCTGATTATCGTGAAAATGTGTTAAAGCCTCGTTATTTGAGGTCAAATCGAACAAAGTTGATTCCCTGAAATGAGCCTGAAATGAGCTGACGCGTGATTGAAAAACAGGAGAAAAAGAAACAGTTCCTGAATGACGACCTTCCGAATAGTCAAATTGAAGTGTATAATACACTTGCTTTTTCGGATTCCGGGTCCCTAATAAAATTCTCCTAAATCACATAGAAAGTTCCTCGGTCGATAAAGCGCCACGCAAAGTTTGAGCACCAACGGAAGATATTTGGGGTGTCGGTGTCCACAAACCAAAGATTCGCCAAACTTGATTATCGTGAAAATGTGTTAAAGCTCGTTATTTGAGGTTGAAATCGAACAGGTTGATTTCCCTCAAATCGAACAAAGTTGATTCCTCAAATGAGCTCGGACGCGTGATTGAAAAACAGGGAGAAAAAGAAACAGTTCCTGCACGACCTTCCGAACGGCCGAAATTGAAGTGTATAATACACTTTTTGGATTCCGGTCCCTGAATAAAATTCTCCGAAATCACATAGAAAGTTCCTCGGGTCGATAAAGCGGTCACGCAAAGTTTGAGCACCAACGAAGACATTTGGGGTGCCGGTGTGCCACAAACCAAAGATTCCCAAACTCCTGATTATCGTGAAAATGTGTTAAAGCTCGTTATTTGAGGTCGAAAACAGTTGATTCCTCGAAATCAACAGTTGATTCCAAATGAGCTCGACGCTGATTGAAAAACAGGAGAAAAAAACAAACAAGCTCCTAAGATTTACCTTCCGAACGGCCAAATTGAAGTGTATAATACACTTGTTTTTCTGGATTCCGGTCCCTAATAAAATTCTCCGGAAATCACATAGAAAGTTCCTCGGTCGATAAAGCGGTCACGCAAAGTTTGAGCACCAACGGAAGACATTTGGGGGTGCCGGTGCCACAAACCAAAGATTCGCCAAAACTCGGATTATCGTGAAAATGTGTTAAAGCTCGTTATTTGAGGTCAAATCAAATTGAACAGTTGATTCTTGAAATGAGCTCGGACGCGTGATTGAAAAACAGGGAGAAAAAGAAACAGTTCCGACGACCTTCCGAACGGGCCAAATTGAAGTGTATAATACACGGCTTTTTCTGATTCCGGTCCCTAATAAAATTCTCCGAAAATCACATAGAAAGTTCCTCGGGTCGATAAAGCGGCCACGCAAAGTTTGAGCACCAACGGAAGACATTTGGGGGTGCCGGTGTGCTACAAACCAAAGATTCGCCAAAACTCAAATTATCGTGAAAAATGTGTTAAAGCTCGTTATTTGAGGTCGAAATCGAACAAAGTTGATTCCTCAAATGATTCCTCGGATGAGCGACGCGTGATTGAAAAACAGGAGAAAAAGAAACAGTTCCTGACGACCTTCCGAACGGCTCAAAATTGAAGTGTATAATACACTTTTTCGATTCCGTCCCTAATAAAATTCTCCGAAATCACATAGAAAGTTCCTCGGTCGATAAAGCGCCACGCAAAGTTTGAGCACCAACGGAAGACATTTGGGGTGCCGTGTGCCACAAACCAAAGATTCGCCAAACTCGCTTTATCGTGAAAATGTGTTAAAGCTCGTTATTTGAGGTGAAATTGAACAAAGTTGATTCCTCAAATGAGCTCGACGCGTGATTGAAAAACAGGAGAAAAAGAAACAGTTCCTGATTTACCTTCCGAACGGCTAAAATTGAAGTGTATAATACACTTGCCGGATTCCGGTCCCTAATAAAATTCTCCGAAATCACATAGAAAGTTCCTCGGTCGATAAAGCGCCACACAAAGTTTGAGCACCAACGGAAGACATTTGGGGGTGCCGGTGTGCTAAAACCAAAGATTCGCCAAACTCCTGATTATCGTGAAAATGTGTTAAACTCGTTATTTGAGGCTCAAATCGAACAGGTTGATTCCTGAAATCGAACAGGTTGATTCCTGAAATGAGCTCGACGCGTGATTGAAAAAGGGAGAAAAAGAAACAGTTCCTGGACGACCTTCCGAACGGTCAAATTGAAGGGTATAATACACTGCTGGGATTCCGGTCCCTTTAATAAAATTCTCCGAAATCACATAGAAAGTTCCTCGGGTCGATAAAGCGCCACACAAAGTTTGAGCACCAACGAAGACATTTGGGAGTGCCGTGTGCAAAACCAAGATTCGCCAAACTCCTGATTATCGTGAAAATGTGTTAAAGCTCGTTATTTGAGGTCTGAAATGAAAATCAACAGTTGATTCCTCAAATGAGCTCGACGCTGATTGAAAAACAGGAGAAAAAGAAACAGTTCCTGATTTACCTTCCGAATAGCTAAATTGAAGTGTATAATACACGGCTTTTTCTGGATTCCGTCCCCTAATAAAATTCTCCGAAATCACATAGAAAGTTCCTGGTCGATAAAGCGCCACGCAAAGTTTGAGCACCAACGGAAGATATTTGGGGGTGCCAGTGTCCACAAACCAAAGATTCGCCAAACTCCTGATTATCGTGAAAATGTGTTAAAGCTCGTTATTTGAGGTTGAAATCGA
This sequence comes from Silene latifolia, assembly GCF_048544455.1. Lineage (NCBI taxonomy): Eukaryota > Viridiplantae > Streptophyta > Magnoliopsida > Caryophyllales > Caryophyllaceae > Silene > Silene latifolia. Next base: position 68,466 of record NC_133536.1, on the reverse strand, counting down.
ACAAAGTTGATTCCTGAAATCGAACAAAGTTGATTTCCTGAAATGAGCTCGGACGCGTGATTGAAAAACAGGGAGAAAAAGAAACAGTTCCTGCATTTACCTTCCGAACGGCCAAATTGAAGTGTATAATACACGCTTTTTCTGGATTCCGGTCCCTAATAAAATTCTCCGAAATCACATAGAAAGTTCCTCGGTCGATAAAGCGCCACGCAAAGTTTGAGCACCAACGGAAGACATTTGGGGTGCCGTGTGCCACAAACCAAAGATTCCCAAACTCCTGATTATCGTGAAAAATGTGTTAAAGCTCGTTATTTGAGGTCAAATTGAACAGTTGATTCCCCAAAATGAATGCTCTCAAATGAGCCTCGACGCGTGATTGAAAAACAGGAGAAAAAGAAACAAGTTCCGACGACCTTCCGAACGGTCAAATTGAAGTGTATAATACACTTTTTTCGGATTCCGTAGTCCCTAATAAAATTCTCCGAAATCACATAGAAAGTTCCTCGGTCGATAAAGCGCCACGCAAAGTTTGAGCACCAACGAAGACATTTGGGGGTGCCGGTGTGCAAAACCAAAGATTCGCCAAACTCCTGATTATCGTGAAAATGTGTTAAAGCTCGTTATTTGAGGTCAAATTGAAATTGAAGTTGATTCCCAAATCAACAGGTTGATTCCTCAAATGAGCTCGACGCGTGATTGAAAAACAGGAGAAAAAAAACAGTGTTCCTGCATTTACCTTCCGAACGGTCAAAATTGAAGTGTATAATACACTTTTTCCGGATTCCGGTCCCTAATAAAATTCTCCGTAAATCACATAGAAAGTTCCTCGGGTCAGATAAAGCGCCACGCAAAGTTTGAGCACTAACGGAAGACATTTGGGGGTGCCGGTGTGCCACAAACCAAAGATTCGCCAAACTCCTGATTATCGTGAAAATGTGTTAAAGCTCGTTATTTGAGGTCAAATCGAATGTTGATTCCTGAAATCGAACAAAGTTGATTCCTCAAATGAGCTCGACGCGTGATTGAAAAAAGGAGAAAAAAAAAGTGTTCCTGCACGACCTTCCGAACGGCTAAATTGAAGTGTATAATACACTTTGCCGGATTCCGGTCCCTAATAAAATTCTCCTGAAATCACATAGAAAGTTCCTCGGTCGATAAAGCGCCACACAAAGTTTGAGCACCAACGGAAGACATTTGGGGTGCCAGTGTGCACAAACCAAAGATTCGCCAAACTCGATTATCGTGAAAATGTGTTAAAGCTCGTTATTTGAGGTCAAATCGAACAAAGTTGATTCCTCAAATGAGCTCGAGCTCTGACGCGTGATTGAAAAAAAAAGAGAGAAAAAGAAACAGTGTTCCTGATTTACCTTCCGAACGGTCAAATTGAAGTGTATAATACACGGCCGGATTCCGGTCCCTAATAAAATTCTCCGAAATCACATAGAAAGTTTCTCGGTCGATAAAGCGCCACACAAAGTTTGAACACCAACGGAAGACATTTGGGGGTGCCGGTGTGCCACAAACCAAGATTCGCCAAACTCCTGATTATCGTGAAAATGTGTTAAAGCTCGTTATTTGAGGTCAAATCGAAATTGATTCCTAAATCAACAGTTGATTCCCAAATGAGCTCGGACGCGTGATTGAAAAAAAGGAGAAAAACAAACAGTTCCTAGACGACCTTCCGAACTACCAAATTGAAGGGTATAATACACTTGCCGGGGATTCCGGTCCCTAATAAAATTCTCCGGAAATCACATAGAAAGTTCCTCGGTCAGATAAAGCGGCCACACAAAGTTTGAGCACCAACGGAAGACATTTGGGAGTGCCGGTGCCACAAACCAAAGATTCGCCAAAACCCTGATTATCGTGAAAATGTGTTAAACTCGTTATTTGAGGTCAAATCGAACAGGTTGATTGATTCCTGAAATGAGCTCGACGCGTGATTGAAAAACAGGAGAAAAAGAAACAGTTCCTATTTACCTTCCTTCCAATAATAAATTGAAGTGTATAATACACGGCTTTTTGGGATTCCGGTCCCTAATAAAATTCTCCTAAATCACATAGAAAGTTTCTCGGTCGATAAAGCGCCACGCAAAGTTTGAGCACCAACGGAAGATATTTGGGGTGCCGTGTCCACAAACCAAAGATTCGCCAAACTCCTGATTATCGTGAAAATGTGTTAAAGCTCATTATTTGAGGTTGAAATCGAACAAAGATTCCTAAATCGAACAAAGTTGATTCCTGAAATGGGCCTGACGCGTGATTGAAAAACAGGAGAAAAAGAAACAGTTCCGCATTTACCTTCCGAACGGCAAATTGAAGTGTATAATACACTTGCTTTTTCGGATTCCGTCCCTAATAAAATTCTCCGAAATCACATAGAAAGTTCCTCGGTCGATAAAGCGCCACGCAAAGTTTGAGCACCAACGGAAGACATTTGGGGGTGCCGTGTGCCACAAACCAAAGATTCACCAAACTCCTGATTATCGTGAAAATGTGTTAAAGCTCGTTATTTGAGGTCAAATTGAAATCGAAGTTGATTCCTAAATGAGCTCGACGCGTGATTGAAAAACAAGAGAAAAAAAACAGTTCCTGACGACGACCTTCCGAACGGGCAAATTGAAGTGTATAATACACTTGCCGGATTCCGGTCCCTAATAAAATTTTCCTAAATCACATAGAAAGTTCCTCGGTCGATAAAGCGCCACGCAAAGTTTGAGCACCAACGGAAGACATTTGGGGGTGCTGTGTGCCACAAACCAAAGATTCACTAAACTCTGAATTATCGTGAAAATGTGTTAAAGCTCGTTATTTGAGGTCAAATCGAATGAGGTTGATTCCTAAATGAACAAAGTTGATTCTGAATGAGCTCGATTGATTGAAAAAAAATGGAGAAAAAAAACAGTTCCCAGACGACCTTCCGAACGTCAAAATTGAAGTGTATAATACACTTGCTTTTTCGATTCCTGAGTCCCTAATAAAATTCTCCTAAATCACATAGAAAGTTCCTCGGTCGATAAAGCGCCACACAAAGTTTGAGCACCAACGGAAGACATTTGGGGGTGCTGCAGTGCTACAAACCAAGATTCGCCAACTCGATTATCGTGAAAATGTGTTAAACTCGTTATTTGAGGTCAAATCGAACAGTTGATTCCTAAATCAAATGATTCCAAATGAGCTCGACGCTGATTGAAAAACAGGAGAAAAAGAAACAGTTCCTGATGACCTTCCGAACGGCCAAATTGAAGGTATAATACACACTTTTCCGGATTCCGGTCCCTAATAAAATTCTCCGAAATCACATAGAAAGTTCCTGGTCGATAAAGCGCCACACAAAGTTTGAGCACCAACGGAAGACATTTGGGAGTGCCGTGTGCCACAAACCAAAGATTCACCAAACTCCTGATTATCGAAAATGTGTTAAAGTCGTTATTTGAGGCTCAAATCGAATAAAGCATTCCTCAAATCGAACAGTTGATTCCTCAAATGAGCTCGACGCGATTGAAAAACAGGAGAAAAAGAAACAGTTCCTTACGACCTTCCGAACTAAAATTGAAGTATATAATACACTTTTTCGGATTCCGGGTCCCTAATAAAATTCTCCGAAATCACATAGAAAGTTCCTGGTCGATAAAAGCGCCACGCAAAGTTTGAGCACCAACGGAAGATATTTGGGGTGCCGGTGTGCACAAACCAAAGATTCGCCAAACCCTGATTATCGTGAAAATGTGTTAAAGCTCGTATTTGAGGTTGAAATCGAACAGTTGATTCCTCAAATCGAACAAAGTTGATTCCCTGAAATGAGCTCTGACGCTGATTGAAAAACAGGAGAAAAAGAAACAGTTCCACGATTTACTTCCGAACGGCCGAAATTGAAGTGTATAATACACGCTTTTTCGGATTCCGGTCCCTAATAAAATTCTCCGAAATCACATAGAAAGTTCCTCGGTCGATAAAGCGCCACGCAAAGTTTGAGCACCAACGGAAGACATTTGGGGGTGCCGGTGCCACAAACCAAAGATTCCCAAACCCTGATTATCGTGAAAAATGTGTTAAAGCTCGTTATTTGAGGTCAAATGAAAATTGAACAGTTGATTCCTCAAATGAGCCTCTGACGCGTGATTGAAAAACAGGAGAAAAAGAAACAAGCTCCTGACGACCTTCCGAACGGCCGAAATTGAAGTGTATAATACACTTGCCGGATTCCGGTCCCTGAATAAAATTCTCCTGAAATCACATAGAAAGTTCCTCGGTCGATAAAGCGGTCACGCAAAGTTTGAGCACCAACGAAGACATTTGGGGTGCTGTGTGCCACAAACCAAAGATTCGCCAAACTCCTGATTATCGTGAAAATGTGTTAAAGCTCGTTATTTGAGGTCAAAATTGAACAGTTGATTCCTCAAATGAGCTTCCTGAGCTCGCGCTGATTGAAAAACAGGAGAAAAAGAAACAGTTCCATTTACGACTTTCCGAACGGCTGAAATTGAAGTGTATAATACACTTTTTTTCGGGATTCCGGTCCCTAATAAAATTCTCCGAAATCACATAGAAAGTTCCTCGGTCGATAAAGCGCCACGCAAAGTTTGAGCACCAACGAAGACATTTGGGGTGTCTGTGTGCCAAAACCAAAGATTCGCCAAACTCAATTATCGTGAAAATGTGTTAAAGCTCGTTATTTGAGGCTGAAATTCCTCAAATCAACAAAGTTGATTCCTGAAATGAGCTCGGACGCGTGATTGAAAAACAGGAGAAAAAAAACAGTTCCTACGACCTTCCGAACGGGTCAAAAATTGAAGTGTATAATACACGCTTTTTCGATTCCGGTCCCTAATAAAATTCTCCGAAATCACATAGAAAGTTCCTGGTCGATAAAGCGCCACAAAGTTTGAGCACCAACGAAGACATTTGGGGGTGCCGGTGTGCCACAAACCAAAGATTCGCCAAACTCGCTTTATCGTGAAAATGTGTTAAAGCTCGTTATTTGAGGTCAAATTGAACAGTTGATTCCTGAAATGAGATTCGAGCGCTGATTGAAAAAACAGGAGAAAAAGAAACAGTTCCTGCACGACCTTCCGAACGGCCAAATTGAAGTGTATAATACACTTGCCGGATTCCGGTCCCTAATAAAATTCTCCTGAAATCACATAGAAAGTTCCTCGGTCGATAAAGCGCCACACAAAGTTTGAACACCAACGAAGACATTTGGGGGTGCCGTGTGCCACAAACCAAAGATTCGCCAAACTCCTGATTATCGTGAAAATGTGTTAAAGCTCGTTATTTGAGGTCAAATCGAACAGTTGATTCCTCGAAATGTGCTGATTCCTCAAATGAGCGCTGACGCGATTGAAAAAATAGGAGAAAAAGAAACAGTTCCTAGCATTTACCTTCCGAACTACAAATTGAAGGGTATAATACACTGCTTTTTCGGATTCCGGTCCCTGAATAAAATTCTCCTAAATCACATAGAAAGTTCCTCGTCGATAAAGCGCCACAAAAGTTTGAGCACCAACGGAAGACATTTGGGGTGCCGGTGTGCCACAAACCAAAGATTCACAAACTCCTGATTATCGTGAAAATGTGTTAAAGCTCGTTATTTGAGGTCAAATCGAACAGTTGATTCCCAAATAAGCTCGACGCGTGATTGAAAAACAGGAGAAAAAGAAACAGGTTCCTGATTTACCTTCCGAATAGCAAATTGAAGTGTATAATACACTTGCTTTTTTCGGATTCCGGTCCCGAATAAAATTCTCCTAAATCACATAGAAAGTTCCTCGGTCGATAAAGCGCCACGCAAAGTTTGAGCACCAACGGAAGATATTTGGGGGTGTCGGTGTCCACAAACCAAAGATTCGCCGAACTCCTGATTATCGTGAAAATGTGTTAAAGCTCGTTATTTGAGGTTGAAATCGAACAAAGTTGATTCCTAAATCGAACAAAGTTGATTCCAAATGAGCTCGGACGCGTGATTGAAAAACAGGAGAAAAAGAAACAGTTCCTGTGATTTACCTTCCGAACTAAATAATTGAAGTGTATAATACATGCCGATTCCGGTCCCGAATAAAATTTCCTAAATCACATTAGAAAGTTCCTGGTCGATAAAGCGGCCACACAAAGTTTGAGCACCAACGGAAGACATTTGGGGTGCTTTGTGCTACAAACCAAAGATTCCCAAACTCCTGATTATCGTGAAAATGTGTTAAAGCTCGTTATTTGAGGTCAAATCAACAAAGTTGATTGATTCCAGGTTGAAAATGAGCTCGACGCTGATTGAAAAATCAGGAGAAAAACAAACAGTTCCTGCACGACCTTCCGAACGGCCAAATTGAAGTGTATAATACACTGCCGGATTCCGGTCCCTAATAAAATTCTCCTAAATCACATAGAAAGTTCCTCGGTCGATAAAGCGCCACGCAAAGTTTGAGCACCAACGGAAGACATTTGGGGGTGCCAAAGCACAAACCAAAGATTCGCTAAACTCTGATTATCGTGAAAATGTGTTAAAGCTCATTATTTGAGGTTGAAATCGAACAAAGATTCCCTCAAATCGAACAAAGTTGATTCTAAATGAGCTCGACGCGTGATTGAAAAAAGGAGAAAAAGAAACAGTTTCCGACGACCTTCCAACGGCCAAATTGAAGTGTATAATACACGGTTTTTTGGATTCCTGGTCCCTAATAAAATTCTCCGGAAATCACATAGAAAGTTCCTGGTCGATAAAGCGCCACACAAAGTTTGAGCACCAACGGAAGACATTTGGGGGTGCCGTGTGCCACAAACCAAAGATTCGCCAAACTCGCTGATTATCGTGAAAATGTGTTAAAGCTCGTTATTTGAGGTCGAAATTCCTGAAATCAACAGTTGATTCCTGAAATGAGCTCGACGCGTGATTGAAAAACAGGAGAAAAAGAAACAGTTCCTGCAGATTTACCTTCCGAACGGCTAAAAATTGAAGTGTATAATACACTTTTTTCAGATTCCGTGTCCCTTAATAAAATTCTCCGAAATCACATAGAAAGTTCCTCGGTCGATAAAGCGGCCACACAAAGTTTGAGCACCAACGGAAGACATTTGGGGGTGCTGGTGCAAAACCAAGATTCACAAACTCCTGATTATCGTGAAAATGTGTTAAACCTCGTATTTGAGGTCGAAATCGAATGTTGATTCCTGAAATGAGCTCGGACGCGTGATTGAAAAACAGGAGAAAAAAGAAACAGGTTCCTATTTACCTTCCGAACGGCCAAATTGAAGTGTATAATACACTTGCCGGATTCCGGTCCCTAAAAAATTCTCCGAAATCACATAGAAAGTTCCTGGTCGATAAAGCGCCACGCAAAGTTTGAGCACCAACGGAAGACATTTGGGAGTGCCAGCCACAAACCAAAGATTCGCTAAACCCTGATTATCGTGAAAATGTGTTAAACTCGTTATTTGAGGTCAAATCAAACAAAGTTGATTCCTCAAATCAATGATTCCAAATGAGCTCGGACGCGTGATTGAAAACAGGAGAAAAAAGAAACAGTTCCTGACGACCTTCCGAACTAACAAATTGAAGTGTATAATACACGGCTTTTTCGGATTCCGGTCCCTAATAAAATTCTCCTGGAAATCACATAGAAAGTTCCTCGGTCGATAAAGCGCCACACAAAGTTTGAGCACCAACGAAGACATTTGGGGTGCCGGTGTGCCACAAACCAAAGATTCAAAACTCTGATTATCGTGAAAATGTGTTAAAGTCGTTATTTGAGGTCGAAATCGAACAGTTTGATTCCTAAATCGAACAAAGGTTGATTCCTCAAATGAGCTCGACGCGTGATTGAAAAACAGGAGAAAAAGAAACAAGGTTCCTGATTTACCTTCCTAACTACTCAAATTGAAGTGTATAATACACATTTTTCGATTCCGGTCCTGAATAAAATTCTCCGAAATCACATAGAAAGTTCCTCGTCGATAAAGCGCCACGCAAAGTTTGAGCACCAACGAAGACATTTGGGGGTGCCGTAAAGCCACAAACCAAGATTCGCCAAACTCCTGATTATCGTGAAAATGTGTTAAAGCTCGTTATTTGAGGTCAAATTGAACAGTTGATTCCTGAAATGAGCTCGACGCGTGATTGAAAAACAGGAGAAAAAGAAACAGTTCCTGACGACCTTCCGAACGGGCAAATTGAAGTGTATAATACACGCTTTTTCGGATTCCGGTCCCTAATAAAATTCTCCTAAATCACATAGAAAGTTCCTCGGGTCGATAAAGCGGCCACGCAAAGTTTGAGCACCAACGGAAGACATTTGGGGGTGCCGGTGTGCTACAAACCAAAGATTCACCGAAACTCGGATTATCGTGAAAATGTGTTAAAGCTCGTTATTTGAGGTTGAAATCGAACAAGTTGATTCCTGAAATCGAACAAAGTTGATTCCTGAAATGAGCTTGACGCTTGATTGAAAAACAGGAGAAAAAGAAACAGTTCCTGACGACCTTCCGAACGGCCAAATTGAAGTGTATAATACACCGGATTCCGGGTCCCAAATAAAATTCTCCTAAATCACATAGAAAGTTCCTCTGGTCGATAAAGCGCCACACAAAGTTTGAGCACCAACGAAGACATTTGGGGTGCCGTGTGCTACAAACCAAAGATTCGCCGAAACTCGATTATCGTGAAAATGTGTTAAAGCTCATTATTTGAGGTCGAAATCGAAAATCAATGTTGATTCCTCAAATGAGCTCGACGCGTGATTGAAAAACAGGAGAGAAAAAAAACAGTTCCTTGACGACCTTCCGAACGGTCCAAATTGAAGTGTATAATACATGGTTTTTCGGATTCCGGGTCCCTAATAAAATTCTCCTGAAATCACATTAAAAGTTCCTGGTCGATAAAGCGCCACACAAAGTTTGAGCACCAACGAAGACATTTGGGGTGCCGCAGTGCCACAAACCAAAGATTCGCCAAACTCGATTATCGTGAAAATGTGTTAAAGCTCGTTATTTGAGGCTGAAATTGAAAGTTGATTCCAAATGATTCTCAAAATGAGCTCGACGCTGATTGAAAAACAGGAGAAAAAAGAAACAGTTCCTATGACACCTTCCGAACGGCTGAAATTGAAGTGTATAATACACTTTTTTCAGATTCCGTGGTCCCTAAATAAAATTCTCCGAAATCACATAGAAAGTTCCTGTCGATAAAGCGCCACACAAAGTTTGAACACCAACGAAGACATTTGGGGGTGCCGTGCCACAAACCAAAGATTCGCCGAAACTCCTGACATCGTGAAAATGTGTTAAACCTCGTTATTTGAGGTCTGAAATCGAATGTGTTGATTCCTGAAATGAGCTCGACGCTGATTGAAAAACAGGAGAAAAAGAAACAAACAGTTCCTGCATTTACCTTCCGAACGGGTACCGAAATTGAAGGGTATAATACACTTTTTTCTGGATTCCGGTCCCGAATAAAATTCTCCGGAAATCACATAGAAAGTTCCTCGGTCGATAAAGCGGCCACACAAAGTTTGAGCACCAACGAAGACATTTGGGGTGCCGGTGGTGCTACAAACCAAAGATTCACAAAACTCCTGATTATCGTGAAAATGTGTTAAACCTCGTTATTTGAGGTCAAATCGAATGTGTTGATTCTCAAATGAGCTCGACGCGTGATTGAAAAACAGGAGAAAAAGAAACAGTTCCTACATTTACCTTCCGAATAGTAAATTGAAGTGTATAATACACTTTTTCGGATTCCGGTCCCTAATAAAATTCTCCGTAAATCACTTAGAAAGTTCCTCGGGTCAGATAAAGCGGCCACACAAAGTTTGAGCACCAACGGAAAACATTTGGGGGTGCAAAAGTGTGCCACAAAACCAAAGATTCGCCAAACTCCTGATTATCGTGAAAATGTGTTAAAGCTCGTTATTTGAGGCCGAAATTGAATGGTGTTGATTCCTGAAATCAAAAAAGTTGATTCCTCAAATGGCTCGACGCGTGATTGAAAAACAGGAGAAAAAGAAACAGGTTCCTGATTTACCTTCCGAACGGTCTAAAATTGAAGTGTATAATACACGCCGATTCCGTCCCTAATAAAATTCTCCGAAATCACATAGAAAGTTCCTGGTCGATAAAGCGCCACGCAAAGTTTGAGCACCAACGAAGACATTTGGGTGTGCCGTGTGCCACAAACCAAGATTCGCTAAACTCCTGATTATCGAAAATGTGTTAAACTCGTTATTTGAGGTCAAATCGAACAGTTGATTCCTCAAACGAGCTCGACGCTGATTGAAAACAGGAGAAAAACAAACAGTTCCTGTGACGACCTTCCGAACTAAAAATTGAAGAGTATAATACATTGCTTTTTCGATTCCGGTCCCTAATAAAATTCTCCTGAAATCACATAGAAAGTTCCTTGGTCGATAAAGTAGACACAAAGTTTGAGCACCAACGGAAGACATTTGGGGGTGCTGTGCCACAAACCAAGATTCACTAAACCCTGATTATCGTGAAAATGTGTGAAAGCTCGTTATTTAAGGTGAAATTAAAAAGGTTGATTTCCAAATGAGCTCGACGCGTGATTGAAAAAAGGAGAAAACAAACAGTTCCTACGACCTTCCGAACGGTTGAAATTGAAGTGTATAATACACTTTTTTCGATTCCGTAGTCCCGAATAAAATTCTCCGAAATCACATAGAAAGTTCCTCAGGTCAGATAAAGCGGCCACGCAAAGTTTGAGCACCAACGAAGACATTTGGGGTGTCGTGTGCCACAAACCAAGATTCGCCAAACTCAATTATCGTGAAAAATGTGTTAAAGTCGTTATTTGAGGCTGAAAAATCGAATGTTGATTCCTTGAAATGAGCTCGACGCTGTGATTGAAAAAACAGGAGAAAAAACAAAGTTCCATTTACGACCTTCCGAATGGTCAAATTGAAGTGTATAATACACTTGCCGGGATTCCGGTCCCAAATAAAATTTTCCGAAAAAATAGAAAGTACCTCGGTCGATAAAGCGCCACACAAAGTTTGAGCACCAACGGAAGACATTTGGGGGTGCCGTGTGCCACAAACCAAAGATTCGCCAAACTCGAATTATCGTGAAAATGTGTTAAAGCTCGTTATTTGAGGTTGAAATCGAATAAAGTTGATTCCCCTAAATCGAATTGTTGATTTCTCAAATGGGCTCGACGCTGATTGAAAAACAGAGAAAAAGAAACAGTTCCTGATTTACCTTCCGAACTACAAATTGAAGTGTATAATACACGGTTTTTCGGATTCCGGTCCCAAATAAAATTCTCCTAAATCACATAGAAAGTACCTCGGTCGAGCAAAGCGCCACACAAAGTTTGAGCACCAACGAAGACATTTGGGGTGCCGGTGTGCCAAAACCAAAGATTCATAAACTCGAATTATCGAAAATGTGTTAAAGTCGTTATTTGAGGCTGAAATCAATGGTGTTGATTCCTGAAATGAGCTCGGACGCGTGATTGAAAAACAGAGAAAAAAACAGTTCCGCTGATTTTAAACTGCTTTATCTTAGGCTCGATACCAATCAGAACGCCCACTTTTGTTTTTCTTAAAATAGTCATTATAAATACGAAAAGGGTGTACAAACTGTACTCATTAGATATTATACAAATAAAACCTTACAAAGTAATATAAAAAGAAAACTATCTTGCAGAGATTTTGACGCCAGATTTTCAAAAAGGAAAACACAAGGCTAATTTACAATATGGTACAAGTTTGTCTTATTACATATTTTTCTCTAAAAGGCAAAACTCACGACATCACAAAACTCACCCTCCTTATTCCCAAAGACACAAACCTGAAAAAATTATAAACATAACGGATCAGCCAACCACAGTCGAGTATGACTCCAGCCTCTCCACCGCCTTATGTCGAACATTTACTCAAAAGGAATTATCAACCTTATATTGCCCAATATGATACTTACCGTAATACAATTATTTCCGCCAGGGACCAACCCGATCCCAAAAACATTATATGACTACCATTCCAACAGATATATACATATTCATATGACACTACTACCGTATACCATTACCAAAAGGATAGACATTACGGAGTAAATCTCCCACCGGGTCTAGAACCCATCTCCGTGTACACAAGCTAAATAATTTTTTCCATGGGCCAACGCCCGCTTTATATATTGAGTTAACGCCGCAGGCTAACGCCCGGGACCAACGCCCTCTTGTTTATATATATGGAACTAACGCCTCCCGAGCTATCGCCTCCCGGGGCCAACGCCTCATGTGTACACGGGTTATATAATAATGTCATCCCAATCCAATAATCGTATCCCGAATGCTACACCACAATTATGCAAAATGACAACAATAACCTTATCACACCATACATACTTATAAGACGATAACCTATATAACATGTGAGCAATGTAACAATCATAAGATAAAATTAACAATAAAACTAATATAACGGATTATTTCTAATCTCTTATTTCAAAGGTAAATAAAGGTAAATAATTACTTATATCGGTAAAGGGTCCCAAATCATACCTTACTAGGTATATAATGTATCCGATGAAAATCAACACCCTTTATTTCCTTTCTTTTCCTCTCGTTTTTGGTAGAATTGTGATTTTTTTTTTTATATATACATACATGCAAACGGTGGAATCTAGGGGAAAGTGACACCACCCACAACATTAGGTGAGTCACCCTCACGTAAAATTTTTATAATTTTTTTTTTTTTTTTTTTTTTAAATCTAATAAACTAGTAAAACCGAATGTCGTAACAAGTCCCGACAAATATATTCTTATACAAAAATACTAAAATGAAGTCATCTTCATGTATACGTAAAATATACGAGCTTAGTCTATAAAGTCTCTAATAGTCCTATTATTATATATATCTTAAAATAATTTTATTCTTATATTACATTATACCCTCCTAAAAAGAAGTTTCATTCAAACTTAAAATACCTTATCTATTGGAAAAGTTGGGGATACTTGCTTCTCATCTCTAGTCTGTTTCCCATGTTGCTTCTCGCATTATCATGGTGCTACCATAGAATTTTTAACCATTGAATAACTTTGTTACGAAGAACTTTCTTTTCGATCCAAAATTTGAACCTGCTGCTCCTCATAAGTAAAATTTTCTCTAACTTCTATTGGTGGTATCTTGATAACATGACTAGCCAGTGAATATACTTTCTTAAAAGTGAAACGTGAAACACGCTATGGATCCTCGATAGTTCAACGCGATAAAGTCGATATGCTAACTCTCCAATTCTTTTAGCTATTTCAAAAGGTCCTATATACCTTGGACTTAGCTTTCTCTGCTTCCCAAACCTTATTATTCCTTTGGTAGGTGATACTTTAAGGAACACAAAATCGCCTCCCGAAATTCCACTACTGCCTTTTCAAATCAAGATAGTTTTTTGTCGACTTTGTGAAGTCCGTGATTCTTTCTCGTATAAATTTTACTTTATCTGTGGTCTCTTGGATCAGATCCGGTCCGATGATTTTAGCTTCATCAATGTCACCCAACACAATGGCGTTCTACACTTTTGTCCATACAAAGTCGAATAGGGTGCCATACCTATGTCGGCGTGATAGTCGTTATTATAAGAAAATTCTATTAACGGTAAATGTTGCTCCCAAGATCCTTGAAAATCCAAAATACATGACCAATAAATCCTCCAAGGTTTGGATGGTTCGCCCGCTTGACCATCAGTTTGGGGTAAAAAGCAAGATCAAGTTAAGTTGAGATCCCAAAGTCGCTTGAAAACTCTTCCAAAACTTGGCTAAAAAGTTGGTATCTCATCGATATAATGGTTTTGGGAACCCATGCAGTCTAACTATTTCCTTTTTATGTACTTCTTAGCTAACTGCTCCGAGTTCCATGAAGTCTTTGTTGCAAAAAGTGTGCACATTTGGTTAACCTACGACAATCACCCAAATCTCATTCATCCTCGAGCCGATACGGGTAATCCTGTGACAAAATCCATGGCAATTGATTCCCATTTCCATGTAGGAATATCTAAGGGTCAAAGTCCTCCTGGTCTTTGGTGTTCAATGTTTACTTGTTGACAAGTCAAACATTTCAAACAAAATCACACCTCTTGTTTCATATTACTCCACCAAAAAGTTTGTCGAATGTCCTTATACATCTTATTCCCTCCAGGATGAATTGAATATCGGGAATTGTGGGCTTCATCCATGATTCTTTTCTTAAGAGTTGTCAAATGGGGTACACAATAAACCGATTTTGAAACCAAAGTGATCCATCTTCATGGATTAGAAAGCCTGGTGCTTTTCCTATTTGTATATCCTTCCTAATTTTCTAATTGCGGATCTTTTCTTTGTTCTTCCTTTATCTCATCACTTAAGGTCAGTTACTTCAGAGTCGCCAAATGTCCGATTAGATCTCCCATAACTATTTCAATATCTAATCTTGTTATGTCATTTTGGATATGGGGTTGCTTTTTACCGTAAGAAGATTCAAAGTGGGAATTGACTTCACCAACACAGACTGGCCACCACATTAGCTTTTCCCGGGTGGTATTGAATATCCAAATCATAGTCCTTAAGAAACTCAAGCCATCTACGCTGTCTCATATTTATCTCTTTTGGGTAAAAAGGTATTTTAGGCTTTTATGATCAAAAAGATATACCCGACATGAAATTCCATAAAGATAATGTCTCCAAATTTTCAAAGCGAAAACGACCGCAGTTAAGCTCCAAATCATGAATGGGATAATTTGCTCATGGGTTTTTAATTGCCTAGAAGCATAAGCAATTACCTTCCCCTTGCATTAGAACACAACCTCACTCTTGCTTGGAAGCATCACCGTATACTTCCAAGTCATCGGGGTGCCATTCTTAGAGAGGCACAGCATAAGTGAGTCTATTTTTCACTTCACCGAATGCTCGATCACATTTTTCACTCCACTCAAATTTTGTACTTTTCCTGATTAGGTTCGTAAGGGGTTGAACAATTTTCGAGAAATCCTTTACAAACCGACGATAATATCCCGCTAATCCTAAAAAGTCATGGACTTCCGCACATTCTTAAGAATTGGCCAGTTTGTAATTGTATCAATCTTTTGAGGATCCACTTTTATTCCTTCCGCTGATATAACATGACCTAAGAAACTTATTTCTCCTAACCAAAATGCGCATTTCGAGAACTTGGCATATAATTGGTTTTCCCTTAAAGTTTCCAAGACTGTTCGCAAATGGTTAGCATGTTCTTCCTCATTCTTAGAGTATATTAGAATATCATCGATAAAAATGATGACAAACTTATCCAAGTAAGACCAATACTCTATTCATTAGGTCCATAAAAACTGAGCATTAGTGAGTCCAAAAGGTAAAACTCGTGAACTCGTAGTGTCCATAACGCAGTTCTCAAAGCGGTTTTTGGAATATCCTCCGATTTTATCCTTAATCGATGATATCCCGAACGCAAATCGATTTTTGAGAAAACAAAGACAACCTTGCAACCGGTCAAAAGGTCATCTATACAAGGTATAGGATATTTATTCTTTATAGTGACCTTATTAAGTTCTCTGTAATCTATACATAATCTCAAACTTCCATCTTTCTTTTGACAAACAAGATCGGTGCTCCCCAAGGTGAGGTACTAGGTTTTATGTATCCCTTTTCCAACAATTCATCTAGTTGTTCCTTTAATTCCTTTAGTTCTAGAGCCATTCTATATGAGCCTTAGAAATTGATGTACTTCCCAGTGTACTACTTCAATCGAAACTCTATTTCACGGTTGGGGGGCATTTCGAATGTCTTCAGAAAACATCCAAAACTCATTTACAACCGGATATTAGTTATACCCACTGCATCCGATGGTTTACCGATGTCACATAAGTACCCTTACACCCTTGGCGAATAACTTTAGAGCTTTTAACAAGGATATAATCCTATTTCCTTTACGGGTCCGGGTTACTTAAAAGTATTTTCTCCCATCTGTTCTCATAATTGTCACCGATTTCTCATGACAACTATCACATGATTCTTCCTAAGCCAATCCATTCCTAATACAATATCAAAATCTTGAGGTTAAATCGATAAGATCGGCTAGGAAGCGATTTCCCTCTATTGTCAAAACACAGTCTCTAAATAATGTGGTACAGATATTATTTCCTGTGGGTAATCCAATTGGGAGTCTTAGTTCTTGGTTCCTGGGGTTTTAAATGCAGCCTTTTACTCGAGAATGTGATACAAATGAATACGATGTCTCCAAAGATCAAACAAGACATTAACAGAGTAGAGTTGAGAAAATGTTACCCGTAACCACGCCGTCCGAAGACTCCACCTCCCGAGAATTCATTACATACACCCTTCCTCGAGTTGGACCTGCTTTTTACTTGCCCTTTTGGGGTTTTGAGGTACACGTGCATTAGAAGTAGGGCACACCGGTTAGGTGCTTTAAGTCATGGGACAATCTCTCTTTTATGGGTTGGGCTTCCGCATTCATAACATCGAAAAGTAGGATATTTACATTGAGTAACGACATGATTGTCGCGACCACATCTTATACGTAAAGGCTTCAGATCTCTTCCCGAAACCCATTAAATGGGTTTCTTCTAAACCCTAAATGGGCTTGTTTATAAAAAATTTCCTCCAAAGGACTTTGTCTTTTCAAACTTCCTTTTGCTCCCAACTTGTTCATTCTCCTTTTCATTCATTATTCTATCTCTCGTTGGTCGCCTTATCATACATATCTTGATAATTTAAACAGGTGTGGGTGGATAGTCTATCACGAAGATCCCACTTTAGTCCTTTCTCAAAACGGTTCATTCTCAATTCTTCAGTTGCACACCATATGGAGCAAATCGAGATAACTCCATGAATTTTGACGCGACGCAAAGAATGCATAAATGACCCTTGCACCAACTTATTAAATTCATCCTCTTCCGTCTCCTAAGCGATGGAGGATAAAATTTGACCGCATAAGTTCCTTAAACTTAGCCCACCAAATCCTTCTTCATAACTTCTTTCTTTTTGGTTTCCCACCATAAATCGGCTTGTCCTACCAAATAATACACCGCAAATCCTACCCTCCATGTCTCCGGACACCGTATAGCTTCGAAAAGCTTATCAAAACTTCTTAACCAATTTTCAAATTCTACGGGGTCCAACTTTCCATCATATGTTTTAGGATTATAACATGCCATCTTCTTAAAGAATTTAGCACTATTTTCCTCATTATGGGAATTGTTGTTTATAGCATCACCACAATTGTCAAAGTAAATTACTCATATCCGTGTGCTCATTGGGGGCAAAGCAAAGTTAATATCAATACAAGCAAATCGAGACATCCTATAAGACACAAAGAGTAAGTCATCACACTCCCAGTTTTTTTTTCAAACAGGCTACTTATATACATATATATCACAAATATAAACAAAACACAGTAAAAATAGTAATAATAATATGAATAACATTATCCTTAATATCTACCCCTCTCGCTGATTTTAAATCTGCTTTTATCTTAGGCTCGATACCAATCAGAACGCCTCACTTTTGTTTTTCTTAAAATAGTCATTATAAATACGGTAAGGGTGTACAAACTGCACTATTAGATATTATACAGCGGAACCTTACAAAGTAATATAAAAAGAAAAACTATCTTACAGAGACGTTACGCTGTATTTTCAAAAAGGAAAACACAAGGCTAATTTACAATATGGTACAAGTTTGTCTTATTACATATTTTTCTCTAAAAGGCAAAACTGGCCGACATCACAAAACTCACCCTCCTTATTCCCAAAGACAAACCCAAAAAAATTATAAACATAACGGATCACCAACCACAGTCGAGTATGACTCAGCCTTCCCACCGGCCTTATGTCAGAACATTTACTCAAAAGGAATTATCAACCTTATATTGCCCAACATGATACTTACCGTATCACAATTATTTCCGGGACCAACCCGATCCCAAAAACATTATATGACTACCATTCCAACAGATATATACATATTCATATGACACTACTACCGTGATACCATTACCGAAAAGGATAGACATTACGGAGTAAATCTCCACCGGTCTAGAACCCATCTCCGTACACAAGCTAAATAATTTTTCTCCATGGCCAACGCCGCTTATATATTGAGCTAACGCCGCAGGCTAACGCCCGGGACCAACGCCCTTTGTTTATATATATATATGGAACTAACGCCCCCGAGTTATCGCTCCCGGGCCAACGCCCTCATGTGTACACGGTTATATAATAATGTCATCCCAATCCAATAATCGATCCCAATGCTACACCCAATTATGCAAAATGACAACAATAACCTTATCACTACCATACATACTTATAAGACGATAACCTATATAACATGTGAGCAATGTAACAATCATAAGATAAAATTAACAATAAAAGTAATATAACGGATTATTTCTAATCTCTTATTTCAAAGGTAAATAAAGGTAAATAATTACTTATATCGGCAAAGGGTCCCAAATCATACCTTACTAGGTATATAATGTATCCGATGAAAATCAACACCTTTATTTCCTTTTCTTTCTCTCTTTTGGTAGAATTGTGATTTTTTTTTTTTTTTTTTTTTTTTTATATACATACATGCAAACGTGGAATCTAGGGAAAAAGTGACACCACCCACAACATTAGGTGAGTCACCCTCACGTGTAAAATTTTATAATTTTTTTTTTTTTTTTATAAAATTCTCCTAAAAAATAGAAAGTTCCTGGTCGATAAAGCGGCCACACAAAGTTTGAGCACCAACGAAGACATTTGGGGTGCCGGGGTGCAACAAAACCAAAGATTCGCCAAACTCCTGATTATCGTGAAAATGTGTTAAAGCTTGTTATTTGAGGTTAAAATCGAATAGGTTGATTCCTGAAATCGAACAAAGTTGATTCCCGAAATGAGCTCGACGCGTGATTGAAAAAAAAAACAGGAGAAAAAGAAACAGTTCCTGCATTTACCTTCCGAACGCTGAAATTGAAGTGTATAATACACTGTTTTTCGGATTCCGTAGTCCCTAATAAAATTCTCCGAAATCACATAGAAAGTTCCTCGGTCGATAAAGCGCCACGCAAAGTTTGAGCACCAACGAAGACATTTGGGGGTGCCGTGTGCCACAAACCAAAGATTCGCCGAAACTCTGATTATCGTGAAAAATGTGTTAAAGCTCGTTATTTGAGGTCGAAATCGAACAAAGTTGATTCCAAATCAAAATCAAAGTTGATTCCTCAAATGAGCTCAGACGCGTGATTGAAAAACAGGAGAAAAAGAAACAGGTTCCTTTACGACCTTCCGAACGGCCAAATTGAAGTGTATAATACACTTGCTTTTTCTGGGATTCCGGTCCCTAATAAAATTCTCCGAAAATCACATAGAAAGTTCCTCGGGTCGATAAAGCGGCCACGCAAAGTTTGAGCACCAACGGAAGACATTTGGGGGTGCCGTGTGCTACAAACCAAAGATTCGCCGAAACTCCTGATTATCGTGAAAATGTGTTAAAGCTCATATTTGAGGTTGAAATCGAACAGTTGATTCCTAAATCAACAAAGTTGATTCCTCAAATGAGCTCGACGCGTGATTGAAAAACAGGAGAAAAAGAAACAGTTCCTGATTTACCTTCCGAACGGCCAAATTGAAGTGTATAATACACTGGTGCCGATTCCGGTCCCTAATAAAATTCTCCTAAATCACATAGAAAGTTCCTCGGTCGATAAAGCGCCACGCAAAGTTTGAGCACCAACGAAGACATTTGGGGTGCCGGTGCCACAAACCAAAGATTCGCCAAACTCCTGATTATCGTGAAAATGTGTTAAAGTCATATTTGAGGTCAAAATCGAACAGTGATTCCTAAATCGAACAGATTCCTCAAATGAGCTCGACGCTGATTGAAAAAAACAGGAGAAAAAGAAACAATGTGTTCCTGACGACCTTCCGAACTACCAAAATTGAAGTGTATAATACACTGCTTTTTCGCCGGATTCCGGTCCCTAATAAAATTCTCCGGAAATCACATAGAAAGTTCCTGGGTCAGATAAAGCGGCCACGCAAAGTTTGAGCACCAACGGAAGACATTTGGGGGTGCCGGTGCCACAAAAACCAAAGATTCGCCAAACTCCTGATTATCGTGAAAATGTGTTAAAGCTCGTTATTTGAGGTCAAATCGAACAAAGTTGATTCCTCGAAATCGAACAGTTGATTCCTGAAATGAGCTCGACGCGTGATTGAAAAACAGGAGAAAAAGAAACAGTTCCTGATTTACCTTCCGAACGGCCAAAATTGAAGTGTATAATACACAAACCGGATTCCGGTCCCTAATAAAATTCTCCGAAATCACATAGAAAGTTCCTCGGGTCAGATAAAGCGCCACGCAAAGTTTGAGCACCAACGGAAGACATTTGGGGGTGCCGTGCCACAAACCAAAGATTCACCAAACTCCTGATTATCGTGAAAATGTGTTAAAGCTCGTTATTTGAGGCCAAATCGAACAAAGTTGATTCCTCAAAACAAAGTTGATTCCTGAAATGAGCTCGACGCGTGATTGAAAAAAACAGGAGAAAAAGAAACAGTTCCTAGACGACCTTCCGAACTACCGAAATTGAAGTGTATAATACACTTGCCGGATTCCGGTCCCTAATAAAATTCTCCTAAATCACATAGAAAGTTCCTCGGTCGATAAAGCGCCACGCAAAGTTTGAGCACCAACGAAGACATTTGGGGGTGCCGGTGCTACAAACCAAAGATTCGCCAAACTCCTGATTATCGTGAAAATGTGTTAAAGCTCATTATTTGAGGTCGAAATCGAACAAGGTTGATTCCTCAAATCGAACAAAGTTGATTCCTCAAATGAGCTCGACGCGTGATTGAAAAACAGAGAAAAAGAAACAGTTCCTGACGACCTTCCGAACTAATAATTGAAGTGTATAATACACTTGCCGGATTCCGGTCCCTAATAAAATTCTCCGAAATCACATAGAAAGTTCCTCGGTCGATAAAGCGCCACGCAAAGTTTGAGCACCAACGAAGACATTTGGGGGTGCCGTGCCACAAACCAAAGATTCGCCAAACTCCTGATTATCGTGAAAATGTGTTAAAGCTCGTTATTTGAGGTCAAATCGAAAGTTGATTCCTCAAATCGAACAAAGTTGATTCCTAAATGAGCTCGACGCGTGATTGAAAAACAGGAGAAAAAGAAACAGTTCCTGACGACCTTCCGAACTAAAATTGAAGTGTATAATACACTGCCGGATTCCGGTCCCTAATAAAATTCTCCGGAAATCACATAGAAAGTTCCTCGGTCGATAAAGCGCCACGCAAAGTTTGAGCACCAACGGAAGACATTTGGGGTGCCGTGTGCCACAAACCAAAGATTCGCCAAACTCCTGATTATCGTGAAAAATGTGTTAAAGCTCGTTATTTGAGGTCAAAATCGAACAAAGTGATGATTCCTCAAATCGAACAAAGTTGATTCCTCAAAATGAGCTCGACGCGATTGAAAAAGGAGAAAAAGAAACAGTTCCTGATTTACGACCTTCCGAACGGGTCAAATTGAAGTGTATAATACACACTTTTCGGATTCCGGTCCCTGAATAAAATTCTCCTAAATCACATAGAAAGTTCCTCGGTCGATAAAGCGCCACGCAAAGTTTGAGCACCAACGAAGACATTTGGGGTGCCGTGTGCACAAACCAAAGATTCGCCAAACTCCTGATTATCGTGAAAATGTGTTAAAGCTCGTTATTTGAGGTCAAATCGAACAAAGTGATTCCCGAAATCAAATTCAAAGGTTGATTCCTGAAATGAGCTCGACGCGTGATTGAAAAACAGGAGAAAAAGAAACAGTTCCTGTGACGACCTTCCGAACGGCCGAAAATTGAAGTGTATAATACACTTTGCCGGATTCCGGTCCCTAATAAAATTCTCCTAAATCACATAGAAAGTTCCTCGGTCGATAAAGCGCCACGCAAAGTTTGAGCACCAACGAAGACATTTGGGGTGCCGTGTGCCACAAACAACCAAAGATTCGCCAAACCCTGATTATCGTGAAAATGTGTTAAAGCTCGTTATTTGAGGTCAAATCGAATAAAGTTGATTCCTGAAATCAACAAAGTTGATTCCCGAAATGAGCTCGACGCGATTGAAAAAAGGAGAAAAAGAAACAGTTCCCCTTTGACGACCTTCCGAACTAAAATTGAAGTGTATAATACACTTTTTCGGATTCCGGTCCCTAATAAAATTCTCCTAAATCACATAGAAAGTTCCTCGGTCGATAAAAAGCGCCACGCAAAGTTTGAGCACCAACGAAGACATTTGGGGGTGCCGTGTGCCACAAACCAAAGATTCGCCGAAACTCGGATTATCGTGAAAATGTGTTAAAGCTCGTTATTTGAGGTCAAATCGAACAATTGATTCCTCAAATCGAACAAAGTTGATTCCTCAAATGAGCTCGACGCGTGATTGAAAAACAGGAGAAAAAGAAACAGTTCCTGCACGACCTTCCGAACTACAAATTGAAGTGTATAATACACTTGCTTTTTCGGATTCCGGTCCCTAATAAAATTCTCCGAAATCACATAGAAAGTTCCTCGGTCGATAAAGCGCCACGCAAAGTTTGAGCACCAACGGAAGACATTTGGGGGTGCCGTGTGCTACAAACCAAAGATTCGCCAAACTCCTGATTATCGTGAAAAATGTGTTAAAGCTCGTTATTTGAGGTCAAAATCGAAATTCCTGAAATCGAACAGGTTGATTCCCGAAATGAGCTCGACGCGTGATTGAAAAAAAAAGGAGAAAAAGAAACAGTTCCTGACGACCTTCCGAACGGAAATTGAAGTGTATAATACACTGCTTTTTCTGATTCCGGTCCCTAATAAAATTCTCCTAAATCACATAGAAAGTTCCTGGTCGATAAAGCGCCACGCAAAGTTTGAGCACCAACGGAAGACATTTGGGGTGCCGTGTGCCACAAACCAAAGATTCGCCAAACTCCTGATTATCGTGAAAATGTGTTAAAGCTCGTTATTTGAGGTCAAATCGAACAGTTGATTCCTCAAATCGAACAGTTGATTCCTCAAATGAGCTCGACGCGTGATTGAAAAACAGGAGAAAAAGAAACAGTTCCTGCACGACCTTCCGAACGGGCCAAATTGAAGTGTATAATACACTTGCCGGATTCCTGTCCCTAATAAAATTCTCCTAAATCACATAGAAAGTTCCTCGGTCGATAAAGCGCCACGCAAAGTTTGAGCACCAACGGAAGACATTTGGGGTGCCGTGTGCCACAAACCAAAGATTCGCCAAACTCCTGATTATCGTGAAAATGTGTTAAAGCTCGTTATTTGAGGTCAAATCGAACAAAGTTGATTCCTCAAATCGAACAAAGTTGATTCCCAAATGAGCTCGACGCGCGATTGAAAAACAGGAGAAAAAGAAACAGTTCCTGATTTACCTTCCGAACTACCAAATTGAAGTGTATAATACACGCTTGGTTTTTCGGATTCCGGTCCCTAATAAAATTCTCCGAAATCACATAGAAAGTTCCTCGGTCGATAAAGCGCCACGCAAAGTTTGAGCACCAACGGAAGACATTTGGGGGTGCCGGTGTGCCACAAACCAAAGATTCGCCAAACTCCTGATTATCGTGAAAATGTGTTAAAGCTCGTTATTTGAGGTCAAATCGAACAGTGTTGATTCCTCAAATCGAACAAAGTTGATTCCTGAAATGAGCTCGACGCGTGATTGAAAAACAGGAGAAAAAGAAACAGTTCCTGACGACCTTCCGAACTACAAAATTGAAGTGTATAATACACTTGCCGATTCCGGTCCCGAATAAAATTCTCCGGAAATCACATAGAAAGTTCCTCGGTCGATAAAGCGCCACGCAAAGTTTGAGCACCAACGGAAGACATTTGGGGTGCCGTGTGCCATACAAACCAAAGATTCGCCAAACTCCTGATTATCGTGAAAATGTGTTAAAGCTCGTTATTTGAGGTCAAATCGAACAAAATGTTGATTCCTAAAAACAATGTTGATTCCTCGAAATGAGCTCGACGCGTGATTGAAAAAAGGAGAAAAAGAAACAGTTCCTGATTTACCTTCCGAACGGCCAAATTGAAGTGTATAATACACTTGCCGGATTCCGGTCCCTAATAAAATTCTCCTGAAATCACATAGAAAGTTCCTCGGTCGATAAAGCGCCACGCAAAGTTTGAGCACCAACGAAGACATTTGGGGGTGCCGTGTGCCACAAAACCAAAGATTCGCCAAACTCCTGATTATCGTGAAAATGTGTTAAAGCTCGTTATTTGAGGTCAAATCGAACAAAGTTGATTCCTCAAATCGAACAGGTTGATTCCTGAAATGAGCTCGGACGCGTGATTGAAAAACAGGAGAAAAAGAAACAGTTCCTGCATTTACCTTCCGAACGGCCAAATTGAAGTGTATAATACACTGCTTTTTCGATTCCGGTCCCTAATAAAATTCTCCGAAATCACATAGAAAGTTCCTCGGTCGATAAAGCGCCACGCAAAGTTTGAGCACCAACGAAGACATTTGGGGTGCCGTGTGCCACAAACCAAAGATTCGCCAAACTCCTGATTATCGTGAAAATGTGTTAAAGCTCGTTATTTGAGGTCAAATCGAACAAAGTTGATTCCTAAAATCGAACATGTTGATTCCTGAAATGAGCTCGACGCGTGATTGAAAAACAGGAGAAAAAGAAACAGTTCCTGACGATTTACCTTCCGAACGGCCAAATTGAAGTGTATAATACACTTGCCGGATTCCGGTCCCTAATAAAATTCTCCTGAAATCACATAGAAAGTTCCTCGGTCGATAAAGCGCCACGCAAAGTTTGAGCACCAACGGAAGACATTTGGGGGTGCCGTGTGCCACAAACCAAAGATTCGCCAAACTCCTGATTATCGTGAAAATGTGTTAAAGCTCGTTATTTGAGGTCAAATCGAATCGAACAAAGTTGATTCCTCAAATCAAACAAAGTTGATTCCTAAATGAGCTCGACGCTGATTGAAAAACAGGAGAAAAAGAAACAGTTCCTGATTTACCTTCCGAACGGCCAAATTGAAGTGTATAATACACTTTTTCTGATTCCGGTCCCTAATAAAATTCTCCGAAATCACATAGAAAGTTCCTCGGTCGATAAAGCGCCACGCAAAGTTTGAGCACCAACGGAAGACATTTGGGGGGTGCCGTGTGCTACAAACCAAAGATTCGCCAAACTCCTGATTATCGTGAAAAATGTGTTAAAGCTCGTTATTTGAGGTCAAAATCGAACAAAGTTGATTCCTTCCAAATCGAACAAAGTTGATTCCTCAAATGAGCTCGACGCGTGATTGAAAAACAGGAGAAAAAGAAACAGTTCCTGATTTACCTTCCGAACTACAAAATTGAAGTGTATAATACACTACACTTTTCTGGGATTCCGGTCCCTAATAAAATTCTCCTAAATCACATAGAAAGTTCCTCGGTCAGATAAAGCGGCCACGCAAAGTTTGAGCACCAACGGAAGACATTTGGGGGTGCCGTGTGCCACAAACCAAAGATTCGCCAAACTCCTGATTATCGTGAAAAATGTGTTAAAGCTCGTTATTTGAGGTCAAAATCGAACAGTTGATTCCTAAATCGAACAAAGTGATTCCTCAAATGAGCTCGACGCGTGATTGAAAAACAGGAGAAAAAGAAACAGTTCCTGCATTTACCTTCCGAACTACTGAAATTGAAGTGTATAATACACTTTTTTCTGGGATTCCGGTCCCTAATAAAATTCTCCTAAAATCACATAGAAAGTTCCTCGGTCGATAAAGCGCCACGCAAAGTTTGAGCACCAACGGAAGACATTTGGGGGTGCCGTGTGCCACAAACCAAAGATTCGCCAAACTCCTGATTATCGTGAAAATGTGTTAAAGCTCGTTATTTGAGGTCAAATCGAACAGTTGATTCCTCAAATCGAACAGGTTGATTCCTCAAATGAGCTCGACGCGTGATTGAAAAACAGGAGAAAAAGAAACAGTTCCTGATTTACCTTCCGAACTACCGAAATTGAAGTGTATAATACACTGCCGGGATTCCGGTCCCTTAATAAAATTCTCCTAAATCACATAGAAAGTTCCTCGGTCGATAAAGCGCCACGCAAAGTTTGAGCACCAACGGAAGACATTTGGGGGTGCCGTGCCACAAACCAAAGATTCGCCAAACTCCTGATTATCGTGAAAATGTGTTAAAGCTCGTTATTTGAGGTCAAATCGAACAAAGTTGATTCCTCAAATCGAACAGTTGATTCCTCAAATGAGCTCGACGCGTGATTGAAAAAAAGGAGAAAAAGAAACAGTTCCTGACGACCTTCCGAACTAAAATTGAAGTGTATAATACACGGCTTTTTCGGATTCCGGTCCCTAATAAAATTCTCCTAAATCACATAGAAAGTTCCTGGTCGATAAAGCGCCACGCAAAGTTTGAGCACCAACGGAAGACATTTGGGGTGCCGTGTGCCACAAACCAAAGATTCGCCAAACTCTGATTATCGTGAAAAATGTGTTAAAGCTCGTTATTTGAGGTCAAAATCGAACAAAGTTGATTCCTGAATCGAACAGGTTGATTCCTGAAATGAGCTCGACGCGTGATTGAAAAACAGGAGAAAAAGAAACAAACAGTTCCTGACGACCTTCCGAACTACCGAAATTGAAGTGTATAATACACTGCTTTTTGATTCCGGTCCCTAATAAAATTCTCCTGAAATCACATAGAAAGTTCCTCGGTCGATAAAGCGCCACGCAAAGTTTGAGCACCAACGGAAGACATTTGGGGGTGCCGTGTGCCACAAACCAAAGATTCGCCAAACTCCTGATTATCGTGAAAATGTGTTAAAGCTCGTTATTTGAGGTCAAATCGAAAAGTTGATTCCTCAAATCGAACAGTTGATTCCTCAAATGAGCTCGACGCGTGATTGAAAAACAGGAGAAAAAGAAACAGTTCCTGATTTACCTTCCGAACGGGCTAAATTGAAGTGTATAATACACTTGCCGATTCCGGTCCCTAATAAAATTCTCCTAAATCACATAGAAAGTTCCTCGGTCGATAAAGCGCCACGCAAAGTTTGAGCACCAACGGAAGACATTTGGGGTGCCTGTGCAAAACCAAAGATTCGCCAAACTCCTGATTATCGTGAAAATGTGTTAAAGCTCGTTATTTGAGGTCAAATCGAAAAGTTGATTCCTCAAATCGAACAGTTGATTCCTCAAATGAGCTCGACGCTGATTGAAAAACAGGAGAAAAAGAAACAGTTCCTGCATTTACCTTCCGAACTACGGCGAAATTGAAGTGTATAATACACTTGCCGGGATTCCGGTCCCTAATAAAATTCTCCTAAATCACATAGAAAGTTCCTCGGTCGATAAAGCGCCACGCAAAGTTTGAGCACCAACGGAAGACATTTGGGGGTGCCGTGTGCCACAAACCAAAGATTCGCCCGAAACTCCTGATTATCGTGAAAATGTGTTAAAGCTCGTTATTTGAGGTCGAATCGAACAGTTGATTCCTCAAATCGAACAGTTGATTCCTGAAATGAGCTCGACGCGTGATTGAAAAAAACAGGAGAAAAAGAAACAGTTTCCTGCATTTACCTTCCGAACTACCAAAAATTGAAGTGTATAATACACTTTTTCGGATTCCGGTCCCTAATAAAATTCTCCTAAATCACATAGAAAGTTCCTCGGTCGATAAAAGCGCCACGCAAAGTTTGAGCACCAACGGAAGACATTTGGGGGTGCTTGTGCCACAAACCAAAGATTCGCCAAACTCCTGATTATCGTGAAAATGTGTTAAAGCTCGTTATTTGAGGTCAAATCGAACAAAGTTGATTCCTCAAATCGAACAAAGTTGATTCCTGAAATGAGCTCGACGCGTGATTGAAAAACAGGAGAAAAAGAAACAGTTCCTGATTTACCTTCCGAACGGTCAAATTGAAGTGTATAATACACTTTTTTGGATTCCGGTCCAATAAAATTCTCCTGAAATCACATAGAAAGTTCCTCGGTCGATAAAGCGCCACGCAAAGTTTGAGCACCAACGGAAGACATTTGGGGGTGCCAAAAGTGCCACAAACCAAAGATTCGCCAAACTCCTGATTATCGTGAAAATGTGTTAAAGCTCGTTATTTGAGGTCAAATCGAACAAAGTTGATTCCCAAATCGAACAGTTGATTCCTCAAATGAGCTCGGACGCGTGATTGAAAAAAACAGGAGAAAAAGAAACAGTTCCTTCCTGATTTACCTTCCGAACTACCAAATTGAAGTGTATAATACACTTGCCGGATTCCGGTCCCTAATAAAATTCTCCGAAATCACATAGAAAGTTCCTCGGTCGATAAAGCGCCACGCAAAGTTTGAGCACCAACGAAGACATTTGGGGGTGCCGTGTGCACAAAACCAAAGATTCGCCAAACTCCTGATTATCGTGAAAATGTGTTAAAGCTCGTTATTTGAGGTCAAATCGAACAGTTGATTCCTCAAAATCAACAGTTGATTCCTCAAATGAGCTCGACGCGTGATTGAAAAACAGGAGAAAAAGAAACAGTTCCTGATTTACCTTCCGAACGGCAAATTGAAGTGTATAATACACTTGCCGGATTCCGGTCCCTAATAAAATTCTCCTAAATCACATAGAAAGTTCCTCGGTCGATAAAAGCGCACGCAAAGTTTGAGCACCAACGGAAGACATTTGGGGTGCCGTGTGCTACAAACCAAAGATTCGCCAAACTCCTGATTATCGTGAAAATGTGTTAAAGCTCGTTATTTGAGGTCAAATCGAACAGTTGATTCCTAAATCGAACAGTTGATTCCTCAAATGAGCTCGACGCGTGATTGAAAAAAGGAGAAAAAGAAACAGTTCCTGACGACCTTCCGAACGGCCAAATTGAAGTGTATAATACACTTTTTTTCTGGATTCCGGTCCCTAATAAAATTCTCCGAAATCACATAGAAAGTTCCTCGGTCGATAAAGCGCCACGCAAAGTTTGAGCACCAACGGAAGACATTTGGGGGTGCCGTGTGCCACAAACCAAAGATTCGCCAAACTCCTGATTATCGTGAAAAATGTGTTAAAGCTCGTTATTTGAGGTCAAAATCGAACAAAGTTGATTCCTAAATCGAACAAAGTTGATTCCTCAAATGAGCTCGACGCGTGATTGAAAAACAGGAGAAAAAGAAACAGTTCCTGCATTTACCTTCCGAACTACCGAAAATTGAAGTGTATAATACACTTTTTCGGATTCCGGTCCCTAATAAAATTCTCCTGAAATCACATAGAAAGTTCCTCGGTCGATAAAGCGCCACGCAAAGTTTGAGCACCAACGGAAGACATTTGGGGTGCCGCAGTGTGCCACAAACCAAAGATTCGCCAAACTCCTGATTATCGTGAAAAATGTGTTAAAGCTCGTTATTTGAGGTCGAAATCGAACAAATTGATTCCTGAAATCGAACAAAGTTGATTCCTCGAAATGAGCTCGACGCGATTGAAAAACAGGAGAAAAAAAACAGTTCCGACGACCTTCCGAACGGCCAAATTGAAGTGTATAATACACTTTTTTCGGATTCCGGTCCCTAATAAAATTCTCCTAAATCACATAGAAAGTTCCTCGGTCGATAAAGCGCCACGCAAAGTTTGAGCACCAACGGAAGACATTTGGGGGTGCCGGTGCCAAAACCAAAGATTCGCCAAACTCCTGATTATCGTGAAAAATGTGTTAAAGCTCGTTATTTGAGGTCAAAATCGAACAAAGTTGATTCCTAAATCGAACAAAGGTTGATTCCTCAAATGAGCTCGACGCTGATTGAAAAACAGGAGAGAAAAAGAAACAGTTCCTGATTTACCTTCCGAACGGCCAAAAATTGAAGTGTATAATACACTGCCGGATTCCGGTCCCTAATAAAATTCTCCGAAATCACATAGAAAGTTCCTCGGTCGATAAAGCGCCACGCAAAGTTTGAGCACCAACGGAAGACATTTGGGGGTGCCGGTGTGCACAAACCAAAGATTCGCCAAACTCCTGATTATCGTGAAAATGTGTTAAAGCTCGTTATTTGAGGTCAAATCGAACAGTTGATTCCTCAAATCAAACAAAGTTGATTCCTGAAATGAGCTCGACGCGTGATTGAAAAACAGGAGAAAAAGAAACAGTTCCTGATTTACCTTCCAACGGCCAAAAATTGAAGTGTATAATACACTTGCCGGGATTCCGGTCCCTAATAAAATTCTCCTAAATCACATAGAAAGTTCCTGGTCGATAAAGCGCCACGCAAAGTTTGAGCACCAACGGAAGACATTTGGGGTGCCGGTGCCAAAACCAAAGATTCGCCAAAACTCCTGATTATCGTGAAAATGTGTTAAAGCTCGTTATTTGAGGTCAAATCGAACAAAGTTGATTCCTGAAATCGAACAAAGATTCCTCAAATGAGCTCGACGCGTGATTGAAAAACAGGAGAAAAAAAGAAACAGTTCCTGTGACGACCTTCCGAACGGCCGAAATTGAAGTGTATAATACACTTTTTTCGGATTCCGGTCCCTAATAAAATTCTCCGAAATCACATAGAAAGTTCCTCGGTCGATAAAGCGCCACGCAAAGTTTGAGCACCAACGGAAGACATTTGGGGGTGCCGTGTGCTACAAACCAAAGATTCGCCAAACTCCTGATTATCGTGAAAATGTGTTAAAGCTCGTTATTTGAGGCTGAAATCGAACAAAGTTGATTCCTCAAATCGAACAGTTGATTCCTCAAATGAGCTCGACGCGTGATTGAAAAAAGGAGAAAAAGAAACAGTTCCTGACGACCTTCCGAACGGCTAAAAATTGAAGTGTATAATACACTTGCCGGATTCCGGTCCCTAATAAAATTCTCCGGAAATCACATAGAAAGTTCCTCGGTCAGATAAAGCGGCCACGCAAAGTTTGAGCACCAACGGAAGACATTTGGGGGTGCCGTGTGCCACAAACCAAATTCACCAAACTCCTGATTATCGTGAAAATGTGTTAAAGCTCGTTATTTGAGGTCTCGAAAAAGTTGATTCCTGAAATCGAACAAAAATTGATTCCTAAAAATGAGCTCGACGCGTGATTGAAAAACAGGAGAAAAAGAAACAGTTCCTGATTTACCTTCCGAACTAATAAAATTGAAGTGTATAATACACTTGCCGGATTCCGGTCCCTAATAAAATTCTCCTAAATCACATAGAAAGTTCCTCGGTCGATAAAGCGCCACGCAAAGTTTGAGCACCAACGGAAGACATTTGGGGGTGCCGTGCCACAAACCAAAGATTCGCCAAACTCCTGATTATCGTGAAAATGTGTTAAAGCTCGTTATTTGAGGTCAAATCGAACAGGTTGATTCCTAAATCGAACAAAGTTGATTCCTCAAATGAGCTCGACGCGTGATTGAAAAACAGGAGAAAAAGAAACAGTTCCTGCACGACCTTCCGAACTACCAAATCAAGTGTATAATACACTTTTTCGGGATTCCGGTCCCTAATAAAATTCTCCGAAATCACATAGAAAGTTCCTCGGTCGATAAAGCGCCACGCAAAGTTTGAGCACCAACGGAAGACATTTGGGGGTGCCGTGTGCCACAAACCAAAGATTCGCCAAAACTCCTGATTATCGTGAAAATGTGTTAAAGCTCGTTATTTGAGGTCAAATCGAACAAAGTTGATTCCTCAAATCGAACAAAGTTGATTCCTCAAATGAGCTCGACGCGTGATTGAAAAAAAGGAGAAAAAGAAACAGTTCCTGCATTTACCTTCCGAACTACCAAATTGAAGTGTATAATACACTTGCCGGATTCCGGTCCCTAATAAAATTCTCCTAAATCACATAGAAAGTTCCTCGGTCGATAAAGCGCCACGCAAAGTTTGAGCACCAACGGAAGACATTTGGGGGTGCCGTGTGCCACAAACCAAAGATTCGCCAAACTCCTGATTATCGTGAAAATGTGTAAAGCTCGTTATTTGAGGTCAAATCGAACAAAGTTGATTCCTGAAATCGAACAGTTGATTCCTGAAATGAGCTCGACGCGATTGAAAAAAACAGGAGAAAAAGAAACAGTTCCTGATTTACCTTCCGAACTACTAAATTGAAGTGTATAATACACTTTTTTCCGGATTCCGGTCCCTAATAAAATTCTCCGAAATCACATAGAAAGTTCCTCGGTCGATAAAGCGCCACGCAAAGTTTGAGCACCAACGGAAGACATTTGGGGGTGCCGTGTGCCACAAAACCAAAGATTCGCCAAACTCCTGATTATCGTGAAAAATGTGTTAAAGCTCGTTATTTGAGGTCAAAATCGAACAAAGTTGATTCCTGAAATCGAACAGGTTGATTCCTGAAATGAGCTCGACGCGTGATTGAAAAACAGGAGAAAAAGAAACAGTTCCTGCACGACCTTCCGAACGGTCAAAATTGAAGTGTATAATACACTGCTTTTTCGGGGATTCCGGTCCCTAATAAAATTCTCCGAAATCACATAGAAAGTTCCTCGGTCGATAAAGCGCCACGCAAAGTTTGAGCACCAACGGAAGACATTTGGGGTGCCGTGTGCCACAAACCAAAGATTCGCCAAACTCCTGATTATCGTGAAAATGTGTTAAAGCTCGTTATTTGAGGTCAAATCGAACAAAGTTGATTCCTCAAATCGAACAATTCCTCGAAATTGATTCCTCAAATGAGCTCGACGCGTGATTGAAAAAAAACAGGAGAAAAAGAAACAGTTCCTGCATTTACGACTTTCCGAACGGCTTCAAAATTGAAGTGTATAATACACTTGCCGGATTCCGGTCCCTAATAAAATTCTCCTAAATCACATAGAAAGTTCCTCGGTCGATAAAGCGCCACACGCAAAGTTTGAGCACCAACGGAAGACATTTGGGGGTGCCGTGTGCCACAAACCAAAGATTCGCCAAACTCCTGATTATCGTGAAAATGTGTTAAAGCTCGTTATTTGAGGTCAAATCGAACAAAGTTGATTCCTCAAATCGAACAGTTGATTCCTCGAAATGAGCTCGACGCGTGATTGAAAAACAGGAGAAAAAGAAACAGTTCCTGACGACCTTCCGAACTACTGAAATTGAAGTGTATAATACACTTTTTCCGGATTCCGGTCCCTAATAAAATTCTCCGAAATCACATAGAAAGTTCCTCGGGTCAGATAAAGCGGCCACGCAAAGTTTGAGCACCAACGGAAGACATTTGGGGGTGCCGTGTGCCACAAACCAAATTTCGCCAAAACCCTGATTATCGTGAAAATGTGTTAAAGCTCGTTATTTGAGGTCAAATCGAACAAAGTTGATTCCTCAAATCGAACAAAGTTGATTCCTGAAATGAGCTCGACGCGTGATTGAAAAACAGGAGAAAAAGAAACAGTTCCTTTACCTTCCGAACGGCTACAAATTGAAGTGTATAATACACTTGCCGGATTCCGGTCCCTAAATAAAATTCTCCTAAATCACATAGAAAGTTCCTCGGTCGATAAAGCGCCACGCAAAGTTTGAGCACCAACGAAGACATTTGGGGGTGCCGTGCCACAAACCAAAGATTCGCCAAACTCCTGATTATCGTGAAAATGTGTTAAAGCTCGTTATTTGAGGTCAAATCGAACAAAGTTGATTCCTCAAATCAAACAAAGTTGATTCCTAAATGAGCTCGACGCGTGATTGAAAAACAGAGAAAAAGAAACAGTTCCTGACGACCTTCCGAACGGCCGAATTGAAGTGTATAATACACTTTTTTCGGATTCCGGTCCCTAATAAAATTCTCCGAAATCACATAGAAAGTTCCTCGGTCGATAAAGCGCCACGCAAAGTTTGAGCACCAACGGAAGACATTTGGGGGTGCCGTGCCTGCCACAAACCAAAGATTCGCCAAACTCCTGATTATCGTGAAAAATGTGTTAAAGCTCGTTATTTGAGGTCAAAATCGAAAAAGTTGATTCCTGAAATCGAACAAAGTTGATTCCTCAAATGAGCTCGACGCGATTGATAAAAAACAGGAGAAAAAGAAACAGTTCCTGATTTACCTTCCGAACTAACAAATTGAAGTGTATAATACACTTGCCGGATTCCGGTCCCTAATAAAATTCTCCGAAATCACATAGAAAGTTCCTCGGTCGATAAAGCGCCACGCAAAGTTTGAGCACCAACGGAAGACATTTGGGGGTGCCGTGCAAAACCAAAGATTCGCCAAACTCCTGATTATCGTGAAAATGTGTTAAAGCTCGTTATTTGAGGTCAAATCGAACAAAGTTGATTCCTCAAATCAACAAAGTTGATTCCTCAAATGAGCTCGACGCGTGATTGAAAAACAGGAGAAAAAGAAACAGTTCCTGACGACCTTCCGAACTACCAAATTGAAGTGTATAATACACTTTTTTCGGATTCCGGTCCCTAATAAAAAATTCTCCTAAATCACATAGAAAGTTCCTCGGTCGATAAAGCGCCACGCAAAGTTTGAGCACCAACGGAAGACATTTGGGGTGCCGTGTGCACAAACCAAAGATTCGCCAAACTCCTGATTATCGTGAAAATGTGTTAAAGCTCGTTATTTGAGGTCAAATCGAACAAAGATTCCTGAAATCGAACAAAGGTTGATTCCTCAAATGAGCTCGACGCGTGATTGAAAAACAGGAGAAAAAGAAACAGTTCCTGACGACCTTCCGAACGGCAAATTGAAGTGTATAATACACTGCTTTTCGGATTCCGGTCCCTAATAAAATTCTCCTAAATCACATAGAAAGTTCCTGGTCGATAAAGCGCCACGCAAAGTTTGAGCACCAACGGAAGACATTTGGGGGTGCCGTGTGCCACAAACCAAAGATTCGCCAAACTCCTGATTATCGTGAAAATGTGTTAAAGCTCGTTATTTGAGGTCAAATCGAACAAAGTTGATTCCTGAAATCGAACAAAGTTGATTCCTGAAATGAGCTCGACGCGTGATTGAAAAAAAACAGGAGAAAAAGAAACAGTTCCTGATTTACCTTCCGAACTACGAAATTGAAGTGTATAATACACTTTTTCTGGATTCCGGTCCCTAATAAAATTCTCCGAAATCACATAGAAAGTTCCTCGGTCGATAAAGCGCCACGCAAAGTTTGAGCACCAACGGAAGACATTTGGGGTGCCGTGTGCCACAAACCAAAGATTCGCCAAACTCCTGATTATCGTGAAAATGTGTTAAAGCTCGTTATTTGAGGCTCAAATCGAACAAAGTTGATTCCTAAATCGAACAAAGTTGATTCCCGAAATGAGCTCGACGCGTGATTGAAAAAATGGGAGAAAAAAGAAACAGTTCCTGACGACCTTCCGAACGGCCAAATTGAAGTGTATAATACACTTGCCGGGATTCCGGTCCCTAATAAAATTCTCCTAAATCACATAGAAAGTTCCTCGGTCGATAAAGCGCCACGCAAAGTTTGAGCACCAACGGAAGACATTTGGGGGTGCCGGTGCCACAAAACCAAAGATTCGCCAAACTCCTGATTATCGTGAAAAATGTGTTAAAGCTCGTTATTTGAGGTCAAAATCGAACAGTTGATTCCTGAAATCGAAAAAAAGTTGATTCCTCAAATGAGCTCGACGCGTGATTGAAAAAAACAGGAGAAAAAGAAACAGTTCCTGACGACCTTCCGAACTAAAAATTGAAGTGTATAATACACTTTTTCGGATTCCGGTCCCTAATAAAATTCTCCGAAATCACATAGAAAGTTCCTGGGTCGATAAAGCGCCACGCAAAGTTTGAGCACCAACGGAAGACATTTGGGGGTGCCGTGTGCCACAAAACCAAAGATTCGCCAAACTCCTGATTATCGTGAAAAATGTGTTAAAGCTCATTTGATTTGAGGTCAAAAATCGAACAAAGTTGATTCCTGATTCCTCAAATGAGCTCGACGCGTGATTGAAAAACAGGAGAAAAAGAAACAGTTCCTGCATTTACGACCTTCCGAACTACCAAATTGAAGTGTATAATACACTTTTTTCGGATTCCGGTCCCTAATAAAATTCTCCTAAATCACATAGAAAGTTCCTCGGTCGATAAAGCGCCACGCAAAGTTTGAGCACCAACGGAAGACATTTGGGGGTGCCGTGTGCCACAAACCAAAGATTCGCCAAACTCCTGATTATCGTGAAAAATGTGTTAAAGCTCGTTATTTGAGGTCAAAATCGAACAGTTGATTCCTCAAATCGAACAGTTGATTCCTCAAATGAGCTCGACGCGTGATTGAAAAACAGGAGAAAAAGAAACAGTTCCTTTACGACCTTCCGAACGGCAAATTGAAGTGTATAATACACACTTTTTCGGATTCCGGTCCCTAATAAAATTCTCCTAAATCACATAGAAAGTTCCTCGGTCGATAAAAAGCGCCACGCAAAGTTTGAGCACCAACGGAAGACATTTGGGGGTGCCGGTGTGCTACAAACCAAAGATTCGCCAAAACTCCTGATTATCGTGAAAATGTGTGTTAAAGCTCGTTATTTGAGGTCAAATCGAACAGTTGATTCCTCAAATCGAACAAAGTTGATTCCTCGAAATGAGCTCGACGCGTGATTGAAAAACAGGAGAAAAAGAAACAGTTCCTGCAGACGACCTTCCGAACTAAAAAATTGAAGTGTATAATACACTTGCCGATTCCGGTCCCTAATAAAATTCTCCTGAAATCACATAGAAAGTTCCTCGGTCGATAAAGCGCCACGCAAAGTTTGAGCACCAACGGAAGACATTTGGGGGTGCCGTGCACAAAAACCAAAGATTCGCCAAACTCCTGATTATCGTGAAAATGTGTTAAAGCTCGTTATTTGAGGTCAAATCGAAATCGAACAGTTGATTCCTGAAATCGAACAAAGTTGATTCCTCAAATGAGCTCGACGCGATTGAAAAACAGGAGAAAAAGAAACAGTTCCTGATTTACCTTCCGAACTACAAATTGAAGTGTATAATACACTTTTTCCGGATTCCGGTCCCTAATAAAATTCTCCGAAATCACATAGAAAGTTCCTCGGTCGATAAAGCGCCACGCAAAGTTTGAGCACCAACGGAAGACATTTGGGGGTGCCGTGTGCCACAAACCAAAGATTCGCCAAACTCCTGATTATCGTGAAAATGTGTTAAAGCTCGTTATTTGAGGTCAAATCGAACAAAAATTGATTCCTCAAATCGAACAAAGTTGATTCCCGAAATGAGCTCGACGCGTGATTGAAAAACAGGAGAAAAAGAAACAGTTCCTGATTTACGACCTTCCGAACTACCAAATTGAAGTGTATAATACACTTTTTTCGGATTCCGGTCCCCTAATAAAATTCTCCTAAATCACATAGAAAGTTCCTCGGTCGATAAAGCGCCACGCAAAGTTTGAGCACCAACGGAAGACATTTGGGGGTGCCGTGTGCCACAAACCAAAGATTCGCCAAACTCCTGATTATCGTGAAAATGTGTTAAAGCTCGTTATTTGAGGTCAAATCGAATCGAAGTTGATTCCTAAATCGAACAAAGTTGATTCCTCAAATGAGCTCGACGCGTGATTGAAAAACAGGAGAAAAAGAAACAGTTCCTGATTTACCTTCCGAACGGCAAATTGAAGTGTATAATACACTTGCTTTTTCGGGATTCCGGTCCCTAATAAAATTCTCCGAAATCACATAGAAAGTTCCTCGGTCGATAAAAAGCGCCACGCAAAGTTTGAGCACCAACGGAAGACATTTGGGGGTGCCGTGTGCCACAAACCAAAGATTCGCCAAACTCCTGATTATCGTGAAAAATGTGTTAAAGCTCGTTATTTGAGGTCGAAATCGAACAGGTTGATTCCTCAAATCGAACAAAGTTGATTCCTCAAATGAGCTCGACGCGTGATTGAAAAACAGGAGAAAAAGAAACAGTTCCTGATTTACCTTCCCGAACGGTAAATTGAAGTGTATAATACACTTGCCGGATTCCGGTCCCTAATAAAATTCTCCGAAATCACATAGAAAGTTCCTCGGTCGATAAAGCGCCACGCAAAGTTTGAGCACCAACGAAGACATTTGGGGGTGCCGTGTGCCACAAACCAAAGATTCGCCAAACTCCTGATTATCGTGAAAAATGTGTTAAAGCTCGTTATTTGAGGTCGAAATCGAAGTTGATTCCTAAATCGAACAAAGTTGATTCCTCAAATGAGCTCGACGCGTGATTGAAAAAAAAGGAGAAAAAGAAACAGTTCCTGATTTACCTTCCGAACGGCCAAATTGAAGTGTATAATACACTTGCCGATTCCGGTCCCTAATAAAATTCTCCTGAAATCACATAGAAAGTTCCTCGGTCGATAAAGCGCCACGCAAAGTTTGAGCACCAACGGAAGACATTTGGGGGTGCCGTGTGCCACAAACCAAAGATTCGCCAAACTCCTGATTATCGTGAAAATGTGTTAAAGCTCGTTATTTGAGGTCAAATCGAACAAAGTTGATTCCTGAAATCGAACAAAGTTGATTCCTGAAATGACTCTCGACGCGTGATTGAAAAACAGGAGAAAAAGAAACAGTTCCTGACGACCTTCCGAACTACCGAAATTGAAGTGTATAATACACTTGCCGGATTCCGGTCCCTAATAAAATTCTCCGAAATCACATAGAAAGTTCCTCGGTCGATAAAAAGCGCCACGCAAAGTTTGAGCACCAACGGAAGACATTTGGGGGTGCCGTGTGCCACAAAAACCAAAGATTCGCCAAACTCCTGATTATCGTGAAAA
Organism: Silene latifolia; assembly: GCF_048544455.1. Taxonomy (NCBI): domain Eukaryota; kingdom Viridiplantae; phylum Streptophyta; class Magnoliopsida; order Caryophyllales; family Caryophyllaceae; genus Silene; species Silene latifolia. The sequence continues at coordinate 29,726 of NC_133536.1, read as the reverse complement.
ATGTGTTAAAGCTCGTTATTTGAGGTCAAAATCGAACAAAGTTGATTCCTAAATCGAACAAAGTTGATTCCTGAAATGAGCTCGACGCGTGATTGAAAAACAGGAGAAAAAGAAACAGTTCCTGATTTACCTTCCGAACTACTAAAATTGAAGTGTATAATACACTTGCCGGATTCCGGTCCCTAATAAAATTCTCCGAAATCACATAGAAAGTTCCTGGTCGATAAAGCGCCACGCAAAGTTTGAGCACCAACGAAGACATTTGGGGTGCCGTGTGCCACAAACCAAAGATTCGCCGAAACTCTGATTATCGTGAAAATGTGTTAAAGCTCGTTATTTGAGGTCAAATCGAACAAAGTTGATTCCTCAAATCGAACAAAGTTGATTCCTGAAATGAGCTCGACGCGTGATTGAAAAACAGGAGAAAAAGAAACAGTTCCTGCATTTACCTTCCGAACGGCCAAATTGAAGTGTATAATACACTGCCGGATTCCGGTCCCTAAATAAAATTCTCCTAAATCACATAGAAAGTTCCTCGGTCGATAAAGCGCCACGCAAAGTTTGAGCACCAACGGAAGACATTTGGGGGTGCCGTGTGCCACAAACCAAAGATTCGCCAAACTCCTGATTATCGTGAAAAAATGTGTTAAAGCTCGTTATTTGAGGCTCAAATCGAACAAAGCTGATTCCTGAAATCGAACATGTTGATTCCTGAAATGAGCTCGACGCGTGATTGAAAAACAGGAGAAAAAGAAACAGTTCCTGACGACCTTCCGAACTACAAAATTGAAGTGTATAATACACGGCTTTTTCCGGATTCCGGTCCCTAATAAAATTCTCCTAAATCACATAGAAAGTTCCTCGGGTCGATAAAGCGGCCACGCAAAGTTTGAGCACCAACGGAAGACATTTGGGGGTGCCGTGTGCACAAAAACCAAAGATTCGCCAAACTCCTGATTATCGTGAAAATGTGTTAAAGCTCGTTATTTGAGGTCAAATCGAACAGTTGATTCCTGAAATCGAACAAAGTTGATTCCTGAAATGAGCTCGACGCGTGATTGAAAAACAGGAGAAAAAGAAACAGTTCCTGATTTACCTTCCGAACGGCCAAATTGAAGTGTATAATACACTTTTTTCGGATTCCGGTCCCTAAATAAAATTCTCCTAAAATCACATAGAAAGTTCCTCGGTCGATAAAGCGCCACGCAAAGTTTGAGCACCAACGGAAGACATTTGGGGTGCCGTGTGCCACAAAAACCAAAGATTTCGCCAAACTCCTGATTATCGTGAAAATGTGTTAAAGCTCGTTATTTGAGGTCAAATCGAACAGTTGATTCCTGAAATCGAACAAAGTGATTCCTGAAATGAGCTCGACGCGTGATTGAAAAAGGAGAAAAAGAAACAGTTCCTACGACCTTCCGAACTACAAATTGAAGTGTATAATACACTTTTTTCGGATTCCGGTCCCTAATAAAATTCTCCGAAATCACATAGAAAGTTCCTCGGTCGATAAAGCGCCACGCAAAGTTTGAGCACCAACGGAAGACATTTGGGGGTGCCGTGTGCCACAAACCAAAGATTCGCCAAACTCCTGATTATCGTGAAAAATGTGTTAAAGCTCGTTATTTGAGGTCAAAATCGAACAAAGTTGATTCCTCAAATCGAAAGTTGATTCCTCAAAATGAGCTCGACGCGTGATTGAAAAACAGGAGAAAAAGAAACAGTTCCTGATTTACCTTCCGAACTACTGAAATTGAAGTGTATAATACACTTGCCGATTCCGGTCCCTAATAAAATTCTCCTAAATCACATAGAAAGTTCCTCGGTCGATAAAGCGCCACGCAAAGTTTGAGCACCAACGGAAGACATTTGGGGGTGCCGTGTGCACAAACCAAAGATTCGCCAAACTCCTGATTATCGTGAAAATGTGTTAAAGCTCGTTATTTGAGGTCAAATCGAACAAAGTTGATTCCTCAAATCGAACAGTTGATTCCTCAAATGAGCTCGACGCGTGATTGAAAAAAAAAGGAGAAAAAGAAACAGTTCCTGACGACCTTCCGAACGGCCAAATTGAAGTGTATAATACACTTGCCGGATTCCGGTCCCTAATAAAATTCTCCTAAATCACATAGAAAGTTCCTCGGTCGATAAAGCGCCACGCAAAGTTTGAGCACCAACGGAAGACATTTGGGGGGGTGCCGGTGTGCAAAACCAAAGATTCGCCAAACTCCTGATTATCGTGAAAATGTGTTAAAGCTCGTTATTTGAGGTCAAATCGAACAGTTGATTCCTCAAATCGAACAGGTTGATTCCTCAAATGAGCTCGACGCGTGATTGAAAAAAACAGGAGAAAAAGAAACAGAAACAGTTCCATTTTACCTTCCGAACGGGCTACAAATTGAAGTGTATAATACACTTGCCGGATTCCGGTCCCTAATAAAATTCTCCGAAATCACATAGAAAGTTCCTCGGTCGATAAAGCGCCACGCAAAAGTTTGAGCACCAACGGAAGACATTTGGGGGTGCCGTGTGCCACAAACCAAAGATTCGCCAAACTCCTGATTATCGTGAAAATGTGTTAAAGCTCGTTATTTGAGGTCAAATCGAACAAAGTTGATTCCTCAAATCAACAAAGTTGATTCCTCAAATGAGCTCGACGCGTGATTGAAAAACAGGAGAAAAAGAAACAGTTCCTCCATTTACCTTCCGAACGGCCGAAATTGAAGTGTATAATACACTGCTGCCGGATTCCGGTCCCTAATAAAATTTCTCTCCGAAATCACATAGAAAGTTCCTCGGTCGATAAAAAGCGCCACGCAAAGTTTGAGCACCAACGGAAGACATTTGGGGGTGCCGCCGCTACAAACCAAAGATTCGCCAAACTCTGATTATCGTGAAAAATGTGTTAAAGCTCGTTATTTGAGGTCAAAATCGAACAAAGTTGATTCCTCAAATCGAACAAAGATTCCTCAAATGAGCTCGACGCGATTGAAAAACAGGAGAAAAAGAAACAGTTTCCTGATTTACCTTCCGAACTACCAAATTGAAGTGTATAATACACTTTTTCGGATTCCGGTCCCTAATAAAATTCTCCGAAATCACATAGAAAGTTCCTGGTCGATAAAAGCGCCACGCAAAGTTTGAGCACCAACGGAAGACATTTGGGGGTGCCGTGTGCCACAAACCAAAGATTCGCCAAACTCCTGATTATCGTGAAAATGTGTTAAAGCTCGTTATTTGAGGTCAAATCGAACAAAGTTGATTTCCTAAATCGAACAAAGTTGATTCCTCAAATGAGCTCGACGCGTGATTGAAAAAAAAATCAGGAGAAAAAGAAACAGTTCCTGACGACCTTCCGAACGGCCAAAATTGAAGTGTATAATACACGGCTTTTTCGGATTCCGGTCCCTAATAAAATTCTCCTAAATCACATAGAAAGTTCCTCGGTCGATAAAGCGCCACGCAAAGTTTGAGCACCAACGGAAGACATTTGGGGGTGCCGTGTGCCAAAAAAAGATTCGCCAAACTCTGATTATCGTGAAAAATGTGTTAAAGCTCGTTATTTGAGGTCGAAATCGAACAAAGTTGATTCCTAAATCGAACAAAGTTGATTCCTGAAATGAGCTCGACGCGTGATTGAAAAACAGGAGAAAAAGAAACAGTTCCTGACGACCTTCCGAACGGCCAAATTGAAGTGTATAATACACTTTTTTCGGATTCCGGTCCCTAATAAAATTCTCCGAAATCACATAGAAAGTTCCTCGGTCGATAAAGCGCCACGCAAAGTTTGAGCACCAACGGAAGACATTTGGGGGTGCCGTGTGCCACAAACCAAAGATTCGCCAAACTCCTGATTATCGTGAAAATGTGTTAAAGCTCGTTATTTGAGGTCAAATCGAACAAAGTTGATTCCTGAAATCGAACAAAGTTGATTCCTCAAATGAGCTCGACGCGATTGAAAAACAGGAGAAAAAGAAACAGTTCCTGACGACCTTCCGAACTACTAAATTGAAGTGTATAATACACTTGCTTTTCTGATTCCGGTCCCTAATAAAATTCTCCTAAATCACATAGAAAGTTCCTCGGGTCGATAAAGCGCCACGCAAAGTTTGAGCACCAACGGAAGACATTTGGGGTGCCGTGTGCCACAAACCAAAGATTCGCCAAACTCCTGATTATCGTGAAAATGTGTTAAAGCTCGTTATTTGAGGTCAAATCGAACAAAGTTGATTCCTAAATCGAACAAAGTGATTCCTCAAATGAGCTCGACGCGTGATTGAAAAACAGGAGAAAAAGAAACAGTTCCTGATTTACCTTCCGAACGGCCAAATTGAAGTGTATAATACACTTGCCGGATTCCGGTCCCTAATAAAATTCTCCGAAATCACATAGAAAGTTCCTCGGTCGATAAAGCGCCACGCAAAGTTTGAGCACCAACGGAAGACATTTGGGGGTGCTGCCGTGTGCCACAAACCAAAGATTCGCCAAACTCCTGATTATCGTGAAAAATGTTTAAAGCTCGTTATTTGAGGTCAAATCGAACAGTTGATTCCTCAAATCGAACAGGTTGATTCCTCAAATGAGCTCGACGCGTGATTGAAAAAAAAAAGGAGAAAAAGAAACAGTTCCTGATTTACCTTCCGAACTACTAAATTGAAGTGTATAATACACTTGCCGGATTCCGGTCCCTAATAAAATTCTCCTAAATCACATAGAAAGTTCCTCGGTCGATAAAGCGCCACGCAAAGTTTGAGCACCAACGGAAGACATTTGGGGGTGCCGTGTGCCACAAACCAAAGATTCGCCAAACTCCTGATTATCGTGAAAAATGTGTTAAAGCTCGTTATTTGAGGTCAAAATCGAACAAAGTTGATTCCTGAAATCGAACAAAGTTGATTCCTCAAATGAGCTCGACGCGTGATTGAAAAACAAAAGAGAAAAAGAAACAGTTCCTGATTTACCTTCCGAACTACCAAATTGAAGTGTATAATACACTTTTTCGGATTCCGGTCCCTAATAAAATTCTCCTAAATCACATAGAAAGTTCCTCGGTCGATAAAGCGCCACGCAAAGTTTGAGCACCAACGGAAGACATTTGGGGTGCCGTGTGCACAAACCAAAGATTCGCCAAACTCCTGATTATCGTGAAAATGTGTTAAAGCTCGTTATTTGAGGTCAAATCGAACAAAGTTGATTCCTCAAATCAACAAAAGTTGATTCCTCAAATGAGCTCGACGCGTGATTGAAAAACAGGAGAAAAAGAAACAGTTCCTGACGACCTTCCGAACTACTAAATTGAAGTGTATAATACACTTTTTTCCGGATTCCGGTCCCTAATAAAATTCTCCTGAAATCACATAGAAAGTTCCTCGGTCGATAAAGCGCCACGCAAAGTTTGAGCACCAACGGAAGACATTTGGGGGTGCCGTGTGCCACAAACCAAAGATTCGCCAAACTCCTGATTATCGTGAAAAATGTGTTAAAGCTCGTTATTTGAGGTCAAAATCGAACAAAGTTGATTCCTAAATCGAACAGTTGATTCCTCCTGAAATGAGCTCGACGCGATTGAAAAACAGGAGAAAAAGAAACAGTTCCTGACGACCTTCCGAACGGCAAATTGAAGTGTATAATACACTTTTTCGGATTCCGGTCCCTAATAAAATTCTCCTAAATCACATAGAAAGTTCCTCGGTCGATAAAGCGCCACGCAAAGTTTGAGCACCAACGGAAGACATTTGGGGGTGCCGCAAAGTGCCACAAACCAAAGATTCGCCAAACTCCTGATTATCGTGAAAATGTGTTAAAGCTCGTTATTTGAGGTCAAATCGAACAGTTGATTCCTCAAAATCGAACAGGTTGATTCCTCAAATGAGCTCGACGCGTGATTGAAAAACAGGAGAAAAAAAAAACAGTTCCTGATTTACCTTCCGAACGGCTAAAATTGAAGTGTATAATACACGCTTTTTCGGATTCCGGTCCCTAATAAAATTCTCCTGAAATCACATAGAAAGTTCCTGGTCGATAAAGCGCCACGCAAAGTTTGAGCACCAACGGAAGACATTTGGGGTGCCGTGTGCCACAAACCAAAGATTCGCCAAACTCCTGATTATCGTGAAAAATGTGTTAAAGCTCGTTATTTGAGGTCAAAATCGAACAAAGTTGATTCCTAAATCGAACAAAGTTGATTCCTCAAATGAGCTCGACGCGTGATTGAAAAACAGGAGAAAAAGAAACAAAGTTCCTGATTTACCTTCCGAACGGCCGAAATTGAAGGTATAATACACTTGCCGGATTCCGGTCCCTAATAAAATTCTCCTAAATCACATAGAAAGTTCCTCGGTCGATAAAGCGCCACGCAAAGTTTGAGCACCAACGGAAGACATTTGGGGGTGCCGTGCTACAAAACCAAAGATTCGCCGAACTCCTGATTATCGTGAAAATGTGTTAAAGCTCGTTATTTGAGGTCAAATCGAACAAAGTTGATTCCTCAAATCAATGTTGATTCCTCAAAATGAGCTCGACGCGTGATTGAAAAACAGGAGAAAAAGAAACAGTTTCCTGATTTACCTTCCGAACTAAAATTGAAGTGTATAATACACTTTTTTCCGGATTCCGGTCCCTAATAAAATTCTCCTGAAATCACATAGAAAGTTCCTCGGTCGATAAAAAGCGCCACGCAAAGTTTGAGTTTGAGCACCAACGGAAGACATTTGGGGGTGCCTGTGCCACAAACCAAAGATTCGCCAAACTCCTGATTATCGTGAAAAATGTGTTAAAGCTCGTTATTTGAGGTCAAAATCGAACAAAGTTGATTCCTGAAATCGAACAAAGCCTCGAAATGAGCTCGACGCGTGATTGAAAAACAGGAGAAAAAGAAACAGTTCCTGCATTTACCTTCCGAACGGCTAAAATTGAAGTGTATAATACACTTTTTTTCGATTCCGGTCCCTAATAAAATTCTCCGAAATCACATAGAAAGTTCCTCGGTCGATAAAGCGCCACGCAAAGTTTGAGCACCAACGGAAGACATTTGGGGGTGCCGCCACAAACAAACCAAAGATTCGCCAAACTCCTGATTATCGTGAAAAATGTGTTAAAGCTCGTTATTTGAGGTCAAATCGAACAGTTGATTCCTGAAATCGAACAAAGTTGATTCCTCAAATGAGCTCGACGCGTGATTGAAAAACAGGAGAAAAAGAAACAGTTCCTGCACGACCTTCCGAACTACAAATTGAAGTGTATAATACACTACACTTTTTTCGGATTCCGGTCCCTAATAAAATTCTCCGAAATCACATAGAAAGTTCCTCGGTCGATAAAGCGCCACGCAAAGTTTGAGCACCAACGGAAGACATTTGGGGGTGCCGTGTGCTACAAAACCAAAGATTCGCCAAACTCCTGATTATCGTGAAAATGTGTTAAAGCTCGTTATTTGAGGTCAAATCGAACAAAGTTGATTCCTAAATCGAACAAAGTTGATTCCTCAAATGAGCTCGACGCGATTGATTGAAAAACAGGAGAAAAAGAAACAGTTCCTGATTTACCTTCCGAACTACCAAATTGAAGTGTATAATACACTTGCCGGATTCCGGTCCCTAATAAAATTCTCCTAAATCACATAGAAAGTTCCTCGGTCGATAAAGCGCCACGCAAAGTTTGAGCACCAACGGAAGACATTTGGGGGTGCCGTGTGCCACAAACCAAAGATTCGCCAAACTCCTGATTATCGTGAAAAATGTGTTAAAGCTCGTTATTTGAGGTCAAAATCGAACAAAGGTGATTCCTGAAATCGAACAAAGTTGATTCCTGAAATGAGCTCGACGCGTGATTGAAAAACAGGAGAAAAAGAAACAGTTCCTGACGACCTTCCGAACTACTAAATTGAAGTGTATAATACACTGGTTTTTCGGATTCCGGTCCCTAATAAAATTCTCCTGAAATCACATAGAAAGTTCCTCGGTCGATAAAGCGCCACGCAAAGTTTGAGCACCAACGGAAGACATTTGGGGTGCCGGTGCCACAAACCAAAGATTCGCCAAACTCCTGATTATCGTGAAAATGTGTTAAAGCTCGTTATTTGAGGTCAAATCGAACAAAGTTGATTCCTGAAATCGAACAAAGTTGATTCCTCAAAATGAGCTCGACGCGTGATTGAAAAACAGGAGAAAAAAGAAACAGTTCCTGACGACCTTCCCGAACGGCCAAATTGAAGTGTATAATACACGCTTTTTCGGATTCCGGTCCCTAATAAAATTCTCCTAAATCACATAGAAAGTTCCTCGGTCATAAAGCGCCACGCAAAGTTTGAGCACCAACGGAAGACATTTGGGGGTGCCGTGTGCCACAAACCAAAGATTCGCCAAACTCCTGATTATCGTGAAAATGTGTTAAAGCTCGTTATTTGAGGTCAAATCGAACAAAGTTGATTCCTGAAATCGAACAAAGTTGATTCCTCAAATGAGCTCGACGCGTGATTGAAAAACAGGAGAAAAAGAAACAGTTCCTGCACGACCTTCCGAACGGCCGAAATTGAAGTGTATAATACACTTGCCGGATTCCGGTCCCTAATAAAATTCTCCTAAATCACATAGAAAGTTCCTCGGTCGATAAAGCGCCACGCAAAGTTTGAGCACCAACGGAAGACATTTGGGGTGCCTTGTGCCACAAACCAAAGATTCGCCGAAACTCTGATTATCGTGAAAATGTGTTAAAGCTCGTTATTTGAGGTCAAATCGAACAAAGTTGATTCCTCAAATCGAACAAAGTTGATTCCTCAAATGAGCTCGACGCGTGATTGAAAAACAGGAGAAAAAGAAACAGTTCCTGCACGACCTTCCGAACGGCCAAATTGAAGTGTATAATACACTTGCTGGGATTCCGGTCCCTAATAAAATTCTCCGGAAATCACATAGAAAGTTCCTCGGTCGATAAAGCGCCACGCAAAGTTTGAGCACCAACGGAAGACATTTGGGGGTGCCGTGTGCCACAAACCAAAGATTCAAAACTCCTGATTATCGTGAAAAATGTGTTAAAGCTCGTTATTTGAGGTCAAATCGAACAAAGTTGATTCCTCAAATCGAACAGGTTGATTCCTCAAATGAGCTCGACGCGTGATTGAAAAACAGGAGAAAAAGAAACAGTTCCTGATTTACCTTCCGAACGGCAAATTGAAATTGAAGTGTATAATACACTTGCCGGATTCCGGTCCCTAATAAAATTCTCCTAAATCACATAGAAAGTTCCTGGTCGATAAAGCGCCACGCAAAGTTTGAGCACCAACGGAAGACATTTGGGGTGCCCGTGTGCTGCCAAAACCAAAGATTCACTAAACTCCTGATTATCGTGAAAAATGTGTTAAAGCTCGTTATTTGAGGTCAAAATCGAACAAAGTTGATTCCTCAAATCGAACAAAGTGATTCCTCAAATGAGCTCGACGCGTGATTGAAAAAAAAAACAGGAGAAAAAAGAAACAGTTCCTGCATTTACCTTCCGAACTACAAATTGAAGTGTATAATACACTTGCCGGATTCCGGTCCCTAATAAAATTCTCCTAAATCACATAGAAAGTTCCTCGGTCGATAAAGCGCCACGCAAAGTTTGAGCACCAACGGAAGACATTTGGGGGTGCCTGTGCCAAAACCAAAGATTCGCCAAACTCCTGATTATCGTGAAAAATGTGTTAAAGCTCGTTATTTGAGGTCAAAATCGAACAAAAAGTGATTCCTGAAATCGAACAGTTGATTCCTCAAATGAGCTCGACGCTGATTGAAAAAAAAGGAGAAAAAGAAACAGTTCCTGACACCTTCCGAACTAATAAAATTGAAGTGTATAATACACTTGCTTTTTCTGGATTCCGGTCCCTAATAAAATTCTCCTAAAATCACATAGAAAGTTCCTCGGTCGATAAAGCGCCACGCAAAGTTTGAGCACCAACGAAGACATTTGGGGGTGCCGTGCCACAAAACCAAAGATTCGCCAAACTCTGATTATCGTGAAAATGTGTTAAAGCTCGTTATTTGAGGTCAAATCGAACAAAGTTGATTCCTGAAATCGAACAGTTGATTCCCCTGAAATGAGCTCGACGCGTGATTGAAAAACAGGAGAAAAAGAAACAGTTCCTGATTTACCTTCCGAACTACCAAATTGAAGTGTATAATACACTTTTTTCCGATTCCGGTCCCTAATAAAATTCTCCGAAATCACATAGAAAGTTCCTCGGTCGATAAAGCGCCACGCAAAGTTTGAGCACCAACGGAAGACATTTGGGGTGCCGTGCCACAAACCAAAGATTCGCCAACTCCTGATTATCGTGAAAATGTGTTAAAGCTCGTTATTTGAGGTCAAAAATCGAACAAAGTTGATTCCTCAAATCGAACAAAGTTGATTCCTCAAATGAGCTCGACGCGATTGAAAAACAGAGAAAAAGAAACAGTTCCTGACGACCTTCCGAACTACAAATTGAAGTGTATAATACACTGCTTTCTGGATTCCGGTCCCTAATAAAATTCTCCGAAATCACATAGAAAGTTCCTCGGTCGATAAAGCGCCACGCAAAGTTTGAGCACCAACGGAAGACATTTGGGGGTGCCGTGTGCTACAAACCAAAGATTCGCCAAACTCCTGATTATCGTGAAAATGTGTTAAAGCTCGTTATTTGAGGTCAAATCGAATCAAAGATTCCTCAAATCGAACAGATTGATTCCTCAAATGAGCTCGACGCGTGATTGAAAAACAGGAGAAAAAGAAACAGTTCCTGATTTACCTTCCGAACTACAAAATTGAAGTGTATAATACACTTTTTTCGGATTCCGGTCCCTAATAAAATTCTCCGAAATCACATAGAAAGTTCCTCGGTCGATAAAGCGCCACGCAAAGTTTGAGCACCAACGAAGACATTTGGGGTGCCGGTGTGCTACAAAACCAAAGATTCGCCAAACTCCTGATTATCGTGAAAATGTGTTAAAGCTCGTTATTTGAGGTCAAATCGAACAGTTGATTCCTGAAATCGAACAAAGTTGATTCCTCAAATGAGCTCGACGCGTGATTGAAAAAAAGGAGAAAAAGAAACAGTTCCTGATTTACCTTCCGAACGGCCGAAATTGAAGTGTATAATACACTTTTTCTGGATTCCGGTCCCTAATAAAATTCTCCGAAATCACATAGAAAGTTCCTCGGTCGATAAAGCGCCACGCAAAGTTTGAGCACCAACGGAAGACATTTGGGGTGCCGTGTGCAAAACCAAAGATTCGCCAAACTCCTGATTATCGTGAAAAATGTGTTAAAGCTCGTTATTTGAGGTCAAAATCGAACAGTTGATTCCTCAAATCAACAGTTGATTCCTCAAATGAGCTCGACGCGTGATTGAAAAACAGGAGAAAAAGAAACAGTTCCTGACGACCTTCCGAACTACCAAATTGAAGTGTATAATACACTTGCTTTTTCGATTCCGGTCCCTAATAAAATTCTCCGAAATCACATAGAAAGTTCCTCGGTCGATAAAGCGCCACGCAAAGTTTGAGCACCAACGGAAGACATTTGGGGGTGCCGTGTGCCACAAACCAAAGATTCGCCAAACTCCTGATTATCGTGAAAAATGTGTTAAAGCTCGTTATTTGAGGTCAAAATCGAACAAAGTTGATTCCTCAAATCGAACAGTTGATTCCCGAAATGAGCTCGACGCGTGATTGAAAAACAGGAGAAAAAGAAACAGTTCCTAGACGACCTTCCGAACTAACAAATTGAAGTGTATAATACACGCTTTTTCGATTCCGGTCCCTAATAAAATTCTCCGAAATCACATAGAAAGTTCCTCGGTCGATAAAGCGCCACGCAAAGTTTGAGCACCAACGAAGACATTTGGGGGTGCCGTGTGCCACAAAACCAAAGATTCGCCAAACTCCTGATTATCGTGAAAAATGTGTTAAAGCTCGTTATTTGAGGTCAAAATCGAAAAGTTGATTCCTGAAATCGAACATGTTGATTCCTGAAATGAGCTCGACGCGTGATTGAAAAACAGGAGAAAAAGAAACAGTTCCTGATTTACCTTCCGAACGGTCAAATTGAAGTGTATAATACACTGCCGGATTCCGGTCCCTAATAAAATTCTCCTGAAATCACATAGAAAGTTCCTCGGTCGATAAAGCGCCACGCAAAGTTTGAGCACCAACGGAAGACATTTGGGGGTGCCGGTGCTACAAACCAAAGATTCGCCAAACTCCTGATTATCGTGAAAATGTGTTAAAGCTCGTTATTTGAGGTCAAATCGAACAAAGTTGATTCCTCGAAATCGAACAGTTGATTCCTTCAAATGAGCTCGACGCGTGATTGAAAAACAGGAGAAAAAGAAACAGTTCCTGATTTACCTTCCGAACGGCAAATTGAAGTGTATAATACACTTGCCGGATTCCGGTCCCTAATAAAATTCTCCGAAATCACATAGAAAGTTCCTCGGTCGATAAAGCGCCACGCAAAGTTTGAGCACCAACGGAAGACATTTGGGGGTGCCGTGTGCCACAAACCAAGATTCGCCAAACTCCTGATTATCGTGAAAAATGTGTTAAAGCTCGTTATTTGAGGTCAAAATCGAACAAAGTTGATTCCTCAAATCGAAAAAGTGATTCCTCAAATGAGCTCGACGCGTGATTGAAAAAAACAGGAGAAAAAGAAACAGTTCCTGATTTACCTTCCGAACTACAAATTGAAGTGTATAATACACTTTTTTCTGGATTCCGGTCCCTAATAAAATTCTCCGAAATCACATAGAAAGTTCCTGGTCGATAAAGCGCCACGCAAAGTTTGAGCACCAACGGAAGACATTTGGGGGTGCCGTGTGCCACAAACCAAAGATTCGCCAAACTCCTGATTATCGTGAAAAATGTGTTAAAGCTCGTTATTTGAGGTCAAAATCGAACAAAGTTGATTCCTGAAATCGAACAGTTGATTCCTCAAATGAGCTCGACGCGTGATTGAAAAACAGGAGAAAAAGAAACAGTTCCTGATTTACCTTCCGAACGGCCAAAATTGAAGTGTATAATACACTTTCTGGGATTCCGGTCCCTAATAAAATTCTCCGAAATCACATAGAAAGTTCCTCGGTCGATAAAGCGCCACGCAAAGTTTGAGCACCAACGGAAGACATTTGGGGGTGCCGTGTGCCACAAAAACCAAAGATTCGCCAAACTCCTGATTATCGTGAAAATGTGTTAAAGCTCGTTATTTGAGGTCAAATCGAACAAAGTTGATTCCTGAAATCGAACAAAGTTGATTCCTCAAATGAGCTCGAGCGTGATTGAAAAACAGGAGAAAAAGAAACAGTTCCTGATTTACCTTCCGAACTACAAATTGAAGTGTATAATACACTTGCCGGATTCCGGTCCCTAATAAAATTCTCCTAAATCACATAGAAAGTTCCTCGGTCGATAAAGCGCCACGCAAAGTTTGAGCACCAACGGAAGACATTTGGGGGTGCCGTGTGCCACAAACCAAAGATTCGCCAAACTCCTGATTATCGTGAAAATGTGTTAAAGCTCGTTATTTGAGGTCAAATCGAACAAAGTTGATTCCTGAAATCGAACAAAGTTGATTCCTGAAATGAGCTCGACGCGTGATTGAAAAACAGGAGAAAAAGAAACAGTTCCTGACGACCTTCCGAACGGCCAAATTGAAGTGTATAATACACTTTTTTCGGATTCCGGTCCCTAATAAAATTCTCCTAAATCACATAGAAAGTTCCTCGGTCGATAAAGCGCCACGCAAAGTTTGAGCACCAACGGAAGACATTTGGGGGTGCCGTGTGCCACAAACCAAAGATTCGCCAAACTCCTGATTATCGTGAAAATGTGTTAAAGCTCGTTATTTGAGGTCAAATCGAACAAAGTTGATTCCTCAAATCGAACAAAGTTGATTCCTCAAATGAGCTCGACGCGTGATTGAAAAAAACAGGAGAAAAAGAAACAGTTCCTGACGACCTTCCGAACGGCTACAAAATTGAAGTGTATAATACACTACACTGCTTTTTCGGATTCCGGTCCCTAATAAAATTCTCCTAAATCACATAGAAAGTTCCTCGGGTCGATAAAGCGCCACGCAAAGTTTGAGCACCAACGGAAGACATTTGGGGTGCCGTGTGCACAAACCAAAGATTCGCCAAACTCCTGATTATCGTGAAAATGTGTTAAAGCTCGTTATTTGAGGTCAAATCGAACAAAGTTGATTCCTAAATCGAACAAAGCTGATTCCTCAAATGAGCTCGACGCGATTGAAAAACAGGAGAAAAAAGAAACAGTTCCTGATTTACCTTCCGAACTACAAATTGAAGTGTATAATACACTTTTTCGGATTCCGGTCCCTAATAAAATTCTCCGAAATCACATAGAAAGTTCCTCGGTCGATAAAGCGCCACGCAAAGTTTGAGCACCAACGAAGACATTTGGGGGTGCCGTGTGCCACAAACCAAAGATTCGCCAAACTCCTGATTATCGTGAAAAATGTGTTAAAGCTCGTTATTTGAGGTCAAATCGAACAAAGTTGATTCCTCAAAATCGAACAAAGTTGATTCCTCAAATGAGCTCGACGCGTGATTGAAAAAACAGGAGAAAAAGAAACAGTTCCTGATTTACCTTCCGAACGGCCGAAAATTGAAGTGTATAATACACTTGCCGGATTCCGGTCCCTAATAAAATTCTCCGAAATCACATAGAAAGTTCCTCGGTCGATAAAGCGCCACGCAAAGTTTGAGCACCAACGGAAGACATTTGGGGGTGCCGTGCCAAAACCAAAGATTCACCAAACTCCTGATTATCGTGAAAATGTGTTAAAGCTCGTTATTTGAGGTCAAATCGAACAAAGTTGATTCCTAAATCGAACAAAGTTGATTCCTCAAATGAGCTCGACGCGTGATTGAAAAACAGGAGAAAAAAGAAACAGTTCCTGCAGACGACCTTCCGAACGGCAAAATTGAAGTGTATAATACACTTGCCGGATTCCGGTCCCTAATAAAATTCTCCTAAATCACATAGAAAGTTCCTCGGTCGATAAAGCGCCACGCAAAGTTTGAGCACCAACGGAAGACATTTGGGGTGCCGCAGTGCCACAAACCAAAGATTCGCCAAACTCCTGATTATCGTGAAAATGTGTTAAAGCTCGTTATTTGAGGTCAAATCAAACAACAGTTGATTCCTGAAATCGAACAAAGTTGATTCCTCAAATGAGCTCGACGCGTGATTGAAAAACAGGAGAAAAAGAAAACAGTTCCTAGATTTACCTTCCGAACGGCAAATTGAAGTGTATAATACACTTTTTCGGATTCCGGTCCCTAATAAAATTCTCCTAAATCACATAGAAAGTTCCTCGGTCGATAAAGCGCCACGCAAAGTTTGAGCACCAACGGAAGACATTTGGGGTGCCGTGCCACAAACCAAAGATTCGCCAAACTCCTGATTATCGTGAAAAATGTGTTAAAGCTCGTTATTTGAGGTCAAATCGAAATCAAAGTTGATTCCTCAAATCGAACAAAGTTGATTCCTCAAATGAGCTCGACGCTGATTGAAAAACAGGAGAAAAAGAAACAGTTCCTGCATTTACGACTTCCGAACTACAAAATTGAAGTGTATAATACACTTGCTTTTTCGGATTCCGGTCCCTAATAAAATTCTCCGAAATCACATAGAAAGTTCCTCGGTCGATAAAGCGCCACGCAAAGTTTGAGCACCAACGGAAGACATTTGGGGGTGCCGTGTGCCACAAACCAAAGATTCGCCAAACTCCTGATTATCGTGAAAATGTGTTAAAGCTCGTTATTTGAGGTCAAATCGAAATCGAACAGTTGATTCCTCAAAATCGAACAAAGTTGATTCCTGAAATGAGCTCGACGCGTGATTGAAAAACAGGAGAAAAAGAAACAGTTCCTGACGACCTTCCGAACGGCCAAATTGAAGTGTATAATACACTTTTTCGGATTCCGGTCCCTAATAAAATTCTCCGAAATCACATAGAAAGTTCCTCGGTCGATAAAGCGCCACGCAAAGTTTGAGCACCAACGGAAGACATTTGGGGGTGCCGGTGTGCCAAAACCAAAGATTCGCCAAACTCCTGATTATCGTGAAAAATGTGTTAAAGCTCGTTATTTGAGGTCAAAATCGAACAGTTGATTCCTAAATCGAACAAAGTTGATTCCTCAAATGAGCTCGACGCGATTGAAAAACAGGAGAAAAAAAGAAACAGTTCCTAGATTTACCTTCCGAACGGGTCAAAATTGAAGTGTATAATACACGCTTTTTCCGGGATTCCGGTCCCTAATAAAATTCTCCTAAATCACATAGAAAGTTCCTCGGTCGATAAAGCGCCACGCAAAGTTTGAGCACCAACGGAAGACATTTGGGGGTGCCGTGTGCCACAAACCAAAGATTCGCCAAACTCCTGATTATCGTGAAAAATGTGTTAAAGCTCGTTATTTGAGGTCAAAATCGAACAAAGTTGATTCCTCAAATCGAACAGGTTGATTCCTCAAATGAGCTCGACGCGTGATTGAAAAACAGGAGAAAAAGAAACAGTTCCTGACGACCTTCCGAACTACAAATTGAAGTGTATAATACACTTGCCGGATTCCGGTCCCTAATAAAATTCTCCGAAATCACATAGAAAGTTCCTCGGTCGATAAAGCGCCACGCAAAGTTTGAGCACCAACGGAAGACATTTGGGGGTGCCGTGTGCCACAAACCAAAGATTCGCCAAACTCCTGATTATCGTGAAAATGTGTTAAAGCTCGTTATTTGAGGTCAAATCGAACAAAGTTGATTCCTCAAATCGAACAAAGTTGATTCCTCAAATGAGCTCGACGCGTGATTGAAAAACAGGAGAAAAAGAAACAGTTCCTGATTTACGACTTCCGAACGGCCAAATTGAAGTGTATAATACACTTTTTCGGATTCCGGTCCCTAATAAAATTCTCCGAAATCACATAGAAAGTTCCTCGGTCGATAAAGCGCCACGCAAAGTTTGAGCACCAACGGAAGACATTTGGGGTGTGCCGTGCCAAAACCAAAGATTCGCCAAACTCCTGATTATCGTGAAAATGTGTTAAAAGCTCGTTATTTGAGGTCAAATCGAACAAAGTTGATTCCTCAAATCGAACAAAGTTGATTCCTCAAATGAGCTCGACGCGTGATTGAAAAACAGGAGAAAAAGAAACAGTTCCTGACGACCTTCCGAACTACCAAATTGAAGTGTATAATACACTTGCCGGATTCCGGTCCCTAATAAAATTCTCCGAAATCACATAGAAAGTTCCTCGGTCGATAAAGCGCCACGCAAAGTTTGAGCACCAACGGAAGACATTTGGGGGTGCCGCCAAAAACCAAAGATTCGCCAAAAACTCCTGATTATCGTGAAAATGTGTTAAAGCTCGTTATTTGAGGTCAAATCGAACAAAGTTGATTCCTGAAATCGAACAGGTTGATTCCCAAATGAGCTCGACGCGATGATTGAAAAACAGGAGAAAAAGAAACAGTTCCTGATTTACCTTCCGAACTACCAAATTGAAGTGTATAATACACTTGCCGGATTCCGGTCCCTAATAAAATTCTCCGAAATCACATAGAAAGTTCCTCGGTCGATAAAGCGCCACGCAAAGTTTGAGCACCAACGAAGACATTTGGGGGTGCCGGTGCTACAAACCAAAGATTCGCCAAACTCCTGATTATCGTGAAAATGTGTTAAAGCTCGTTATTTGAGGTCAATCGAAATCGAAATCGAAATCGAAGATTCCTCAAATCGAACAAAGTTGATTCCTCAAATAGCTCGACGCGTGATTGAAAAACAGGAGAAAAAGAAACAGTTCCTGCACGACCTTCCGAACGGCAAATTGAAGTGTATAATACACTTTTTGGATTCCGGTCCCTAATAAAATTCTCCGGAATCACATAGAAAGTTCCTCGGTCGATAAAGCGCCACGCAAAGTTTGAGCACCAACGGAAGACATTTGGGGGTGCCGGTGCCACAAACCAAAGATTCGCCAAACTCCTGATTATCGTGAAAAATGTGTTAAAGCTCGTTATTTGAGGTCAAAATCGAACAGTTGATTCCTGAAATCGAACAAAGTTGATTCCTGAATGAGCTCGACGCGTGATTGAAAAAAACAGGAGAAAAAGAAACAGTTCCTGACGACCTTCCGAACGGCTAAAATTGAAGTGTATAATACACTTTTTTCGGATTCCGGTCCCTAATAAAATTCTCCTAAATCACATAGAAAGTTCCTCGGTCGATAAAGCGCCACGCAAAGTTTGAGCACCAACGGAAGACATTTGGGGGTGCCGTGTGCCACAAAACCAAAGATTCGCCAAACTCCTGATTATCGTGAAAATGTGTTAAAGCTCGTTATTTGAGGTCAAATCGAACAAAGTTGATTCCTGAAATCGAACAGTTGATTCCTCAAATGAGCTCGACGCGTGATTGAAAAAAAAAGGAGAAAAAGAAACAGTTCCTGATTTACGACCTTCCGAACGGCCAAATTGAAGTGTATAATACACTTGCCGGATTCCGGTCCCTAATAAAATTCTCCGAAATCACATAGAAAGTTCCTCGGTCGATAAAGCGCCACGCAAAGTTTGAGCACCAACGGAAGACATTTGGGGGTGCCGGTGCCACAAACCAAAGATTCGCCAAACTCCTGATTATCGTGAAAATGTGTTAAAGCTCGTTATTTGAGGTCAAATCGAACAAAGTTGATTCCTGAAATCGAACAGGTTGATTCCTGAAATGAGCTCGACGCGATGATTGAAAAACAGGAGAAAAAGAAACAGTTCCCTGACACCTTCCGAACTACCGAAATTGAAGTGTATAATACACTTTTTCGGATTCCGGTCCCTAATAAAATTCTCCTGAAATCACATAGAAAGTTCCTCGGTCGATAAAGCGCCACGCAAAGTTTGAGCACCAACGGAAGACATTTGGGGGTGCCGTGCTACAAACCAAAGATTCGCCAAACTCCTGATTATCGTGAAAAATGTGTTAAAGCTCGTTATTTGAGGTCAAAATCGAACAGTTGATTCCTCAAATCGAAACAAAGTTGATTCCTCAAATGAGCTCGACGCGATTGAAAAAAGGGAGAAAAAGAAACAGTTCCTGATTTACCTTCCGAACGGCCGAAATTGAAGTGTATAATACACTTGCCGGATTCCGGTCCCTAATAAAATTCTCCGAAATCACATAGAAAGTTCCTCGGTCGATAAAGCGCCACGCAAAGTTTGAGCACCAACGGAAGACATTTGGGGTGCCGTGTGCTACAAACCAAAGATTCGCCAAACTCCTGATTATCGTGAAAATGTGTTAAAGCTCGTTATTTGAGGTCAAATCGAACAAAGTTGATTCCTGAAATCGAACAAAGTTGATTCCTCAAATGAGCTCGACGCGTGATTGAAAAACAAGAGAAAAAAGAAACAGTTCCTGATTTACCTTCCGAACGGCCGAAAATTGAAGTGTATAATACACTGCTTTTTCTGATTCCGGTCCCTAATAAAATTCTCCTAAATCACATAGAAAGTTCCTCGGTCGATAAAAAGCGCCACGCAAAGTTTGAGCACCAACGGAAGACATTTGGGGGGTGCCGTGCCACAAAACCAAAGATTCGCCAAACTCCTGATTATCGTGAAAATGTGTTAAAGCTCATTATTTGAGGTCAAATCGAACAAAGTTGATTCCTAAATCGAACAAAGTTGATTCCTCAAATGAGCTCGACGCGTGATTGAAAAACAGGAGAAAAAGAAACAGTTCCTGACGACCTTCCCGAACTACAAAATTGAAGTGTATAATACACTTTTCGGATTCCGGTCCCTAATAAAATTCTCCTAAATCACATAGAAAGTTCCTCGGTCGATAAAGCGCCACGCAAAGTTTGAGCACCAACG
The DNA here is from genome assembly GCF_048544455.1 of Silene latifolia. Taxonomy (NCBI): domain Eukaryota; kingdom Viridiplantae; phylum Streptophyta; class Magnoliopsida; order Caryophyllales; family Caryophyllaceae; genus Silene; species Silene latifolia. The sequence goes on along the minus strand of NC_133536.1, from coordinate 9,825 downwards.
GAAGACATTTGGGGGTGCCAGTGTGCCACAAACCAAAGATTCGCCAAACTCCTGATTATCGTGAAAATGTGTTAAAGCTCGTTATTTGAGGTCAAATCGAACAAAGTTGATTCCTGAAATCGAACAGGTTGATTCCTGAAATGAGCTCGACGCGTGATTGAAAAACAGGAGAAAAAGAAACAGTTCCTGATTTACCTTCCGAACTACAAAATTGAAGTGTATAATACACTTTTTTTCGGATTCCGGTCCCTAATAAAATTCTCCTAAATCACATAGAAAGTTCCTCGGTCGATAAAGCGCCACGCAAAGTTTGAGCACCAACGAAGACATTTGGGGGTGCCGTGCCACAAACCAAAGATTCGCCAAACTCCTGATTATCGTGAAAATGTGTTAAAGCTCGTTATTTGAGGTCAAACGAATGAAAGTTGATTCCTCAAATCGAACAAAGTTGATTCCCAAATGAGCTCGACGCGTGATTGAAAAACAGGAGAAAAAGAAACAGTTCCTAGATTTACCTTCCGAACTACAAATTGAAGTGTATAATACACTTTTTCGGATTCCGGTCCCTAATAAAATTCTCCTGAAATCACATAGAAAGTTCCTCGGTCGATAAAGCGCCACGCAAAGTTTGAGCACCAACGGAAGACATTTGGGGGTGCCGTGTGCACAAACCAAAGATTCGCCAAACTCCTGATTATCGTGAAAATGTGTTAAAGCTCGTTATTTGAGGTCAAATCGAACAAAGTTGATTCCTAAATCGAACAAAGTTGATTCCTCAAATGAGCTCGACGCGTGATTGAAAAAAGGAGAAAAAGAAACAGTTCCTGACGACCTTCCGAACTACGGCCAAATTGAAGTGTATAATACACTTGCCGGATTCCGGTCCCTAATAAAATTCTCCGAAATCACATAGAAAGTTCCTCGGTCGATAAAGCGCCACGCAAAGTTTGAGCACCAACGGAAGACATTTGGGGGTGCCGGTGCCACAAACCAAAGATTCGCCAAACTCCTGATTATCGTGAAAATGTGTTAAAGCTCGTTATTTGAGGTCAAATCGAACAAAGTTGATTCCTCAAATCAAATCGAACAGTTGATTCCTCAAATGAGCTCGACGCGTGATTGAAAAACAGGAGAAAAAGAAACAGTTCCTAGATTTACCTTCCGAACGGCAAATTGAAGTGTATAATACACTTGCTTTTTCTGGATTCCGGTCCCTAATAAAATTCTCCTAAATCACATAGAAAGTTCCTCGGTCGATAAAGCGCCACGCAAAGTTTGAGCACCAACGGAAGACATTTGGGGGTGCCGTGTGCCACAAACCAAAGATTCGCCAAACTCCTGATTATCGTGAAAAATGTGTTAAAGCTCGTTATTTGAGGTCAAAATCGAACAAAGTTGATTCCTAAATCGAACAACATGATTCCTAAATGAGCTCGACGCGTGATTGAAAAAAACAGGAGAAAAAGAAACAGTTCCTGATTTACCTTCCGAACTACAAAAATTGAAGTGTATAATACACTTGCCGGATTCCGGTCCCTAATAAAATTCTCCGAAATCACATAGAAAGTTCCTCGGTCGATAAAGCGCCACGCAAAGTTTGAGCACCAACGGAAGACATTTGGGGGTGCCGGTGTGCCACAAACCAAAGATTCGCCAAACTCCTGATTATCGTGAAAAATGTGTTAAAGCTCGTTATTTGAGGTCAAAATCGAACAAAGGATTCCTCAAATCGAACAATGTTGATTCCTCAAATGAGCTCGACGCGTGATTGAAAAAACAGGAGAAAAAGAAACAGTTTCCTGCATTTACCTTCCGAACGGCAAATTGAAGTGTATAATACACTTTTTTCGGATTCCGGTCCCTAATAAAATTCTCCGGAATCACATAGAAAGTTCCTCGGTCGATAAAGCGCCACGCAAAGTTTGAGCACCAACGGAAGACATTTGGGGGTGCCGTGTGCCACAAACCAAAGATTCGCCGAAACTCTGATTATCGTGAAAATGTGTTAAAGCTCGTTATTTGAGGTCAAATCGAACAAAGTTGATTCCTCAAATCGAACAAAGTTGATTCCTGAAATGAGCTCGACGCGTGATTGAAAAAAAGGGAGAAAAAGAAACAGTTCCTGCACGACCTTCCGAACTACAAATTGAAGTGTATAATACACTTGCTTTTCTGGATTCCGGTCCCTAATAAAATTCTCCGAAATCACATAGAAAGTTCCTCGGTCGATAAAGCGCCACGCAAAGTTTGAGCACCAACGGAAGACATTTGGGGGTGCCGGTGTGCAAAACCAAAGATTCGCCAAACTCCTGATTATCGTGAAAATGTGTTAAAGCTCGTTATTTGAGGTCAAATCGAACAAAGTTGATTCCTGAAATCAACAAAGTTGATTCCTCAAATGAGCTCGACGCGTGATTGAAAAACAGGAGAAAAAGAAACAGTTCCTGCATTTACCTTCCGAACGAACAAATTGAAGTGTATAATACACTTTTTTCGGATTCCGGTCCCTAATAAAATTCTCCTAAATCACATAGAAAGTTCCTCGGTCGATAAAGCGCCACGCAAAGTTTGAGCACCAACGGAAGACATTTGGGGGTGCCGGTGCCACAAACCAAAGATTCGCCAAACTCCTGATTATCGTGAAAATGTGTTAAAGCTCGTTATTTGAGGTCAAATCGAACAGTTGATTCCTGAAATCGAACAAAGATTCCTCAAATGAGCTCGACGCGATTGAAAAACAGGAGAAAAAGAAACAGTTCCTGCACGACCTTCCGAACGGCAAATTGAAGTGTATAATACACTTGCCGATTCCGGTCCCTAATAAAATTCTCCTAAATCACATAGAAAGTTCCTCGGTCGATAAAGCGCCACGCAAAGTTTGAGCACCAACGGAAGACATTTGGGGGTGCCGTGTGCCACAAACCAAAGATTCGCCAAACTCCTGATTATCGTGAAAATGTGTTAAAGCTCGTTATTTGAGGTCAAATCGAACAAAGTTGATTCCTGAAATCGAACAGTTGATTCCTCAAATGAGCTCGACGCGTGATTGAAAAACAGGAGAAAAAAGAAACAGTTCCTGATTTACCTTCCGAACTAACTAAATTGAAGTGTATAATACACGCTTTTTCGGATTCCGGTCCCTAATAAAATTCTCCTGAAATCACATAGAAAGTTCCTCGGTCCGATAAAGCGCCACGCAAAGTTTGAGCACCAACGGAAGACATTTGGGGGTGCCGGTGCCAAAAACCAAAGATTCGCCAAACTCCTGATTATCGTGAAAATGTGTTAAAGCTCGTTATTTGAGGTCAAATCGAACAAAGTTGATTCCTCAAATCGAACAAAGTTGATTCCTCAAATGAGCTCGACGCGATTGAAAAACAGGAGAAAAAGAAACAGTTCCTGCATTTACCTTCCGAACTACCAAATTGAAGTGTATAATACACTTGCCGGATTCCGGTCCCTAAATAAAATTCTCCGAAATCACATAGAAAGTTCCTCGGTCGATAAAGCGCCACGCAAAGTTTGAGCACCAACGGAAGACATTTGGGGTGCCGTGTGCCACAAACCAAAGATTCGCCAAACTCCTGATTATCGTGAAAAATGTGTTAAAGCTCGTTATTTGAGGTCAAAATCGAACAGTTGATTCCTCAAATCGAACAAAGTTGATTCCTCGAAATGAGCTCGCGTGATTGAAAAACAGGAGAAAAAGAAACAGTTCCTGATTTACCTTCCGAACTACCAAATTGAAGTGTATAATACACTTGCCGGATTCCGGTCCCTAATAAAATTCTCCGAAATCACATAGAAAGTTCCTCGGTCGATAAAGCGCCACGCAAAGTTTGAGCACCAACGAAGACATTTGGGGGTGCCGTGCCACAAACCAAAGATTCGCCGAAAAACTCCTGATTATCGTGAAAATGTGTTAAAGCTCGTTATTTGAGGTCAAATCGAACAAAGTTGATTCCTAAATCGAACAAAGTTGATTCCTCAAATGAGCTCGACGCGTGATTGAAAAACAGGAGAAAAAGAAACAGTTCCTGACGACCTTCCGAACTACCAAATTGAAGTGTATAATACACGGTTTTTCTGGATTCCGGTCCCTAATAAAATTCTCCTAAATCACATAGAAAGTTCCTCGGTCGATAAAGCGCCACGCAAAGTTTGAGCACCAACGGAAGACATTTGGGGGTGCCGTGTGCTGCAAAACCAAAGATTCGCCAAACTCCTGATTATCGTGAAAATGTGTTAAAGCTCGTTATTTGAGGTCAAATCGAACAAAGTTGATTCCTGAATCGAACAAAGTTGATTCCTCAAATGAGCTCGACGCGTGATTGAAAAACAGGAGAAAAAGAAACAGTTCCTGATTTACCTTCCGAACTACAAAAATTGAAGTGTATAATACACTTGCTTCGATTCCGGTCCCTAATAAAATTCTCCTAAATCACATAGAAAGTTCCTCGGTCGATAAAGCGCCACGCAAAGTTTGAGCACCAACGGAAGACATTTGGGGGTGCCGGTGTGCCACAAACCAAAGATTCGCCAAACTCCTGATTATCGTGAAAAATGTGTTAAAGCTCGTTATTTGAGGTCAAAATCGAACAAAGTTGATTCCTAAATCGAACAGTTGATTCCTCAAATGAGCTCGACGCGTGATTGAAAAACAGGAGAAAAAGAAACAGTTCCTGATTTACCTTCCGAACGGGTCAAATTGAAGTGTATAATACACTTGCCGGGATTCCGGTCCCTAATAAAATTCTCCTAAATCACATAGAAAGTTCCTCGGTCGATAAAGCGCCACGCAAAGTTTGAGCACCAACGGAAGACATTTGGGGGTGCCGTGCCACAAACCAAAGATTCGCCAAACTCCTGATTATCGTGAAAATGTGTTAAAGCTCGTTATTTGAGGTCAAATCAACAAAGTTGATTCCTGAAATCGAACAAAGTTGATTCCTGAAATGAGCTCGACGCGTGATTGAAAAACAGGAGAAAAAGAAACAGTTCCTGACGACCTTCCGAACGGCCAAATTGAAGTGTATAATACACTTGCCGGATTCCGGTCCCTAATAAAATTCTCCTAAATCACATAGAAAGTTCCTCGGTCGATAAAGCGCCACGCAAAGTTTGAGCACCAACGGAAGACATTTGGGGGTGCCGTGTGCCACAAACCAAAGATTCGCCAAACTCCTGATTATCGTGAAAATGTGTTAAAGCTCGTTATTTGAGGTCGAATCGAACAAAGTTGATTCCTCAAATCGAACAAAGTTGATTCCAAATGAGCTCGACGCGTGATTGAAAAACAGGAGAAAAAAGAAACAGTTCCTGATTTACCTTCCGAACGGGCCAAATTGAAGTGTATAATACACTTGCCGGATTCCGGTCCCTAATAAAATTCTCCTAAATCACATAGAAAGTTCCTCGGTCGATAAAGCGCCACGCAAAGTTTGAGCACCAACGGAAGACATTTGGGGGTGCCGTGTGCCACAAACCAAAGATTCGCCAAACTCCTGATTATCGTGAAAATGTGTTAAAGCTCGTTATTTGAGGCTCAAATCGAACAGTTGATTCCTCAAATCGAACAAAGTTGATTCCTGAAATGAGCTCGACGCGTGATTGAAAAACAGGAGAAAAAGAAACAGTTCCTGCATTTACCTTCCGAACTACAAATTGAAGTGTATAATACACTTTTTTTCGGATTCCGGTCCCTAATAAAATTCTCCGAAATCACATAGAAAGTTCCTCGGTCGATAAAGCGCCACGCAAAGTTTGAGCACCAACGGAAGACATTTGGGGGTGCCGGTGTGCACAAACCAAAGATTCGCCAAACTCCTGATTATCGTGAAAATGTGTTAAAGCTCATTATTTGAGGCTCGAAATCGAACAAAGTTGATTCCTAAAATCGAACAGTTGATTCCTCAAATGAGCTCGACGCGTGATTGAAAAACAGGAGAAAAAGAAACAGTTCCTGATTTACCTTCCGAACGGCTGAAATTGAAGTGTATAATACACTTGCCGGATTCCGGTCCCTAATAAAATTCTCCTAAATCACATAGAAAGTTCCTCGGTCGATAAAGCGCCACGCAAAGTTTGAGCACCAACGGAAGACATTTGGGGTGCCGCAAAGCCACAAACCAAAGATTCGCCAAACTCCTGATTATCGTGAAAATGTGTTAAAGCTCGTTATTTGAGGTCAAATCGAACAAAGTTGATTCCTGAAATCGAACAAATCGAGTTGATTCCTGAAATGAGCTCGACGCGTGATTGAAAAACAGGAGAAAAAGAAACAGTTCCTTTGACCTTCCGAACTACAAATTGAAGTGTATAATACACTTGCCGGATTCCGGTCCCTAATAAAATTCTCCTGAAATCACATAGAAAGTTCCTGGGTCGATAAAGCGCCACGCAAAGTTTGAGCACCAACGGAAGACATTTGGGGTGCCGTGTGCCACAAACCAAAGATTCGCCAAACTCCTGATTATCGTGAAAATGTGTTAAAGCTCGTTATTTGAGGCTCAAATCGAACAGTTGATTCCTGAAATCGAACAAAGTTGATTCCTCAAATGAGCTCGACGCGTGATTGAAAAACAGGAGAAAAAGAAACAGTTCCTGATTTACCTTCCGAACTACAAAAATCAAGTGTATAATACACTGCTTTTTCCGGATTCCGGTCCCTAATAAAATTCTCCGAAATCACATAGAAAGTTCCTCGGTCGATAAAGCGCCACGCAAAGTTTGAGCACCAACGAAGACATTTGGGGGTGCCGTGTGCCAAAACCAAAGATTCGCCAAACTCCTGATTATCGTGAAAAATGTGTTAAAGCTCGTTATTTGAGGTCAAAATCGAATGTGTTGATTCCTCAAATCGAACAAAGTTGATTCCTCGAAATGAGCTCGACGCGTGATTGAAAAACAGGAAAAAGAAACAAAGTCCTGACGACCTTCCGAACTACTCAAATTGAAGTGTATAATACACTTTTTCCGATTCCGGTCCCTAATAAAATTCTCCGAAATCACATAGAAAGTTCCTCGGTCGATAAAGCGCCACGCAAAGTTTGAGCACCAACGGAAGACATTTGGGGTGCCGTGTGCCACAAACCAAAGATTCGCCAAACTCCTGATTATCGTGAAAAATGTGTTAAAGCTCGTTATTTGAGGTCGAAATCGAACAAAGTTGATTCCTGAAATCGAACAAAGTTGATTCCTCAAATGAGCTCGACGCGATTGAAAAACAGGAGAAAAAGAAACAGTTCCTGATTTACCTTCCGAACGGCCAAATTGAAGTGTATAATACACTTGCCGGATTCCGGTCCCTAATAAAATTCTCCTAAATCACATAGAAAGTTCCTCGGTCGATAAAGCGCCACGCAAAGTTTGAGCACCAACGAAGACATTTGGGGGTGCCGTGTGCCAGCTACAAACCAAAGATTCGCCAAACTCCTGATTATCGAAAAATGTTAAAGCTCGTTATTTGAGGCTCGAAATCGAACAAAGTTGATTCCTCAAATCGAACAGGTTGATTCCTCGAAATGAGCTCGACGCTGATTGAAAAACAGGAGAAAAAGAAACAGTTCCTGACGACCTTCCGAACGGGCCAAATTGAAGTGTATAATACACTTGCCGGATTCCGGTCCCTAATAAAATTCTCCGAAATCACATAGAAAGTTCCTCGGTCGATAAAGCGCCACGCAAAAAGTTTGAGCACCAACGGAAGACATTTGGGGGTGCCGTGTGTGCCACAAACCAAAGATTCGCCAAAACTCCTGATTATCGTGAAAATGTGTTAAAGCTCGTTATTTGAGGTCAAATCGAACAGTTGATTCCTCAAATCGAACAAAGTTGATTCCTGAAATGAGCTCGACGCTGATTGAAAAACAGGAGAAAAAGAAACAGTTCCTGACGACCTTCCTTCCGAACGGCAAATCAAATTGAAGTGTATAATACACTTGCCGGATTCCGGTCCCTAATAAAATTCTCCGAAATCACATAGAAAGTTCCTCGGTCGATAAAGCGCCACGCAAAGTTTGAGCACCAACGGAAGACATTTGGGGGTGCCGGTGCCACAAACCAAAGATTCGCCAAACCCTGATTATCGTGAAAATGTGTTAAAGCTCGTTATTTGAGGTCAAATCGAACAGTGTTGATTCCCAAATCGAACAAAGTTGATTCCTGAAATGAGCTCGACGCGTGATTGAAAAAAAGGAGAAAAAGAAACAGTTCCTGACGACCTTCCGAACTACTAAATTGAAGTGTATAATACACGGTTTTTCTGGATTCCGGTCCCTAATAAAATTCTCCTAAATCACATAGAAAGTTCCTCGGTCGATAAAGCGCCACGCAAAGTTTGAGCACCAACGGAAGACTTTTGGGGGTGCCGCAGCTGCCACAAAACCAAAGATTCGCCAAACTCCTGATTATCGTGAAAAATGTGTTAAAGCTCGTTATTTGAGGTCAAATCGAACAAAGTTGATTCCTAAATCGAATGTTGATTCCTGAAATGAGCTCGACGCGATTGAAAAACAGGAGAAAAAGAAACAGGTTCCTGCATTTACCTTCCGAACTACCAAATTGAAGTGTATAATACACTTGCCGATTCCGGTCCCTAATAAAATTCTCCGAAATCACATAGAAAGTTCCTCGGTCGATAAAGCGCCACGCAAAGTTTGAGCACCAACGGAAGACATTTGGGGGTGCCGTGTGCCACAAACCAAAGATTCGCCAAACTCCTGATTATCGTGAAAATGTGTTAAAGCTCGTTATTTGAGGTCAAATCGAACAAAGTTGATTCCTGAAATCGAACAAAGTTGATTCCTCAAATGAGCTCGACGCGTGATTGAAAAACAGGAGAAAAAGAAACAGTTCCTAGACGACCTTCCGAACTACCAAATTGAAGTGTATAATACACTTTTTTTCGGATTCCGGTCCCTAATAAAATTCTCCTGAAATCACATAGAAAGTTCCTCGGGTCGATAAAGCGGCCACGCAAAGTTTGAGCACCAACGAAGACATTTGGGGTGCCGTGCCACAAAACCAAAGATTCACCAAACTCTGATTATCGTGAAAATGTGTTAAAGCTCGTATTTGAGGTCAAATCGAACAGTTGATTCCTGAAATCGAACAGTTGATTCCTGAAATGAGCTCGACGCGTGATTGAAAAAACAGGAGAAAAAGAAACAGTTCCTCCTATTTACCTTCCGAACTACAAATTGAAGTGTATAATACACTTGCTTTTTCTGGATTCCGGTCCCTAATAAAATTCTCCGAAATCACATAGAAAGTTCCTCGGTCGATAAAGCGCCACGCAAAGTTTGAGCACCAACGAAGACATTTGGGGGTGCCGTGTGCTACAAACCAAAGATACAGTTGATTCCTCAAATCGAACAAAGTTGATTCCTGAAATGAGCTCGACGCGTGATTGAAAAACAGGAGAAAAAGAAACAGTTTCCTGATTTACCTTCCGAACGGGTCAAAATTGAAGTGTATAATACACTTGCCGATTCCGGTCCCTAATAAAATTCTCCTAAATCACATAGAAAGTTCCTGGTCGATAAAGCGCCACGCAAAGTTTGAGCACCAACGGAAGACATTTGGGGTGCTGTGTGCACAAAACCAAGATTCGCCGAAACCCTGATTATCGTGAAAAATGTGTTAAAGCTCGTTATTTGAGGCTGAATCGAACAAAGTTGATTCCTAAATCGAACAAAGCCGATTCCCCGAAATGAGCTCGACGCGTTGAAAAAAGGAGAAAAAGAAACAAAGTTCCGATTTACCTTCCAACGGTTAAATTGAAGTGTATAATACACTATTTTTCGGGATTCCGGTCCCTAATAA